>NC_089646.1:92848233-93535316 GCF_037042795.1 Molothrus aeneus
CTTGACAAGCTTTCAAAGACCCCTCCAGCTCAAAACCAGAAATGTTTCTGAAGAAAGTCATGAAAGGATTTAATATAAGCCTAGCAGCAATTCCTATATACTAGCATGAAATTTACCACCATCCTCTAATCTTGTCAAAGCTAAGACAAGATGCTTTTACTCCTTTCCAAACACAGTGGAATTGCACACTTCCAAAGGCTAGAACAGACAAGTTCTTCCTCCCAGAAAGCAGAGGCTTCATGGCAGTGTTAAGTTGCTTTAAATCTGCCCATCCCGTGTTAGCTCCTCACTCAAGCAACTTGTTTTCTGCCCAAGCTGGCTCAGGGAGCTCAGCCACTGGGTCGTGTTAGTGCCAGGGCAGAGGAGACAGGGAAGCAGCCTTGGGACAGTGACCAACAGCAAAGCCACATCCTCCAATGCACCCATGAGCTACTCTGAGTGTCAGCAGAGTTTCTTCTTCACCCTCCCACCCTCCTTTGGAGGAGATAAACTGAAGACCTTAAATCACCTTCTCTGCACAGTTTAATAAAATTTATTCTATTCTCTCAGACTCCTAGATGACCATTGTGAAAATCTGCTTAGCTCAACCAAAAGGAAGAGCAGAATGAGTTCAGTATTTTCCCTTAATATGTGCTGCAAACTGCTGTATTATTTAATATATCAAATACCTTTGACAACAGCAGTAAAATCATATTGTTCTTGTTTAGAAATATGACATTTTGAGAAAACAAAGTCAATGCCTCTGCTGCAAAACAAACAGGAGAGTTACTGAAGAACCAAAAACAAGATGTGAAGGAATTGAACTCAAACTTTTGTAACTGTACCCTCTCTAGAAGGCTGAGCAGAGAGTTAAAAGTTTTAGGTAGCTGGAAATAGCTGCTGCCTCAAAGCCAGTTTTTGTGTTTAACACATGTGGTTAGACAGCCAACAACCATTCCTGGGGATTATCTGCTCAGAGTATGAAAGACAATAAAACAACCCACCATTGCTTTTTCAGGCAGACCTGGGCATGAGTCCCATTAGCACATTTTTATTTTAAAACTGAGTGTGATTGCTCTGATTTTATAATACAAGAAAGCTAAGCACAGATGTTGGTACTTAGAGCTGCACGAAACTTTGCCAGGTAAATAACAAATTGCAGAGTTATGAACTGCTTCTGAACATGCACAAATATATTGCATGGCACAGTAGTTTAAATGCATTAGTCACTGTATGCAGTTGAAGAAAAACAGCATCTTCCAATCTTTACATTAAAACAAGCCAAATCCAAAACCCAACCAGGTAAATGCACATTTTTCCCCTGTTGATATTGGATCAAGTTTTAAGTGAGAACTGATGGTAGACAGCAGTTTTAACCACTGGAGGAGGAAAGCAATGACTGATGTTCAGTGCTGGTTTACTGTAACAGTAATGGACTATTAAAAATATAAATACAAAAGAAAAGACACTTATACCAAGTTTCTGAAGGTGCTGCTTGATGGCTTTTTACATACTATCAGTTTTCTAGACTGTAAAATGCAAGACAACACAGATATCAGAAGTCATCAGCCTTCTCTAACTTCTATCCATGTCAATTAACAGCTGCAGTTAATTTGTGGTTTTACTAATTTATGATGTAAGGCCCTGCTCCATCTTGCTGTGGAGTGTGGTTTAGTGTAATGGCTAATAGAATGTTCTTCAGCTTGTTCAGATTTTTTTTTGCCTTTCCTGTTCCTGCAGGAAGTGTAATACTTGACAAAGTTAACTTGAAATACAAATTTGTCACCTGCCACTTCAGTGCTTCATCTGTCTCCTACTTGCAGGACACATACAATAAAACCATTTAAACCTTTACAAAGCTTTAAAAGTAACTTTACTGATGGAAAGATTGTGAATTTGAGCTAGAATTTGCTTTACGATTGACAAAGTGCCCCCCCCTTTATTAATTTATTGCTATTTTTATAGAATCAGAACATACCTCCTGTTGTGGATAAAACAGAAAAGCTTCTCAGGCGAGTTCATTTGACCTCAGTCTGGCATCAGGATGAGACCAGATAGGCTGTGCACCACCTCTCCCACCTCCTTTGCAACTGTTACTGCCCATGCAAACCCTATAAACCTGGCTGACCCTGGTAGAAAGTGAAGGTCTGGACATCAGCAGCCTTCATCAGTTCTCCCAGTATCAGAACCATTAGCCTGGATTCACAGCAGTGTGCTCAGTTAACCACTCTGTTCACTCTGCTTGCTACACTTGGTCCTAGACATACCACTTGGAAAAAAAGAAACCTTGGAAAAAAAGCACTGCACAGAGTACTGACAGGGTGATCAGCTTGTTCATTTTGCCACGCTTCCTTGAGCTTCTGAACTTTCTAGATTGAACACACCCCAGTAGGTAATACAAGCAAAAGCGGAGAAATTCTCAAATCTCTTTTACTTGGTAGACCTCCACTTACATCCTTATACCCCCACTGCAAAATTCAAGGAGTCATTTGAGGCAGGTTTACAATGAAGAACCATTATAATTCTGCCTCTTATTCCATTCTATTTAGAATGCTCCAATACAGATCAGTTTGAACACATACTGTGCCTCTGTGAGACAGGCATTAAAGCAAGATTTTATCATAATTTCATTCCATTTAATCATACAAGAAATAATGTAATGCTTTCACAGTATGTAACACTAACTCCTTTCAGTTTTTCTGGTTTATGTTTCTGCTTGAATTCATAGGTCACACTTAAATATTTTTGCAGTATACAAGAGATTGACTTAAACAACAGCACTTGAAACAGACACAGACCAAACAGTCTTGAAAGACATGATCAGCATCATCAGATAAGCTCGTCCTTGATGCAGGTCTTGGGTAAAATGCAAAAGCTATTATAGAGCAAGTCAAACACCTCCTCAAGTTCCTGCATTGTTCTAAGGTCTTTGAGACATCTATCCCTTCCACAGCAGCAGGCACCTTCCATAGGGAATTCTGTGTATGTCTGGTATCAGTTACAGCTGAGTGAACAAATTCTCATGCTCAAAGCATCAGTTGTAAATCACTACTGTACTAACAAAGCCAAAAGAGCCACGTCAGTTTACAACACAGGACATGACCCATACTTGCAGCCTGGGAAAGCAAGTCAAAGGAAAACTGCTTTTTCTTTTTGTAGCCTGGTTCTCTAATTAGGATTTTTGTCCACACTGTAATTTGGTATTGGAGAGGAAAAGAAAAAAAGAGCACCATGTACTTTAAGCAGACAAATCACTATGAGCTATAAAAACTTGCTACAGATGAATTTATGCAAACATAACCTGCAAATGTCCCAGATTCTTCAAGATCCAAAAGCTAGGAACAGCAATTGTTGCAAGCACACTGGGAACATCAATTCTAGTCCTTATTAAAATGGCTGGCTAATAAGCACTAACATCTCCTGTGTAGGACTACTGTGATCTGGAAAAATTTGGGGCTCAGGAGATTTGAACAAAAAAAAAGAAAAAAAAGAAAAAAAAAAAAAGAGAGAGAAAGGGGAATAAAACAGCCATGCCATACCTGGACACCAACCTGGCATGAAGGGTCCAAGCAATGAGCACATCGTTTGCCTCCAGGAACAAGTGAGAGAAAGACTTTTGAACTGAAAAAGTGCAAGACTAAGCTCAGATGAAAAACATCAAACTAGAAAACTGTTGCTTGATTATTGTGCAAAGACTAAGTTACCTATTTTGCCACTCTGAGAATGTTTTAAGTGTTTTAACATGACTGTGAAATTGACCTGACAAGAGAAAGGGTAACTCAGCTATAAACTGGGAAAACAGACAGGATGACTAATCATGCAGTTGATAAACAGTTTGCTTTGCTAGAAAAAGAGATCTGACCTTCAACTATTCAGTCCTCCTGTGCCTGCATACTTCTGCTCTGTTCCCTGAAACTCTCCCTACTCTACAACACAGAGACCAACCTCTGGCAGCCAGCTCCCAGGACTACTCCCACTGAAAAGCAGTGATCCCTGATCCAACAGCCTAGAGAGCCCATGCTCTGCAGTCTCCTTCAAAGACCCAAGAGAGCACTGCTCACATATTTTACTAGCATCCTTGTCGTGCTAATTTCCTGCCTCTGAAGTTAGAATTTAGGGTGCAGCCACACCACATTCCCCTGAACGGCACAATGATTTCTTGGTGCTAGTCACCTTGTCCTCCTGTGCAGGTCTCCAACAGAAGGACCAGCACTGCTCTATCACCCCAGCAGAGCAAAGGAAAAAAAGATGAAGAGTTCACCTTCATTCTTGAAGGGAAAAATTTCTAAAGGCTTTGTCTAAGCAAAGGAGATGAGCATGACTGTTAGGGACCATCATTCACAAGTACTAATCTCAAATGTTCACCTCTGGAGTCCCTTATGAAAGTTGGCACTAAGCAAAGGGATGGGCCAGAATTTACTGTTCCCTTCAGCTTTATAGAGGGAGAAGGTGTGTTGGGAAAGATTTCAGGCTTTGCCACATGTGAGGAAGAACAGGCCTGTCTTCCTTCATTTGTCAGCATGATTCTTTTCACTAAGCAACAGGTAAAATAAAAGCTTTTTAAAAAGTAAATATTGCCCTTTTCCATTAAGGTTAAAAGTTAGAAACCTTCATAACCAGCACACTTTTCCTAGAAGAAGAGGAAGAATTTTTTCTATAAGCAGACAACAGTTCTCTGATTTGCCTGTTTCTGTGATCAGCATTTCAATGGCAAACCCCTCCCAGTGCAAGGTTAGGTCAGTGGTTTCAGCAGTCTGTCCAGAGCACAGAGAACTGAGTTCTGAACTGGACTTATCCAGAGACACAAATAAACTTAAACTTGAAGTAGGCATGACAAAGTCATGCAAAGGATTTCTGATGCCTTGAGCCACCATGAACATTCACAAGCCCTAACAGGCATTGCAAGAAGACCTAATTGGATTTGTGATACACATTTGCACTTTCTGCTCAAGAACAAGGAGCAAGTTTTCTCCCATAGACATTTCCACTCACCTAATAGATCAACTAAACAAATTGCTCTAAACCCTCTTCCCAACTGGCTCTTTGAGCATCTAAAAATCACATCTAAAAGGTGGCAGACAAACAATATGCTCTGAAGAGACAGGAGCCACACAGTCCTAGATGTATTTGATGACACCAAAACACACTCCACCAGCTCACACCAATGAGCAGGTTGGAACGTCTTGCTAAATCCTTATCAGTACACAGCAAAAGTCCAGGCCAAAAAAAAAGCCATATGATTGCTCCAAGTCTCAAATCACGTCTTGTTTCTGAATCTGTTGCTGAGGAGATTTTAATTCCAAAACCCCCGTGCTATAAATCACTTCATGGCTGAAAAAAATAACTGTGGAGGAAGTGTTAACACAGTGTTAGGTTTCCCTGGGACTTAAAGAGCTCTGTGAGAAGACACCTTCTTATAAAAGCCAATCCTCTTCTGAAGAGAGTGCCAAACATGGTCCTTAAGAAGAATAACACACATGCCTTAAACCTGATGTCCTGATGTCATCTTGACATTCAGGCAGCTTTTCCCAAGGTTTGCTTGATGATTCAAAATGGGAAGAATCAGCATTCCTTAGTATAAGGACAGAGGGGAAAAAATCATAATTTGCCAGGTTAACAGAGTCAAACAAGATGTCGTTTGTGACAATATTTTTTTCCTTTCAGAGCTACACATCTGTGTGCATTCACACACAGGCATGAATAACTTGGCTATGACACTGACTATCAAGATGGATAGATAAGATCTCTAAATATGAAGCAGTAGCACTAAGATCCCTTCCTTCCACCAAGGGGAATGGTGCACCTGGCATGCTCGGGTGATGACAGGGTACCAGCAGCACAAGGTACACTCGCCTCAGACAGCAAAGGGGCTTCCAGTGATCCTCAGCATGGTATCCTTCAAACACCTTACAGGCAGCACTGCAGTCCCCTCCCTGCCATGAAGCCATGCCATTCCTGCCAGCTGCAATGAAGTGCCTGTGAGGAAGAGCAAGATGGCTCCTAGATGCCTCTTACAGGATTTCACCCTTTAAATGGGTGGCACAAATCCAGTCTTCCCCTTGCTGCAGCACACTTTGAGGCACTGAAATGAAACTGCATCTTACCTTGTCTTTGGATAAAAACCCTGAGCAGTGGATGAGCACTTGAAACAGCCTTGAAGAAGTTGTCATCATTATTAATAGGGAGAAGGTCTCCATGCACATCAGCATATCCGATCATCACTTCCAGGTTGGCTATGTGATGGATGTGAAGAATTAGTTTGTAGAAGTCTTCAAACTTTCCTGGCTTGTAGCGATCCAGAGAGAACCTTCTGAACTCTGCCCCAAACTGCAAGAGAAAGCAAACAGAGCATCAGCAGATGTGTCACCACAGGCCAGTGCTCCAGTTTGGCATTTGAACGTGGTATGGATCACCTCTCTTCAGAGAATTAGAGAGCGACAGGATCAATCAGGTTGGTAAAGACTTCTGAGATCGAGTCCAACTTCTACCATTCAAACCTATTCTGTGGTGAATACAGTCAGATGCTGGTGCTTACAAGTCTACTAGTGGCCTTTTAGGTCCTCCCATCAGAACATAACCATGGCTACCAAGACATCACAGGTACACCGAAGTGTTCCTTGCTAAAAGAAATCACATTTTTAAAATATTAAGTTTTCATTAAATCCTCTAGAGGATAACTGCATTTATAAGACTTAACTTTGAAGGTCCATCATTCATTATCATCATCTCAGGCATCCACAGAACCATTCCTCTCCAAAGCAGAAGTATTCACTCTACTGCTTTCAAAAGAAGTTACTCAGCTATTCAAACAACCTTATAAAAATTCTTTGCACGTTTGCCATCAATACCACTGGGATCCCAACCACAAGATCTTTAAAGAAGCATGGTATGTGAGCACACAGCTTGTTATTAGAAAATACACTCACTCTACATGACCCCTGAATTTCTTGGCAACCCGTGCAGCAGAAGGAAAGTTAGTTTTCATGGCTTTATTTTTTCTGTCACTCCACTGGTTTTTATTTTTAAAGCTTTACAGACCATTAAGTGCTTGACAAAAAAAAAATAGCAGGGGTAGGAGGGTGTGATTTGGCACAAGACAATAGAAAACGTTATAAATCCATGAAGCTGTTTTAAGTAACTCAAAGTGACTGAGGAGAAGATTTCATTGGTCCTTATTTCTGATATTAGAAACAAAATATGCTGTTAAGAACTGGAGGGAAGAATTTGATCCTCTATTTAAGGAAATTATGATAATGAAAACAGGCATCTAGTTAGACTAAACAGCTTAAATCACCTTTCTGGTACATTTAATTTAATATTTCAGATTGTATGGCATGATTAAACTACTGTTCATTAACCAAACCTCTAAAGCCATCCTAACTCACTCTTGAACACATGGAACCACAGCCACAAATCCAAGAACAAGTAAAGCTGTAACTAGGACCTCATGGAAGTTCTTATTTGCAAAGTCAGCCAATACCAGGGCTTGAAATCAAAGACATAAAACTAACAAGCACACAAAAGAAATAAGAACGGGGAGAATTTTCTCCAGACAAATTCTTCCTCAAAATGGAGAATGACTTGCTTAGAGATTCTCAGCTGTTAAATCAACTATACATGCAAGCCACTCTTTTGCTGAGACTAACAAAATTATGAATCATCACCATAATCATCTTCAAGCAAAAAGGAAAAAAAAGAAGCCAACATAACCCTACTGGCTTTGGGCACAAGCATGTTCTCAAATTACTTCCGCAGTTATGAAAATCCCACTCTTGAGCATCAAAGCCTAGTTGTGATCATCTGAAAGCTTGTTTAGTCAAATTATGCTGCTTGTTTGTAATATTAACTGCTAGTTCCAGTTTGGATTTCAGAGCGCCCAAATGCACACAAAGCAAGCAAACCACAGCTGGTTTCAATGGAGGAAAAAAGTCCTCCTTTGTCCTCCACCCCCTGCTCCTCTCCAGAAAAATGCGAGCAGCAACTTACTTCTGTGGACACACTTCAAACTGAAAAGAAAAAGCTGAAGTCTTCTTATTTAAAAAGTAACCTGAAGTTTACTTTTTCTTAGATTCAAGCTAGAAAAAGCCATCTTCAAGTGCCAAGTTTAACGCCTATCTACATGATAAACTAAAGGGGAGACCAAAGGTTCTGCTTAGAGCTGCATCTACTGTTCTGCACACCTGAACAGGAACCCAGGATTCCTTGGGATTCCCTTAGCCAAAATGCCAGGGCACTCAGATGCCAGTCCCAGTAACCATTTGTTTACTGGACAGCTTGTTGAGGACCATTAGCACACACGGTACTGTGGAGGAAGCAGCTGCTGTGCAGTCTTACCCCAGGCAGCACAACACCCACCCCTCACAGCCCCCTTGGACCCATGGTCTGCTGAGGGAACCCATCCTGCTCTGCCCAACACAGCTGAGGCAGAGCTCAGGACACTGCTCCCAGCAGAAAAGTGACATGGAAAAGGACAGAGGAGAGAACCAAGGATGGTTACTTGCACTTGGCTGGTATGACCCAAAGCTCAGCTTAAGTTGCCCCATGAGAAGATAGCTGGCAAAAGGGCCAAGCCTCCCAGCCTAGCCCCTGCAGGCACACTGGAAACTACTGATCAGTGGAGCCTGACATGTGGGAATGCCATTGCAGGCTTGGGGCACTGACAGGAATGCTGTCCAGTCAAATTGACTTGGTCACATGTTCAGCCTTAGGAAAGCCCAAGAGCCATTTTCATTTGCCTGGGAATAGCACAATAGTAAACAAATGCAAAAGATTTCACTTGTGCTTTCTGCATGACCCAGCTTTTTAAGGCAAGGGAGCTAGAAGGTGGTTCTGTAGAGGAGAAGGGAAGAATCAAGAGATTTAAGCAGATAATGAGAATGACTTTCTTTTTGTTTAAAAGTTAGTATTACCGTAGTAATAGTTTAGCTGATTTATTCACCCTGTGCATATAGACAGGCAGCCACCATTGTCAGCAGGTCTTTTCAGAAGAGGGGAAAAAACTGCTTCAGCTCATTCATCATTCCTAATGAGGCTGATAGAGAGTATCACAGTAATAATGGGGTTTGCAGTGCCACTCAGCTTGGAGACTGGGTGCTCTGCATTGTATTCAGCCAGGATTTCAAGATAACATCCACCGTGTATCTTACAGAAACTACAAGTTCTGATAGCCAAAACTACTGATCTGCTTCTCTAAGCCACAAAGTTCATCTTATCATATCCCTTCACTGAAAGATACACAAGGACTGGTGCCTGCCAGCAAAGTCTCTGCCAGAACAATACTGTATTTCACTATTTGATAAACTAAGAGTTTTAACAAGCAGATTAGTTTTCCATAATGAAGTAAATTACTCAGGCCTATTTAACTAATGCAAATACTGCATCCAGTATTGCAGAAGTCAGAGGACAGGAGGAATGGAGGGAACTTAAAAAGAATTTAGTCTGACAGAGCTTATTATGACTGAAAAAAACAACTTAGAAAAAACTGTATATTTTGTTTCACAAAAATAACCTCTGCCCCAAGTTCCTCAAAGTATCAGCCAATCAAACAATTTGTTGTCTGCAGTTTGATGACAAAAAGCACACAAAAAAATTCAACACATCAGGCAGGAGCCCCAAACAAAAACAGATGCCCAGAAAACTGTTCTGATAAAAGTTGTGTTAAAGAAGAAGGAAGACCCAGCTAGCTGATCAAAACTTACACAGGATGATCAAGAGCAATCAACTGCTTTCTTTGGCTTTTTTTCTGGCAAAAGGGTACAAGAGGTCAGAGGAGATGAGGGAGCAGGATTTTGAGGTTTGTTTACTTAGAGAGCTGTTGTTTTGTGAAATGAAGGAGTTATTTGCAAACAAAAGAGGGCAACTCATTTTTTTTTCCTTTAAATTTTAAGTTTCAAGATGTTTACAGGGCCAAAAATGAAGCCCTATGTTTATGAGGTGCCATCCCTCTACTTTATTGCTGACTTTGAAATCAGGCCATTGTAATAAGAAGACATCAAAGAGCAACATTTAGCAATAAACATGAGTTACATTACCCACCTACTTCTCCCATGAAGTAAAAAAATCAAGAACAGAAAGAAAACTAAACACTTTCATCCTTGCATGGACAGTAATTTCTGCTTACATCTGAGATTTGCAAAACTGGGAAGACCTAATCAGGCATGCTTTATCAGTGAGAATGAGCAGAGGGCAAGAAAGAGGAGGAGGGAAATGTAAATGGTTTTGTGCTTGCTGACTTCACCTGGGACTTCAGAGCTCTGCTGTCACATTCATGCCTCTGTGTCTTTGTTTCTTTTTTCTCCCCCAGTTACACCTTTCCCAGCTTACACAGCATTCTCTGGCTCTGCTCCCAGCCTCAGAGTGACTGTCACTAGTGGCAAGAAGCCACCAAGCAAGCAGATGCTCTCTGCAACAAGTTTTCTCTTCAATGGCTCGCTCCAGAGCAGCTCTGCTTCACTAAAACGATCAACCTAGTGGAAAGTGTGAGATTTTCTGCTCAGATCTTGCTATCTCTTTCAAGAGAGAGTCACAAGAGCAAGACAGCTTCTCTTCTGTTTGCCCTTCACAGAAATCCCATCAGGGACACAATTTCACTAGCTTCAGCCCCAAACTTTCTTCCTGATTGACATCATGCCATACTTCCACCCTTCCTCCTTCTATTCCCTCCTTTTACCCTCCCAGAGAAACACAGCCATGCTTTAGTATCTTAAATTCTTACAATAGTTTCTCTTACCAAAGAAAATCAGCGGCTCCCCTTTTTTCCTGCTTCTCTGACACAATGTTTCACATCTCTGTTTGTTTAAAGAACAACCTTTGTAACTCCTTCAGCCCTCTCCAGGGGTCTGTAAGGCTCAGCTCAGGACACTGAGCACTCTCTTCTGCATCTACTTGGAAGAGGAATTCTTCTCTCTCTGTTCCCATCACCCTCAGACCACCTTCTGCTCCTGAGATGCACCTTGCATTCAGTCTCACAGATGCTTGGCTGTCAGCTCAAGGGCAACTTAAAGCCAAAGTTACCCTTTCCTCTGCCTCACCTTATTTCACAACTTTAGAGAACTAGACCACTACACTGCTTATTTAGCCTCACCACCGCATGGCAGTCTGCGAAAATAGTTATCCACAAAAACAATTTTTTAGCCTGTTTGTTTGGAACCATCATCCCTTTCTTTGCCAGCCCTGCTCCAGTAGTTCCTCTCCTATCAGTAGAGCTGCTTGTAGCTGCTTTCTCCCTACCATCTCTGTCAGCGATGTCTCCAAGCAGCACACTGCCAGCCTTCCTCACTGCCTCACCTCCCAATATTTAAACCTCTGGTGCCACTCTCCTTCAAGAAACAATTGTTTGCAGGAAAGCAAAGCCTTCAAAATAAATCTGTGATTTAAGTGCCAAGTCCACCTTTCCAAAACCAAGTATCTTCCTTTTTTTATTCCAGTCCCCTGCATCTCTGGGAACAAACCAAAGTCTGTTTGCAAATGATGTAGACCGAGATGGTCCTGTGCAACACACACTCTATCACAGCACAGGGCTTAAGCACAAACACAGCACAGGATGCATACAGCCATGGCACTTCACCATCAGCATGAGGGAGAAAAGGAAGATTTGGCACCTTGCCACCCAGAGGGACAAAGCAGTCGGGTCTGGTCAACAGCATAGCTTCCTGCAGAAAGGCAGCCCTGCCCTACCCCAGGTCTCCTGCGAGAGCAAACCGCTTTCAGAACACTTACTGAGAGGCATCCACATGGATACAGGAAACCTGCAACCAGTAAGGGCTCTGGCTGCTTGCAAACTTATTTAAGATCCTTTTAGCTGCCGCCAGAGGCTTCCTCATGAGCTCAGTGCCAGCAACAGCTGCAGAGAAGTAATTTGATGCAGATGCACGCACACCCCTGGCCAGGCCTGAAGGGGGACTGGGAACAGCTGTGCAGGGTGGAAGCAGGAGGGATGGCACAAGGCTGGGTGGGCCTGGGGCTGGTGCACCACACCAGCCATTTCTGCTTGAGTGAACTTCAGGCATTTCCAATGGGAACAGGAATACATCTGTACGGGGAGATTTTGCCTTCACTTAGAGGAAGGCAACATCTCCCAACATACATTTCATCTTTTAACTCATGGCCTACCATTGTAAAGGTAATTAGAGACAAGCAGTGAATCCTTGGAAAACCTTTCTTGGTTCCTAAAAGCTCAGATTAAGTGCACACAAAGTCTCTCAGAAATGGAATGATAAGGGACTACAGAGGAAGGCACTATTAATTGCACCTCTGAAGCACTCCTTGGAGGTGGCTTGTCCTGGAGCCTGTTAGACAGAGCCTCCACAGGTATTTTAACCTCACACAGGAGACATTCCTTTCTGACTTGGCTGTAAACAACATTTAATTTTCTGAGGTGCTCTTTAAAGTTGAAAGGTCCATTGTTCAGTGTCCTTTAGGACTGTTTCAGTGTGGCGAGACTAAATTTGAGAAGACTACTCACATAAGACAGACTGGCTGGACAAAGTTTTAAGCAGATCAGAAATTCCCAAGTTAATAGACTAAAAAGTATTACAAACAGGAGAGATCCTCCTGGAGGCAAGATCAAGAATGGGAAAGCATGGGAATACTGGAACACAAGATGGCAGCTTTCTGGTCCGTGCCATCCATCCAGTTAGCACAGCTGGTACCCAAGCCCATACCAATACTTGCTTCAGGAACGTTGTTGGAGGAACTACCATCTTTCTGTGACAAGACAGACCTGAAACTACATCAGACCTGAGCACCAGAGCATGTCCTCCACCACACCATGCTCTGTGACACCAGGTAGCTCAAAGCAGTGTTCCAGCCTTCCCTGGATCTCCTAGAGGCACTACTGCTCCCACGGTGCCAGAGTACAGGTCAGAGAAGTGAGTTACACTGTGCAGGCGCTCATTGCAGCTCTCCCCTGAACAGAACTATCCCAAGATGACTTGTTCGTGCCACACTTTTCAGCTGAAAGGTTTGGCCTCTCGTCTGTGAAGAGCTGCAAGCATGCACAGGACCCGCTGCTGTGGCTCAGCTGAAAGCTGTGGTCACTTTCTCTCACGGCACCTAGCAGACAGACTTGGGGTAACTAGCTATGACCACTTCAGAAAGCTATCCTACTATGAAGAACAAAGATTTGTTTGTAATGAGAGAGGAACCAGGAGTTTAGTAGGTGCTGTTTAGCACATCAGAATAAGCACAATACATGCTGTGAAAAGCCCAGCAAACTGGGAGGGAAAGGAAGAGAGGCAACACTTCTTAAGAGATTAATGTTTACAGTCTCTTTCTCTTGACACGTTTTGCAACAATCCAGACTGTCTCAAGTTGCTATTACTGTGGCACACAGTCTTTATTTGAGAGGGAGAAGCACTGCGGTTTTCTGAGTCCGTGCCACATTTGGTTTGCATATAATCAAATATGTTTTCAAGCTCAAAAACAGAAGTTAAATCAGATGGTTACAGGGCTTTTTACTGCACTTATTTTAGTTTTATGCCAGGTATGAAAAGTATGACTTTAACTTGGAAGAATCTAAAGTGCTGCTTAAAAACTTTAAGCAGACTTAAAGTCTGTTTTAAGATTCTGTAGCATTTTAAGAGCGCAGGTTTTTGATCTATTTTGAAGTGTGCTACACATGGAAAACTTTTCTTAAAACTTCAGAAGGCCTGTACAGCTTCAGGGTTAGAGTGAAATCAAAGTACACAAGGCTGGAAAACTCAATTTGCAGACCTCTGTCAGTTAACACCAGACAGTGCAGAACCAGACCTTTAAAATCTCTTTAGAGTGGACTATTAAAAGTAAGCTTGCTCTTACTGCTATTGCTGCAGTTTTAACACTGCTTGATGTTACACTTTATACATTTCAAATACACAATGTGTGTACATACACTGCCATAGCTGAACAGTCATGTCCAGCAACAGCCATGCAATACCAGCAACCTTGGCAGGGAGGAAGATGCAAAAGGTTTAAACCATCGATCTTCATGTAACAGCACAGGCACACTTCTTCTGAGAAGGGGGGACAGCACATGAGCAGGACAAAGCACCCACGAGCTGTTTGAATGCTACATCTATCTGCCAGCTGGGCAGGCTTGCTAAAGCACTGACTGCTGCACGTGCCTCAGACCAAAACAGTCTTTCAGCTGCGAGTGACTTCCCACGAGCACAGAGCACAGGGGATCCCAAGCGTGCTTTTTGTCTTTGACACCGTAACAGTATCATGTCTACTCAGGACACAACAGAAAATTACTGGAAATTTATTAATAATCCATTTGCAGCGCCCATCTAAACATCAACATTTAATGAAAGTCAAAACAGGATAGGAAAAGAGAGTATTAAAAATATGGTTACAATTAACTGGTTCTATTTATCTTAATGGGTTTGTTTATAGCAGTAGGATGTTAGTCACGTTATTGTTAATTTGTAAATCAGTTTGCAATGCAAGAAAACATGACACTATTAGTAAGGCAGCAATGTGACAGTCAGCACGTGAGTCAGGTAGCTGTGCTTTGACAATCCTCAGCCACTATCAAAAGTTCCATTGTCCAAGAGGGCTCATCAACAACAAAGGGTTCTTCTGCAAAGCATTTTTATCAGGGAACGACGAGCACATTTAGCCAACTTTGAAATCATGAAAATTAGTTCTTACTAGTACATACAGTTCACAGGAGTTCATATAGTAGTAACAGAAAAACAGTATTCTGCTGCTTTTAAGCCAGAAACGTGGACCTGTCAGTTTCAAAGTAAAAAAAAAAAAAAACTACAACACACACTTTCACAAACAATTCCAAGTGCTATCATTTAAAGGCCTGGGGCAATCTTATACTTCTACTACTCCAAAATTTCTAAGAGATTGGAAAAGAAATACACATTTGGGCTGGTAGTTACTCTCCCATTTGAAAAACTGCATACAGTATTCAAGGGAAGAAAAAAAGAAAGTCTCCTTTCACTCTGAGCAAGACAAAAGAAGATTGGCTACATGGAGTTAGAATTCAAGAGAAGTTCCACCACTAATGTAGGAATTCCTATTTTAAAAGCATTTGTTCTTCTGTAGGCTTATATTCATGGGCAAAGAAGCCTGTAACCTCTCCGTAAAGCTAAAGACAGAAAATGAAAAATAGGTTAAGAACTCTGCCCGTGGCCACAAGATCCCAAACAAAACAAACACAAAAAGCCCCACACATTGCAGGCACTGGAGATCTTGGTAAAAGGGAAAAAGGGGGAGAGAAAGGGTCATCTGGAAACCTTTTTCAGAGATTAGAGGCAGTTTCTTGAGAGGGGACAGATACTTCACTTGTCACCTAACAGAGAAAAGGAGCCAGTGAGTACTGGACACATGAGAATACACAGTTGATCTAAGCCAGCAAGCTAATGTGTTTTCAGATCCTGTCTAAAAGGGCTGAAACATTAATCCTGAGCTACAGAGACAACACCTAGATAAGAACGGAGCTTCTAATTTATTTTGTCATGAAAGATGGGATAGAAGGGCTAAGGTATAATTACAATTCAATTAATATTTTCTTATGACATGTGCCAACTTCTAAGCAGGTTTCTCTTTACCCTTCCTCTTGTCTATCTAACAATAAGCTTTTAAGTGTTTTGATTTTAAGGCCAGCTCTCTGAGGATGAAGCAGAGGAAGGGAAAAAGCTGGGAGCTGAACAGAAGGGAACTTCTTAAAGAAGACGACTGCAGCAATTTCCACCACTGCTGTGTCTGAAACAGAGGTGTGCACAGATGGCAGAGGGTTTTCCCCTTCAGCACTTGCTGCAGCACAGAGACCCATCAAGCTTTTGTAGCACCTTACAGTCACCCAGAGAAAAGTGACCTGGCACACACAAAAAGGTACAAGACAGTGCAACAAAGCTCATCCTTCTGCAATGACAGAGCCAGAGAATATATCACTGCCAGCGTCCCCCCCACGTAGGCACAGACATGAAAAATCCATGGACACAAGAATGGTGAGCTGAAGCATGCTTTGGGCCATGTTCCCAGCAGGGGTGATGGGTCAGGCTAGGTTCAGCAGAGCTACAGGCTGGTTCAGACCCGCAGAAATCCAATCATCCACAAAACTCACAGGCCCACTGGACAAAAAAAGAGGAATACCGCCTGCAGGTTTTGGCCCAATGGCACAAGAAGGATGTTGAAAACTGGAATGAGTTCAGCCATCAAGATGCTTTCTCCTCCTCCTCATCCTCCCTCCCCCACTCCTCACTTCCAACACACAGATACACACACACACTTTGTTTTTAACAACCCTCTGGCACACATCAAGAACCTTACAACTTAAGGATACTTGGGGATTTCCAGAGAAGTATCTTACCCAGCATAGCACTTAGCGCTGATAAACTCTCGCCTTTCAATAATCAAGGACACAAACTGACTTTCAAGAATTTGTTTTTCGGAGAAAATGAAAGAAATTCAGAAAATCCAGAAAAATCAGATTTCACAGAAGCCATTTTTGAATTGTGACTAATGCAAGACGCCAGCAGGATGCTGGTTTATCCTTAAGGAAGGAACCACCTGGTTATCATATCAGAGGCAGGGATATCAAAATCCCAACATCTGCAAACTATCTCCCATCCAACACCCCACAACCATTTTTTTCCCAGCGCTCCTTCTGATCAAACTCAATCTTCAGAGGAGAAAAGCTATTTCACACCATTGTGTAAAAGCAGCACTCTCTCACACTCAGCTCCTCTGCTGAAAGGGATTCCACCTGCCCACGGACTGCCACTTCCCCAGCCTTTGAAAAGCCACCAAGAATCCCTTGATCCCGGGCCAGCAGCATGCCCTGGCGCAGAGGCTGAGCTGCACCCACCTCTGCTCACCTGGCAGCCCGTGCTCCCAGGCGATAGCTGCAAAATCATGAGTTCTCAGACTCAACTTTCAAGTTCCCAGGCAAGCCCAGGCAGGCCTCATACTTACAAAACACAAGCAACTAAGTGTTTAAAAGGTTGACTACGTAGGGCTACCAAAAGTTGCATTACTGAACCATTTTGTTCCCCCAGCCTCAGATAGTCCATGCAGACAAAAAAACCTCAACTCTCTGTATTTCTAGATGATTACAGCACAACAACACAGTGATCCACAGGGATAAGGCTGCCATCATGATAACCCAAGAGCACCGTGTTTTTGTAAGAGTTATAAGGTTTTTATACAGCACCTTGCCAGGTACCATTGGCCAGAGCTTTTCACTGGACCTCCTTCAGATTATTGAAGAGTAACTCTGTGAGAGGGAGCCTGTGAGCTTTACAGGCAAAATAAAAGTATCTTGCAATGTCAGCACCGACAGCCTGCTACATCAACAGCCCAGATGTTACTGTGCCCAAGTCATGCTAACAGTAAAACTCACCAGCTCCAGGAAATTCAACAGCACAGCTTCCACTGACACACGCTGCAGGTTTACAGATCATTGCTGGGTCTAGGCCCTCAACAGGGTATTTTCAATTTAACTTCTATTTCAAGTTTTCTTACAATGCAGCAGAGCTCTCCATACTAATTTCTGGGCCACCAGCAGTGACAACCCTGAGCTACAGAAGGCCTTCGGTCCCACCCATGTAAGTTTATTTTTCTTCCCTCCAAAAACCCTCAATCATTCCTAGGCTTACAATCTCCCTGTACATCACTCTGTGTCTATAGAACCAGGTAGGATTCACTTATAAAATTCCTGCAGCTGTAAGGGAAGCCACGAGCTCTTTATTATAAGGTTGCTTCTAATTGTTAATAGAACAAACTCAAGCTATGGCAACATTGAAGTAGAAGAGAGAGGATGAACTTAAAAATTCTTCTATGTGGTCAAGGCTTTAGTTTAACACTCATAGAATGTAAGGGGTATAATTCAGAAGACAGGATCTGGAGCTTTTGGGAGCCACAAGGAATGTTGTGGGTGGGTTACATCTTAGAACCAGTACAAACTAAACCAAAACTTTCCAGCTATGGAAGCAGAATGGAACTTTCTAGGCCAGTTGAGCCCTTTCAAGTAGCAACAGCAGGTTAGGAAATAAGGGCCTGAACCCACATTTCAGGTGCCATGTTTAGAAATGATTGGAGGCTCCCTTGGATACAAGGTACTTCTCCCACTGAAGCCATCTCTGTTCCATGTGTTGCTCAAGGCCATTTGATGTGAACGCAGATTTTAACAGCAAAAATGGACAAAAATGAGCAGCACCAAGCAGAGAGGCCCAAGGACATCACCTCCAACACCACCTCAGCAGGTGATCAGGGACTCCGGGAAATGTTAACGTTATCCATACTCTTTTCAACTTATGCATTACTTACACCTTGCCTGTAATGTGTGTATAAAACAGGGGCTTTCGAGGAGATTTCTCAGTTTTGCTTAAACGCTACTTATTTTCGCCCTCAGAGGCAAGACTGTGATGTGCTGGTTCAACCGAGAGCGACCAAAGTCTCTCGACCAGAGCTGAGCACGACCAACATCAGGCACAGCCCCCCGGCACCTCCTTAGGGCGGCCAGCTCCGGCAGCCCTGCCGATCCCGGCTCCTGCCCCAGCCCCACCAGCGGGCACAGGCTGACGCGGGTGCCGGCATCCCGGCACAGCCGCCGCAGAGCGGGAGGATTCCCGCAGGTCTCCCTCTGGCTCCTGCGTCTCGCACCTACGGCAGCACCGGCGGGGGGACCCGGCACTTCTCCCTCCCCGTTCTCAGAACGCGTCGGGGCACCCGTCCCGCCAACCGGGAGCCGGTCGGAGCACTGGGGGCGGGAGCGGCACCGCCGCCGCTCCTCCCGGTGCCCCCGGGCCGAGCCCCATCCCGCCCGCCAGGCGAGGCCGGCGGCGCTTCCCGAGCCGCCCCACGAAGTTACCGCCGGAGTCCCCGCGGCGAAACAAAAGATGGAGCGGGGAGCGGCGGGCGCCGCGCCGGGGGCGGGCGGGGAAGGGTCGCGCCGCCGCCTCGGCCGGGCAGGGGCGGCTCGCCGGGAGCTGCGCCCGGAGCGCTGATCCCGCCTCTCCGCCGGCCGCCGCCAGCCCGTCCCCGCTCTGCGGGCTGAGCCTGGGACACGGCTCCGGCCGCACCGGGCGGGGAGGGCAGACACGGGGGAAGGGGGCGGGGGGCTCCATTCATTTTCGGGAGCACCACCGGGCAGGGGCGCTCCCGGCCGAGGCCGCGCCGCGGTCCGCTCACCTTACTCTTCACTTCCACCGCGCTGCACTCCAGATACCGCAGAGTCTGAGATTTGTTGAAACTCCGGTTCATCTTCCCGGCCCCGCTGCCTCCCCTTCCCGCGCCGCCGCCTCCCACGAGCCGCCGGCCCCGCTCGCGCCGCGCTCCGCTCCCGCCGCGGCCACTTTGTTCCCGGCGCGCGCGCGCCAACGGCAGCGGCGGCGGCCGCAGGGATCCGCGCGGGGCTCGCGCTCCGGCTGGGCCGGCGGCGGGCGGGCGCCTGGGCCCGGCGGGACACGCCCCGGACACGCCCCTGCTGGCCTCAGACACGCCCGGGACACGCCCCCGCTCGGCCCGGACACGCCCCGGGACACGCCCGGGACACGCCCCCGTTCCACCCGGACACGCCCCCACTCGGCCCGGACACGCCCCTCCCGGTGTCCGGCGCTCCCGGCGGGGCTGCGGCGTCCCAGGCCTCGCTGCCGCCGCCGCACGAAGCACAAAGCGGCCCCGCGGCACCGCCCGCCGGTGGCTCCCCCGGTGTCCCCCCCGGTGTCCCCCCCGGTGTCCCCCCGAGCGCTCGGAGGTGCCCGTTGTGCGCCGCAAAAGAGACCCGCAGGAACTTTTCCGGACGGCGCTGATTGTTCTTGAAAGAGGGTTGGGATCTGAAAAGTGCTGCGAGTCGTTAATTTGAGACCGCAGATCACCAGGTTTGGGAGGAGAGTTTCCACCACGCCCTCCCTGAAATAAATCGGTGGACTGCCTCCCTCTGCTAGCAGCTCTCACTAATTAGGTAGGTCATTAATTTGAGAATCTCGAAGGAACTTAACTTCTTTACGTCTTCTGCCAAGGATCTTTTTAATTTTAACAGACCTTTTTCCTTCAGTCAGCATCTTTTAGTCACTGGGAGCCTTTGAAAGTGGTGGTTTTTTCCTACACAATCCTGCCCAAAACATCAAGTCGTGATGTACAGAAGCTCAGGACACAGCGCAGACCCGTGCAACCAGTTTTCTGCTGCTCGACTTCTCCTAGGATGGTCTGCCCATCTAAGCAAGGAGCACAAAGCCCTAACAGACACTAAAAGCCACTCATCTCTTCTCCAGGCTTGCTGGGCGGGTGTTAATAACCACGAATTTAGGGGCAAAAGACAAGAACTGAGTTGACTTTCCACGCGACTCCAAGTAGGAGCATCAAAAGCACATGCCCCAAATACAAACCAGCTCCATCTTATTGGAAAATGGACCTGAAATGAACGTTTGCCACATGTTGTGGGCTTGCACTGTGTTTGGAAGGCTTGCTGTAAGTTAAACTGCAAAAATAAAGTCTAGAGAGCTGAGAAAGGAAATGTTTGTATGAACTTGCTCTTTCCTCTTTTCATCTTAGCATGAGCAACGCAGCAGCTTTGCTTCCCTGCTGTGATGGCCAAGGCCAAGCTGTGGAGATACAGCATCCCCAGGGTGCTCAGAGTCTGAACAGCCCTTTTGGGATGTTTCAATGTAAAGATGGATCTTGAAATCCAGCAGCTGGATCCAGCAGCAGTGATTTAGTGCTTCAACATCTGGGGCAACAAGGCCAGTCCACTGGCATAAAGTTAATCAGTAGCTGGAGAACTTGTCTTCAGTCCAGTTTTTTGAAATTTTTTGTTTCAATTTCTTTGGTCTGTTTTTGGGGTTGTTTTTTTTGTTTTTGGTTTTTTTTTTTTTTTTGGGTTTAGTTTGGGGGTTTTTTTGGGGGGAGGGGGGTGTTTGGGTTTGGTTTGTTGTTTTTTTTTAAGAAACAAAGTTCTCAAAAGACAGAAACCAGCAAGCAATTTTTGTCTTAATTTTAAATTCACTACTTGTTGTATTTGTGATGCCCATTTGAGAAATACACTTTAAACTTGCTTGTCTTTTATTTTATGCTTACTTCAGGGAGCACCAATGTTTCATTACCATCTATTTTATATTAATAAAGACTCTTCAAACTAATAATGCCTACCAAGTTGTGTGTAATCAGAATGAGAATTCAATGAAAATGAATTAAAAATATATTATTTTTTGGGGGTGAGATAAAAGTTGGTAAGCCATACTGAAATAATAAAGAATGAAGATACATGTTTCAAAGGACAAAACAGGGGTTTATTTACCAGCAGAGCTAAAGGGATTTCCACTCTCCCTTCCCCAGCCATTGCAGATCCTTTTCATATTTCCACCACCACATGCATAGACAATCCTCTTCTTCTCATCTACCCTGTCTTTGAAGTTAACAAGTTAACAGGTATATTGAGGACAAAAATTACTTTATTTGAGGAGTGGAGCTGGTATTTTTCTGTTTCTTCTGTCCTACAAGAATTCAGAAATGGTAGATTACTGCTTCTCCTTTTTTTTTTATTCACCTGTAAAAAAAGCTGCTTTTTGGCTGTTCCATTCCTTCCCAAATTTTCAACCTTGCATTAAACACTTATTCTAGAAACAAGGTGAATACACTAATATGAGGAAATATGCTTTTATATCTCCAAAGAGGCGATTGGTAGCAAAGATTCCTTTCAAATTACTTCAAGAAAATCTGATTTCTGTTGTTTTTTCTCAATCTGAGTTCCATCATTTTGTAGGTCAGTGTAGACACCTTTAACCCACTCTGATCTGAGAAATGAACAGCTTCTGGATAGCTTATTAATTAGGCAAAAATTGGGGGTCATGTATGAGAAACTGGTTGTATTCTTCTGTTAGTAGAAAAATAGAATATTATGTAAGTATTTATAAATTAGGTATGATTTATCAATATTATTTCTTAATAACATTTAATAATTTATTAAAAGTGAATGCTTCTCAATCCCTGAAACCCAGCTCAGTCCATTCTTGTAAATTCTCTAGGATACACTTCCCCTTTTGCTATTTCCAAATTAGTTGCAGCTTTAGTCCATTTCCTCCAGAGCACAGCTGAGGCACGACTGGGGCAGCTTGAGAAAATTCCTTTTTCTCCTTCCTCCTCTCTCCATGCCCATGCTGTGCTGTTCAGAGCAGTGACTTGGGCTCTGTGCACCGGCAGGAGCCAAAGGACTGGGGCTGCTTCCAGGCTGCCCCAGCCCGGGCTGCACGAGGCTCTGCAGCCCCTGCCAGCTGTTTTCCTCCTCAGACTGGGTCACAAAGATGGTTTTCATTTAACTGCTTTTGCTCAGCCACCTTTCAGGGGTTTTGTTGGTTTTTTTTTTCTTTCTCATCGCTTGCCAAGGGCACAGCATTCCTTCGACAATTTCTATAAATCTTCATCTGTTTTAGTAATCTGTGGTTACTTTACCCTGTTTCTGACCTGAAGAGCTTTTAAATCACCCTTTCTTCCCACGTGCCCGTCTCTCAGCCCTTTCTTGCAGCCTTGCTCCCAGATGCACGTGGAACGTGGGGGGCACATTTGCTCTCACCCAGCCCCTTCCTGCACGCAGCACTTCACCAAATACTCTTATTTCTTGCCCTAAACTGGGCAGAGAAACCACAGTGTAAGGATCCTAACATGCCATTTAAAAAAAAGAGAGAAAGAGTAGATTTTCCTGTTTTCACTGCCTTTTATTTACCAGACCAACAAAAAGTGCTGCAACATGTATGTGCCAGACTCACATTTCTGCAATTTCACTCATTCCTGCAATGCTGGTTTTCAGCTTGCAAGGGGCTTCTCTCTGACTTGCTGTGTGCCTCATTGACAAGTCTTCTACATGCTCTGAGAGGAAAAAAATACCCCAGACTCACATCCAAGGAGTAATTTTTCTAACTCTACACCCTGCACTGAGCTTGCAAGAGTTACAAATAGCACATCCAAGGGCTTGGGGAAACTGCTGAAACGACAGACTGGTTTTGGTTTCTTTAAAAGTAAACCAAAATGAAGCATAGCACAAAGCAGGGAGGAGAGAGGATGACAACTATTGTTTTGCTTGTAGTAAGCAATGTTCCTGCCACAGTGAAGATGGTTTCTACTTCATCAAACTCAGAGTACAATGCCAGGGAACATCCAGTGCCCTAGTGCAGGAGCTACCTTGAGGGGAACAAGAGGAATAGTGCCACCAGCCACAACAGTAATGGATGCTCCAGGACCAGAGACCAGCTGGTCCAATGGTTTTCCATTGTTTCATCCCTTGTGGCAGTGAAATATCTTCTTTTTCTTTCCTTTTAAGAGCTTTTGCCTTCAGGCCTACAAGAGATTGAAGCCATTCATTATATTGAACAATAAGGTTTTTTTTTTTTTTTTTTTTTTTGAGAAATAAAAGAATTAAAAGACACTTAAAGGTATATCAAGGGAATCGCAGAAGTTAATAAATAACCTAAAATACACTATTAGGAAGAGCTTTGATCAGATATTTGGATAAGTTAATAAATAACCTAAAATACACTGTTAGGGAGCCCTAACTTTGATCATATATCTAGATAAGTTAACCAAAAAACACACACAGAAGAAACTTTGGAATCAGAATATTTGAAGAGGAAACATTGGAATTAGAATATTTGAAGAGAAAAGCAGAAATGGAAGCCAATAAGTTAAAGTGACCTGCCAAGCCATAGAATCAAGCCAACTACAACAATAACTTCTGCCAAGCCATGGAAAGACATGCCAAGAATAACAGGAAACTGCCCAAATTAGGAAAAGCTTAAAATTTAACTAAGGAAGACCAAGAATTCCCGGAAGACTCCGACTGTACTCCTGCCTACCTATGAATATGCATGTAATAATGATGTAATCCTTTTTCAAAATTGTATAAAAACCTGCTTTTGCTGTACACAATTTGGAAATCCATTTAGTGATTTCTCCAACGCGTTGCCAATAAATACCTCCTGCCTATAGACCTCAAATCCAGTCTCTGGGCAGCTTATTCTCGCCTTTTGGGGCAAAATTCGGCATCATTTTTGGCGACCGCGGCAGGACAGAAAAGGGTCCGTCCGAGCCTTGACTCGGGGGACCGGGACCTCTTCAGGGCCCCTGACGGAATTCTGTCAGAAGAGACCCCCATCCCCCAGCCAACGCGCATCGGTGGACAAGGACTTTCTGCATCTCCTGCTCCAAATTAAGAGGTATTTATCTTTGCTTATAGGTTTTATGGTAAAGCGCTTTAATGGGAAACGAGGGTCAGACGTGACCGCTCGAAGGGATTCCGGGGGACGCCCTGGTAAAAATATCCCAGCTGGGTTAGAGTCCCGGTAATAGAAACGCAGGTTAGAGTCCTGCTGGTAATAGAAACGCAGGTTAAAGTCCTGCTGGAAGGAATATTTGTTTTTCATTTATCTTGGTATTTTTGGGTTCTTCTTGTTGTGTGGGAAACTGTTTTAATATTGTGTTTAATGTTATATTTACTGTGAATTAATTGCTCTCTGAGACCGGGAGAGAGGTCGGTCAGTTTGTGGTGTTCTATGTGTCTGTTGCAAATTTTACAGGAGACATTTTCGGTCAGTTTGTGGTGTTCTAAGTGTCTGTTGTAAATCTTACAGGAGACATTTTCGGTCAGTTTGTGGCGTTCTATGTGTCTGTTGTAAATCTTACAGGAGACATTTTCGGTCAGTTTGTGGCGTTCTATGTGTCTGTTGCAAATCTTACAGGAGACATTTTGTCACTCTATGTAATCTTGTAGATAAAGGTGTGTGGGTATGGATGAGAGTGAATGAGACGCAGCATCGCTGCGAAGCGAGAGGGAGTCCCGCTCCGCAGTTCCTGTTCTTCGCGAGAAGCCAGGTCGGAAACGGACGAAGCGATTGGAAATTGTGTGTGTGGAGTGTTGCAATAAATTGGCAAACAGTACTTGTGGGAAAGGGATTGATCCGGTTAAACAGTAAATACAGCCACAGGGAATAGTAATGGGAGGTCAACAGAGTAAGGACGTAAATATGAAAACCCCCTTAGGATGTATCCTAAAGCACTGGAAGGACTTGGGAGGGATTCCGGGGGGAAACATAAGTAAAAAGACACTCCTTAAATATTGCACACAATGGTGGCCATTGTATAAGTTAGATGACGATGAGAAATGGCCACCGGAGGGAACAACTAATTATAACACTATCTTACAACTGATGCTTTTCCTTCGTCGACTTAATAAATGGGACGAAGTGATGTATGCTGATATGTTCTTTACCTTAAGAAATAAACCGGAGTGGCAAAAAGAGTGCGGGGTAAACGTAGCACCTCAAGACCCCCTAGTACTAGCCCTCGAAAAAGATAAGAAAGGCTTAAAGCCTAAAGAACGTTGCTGTGATGCATGTAGCATTGGGCAACAATGTCTTAAGTTAACAAGAAGGGACAGTGGGAAGGAGAGCGAAATAAGCCTGTGGGAATACCATCCATTCGCCCCAGGACGGGAAGGGCCTCTTCCCAGGCCAAAAGAGGAACAAGGGGATCCCAGCCCATTAAAAGAACTGGAACGATGGTGGAAATCTAAGTTTGGGCACAGCCCTCAGAAGCTCGACAACAGTTGGGAGGGGGGTGGCCCATTAAAATCGGGGACTAACAAGGGGGAAAGCAGCCCACGGGGACTGGACAGTCCACAGGGGTCGGGGAGCTACAGGGACGTTGGCAGCCCACCCAGACTAGAAGTTGAGAGGGAAGGGGGCAGCCCACATGGGGAAGAGAGCCGAGGGGAGACACGCAGCCTGCCCGAACTAAGTCCATGTGGGGATGGTGGCACACCTGGGAATGGAAGTTTAAGGAAATCAGGTACCTGTAGAATGGACACCAGCACACCGAGGACTGGAGACAAAGGTGACTCACTGGGGGGCGACGTCTCTAAGTTGAAATATAGTGAAAAGAATGACAATGAGACATGCGAAAGGGGGGTGGAGAACGACTCACAGAAGCTGAATATAGTAATTCGTATAGAGGATAAGAGGGATGGAAGGGGAACAGAAGATGAGGAGGACGGTAGCCCGGAACAGGATAGGCACCGGCAGATGCGGGAAGAAAGGCGACAGATGCAGAGTGAGAGGTGGTTGGAAGATCCCGGGGAGGGGATTGGTCACTCGTATTATACCAGATCTGTGGCACGGAGGGAAGCAGAGCAAAGAGAGGAGGGGAACCATACGATAGCTCCTCTCCGACAACTTATGCCAATGGTAGGGGAGAGGACTAGAATAAAGGTGCCGTTCTCAACGAGTGATCTGAACAATTGGAGGGATGAGGCAAGGAACTTCAGGAGGAATCCAGAGGGAGTAGCGAAGAGGTTTGAATTAATGGCAAAGAATTTGGATATTGATTGGGAAGATATAGAGGTGATGCTGTCTGAGTTGACAGATACAGAAAGGGAACTCGTATTGGAAACCGGAAAACGACATGCTCAAGTGTTATCGGGGAGACTAGAAGATAATTTCCCCAGCAGTAAACCAGAATGGGACCCGGGCAATGAAGAGCATTATCGGAGGCTGGTGCAGTATAGAAAACTGATAGCGATGGGCTTGCGTAATGCGATCCCTAAGGCTATCAATTGGTCGATGCTATATGACATCAGGCAGGGAAAAGATGAGACCCCATCAGAGTTTTTGGATAGACTTCGGGCAGCCATGAGACAATACACACCCCTGGACCCAGCAACGGAAGAAGGTAAACAACACCTGTTGGGATTAATGATGGGACAAAGTAACCCGGACATTAGGAAGAGATTACAAAAGCTTGAGCATCCAGCAAACAAAAACCTGGAGGCGTTGCTGAATGAGGCGTGGAAAGTGTATAATAATAGAGAAATAGAGGAAAAGAAAAAGGAAGATAAGAGGCTTGGTCGAATAGTGGCTGCAGCAATAACAGCTCAAAATACAAACCATTTGGGACCTAATACCAGGGGTAGGGGAAGGGGCTACCCAGTGGGAGGGGGAGGGAGGTTCCAACCCCACCCAGCTAGAATAGGGCCAAACCAGTGTGCCTATTGCTTCCAAACGGGACACTGGAAACGTGAGTGCCCTCAACTAAGATCAATGGACACTACTGCTATCGCACATCAGGGCAGTGAATGAGGGGGACCGGTGGGCCGTACCCTAGCAGACCCACTGGTTAAAATGGAGCTAGGGGAAGGTAAAAAGGAATTGGATTTTTTGATTGATACAGGAGCAACATTTTCGGTTTTAAATCAAGAATTGGTACCTAAGAGTGATGAATTTGTACAAGTTGTGGGAGCAACAGGCCAACCAGAAAAAGCTTACTTTTTGAGACCTATCAAATACAAAATTGGGAAACAAATGGGAATTCACCAGTTTCTGTATTTGCCAAATTCACCAAAGCCTCTATTAGGAAGAGACTTACTGGAGAACTTGGGAGCCGTAATAAAATTCAACAAAGACAAATTGGAATTTCAAGTAAGGGAAGAGCAACTGATTACAGCCCTAAGCCTAACAATCAGTTGTATAGAACCGAAGCCTGAAAGTCACAATATTGAGCGTATCCTGAGTGAAACATATCCATTAGTATGGGCTACTGATATACCTGGGAAATCACAACAGGCAACACCTATCATTATTGAACTTATACCTGGAGCGAGGCCGGTAAGTAGGAAACAATACCCACTGAGGTTAGAAGATAGAAAGGGAATTGAGCCCATAATCACAAGGTTTTTAGAATTGGGGTTATTGATAGAATGTGAATCGGATTTTAACACCCCAATCCTGCCAGTAAAGAAACCTAATGGAACTTATAGATTGGTCCAAGACCTGAGGGCAATAAATGAAATAACCAAGACACTACATCCAGTAGTTGCTAACCCTTACACACTCTTAACTAAATTAAAAGATAATTTGACATGGTTCACTGTGTTAGATTTAAAAGACGCATTCTTCTGCCTTCCTTTAGCTCCAGAGAGCCAAAAGATCTTTGCATTTGAATGGGAATCTGTAGATAGGGGAAGAAAAACCCAACTTACCTGGACGGTGTTGCCACAAGGGTACAAAAACAGCCCTACAATTTTTGGGAATCAACTAGCCAAAGAACTAGAACAATGGGAAAGGCCGCTGGGAGATGGTACTCTTTTGCAATATGTAGATGACCTCCTAATAGCAACAGAAACAGAAGAAGAATGCATTGAATGGACTATTTCCCTGTTAAACTTTCTGGGTTTAAATGGATATCGAGTTTCTCAACAGAAAGCACAGCTGGTACAAGAAGAAGTGGTGTATCTGGGATATGAAGTTTCCAGAGGACAGCGATCCCTGGGAGCAGCCAGGAAAGAAGCCATCTGCCAAATGCCTAGACCAGAGACGGTAAGAGATTTGCGTGCCTTCCTGGGGATGACCGGTTGGTGTCGGCTATGGATCTATCAATACGGGATACTCGCCAAACCACTCTATGACTTACTAAAGGAAAGTAAGGGTGTTCTAGTTTGGACTCCCGAGGCAAAGGGAGCCTATAAGAGACTG
Source organism: Molothrus aeneus (assembly GCF_037042795.1). Taxonomy (NCBI): domain Eukaryota; kingdom Metazoa; phylum Chordata; class Aves; order Passeriformes; family Icteridae; genus Molothrus; species Molothrus aeneus. The sequence goes on from NC_089646.1 coordinate 92,876,658, forward strand.
AAACAGGAACTCATGAGAGCACCAGCTTTGGGTCTTCCAGACGTGACAAAACCATTCTGGCTGTTTTCTCATGAGCGACAAGGAATGGCCCTAGGAGTCCTAGCACAACAGTTAGGACCACACAAAAGGGCTGTGGCCTACTTCTCCAAACAGTTGGATGAAGTGAGTAAAGGATGGCCTGGCTGTCTAAGAGCAGTAGCCGCAGTGATAATCAACATTGAAGAAGCCAGAAAGCTCACTCTGGGCCAGAAAATGACTGTGTTAGTAGCTCACACTGTATCTGCTGTGTTAGAGCAGAAAGGAAATCACTGGCTGTCACCTTCCAGATTCCTAAAGTACCAAGCTATCTTGGCTGAGTCAGATGATGTTACTATCCAGGTAACTAACGTTGTGAACCCAGCTTCATTCCTAGAAGGGAAGACTTCAGCAGAACCCATCGAGCACGATTGCCTGGAAACAATCGAAGCCGTTTACTCCAGCCGCCCGGATCTCAAAGAAGAGCCATTCGAAGATGCAGATGACTGGTTCTCGGATGGTAGCAGCTTCGTAAAACAAGGAGTAAGAATGGCTGGTTATGCAGTAACTACCACAGAAGAGGTAATCGAGTCAAACCCTTTGCCTGCAGGGACCTCAGCCCAGAAGGCAGAATTGATAGCTCTGACTCGAGCTCTGGAATTGGCAAAGAACATGCGAATAAATATTTGGACAGACTCTAAATATGCCTTTTCTGTTGTGCACGCTCATGGAGCCATCTGGAAAGAAAGAGGACTGTTGACTACTCAAGGGAAAACAGTCAAACATGCAGAGGAAATCCTACGATTGCTAGAAGCAGTCCAACTCCCAGCACAAGTGGCCATAATGCATTGTAAAGGACACCTAAAAGGTAACACTACTCCAGAAGTTGGGAATAGAAAGGCAGATGCAGAAGCTAAATTAGCTGCTGCAAGAACCGGAGAGGTAAATATAACAGCTCTAATACCAGGAGAGCTGGATGTAAACCTCCAACCAAATTATCAGGAATCAGATCATAGATGGATTCAAAGGAATAAAGGTAAATTGTTAGACAGTGGATGGGCACAATTGGAGACAGGACAGTTGATAATACCAGGGAACCTAATGTGGCAGATTGTAAAGACGGAGCATGAAAAGGCCCATTGGGGTCTAGATCCGCTTTACCAATATTTGCAAGCCAGGATAGCAGGACCGAAATTATTTACTACTGTAAAGCACGTTACATCCCAGTGCGAGCGGTGTCTGAAAAACAACCCAAATACGGGAACCAAGGTACACCAAGGAGCTATAAATCGAGGTAAATTCCCAGGTGAAGTATGGCAAATTGATTTTTCTGAACTCCCAAGAAAAGGGGGGTTTCGGTATTTGTTGGTATTAACTGATACATTTTCTGGGTGGCCTGAAGCATTCCCTTGTAGGACAAATAAGGAAAGGGAAGTAACTAAAGTACTGTTGAATGAAATTATTCCACGGTTTGGGGTACCGAAGAGCATTTCTTCGGATAGGGGTACACATTTCTGTGCAAAAGTGGTGAGAGCAATAAGCAAAGCATTACAAATCAAATGGCAATTACACACGCCTTACCGTCCACAGGCCAGTGGGCAAGTGGAAAAGATGAATCATCTCATCAAACAGCAAATTGCCAAAATATGCCAGGAGACTAATTTGCAGTGGTATCAAGCTTTGCCTATTGCTCTGCTTAGGCTGAGAGTCAAACCAAGATCAAAAGAAAAGTTAAGCCCATTTGAAATTTTGTATGGTAGACCTTATGCTATGCAAATTGTAAATGGGGACGCTATAGACCAAATCGGTAACCAGTACATTTATGATTATGTAATTACGGTGGGGAAACAGTTCGATAAGAATGCTGCTGTGGTGATAGAGCACCAACCTAAACAACCTGATTGCAAACTGCATCCGTTTAATCCCGGTGATTGGGTGTATGTTAAGAATCTTTTAGGAAAACCCCTACAAGAGAAGTGGGAGGGACCTTTCCAAGTGCTGCTGACTACTTTCACCGCGGTTCGGATCAAGGAGCGACCCACGTGGATTCATTACTCTCGGGTCAAGAAGGCTCCGGAGAATAAACAAGAGGAACAGACATCATGATCCTGACTCCACCTCAGACCTTCACAACCTTGATCATTGGACTCTCGATAAGTATAGTTCTTCCCCAAGACTCTGCCCCAATAGACCCATGGTCTAATGCACACCAGTGTATCCACCCGGAGATGGAAACGGAACCAAAGGGATCCTATTTTGAGGTTTATGCCTTACGTAACAATCAGCCATACGCGAGTAAAGCGTGGAATCAGCCCACCATGGTAGCATACAAGGGAGACCTAATCCAAATTGGGTGTCGAGAACTTGACCTAGTAGAAGGAAAAACAAGGCGGCTAGTATTAACAATTCATCCCTTGATGGCAGCCTCTGAACATAACCTAATTACTTTTAGTCCAGTGAAAATGGGCAAGCCCACCGCCTGGATTCAGCAAAAGGGCCCAATTTCATGTCAGTGGAGTGACTTCAGGGAAGATCCATCCGGATCACAACCCCGAGACTCAGTAATTTATACAGAAGATCCGCTTGGGGAACTACATCCTCAAAACATAACCCTTGACCTTCACCCTCTTCTCTTTTCTGCAGGAAAGATTGTAGCATCTAGTGGTCCTGAGGAAGGGAAAGCACAGTGCGAGATGGCATTTAGATTGGATCAGTCGATGACCTTCACATGTGAAAGAGAGTTGAAAATGCTGGAAGTGGGTTCTGGCTTCCCTAAGCGTGCTGTCGGATATAAGGTGGCATTACCAGAGGACGTGATCCCATTGTACCCAGGTCTAGACTTGCCCCAAGAAACCACTCCACTGGTGGAATGTATAGCAGTACATAACCTAACCTTTATAGGGCCTCAGGTGATACGAAAATCCAATGAACAAAAATTATTGTTAGACCCCACTTATTCCCTGAAAAAGGTCCAGATGAACATTCACACCGATATTACATATTTGCAGAAGGATTGCCAACCATTTATACAGCAAAGCCTTAAGGGATGGAATGCATGGTTAGCAACAAGATCTCATCACAGAAGAGCACAAAGAGATATAAGTGGGTGGATTGGCACCGGATTTGGTATATTAAACACGATAGATCAAGAGGTGTTAGTAAACAAATTGAGTACTGTCACGTCGAACTTGGGGAAGCTTAAAATGCCTCTCAGTTCATCCATGATCACATTAGCAGAAACACAATCACTAGTAGTAAAATTGCTAACCATGGTAGCAAACAACACTGCAGAGGATTTCGCAAAGTTTGCTGACTATACAGGGGAACTTAGCAAAGAAGTTGCACTAGCTATCCAATGCCCTCAGACGCAACAATGGGTACAATCAGTAGCGGCAGGAATAATGAGAGAAGGAACATCAGGTATATTACCTCAAGAGATAAGAGAAACAATATTAAAGGACAATCATACTACACAATTTGAAAAGGACCACCAAGCCTGGTGGCAATTAGTAAATTTCACTTATGAGCCTCAACAAGAACACATTGAAGCCTATGTCCTCACCATTAGTGCAGCAGAGGAAAGAGCTATCTTTCCTATCCTCACTCTTGGGACAATACATCAAAATGTCATTGTCAGGCCAATAGACCATAATGTCTGGGCCAGTTATGATAATACCAAAAATAGGTGGCAATCGGTTAGCACAGAAGCATGCATTCCTAGAGGACAATTAGGCTATGTCTGCGAAAACGCTGTAGTAGAAGCAGAAGATTTATGCTTAGATGCTGAAAATAGTGTATGTACATTTGAAATGCTTCCGCATAATAAAACACAATCACAAGTTTACTATATAGGGAATGGGTGCGCTTGCGTAAGGACAGCTTGTGACAACGTCACTATAGATAATTGCCAAATGGAGACTAACAATACTAACTTCTGTGTATGCAACTTCACCAAGATAGTAGGTTGTGATTTTCATTATACTGTCCCAATAACTACTCAACAGCTAATTAACGCAGATTTTAACCTATATCAAGAGATACCGAAATTACAAATAGGGATGGACGTCAAAGTTCTTAAAGCAATGCTCGCACATCCTAAAGTAAAGAAATTGGTGCAAAAGGTGAATCAAACAACTAAACGAATGGTATGGCAGGTAGAACATAATTCAGAAAAAATAAAGAATGTCCTGACCGAAGTGGAACAAGTAGGCCAGCATCATTGGTGGGATATCTTTACAGGATACTCCCCAACAGCTACACAAGTCTTCAACTACCTGGTACACCCAATGCTAATAGTAATTGTAATTCTGTTACTATTAACTCTCACAAATATTTGTATGTGGTGGAGACTAAGAATCATAATGAGAAGGACCCAAATGATTTGGGCTATGGTACGAGCGTATCAGCGCCCTATAGGATTTGACGAAAGAATTCGTAAGTTATAAGAAAAGGGGGGAATGAAGCCATTCATTATATTGAACAATAAGGTTTTTTTTTTTTTTTTTTTTTTTGAGAAATAAAAGAATTAAAAGACACTTAAAGGTATATCAAGGGAATCGCAGAAGTTAATAAATAACCTAAAATACACTATTAGGAAGAGCTTTGATCAGATATTTGGATAAGTTAATAAATAACCTAAAATACACTGTTAGGGAGCCCTAACTTTGATCATATATCTAGATAAGTTAACCAAAAAACACACACAGAAGAAACTTTGGAATCAGAATATTTGAAGAGGAAACATTGGAATTAGAATATTTGAAGAGAAAAGCAGAAATGGAAGCCAATAAGTTAAAGTGACCTGCCAAGCCATAGAATCAAGCCAACTACAACAATAACTTCTGCCAAGCCATGGAAAGACATGCCAAGAATAACAGGAAACTGCCCAAATTAGGAAAAGCTTAAAATTTAACTAAGGAAGACCAAGAATTCCCGGAAGACTCCGACTGTACTCCTGCCTACCTATGAATATGCATGTAATAATGATGTAATCCTTTTTCAAAATTGTATAAAAACCTGCTTTTGCTGTACACAATTTGGAAATCCATTTAGTGATTTCTCCAACGCGTTGCCAATAAATACCTCCTGCCTATAGACCTCAAATCCAGTCTCTGGGCAGCTTATTCTCGCCTTTTGGGGCAAAATTCGGCATCAAGATGTATGTGCATTTAAGAGGAGAAAGAGCAGAGAGAGGGCAGGGTTGTTCTCAAGGCATCTTGGGGAACTTGATGCTCCTTTTCTACCAAGGATGATGAAGTATTTGAGGAAACCTCTTGTGTGACTTTACTACAAAACACTTGAAGAGGGGAGACCAGAGCAGCAGCTGAGGGAATGGCACCTGCTGAGCAACGTACAGAGCTCAAAATCAAGCATGAGGACGAGCACTTGCCGTTGCAGCTCCCAGTGTTTATCCAGAGAGGTGTGCCGGGGGGAGCGGATGGAGGTCCCCAAGCTGTCTGTGCACAGGTACTCTGGCTTCAGCAGATCAAACCAACATGCTCTTGTGTCAGCTGAAAATTTTCCCATTATTTCCCATATTATATAACCAGTTATGCTTTGACATGTATCAGTGTGAAAATAATGCAGGAACCAAAGCTGCCAGGATACCAGAATCCCAGCAGACAAACTCTGAGCATCACAAGAGAGGGAGTAAGGTGGGTTATGAGAACATGTGTCCTTTTTCCAAATTACACCTCAATTGGGTTAAAAGCAGCAGTGCTTTTCAAGGATGGGAAAGGTGAGTTCTGTTGCCAGAGATGAGTTTAGGATTGGAAGGAGAGAAGAGAGAGGATCATGCTCCTTATTCTGCATCCAAAGTATGCTTTAACTACATGACTCACCAGGATTCAACATTTCCCATGAAATACAAAAATATTCAAACTTTATTTGTTCTGTACATGAATCTGCTGAATTTAATGATCTTTAGCATACTTTCAATTGCTTTGATTCTTGGTTTTTTGTTTCTTTACCAAGGAGAAAAACAGGAAAAGCAATAATGTTTCCCAGATGTCATTCATGGCAGCAGAGAAATAGATACCATCCCCTCAGAGTGTCCAGAAGTAGGTCCTTCTACTTCCATGCAGATTAAAAACTTTGTTTACAATGTGCTGCTCTGCAGATAGCAGCCACTTATGATGTTAGAATGATTACTGCAAATACTTTTAAAATATTATTGATTTAAAGGAAGTACTGCTGATCACAGGCCTAGGGTGTGCAAGCATCTGCCTGGTTCTCTTCTACCTTTCTTGCTGGTCCTACTTCTACAGGAAACTGAAGCACAGTTGGAAGTTGGCAAGTGCAGAACACATCTTCTAATTAGTCCAGTGCTATCAAATAATTTATGCAGATGGCATCATCTTTATCTTCCCAAACACTTTTTCTGTGTGAAACGATGAATACTGAAACACACTATGACACTGGAGTAATTTTTCTGCAGTAGTTACTAAATTTTCTAGTGGAGTTAAGCTGACCAGATCTGGAAAGAAAATTAGTATTGTTAATTTTTCCAAGTTAATGTCTTTTGGAGAAAACTGCTATCATGAAGATATAATCACACCTTCCTTTGAAGTGCTTATCTAACTTGTTCAGTGAACAGAGAATCCTGCCTGTGGAACCTTTCTGCCATTCTTCTCAATCACAAACTGCCTTTAATCTCTTTTGGGCATTTAACTCATCTGAATGCCATTTACCATCTTTGTTTCCTGGCAGCTGAAGTGTAGGGTCTGGTAACAGGGTAAGAGAGTATTAATTTTGCCCAGACCTTCCCACTCCCTCACTAAGAGAATAAAGAGGTTTTTAGCTTTGCATGGAATGCAACTAACTGCAAGGAGCAACCAGAATCTTTGTGAGAATATAATTTATTGAGAACTTCCACTTGGGAAGTGACTGAATGTCACCTTTAATAAACAGCCTCAATATTCCCAAATTGCAGCTTTAGGCAATTTGTAAGGCACTATGTGTAGCTAGTAAGTCAAGCCCTCTCAGAAGTGGTGGTTTGTGGTCTCACCTGCTAATAAAGGAAATAATAAGAAACCATCCTTGCCATGCGAGTCATACAACAAATAAATCTTGTCTGTTGGCTTCCTCACTTGAATTCCTAAAAAATGTAACATGCTGCAGCTGAAAGCTTCTTAGTAAAAAAAAAAAAGATTAAAAATTGTCAGATGACTTTTTAAGTCTGCTCTTTGCAAAATTTTTTTGGCAGATCTGCTAGACCGGTGGCAGTGTTAAGATAAAGATAGATCAAATATGTCATTCTCGATTAAAAATAATAACCAAAAAAAGGTTAGAGGGAAAGGTCACATTTTCATATAGCAAACTCCATCTGATGTTTACTGCACAGGCTGTACCAGGCTGAAATCACCTGATCCTGTCAGAATTACTGAAGCAAACTCCTGTATGGAAAGGCACTGTGAAGCTCTAATTGGCTGGGACTGGACATAATCTCTTCTTCACCCACCTGATTTGCAAAGAGATTTGCCAAGAAGCGGCTTACTATATTGGAGATGTCCTTCAGCATGCCTTTGTGCCCTGCAAATGCTGAAATTTAAATCATTTGTGCACAATCAATCCTTTCCAGAGCTTTCAGTGAAGGCAAACAGCCTCATGTGAGGCTTGAAGAAGTCCTTCAGAGCAGCTGTTTAGAAATGCATGAAGCATGAGGCACATTTTATTCTCTTCCCACAGGCTGAGGGCCAGATGTTCAGTGGGTGTAAAGCAACAGAGCCTCAGTGTGGCTTTTTTGGGGGGCCACAGTGATTTATGCCAGTCTAGAATCTGGCCCTTTGTGTTTCAGCCAATTGACTTCCCCAACCTCTGCTGCTGAAGAGCATGGTTTTGTGAGGTGAGGAGGGATGGGAAGTGTTCAGGATTACTGGCTGAAGGTGCTGAAAAGAGAAATCTCTTAGAAGACTCCTGACACCACTTCTCCAGGCTAGATTGCTGAAGTAAGCAGAGGTTTTTGGTTGTGAAGCATTCACATATTTTCCTTCCCATGTTTCTGTTGCCAGCAATGAACATAGATAATTTATATCTGTTTAGTCCCAAAGCAAGTTCACTTTTCCGTCCTCTTAAGATCAGGAAATGAGAATATTTCTAAGTAGAGGTGATGTTCCTGTATTTTGGTTTCCTTCATAACTTGCATTTTCCTGAAACATGACTGAGAATTACTCACAGGAGTATGGATTTCAGAATCAGGCCTTTTGGTCATTTTGACAGTGTCATGGGAGGAGAAAACTGTTTCCCAGAACCAAACAATTTTATTGCATTCCAAAAACATGTGCAAAACAGGGATCCCATCTGTTCAACAGCGTTCCCACTAAGTATAGTTCTGCCTGTGGCTCACCAGAATAAGCAGCTCAACAAAGGAGCCTCAGTTTTCAATGATAATGTTTTCTTCAAAATAGAAGACACCAGTATAAAGGGCTTCATAATAATTTGCACATTTGCCAAGATGTATTTTCTTAAATACTGTTTTGACTGCTAAGGGCACTGCAGAGTAGTAGAGCACTAGAGCACTCACTCATAAATTAAGCTTTCTCTGTGATCAGTTTTGCCAATTCGTCCAAATCCACAATAAATGAATAAAAAAAATAATAATAAAAGCATTAATCTCATAACTGATGGATTAAAACTGGGCTAAAATAGACTTCTTTGGTTTTTTCCCTTGACAGCTTGAAGAGTTTTGAATAAAGGGTGCCTCATTGCAGCACTCTAGGTTTAGTCTAGTTTATTAGAACAATTCTGCAATAAAAAGATTATTAAATGAAAGAGGGAGGATTTAATTTATGAGATTCCTCTAAATGAAGATTGGTGCCTGGGATTTTTATCATCACTATGAACATCAGAAAGTTTTGCTCAGCAAGTGCAATGAAGAGCTTATGGAAACCCCAGGTCAGAGTTTTATAGTTGCATATCTCCATTTCTAAGTGTCTGCTTTGATTTACTTCAAAGTCCTCTTAAAAGTTTCTCCACCTGACTGAGATTCCCTTGACAGCTCTGCTTGTGCTTTTCCTTAGAGAATCCAATCTGAAAAATAAAATGCAATTTCAATGTTTGCCTGTGGAAAGGCACTGTTGTTGGTCTGGGGAGTCAGCCTTGCTGGTGCACATGCTTTGCCTGTGGGTAAAGAGTGATGCCCACCAAGCCCAGTTTGCTCCAACCTCTCTTGTTTCCAGGCTAGAGGAGCCTGGAAATGTTTGTACCCACCTCATGGATAGTAGCAAGAGAGCTGGAAGAGAGGTGTCTTTCAAGACAGGGTCTGAAGTTGTTTTCTCCTTTCCTGTAAAGGTTCAGAGGGAGGGCAGGATGTCTCTCAAGCCTTATTCCACCCTTTTTGCCCAAAGTCCACCTGAGTATGTCTGGTGCACCAGAGCCACCTCTTTCCTGCAGTCCTCCTATACACACAGCTCTGGAATCATTGCCAGAGGGTGTCAGTATCCTGATGTCCCAGGATGTATCCCACAAGACAAAGGTGGTACAGCTGCCACCCACTGCACAGGTTTTCATGCTGGCTGGGTTTTACCATGGTGCAGGCAGCTCAGCGTGAGTGGATTATAGGGTGCAATATCTGGCTTCCACTCCTTGGATTCTGCTGTAGTTGCAGATGTCATGAGGGCCACATGCTGGGAACGACAGAGAGGTACAACCCATGGACAATTAAGAGTCATTCCTTGCCTACCTAATGATTTATATGGGTATGGGTGTCTTCAGGAGTGCATCCATAGTGAGCTTCCAGGTTTTTGAAAGGGGTGAAGCACTTCCTGGGCAGTGACATAGAGACAATAACAAAACATCAAAATTCTTCACGATTTTCATCTTTGTAAGAAAACTTTGTTAGGATTTTGCAGGGGCACTGGATGTAGTCTGTTAATTTTATAAACAACAGGTCAAAACTTGATGATCTGTCAGCTGGGAGTGCACCTAGTGGCTAGAGAGGCCAGCAGAGGGCTTGGGCTTTAGGACTGAGTAGCAGGTATAAGCTGGTCCCTCATCTTCTTCATTTGTAAATCAGGATGAAGAGAAATAGTTGTAACTCTGCATCACAGGCTTAGCACGAGACTTAATTAACTTGTGTTTATGACACCCTGCCAAAAAGGTGTTAAGATAATTAGAAACGTAACTCTTACATCTGTTCAGGGCTACTCTGCTGGGGCCACAACCCATGATTAAGATTTCTAGCAGATGTCACGATGCAAATAGCAATGACTTGTAGGTGGGAGTACAGGAATGAGGAGCACGAGCAGCTCTGCTGCCCCTGAGGACAGGTACACTCACACCATCGTGCGAGGTGCGTGGTGAGGTCCCTTCAAGGGATCCAGCCCCACACCACAGTGCTGCTCAGCTCCATGTCTGGGACAAAAGGGAGACTACCCCGAAAAATGGTGTTTTATGATAATCATGCAGCCTCTGCAAAGCAGATTAATAATCTGTTCCATGCCTTTTACCCTCACTGCAGGCAACTGCAAGAGAGAGGCACTTGCTATTGGAAAGCGTGCTTTACTGACACTGTCAGGGAGCAGAGTGACATCACTTACATTTTTTGGAACAATGGCCTTTTTCCCACAACTGCCTTGGCTTTTGTTCCCCTTGCACTGGCGCCATGCAGCTGTCTAGGATCTGACATTATTCCCCTGAGTTCAAAGAGAAAGCAGTCCCTGGGGAGTGGGTGTTTGGGAGGAGTCAGCATAATGTGGATGGGCCCCAGTTGATGTTCAGGAGGAAGTGATGGTATTTGGTTTTAGCCTGCTCCGTGCTTCAGACTTGAAATTTGTTAGAAAAAATTCCCGTCTGCAGAGCAGAGATCCAGTCTGTTGGTACCTGTGGTGCTTGATGTAGTGGCATACGTGGACAGGAGGGAATGAAGGTACCTATGCTAGGTAAGGCCTGGGAGCTCAATGGTCTGGATCCAGGCAGGAGAACAGAGATAAAACAGGATCCTGTAAATAACAACTGCCCTCATTACTCTCCTTCCTCTCCAGAGCAAGTCAGTCCTTTGCATCAAGGTGAATCTTGGTTCTCCTGCTCTGCTCTTTCCCTATTGCTTCTTTAAAGTTCCCCTGCTTCCTTTGCTTCACTGCATTCCTACTCTTTAGCTGGATGCTTTTTCTTCTATTGCAGCCTGGAGCTGTTTCCCACCAAGTGTCCTTGCTGCTCACAAGACTGATGGGACTTTTACCCTGCTAGGGTGCCCTGGCCTAGCATGACCTGCAGGAGCTGTGAGTGGCTAACCAGGAAAGGTTTCCTGCAAATTTAACCACTCAGATCTCTGAAAGTTGTTCAAACTCGGACTCCTCACACGTTTGGAAGAAATTAGGTGCATGTCAGTCATGATGCCATCAGTCTCATAGTGTACTCAGCAAAATACAGAGTAAAAATATCATCTGCATGAATACAATCTTTTTCTTAGGTCTTGCTAGTGTTAGTAATTTCCAAATGAAAGATCACACAATTTATTTCTTTTAAATATGGGTAAGAGGTACCTTCCCTAGCTTCTTCCTTGGCAATGGTAGAGCTGTTTTGCCTGGGAGAAACAATACAAAATAGTCACAAACAACCCCCTCCAAACCACAAAAATCCCAAACTGAAATCAGCTCCCAACAAGACTTAACTAGCCTGAGGTAGGCACCTGGGGAAGATTTCAGCTTGCTCACTTTTGGCAGTGCCATGAGGAAGCCAAGGCAGGATCTCATGCCAGGAAATGCCAGGCAACCTGACCCTGAGGCAGGCTGCTCCTCTTGTCCTCTCAGCTGGACACTTGGCACTCCATTCCAGGTGTGCTGGCTGTGGATGGCAGGCAGCCTCTCCTATGGATTCCTGCTGGCAAGCCTGCACCTGAAAAGCAGCACAGCGACTTTTTTATTTAATGCAAAACAGTTTGAAGCATGTGAAGTAGTAAGGATGATGTGAGGCCTTTTGGGTAATCACTGTGCAGAGACTTGGTACCTGGACTCTGAAATAGCAACTTCCTGGGACATTGATTCGGTGTTAATGGAAAACACAAGTGGACTCCTGGGTTTATTATGAGGGGAAGGGCAAAGCTTCAGCAATGTCATCACATAAACCCACAGTGAATATCTCTCAATTATCTGGTGTCTGGTCCCAGCCCCATCTCTCAAAGGTGGCATAGCAGAATTGGAAAAGATGCATAAAGGGTCAGAAAAGCTGGCCACTGGTGTGATACAGCTTCTTCAATACTGAAGATGAACTGAAGTTCTGCAGTCTGGGAAAAAAGAGGACTGAGAGGAAAAACTGGAGAGATAAAAAAAATCATTAAGTGAATGAATCACAGAATGCTTTGGGTTGGAAAAAACCTTAAAGATCATCTAGTTCCAACTTCCTGCCATGGGCAGGGATATCCTTCACTGGACCAGGTTGCTCAGAGCTCCATCCAAGCTGGTCTTGAACACTTTCAGGAATGAGACATCCAAAACTTGTCTGGACAACCTGTTCCAGTACCTCACCACCCTCAGAGTAAAGAATTTTTTCCTAATACCTAATCTTAACCCACTATTCGTTTGTGCTGTTATTACATGCTCTTGTACAAGTCCCTCTCCATGTCTCTCCATGGGCTCCCTTCAGGTTACTGAAAGGACACAATTAGGTCACCCCTAAGCCTTCACTTTTCCAGGCTGAACAAAACAAATTGTCTCAGCCTTTCCTCATAGGAGAGGTGCTCTATCTCTCCAATCATCTTGGTGACCCTGGACTCACTTCAAGAGGTTGTTGTCCTTCCCATGCTGGGGACAGGAAGGTGAATAACAAGGAGTTATTGGCAGTTGCTCATAAGACAAAAATCAGGAACCTTCAGATGGAGTTTTGAAGCAAAGAAGAGAAAACATTTTTTCCCCACAGCACTTCATTAAACAGTGGGATGCCATAGGATGCTGTGAAGGCTAAAAGATTAAATTAGTTCTAAAGCACTTAGACTAATGGAAGACACAGTGTCAGGGCCAATAAACACAGAGCTGCAGGTATGTTCTTTAGGTCTAGAAACCTCTGTCTGCCAGCTGCTAAAGCCAGAACAACACATGAGGAGGAGCAGTACCATATGCTGGTCTCAATCCTTAATTTTTTTTTTTTTATTTATTCCTTTTGTATTCAATGCTAACATTTTTCTGAGGCTACAGGCTGAGTAGCCTTGCACATAAGGTGCAAGGTTGTTTTACTTACAGTGCAACAACTGTGAAAATGCACCATATATCATTTGAGGCGGCTGGGAATAAATACAGCATGTCGGAGACAGGGTTCTCTGGGCTGGAAGTTCATTAACACCCCATCAGCAGAACTACATCAGGCATTAATTTATACTGTTCATTTTCTACAAGTAGCTGCTTGGAGCATGAGTCCCTTCCAGCTAGCTTTGGTGGGTTGTGCTTCCTTAGGAAGGTTGCAGTATATAAAATAGCCATAAGCAAGACAAGTACCAGGAAATGCCAGGGAGTGCTTTGGCTGGCTGCTGGTCTTCTCTCTTCGTAAAAAAGATGAGATTGGAGTAATGTGCAACATGTTTTAAGCTACTTTGTGTAGTTGCTTCAAAACCATTTCTTAGGGAGCAATAATTTTTGGGAGGAAGTGCCAGAATGCTAAGAATTAATACTGATAAAACCTACATATTTCTTCCTGGGGATTCTCATGGGAAATATCTAGCTTTGCTATTTAAAATTATTTTTTGAAAAATGTGCTACCAGTTAGGTGTTCTGGAAATAGATTAAGTAAAGGAGTGTGTGGCAGGCATAAACATAAAAAGAGAATGGTGAACCCTTTGTCACTAAGCTTGTCATGTGCAATTTGAGTACTCCTGAGAAGATAAGCAATACCTTGGAACCTGTGAGTTTTAAAGCCAGCCACTAGATTACAGAAGCAGGTCTCCCAGTTTAAATCAGCTTCAAAGTGAATGGCTGAACAGTGATCCTGGAAGAAAAAAATCTCCAAAGGTATACTTTCCCTTTAATACACTGCCAAGAGTTTTCTCTACAACAGGAAGAGTTACTTCACAGGGACAGGGAAGCCAGGATTGGCCCTCAAACACAGTAGCAGGAAAGTTAAAATGTGAAATTATGCTGCTAATGAGCCTAAGACAGTTGGCAAGTCATTATCTCCTGTCAGAGAAGCTGGAAAAGCATGTGAGGAAGAGCCTGCACTGCCTGCAAGACAATTTTGTCTGCTAATGAACCTGTATGAGTGAAAGAACATCAAAAACAGGCCAGGAGTCCTTCTTGTTTGTTTATTTCTTCCTGTAAGAATTTGTCTGAAGCTCTGTAGGACCTTGCTGTCTGCTGCCTTCAGGTTTCAACCAGATAATCCCATCTCTGAATAAAGGACCTCAAACCTGTTGCTGATGGAAGTTGGTGGCTTTAGACAACTGTGCCTTTCAGATACTCCACATTTTGCCTCCTCTGCTGTCCACCATCACCTTGTTGTGAGGTTGGTGATGGCACTGAAGTGACTGCTGTGGCTGGGAGCAGTCTGACACAGCATGGAGCAGCTCCTTGCTTTTACCATGGCATTCCCACCATTGTTTTTCTCTATATGGAAGCCTGGGAAATTTTGATTCACCTTCTTGTTTCCCCAGCTGGGGATAACCTAGTGTCTTTGTGATACCAGTAAGACTTCCTCTTCCTAGAAAAGAAAGCTGTGGGAAATGTTTCCTTCTGCCTTTTCAGTGTCAGGACATCAGTGACCGGACTGTATCCACCTCCTCAAGTTTCAGAGTGAGCCTTTGATACCAGACCTCACATCATGACAAGATTTTCCTCCAGCCTTTAAGTACATACTACAATGAACTTACCATCCCTCCTTCATCTGCATTGACACATCATCTTGTCGTTTCCTGATACAAGACTTTCTTTCCTTCAGGCCACAGACCACATACTGTCCAAAAGCCTTGTGTTCATTTCACAATAATTTCTGACTATTTTTCTCATTTCCCTATCTATTTGGGTAATCTGATATAAACCATTCTCCATGCTGTTTCTAAGAGGAAGGCAAAGCTCTCCTCAGGTAAAGCACTGACTCATTCTGGCACTTTCATGCTAACCTACAGTAGGTCTGTTGCAGAGCTGACTGTCACTCCAGCTTCCTTAACCTTTAGAAGATGGAGAAGTGGAGAACAGCAAAGACATTCAGGGCTCCCAGTGAGGGTGAGGGAGGTCTTGGTAGACAGTGAAGCTTGACCCAGAATTATTCTGGGTTGCATATACACATAACAGGATTCAAATTTTCACTAACATTTGTCAGAAGTTTTTACCACTGTTATCACCCTTGACAGGGCACCATTACACCCAAAAGACCAAAAAATCAATAATCAGTGTGTAGGGGAATAGTAGATTCAGCTTTGCTTCCTGATGGAAAACTCACACAGAATAGTTGTTTATTTCCAGTGACAAAGAGGGAAGAACTGCTCATTTCTCAGAGCCTATGGAAAAAATGAAGCTGACAAGAAAGGGAAGAAATTACAGAGGTGAAATAGTCAGATGAACTTATTTCCTATATACAGAGGCATAGTATATTTTTTTCTTAAAAGAACCTGATATGAAAAATGTTATCATTGTTGGACTATGGGAAAGGAAACATTTTGCCTTCTCATCTTGGCTTGGTTTCAGGAGATAGAGCTAAACATGCCTTGTGCATTCCACAGAAGATGAATTTATCTTTAAAATTTTTAGTTGTAGCCCAACTCCTCACCATATGAAGGCACCAGTGTATCCAGGAAGCAGAGCATCCACAGAGCTGGGATACTGACTCTACTGCTGAAGTCAATTGAATTTTGGTTCCTGAATTTCAGAAAAAGTTGTAGGCATTGCCTGGGAATTGCATAAGCTCAGTGTATAATAAAAAAGGCTCACATTTATTAAGGACATTCAAATTAGAGTCCCAAGTGAAAGGCTGATTGTTTGAAAGACACAACAAGGGGGTGAAGTTCAGGCAGTTTGTGGATGGCATCAAGTTTGTGCTGCCTGGCTATGGACATTCAGTTCTGGTATGAAGGAGTACAAGGCTGGAACTTGGGGTGGGACCGAGTCAAGCTTTGCTGAGCAGCAGGAAGAGGAGTCACATGTAAACATTAATTTAGTAGGCCAAGCACACAGCCACTAACAATGCCTGGGACCATTCCCAGGAGGCAGAACTTGCTTGTTCTGTTGTTAAACAATTTTGTTCAAATTGTTGAACAATTGCAAAGTATTGTCAAATTGTTAGCATAGCTCCTGCCAAAGAGCATCTTCCAAAGATCTCCTGGCCCAGAAACTGTTCCCAGGAGGCAGCTTGAGACAGGCACACTCACTGGTGAGTAGCAGAGGTTAAACATATGGTACTGGGGCCCTTAGTGCCAGGGAGTGGAGCAGGGCACAATAAATTTACTTGTACATGCGTAGCTACAAGTTGTACATATAAATAACAGCTTGATTTGAGTGCTCCTGAACAACCTATTTGGGACCAGCAATGATTTTAAAAAGGAGTGTTTACCAAGCCAAAACAAAGGCTTGCAACAATGCTCTGGATGGTACCAACCCATGAAGGGCTGCAGCTATCAGCTGGGGGATGGCCAGCCATGGAAGCAGTACTTGCTCCACGCCAGGGACTTTGGATACCAAGGTCTGGCCTTGTTGAGGAGAAGGGAGTGCAGTCACACCTTACAAACACTGCTTCTAGTAAAGATTCATTTTTTCCTATTTAATTTAAACACCACACAGACAATCCTTTAGGGTTGTAAACACTTGCTGCTGGTGGATAAATTTGGTTGTTGCTGTATTTGTCATGCTGGTACTCGAGAAACTGAAAGCGGAAACAAGTAGAAGCAAAGGGAAACAGCTGAAGTCAGTCAGTCATCCTCTGAAGTAAGTAAATCAAAAGCAAATAAATAACACAGATAATGTAATTGGTGATTATAAGACTACATAGGATCCCTTCAAAACACAGAAAGAAATGAGCTACTCTCTTGATCTGCCTGTTGCTTACGTAGTTCTTGTTTAAATGTCGTTGAAATAACAGCGTGCCAACAAATACAAACTGCAAACACAGCATTTTAATAAGCTCAAAGTGAAATAAAACAAGCCAGAGCAGATCTGTTGGCTCTTGCAGTTTTTTGTTTGCAAGATGGGGAGGTTGGAGGTGGGAGGCATGTAGAGAGAGCATTATTCCTTGCACATGTTTGTCTGGTGCTGATTAAGAGGGGCAATGTTAAAAACTTTCTGTGACATGTTACAGGCTATAATCTTCAAATTTAGAGCCTTGTATTGCTCTCAATCTAGTCACAAAATCCCCATTAAGGAGAGTAGAGAGCCCTGAGGAGTTTGTGTAATGGGCTTTAGTAGCATCTAAGAAACAAACATCTCCTCTTTAATTGTGCTCAAACCATCTTTTCTCACATTTTGCAGAAGGACCTTGGATACTACTGTATTTGTCCTTCATCTAATCTGTTGTTCTTTAAGAGTGCTCATCTAAACATGGGCTTAAAATAGATCTAATTAACAGATCTGACCAGCTGCTTAGTCAGATATAACAGCTACTGCAGTGCAGAAAGGTTAATCCCAAGTGTGAAGAAAGCCAAGTGACATCCTCTCTTCCTCCCCCCAGAATTTGCCGTACATACACCCATCATTCTCCACTGTTTGTTAGTGCCTTGGTTAACAACATCATCTCCCAACTCACACTGCACAGTTTTGCTTCTGCTTTGCACAGCTAAAATCCCTGTGAACTTCCACGCTGAAGCTGCTTCAAATCCCAAAATATCAAGTTTTTTCCAATGTGTAGGCAAAAGGCTTTGGCTGTTCCTTTTTTCTGAGCATGACCACCCTGTGCTGATGCTGTCAGAGGGGCCTGGTGGATGGAAAGAGGATGCTCATGGATGCTGCCAGAGAGCTTCTGCCTAAGCAAAAACATAGCCAGACAAGGCTGGGCATGGCAGGATTCAGAGTCCAGAGCTCTGCTCCCAGCATGGCATGGCATGACATCCCCCAGGACAATGCCACCACAACCCCTTGCTTCACCGCTACCTCCCTCCTCCCCTCTGAGCAAGCTTCTGCCTGATGCTTAAGAAAATTAATGCTAAGTAGAAAACTATGAAAGCATATTACCTGTAAATTACCTTACTAATCATATTCTCTCTCCTGGGACCTATTACACTTCCAAGCTTGCAACTTAGTCATCCTTGCAGGCAAGCTCTCCTCGTTTCCCAGTTTTGTTCATCAGGTTCATCCAGAACATTTGCAAATTTCTTCATTTTCCTCCAAGCTAGCTGTTCAGTCCTGCCAGGTGCTCTGCGCACCCTCAAGGAAATTAATGAAGCATATGCTTGACTTTAAGCAAGTGAAGCTGATGGCAATTAGGAAAATGGCAGGTTCTACAGCACTCTCTTTTTGCTGGCAATTCCGTAAGTAGGTGAGATGAACTGTCCTCTAGAGACTCTTGCCTCTCTCCATTGACTTAGGAGGAAATCCTGACAGCCTGTGCACCACAAAGAGCAGTTTGGATATACCAGCCAAGACATAGCATGTGTATCCCTTGAGTAGGGTATTTTGACTCATGTGGAAGATAAGTCAAGCACTATTTTTAGCATTCTTTATTGATTCCTGTATAATTTCCTTTGCTCTTCCTGTGGAAGTTCCTTCCTTTCCAGTAACACCAGCATTTGAAGTAGCACATCAATCCCTATTATGTGTCAAACCTGACTTTTTTCCCCAAGCCTCGGCGTGATGCGGAAACTCTTAAAACACAAAGTCTTCCTGTAATTTAAACACCCAACTGTATGTGTAATTCGAATAAGATGTGGTGACTACCAATGAAGTCACCCCCAGGCTCAGCAGATAGTACAATTTTCTGGATTATTTGTAAGAAGGTTGATATAGAGCCACAAAAGACTTTATCTTGCCAATGGCTCTGTGAAACATAATCTCTAAATAACTTTGGGTCTGCTAACATCCCTTTTGTGGTTCTGATTTATTCTTCCCATCTGAAAATTACAGTAAAAAAGCAAAGTTAATTGCAATTTCTTTTTACTTGCCCTCATGCAACCTGACTCTCAAAACCTCTTGGTGGAGTTGCTGCTTTTAAAACACTTTCATCACCAAAAAGAATTGATGTTTAATTCAAACCCCCCAAAAATGGAAGAAGTCAGGCCACTAGATCTGAAAGCCAGATTTGGAGGTGAAAGCTAAGCATCCAGTGCTGATACCTACTTGTCTTGATAAACAAAACCAGGCTGTGTGAGATGAAGAGTGCACAAGTGTGTTCACCTCAGCAGCAATGTATGCTGCATCAGATCTTTTTAGGTTAAGATCTGTCTATGACTATCCATAAAGCACAGAGTGAAGCAAGTACAGTTTGCTCATTAACTATTTTTATCTCATGCATTTACTATTGGTATGCCAGCCTTTGTCTCAGGATGTATCAAGTTCTTTCAAATGCTATTGTGCAGGATGACAGCAGAAAGAAAGGGCCTTGAAATTTTTTTCATCTTAAGGACAAATTGCTTCCACCAAAGGTCTTAGAGCCACATTTTCGATAAGCACCCAGCCCTGTAAAAATGCCAAGGCATACTCAATGGGACCAAAAAACCCCTTGAGATGGTTTCTCTGCTTTTGCTAATTATAAAATATTTGTCCCTGATCTGTTAGAGCTACACACACAGTTTCCATGGCAGAAACTGTGAGCAAAGGCATTGAACACAACCACATTGACCACAACAGCATTGAAGCACAAGGACCAAACATCTCCTCAAGATTCACAATCCACCAAGCACATGTGCACCAGGAGAAGACAGAGGAGTGAAGGAGGATTTAGCTATTTATGCTACACATGTATGGCAGGAAAGCCAGCTGCAGGGTGTGATGCTTTGAACTCATGGCTCTTCCCTACTGGGTGAAATCCTCCCATACATGCTGTGTTTGGGAAATGAAGGGGTTAACCGAGGCGGTGACACTTGTGACCCAGTCATGCTTCCCAACCAATATCACTTGCTGACTGCCATCTGGGTGAGGGCACCCCTTAGGTGGTCCTTGCTGAGCTTCTCAGTAAAATAAGGAATTTCTCTTGGCTTCCCACTGCCCATGTTTGGGGACACGAGTGTGGAGCCAATGTGCACCACAGACAGGGGCCATTTTCCTCTCCTGAGGATATCCAGCAAAGTTTGGGAAAGCTTTTCATCAAGGCAGCTTTCTGTCCAGCTCAGGTGAGCCCTGTGGGGTAGTGCAAACCCCAAAAAGCTTTGATGGAGGCTGGAAATGCTTAGCCAATGGGGACAAACTGATAACACTCCGTGTCACAGAAGAGTTTTCTGTCCTTTTACATAGGTGGCTAGTTTAGATTTTGAATACCAAGACTACATACCTAACAAAGAGTTCACAGACTGGAATATTTTTATCACTTTATTCTAAACTCTGAGTAGCTTTAAATGTTTCACGAAACTCAAGTAAAAACTAAACTCTGCAATGGCCAAGCACCACAAGCTTTCACAAAAATTTAGCTGTCCACCTTGCTCTGCAGCTCTGAAATGCTTTAGATGGATGTTCTTGTGCAACACTAGCCCCGGCTTCCACGGTGTGCATTAGGACTGTAATAAATAAGTTGTGAGTTACATGGGCCTGACATGGTATTTATGAAAAGATCATATTTACTCCTTTGAAACAGCCACCCTGCAGAAAGTCTGGCGCTGGTACAAAGGCATTTATTCAGTGCATCCCCTTTAAAGGTCAGGAGAGAAAACTGAGAAGATGGGTAATTGCAAAACTGATTCTGAAAATGTGCTCTTATCTGCTGGACAAGAGGGGAATGTCAAGAAGGCAGGGAGGTGAGCTAAAGCAGGCTCAGGGAAGATGCAAATTCCAGGACCCTCACGTAGGCAGATGTTACAAAAGGAATTCCTCCTGCTTTTGCCATTTGAGGAGTGCTGTGCTATCTTCAGCCAGCAGCAGAGATATCCAAGGGAGGAAAGAGTCATGTGTTGTTTACCCCACTTATCAATTTTTTTCAAGAGTGGGAACAGGGAGGAAAAAAAAATTCTATATTACAAGCATTTAACACGGCATTTCAACTTCCCTGTTTTGGTATGGAATGCCCTTTTAAATCCCAAATCTCCCTCCCTATTCAGACATGAAATTTTGATCTGGCAGATATTTCAGTGACAAACCCTCTTTTCTGCTGACTTCAGCAGATTTAAGTCGATTTTTTAACTAATGTTAATTTCAAATAGACATCTGTACTATCTGGTAAATAACAACTTAAAAAACAACCTAGTATTATCCTAGTCCTGCTTTCTTAGAACTTGTTCCCTGAGACTGACATTGCCCTGTTTTGCCTTCTCTGGTACTTTCTATCCATGTTTTCACTGCTCCCAGGTTATGTCCATTAAACACTTGCTGCACTTTGTTACCTAAGAGTGAAGATTGGTGTTTCACTATGAAATGTATGTAAGCACATGCCTTGACTTTGTTTGGATTTCAGTCTCTGATGAGTGGAGTCATTGCACACCTGGAGCACAAACCTTAATCCTTTTTCTTTGGCTGGGCTTACAGTGATATGTTGAAGGTGTCAGAGTGGTCCATCCTCAAGCACAGTGCAAGCTTTTAAACGAGGATTTCTGGGACAACTTCAAATCAGGTACTATAGTGCAGGAAGGAAGGACAGGCAGGACTGATCACCTTGCAAAAGTGGAAAGTCTCTTACACAGGAGCAGGTGCTCTTGTTGCAGGCAATTCTTGTTCCAGTAAGCATAAATTACCATTTCTGAGTTTCTGGCACAGGTAAAACTCACTGAGCAGACAGAAAGCCCAGCATGCAGGAGCAGAGAGACACTGGGTGTCACCTGCTTTCACCAAGACTCAAATGGAAGATGCCCAAGGACTCCTGAAGCAGCAAAACTTCTTCTCCAAAAAGACCATATGAAGACGTTCTTTTGAAGTCACAAGATTTGTAATTTGCCTATTCACATCAGCTGTTTCTTCTGTTTTGTTAATCTAGAAATAACAAAAGATGTCAGAGCTTGTCTGGAGTTAAGTGACAAGTACCATGTGATGGAGGTCCACATTTCTGGACTGTAAAATGAGACAGGCAGTGTGCCAGTGAGACCACAAAGCAAAAGAAAATACATAACCATTTGTGGTAGCAGCCTAAACCCCCCCCCCAGTTTCACATCTCCCTTTCATTTACAGTACTGATGTGTTGGAACTGCTGCATGAATCTGAACCAGTCATAGAAAGCAGAATTAAACCCCAAAGTTCTTGCTTGTGACCCAAGGTGGCCGTGTCACAACAAGCAGCATGTACCCTGCACTCTGGTCAGTGAGAGCAGTGCTGAGCCAGGGCAGAGGTGACTGAAGCCAAGTCCTGGAAGGGAGAGCCACCGGTTTTGCCACTGGCATTGCCCCGACCTTGCTGTGACCTTGGGAGGCCTCTTTGTCCGCCACCATTATTTCTTTTATCACCCTCATGAAGGTGTTAATTGCCTCACTGTTCCAAGGGCTGCTCTTTTAGCAAGCTCTTTCAGTGGCTTCATTCACTCAGCCAGCTGGAAACACTGGGTTTTGCTGGTGTTTGTGCCAACGCAGCGGAAGAAGAGAGCCAGCCACAAATAGAGCAACAAAACATGGTGCGGGGTGTGCAGCCATCTCCTGCCAAATGAAGGAAATATTAACTTCATGCTTCCCATCTAAAGCCCAAAAACAAAAAGGTAAAAACAAAACACGAATTTAAAGCTTTGCACAACAGCCAACAGGCCATAATGAGATTTATTCTGTGGTCTCAGATATTTTGGACTGATAGGCCCAGCAGCTCATTGCATGTGGTTTATGTATATCAGACTTAGGGCATGCATCTGGAGGAATGCACTTATGGTGGATAAAGGTGAGACACTACGTCTCCAAATTGAGATTCTAGTCTAATCTGACTAGGCTATTTTTCTGCCTTGCTGTGTCCTACCAAAAAGCACAGAGTTGTGATCAGATCTCCTTTTTGTCCTTGGAAAGGTTACAGTAGTTACTAAATCATGAACTTCCTCTCATCTCCGCTCCTGTTTTTAAACAAACCCACAGGAAAAACAATGGAATTAAGCATAAGGAAACCTAAATGCTGGGATGGCTACTTCAAAAATGTTTTGGAAAAATGTTTATTTGTGGATGAAAAACTAAGTACTCCTACTCATCCCTCTGCACCTGGCATAATAATGTAACCATCACTTCCAGCAACCCTACAGATTTGAAAAGCAGAACTGAGTGAACCACCTGTTCCATCTAACAAACTGTGAATAATGAACGGGAAACTGGGGCTGATGTACATGCAATCTGTTTTTCCACTTAATTCTGGGCTTCTGCATAAGCACATGTTGGTGCTTCACTTCACAAAAACCTCATAATACCATGACACCAGCAGTGGTGTGTCCATGCTGTTTCAAGCCAAATGCAGGGCTCTCAAGAAACACATGTGAGCTCCGCCAGCACCTGCTGGGATAGATCCTCACATCCTCCAGGCACTCACTTTCTTCTATGAGTTACACTCAATGGAGAAAGAGGAGAAGGAGGGAAGACATGCAGCTTGTGCTGCAAGTCTCCCTCACAGTAATTTCTGGAGCTCCTCATGGAGCTATGTGATGAGGAAGACCACTGGCATTCATCTGAGTACAGCTAGCAAGTATCATTCTTTTACGTTTTTAACTTACAAGAAGTGGGCACCCACAGTCCTCTCTGCCCATCACAGAATGTCTTCAAGGGTCCTGTCTGTATCCAAAAAGGGAGACTGGATCCTTATTTTACTTATGAAGGGCTTTGAAAATGCCTGTATTTGGTGCTGCCAAGAAGTGGGATCAGTTGTAGGGATCCAAAGAAATCACAAGCCTGGAGGAGAGCTTTAGGAGATTAGAGAAAGAGGAATATTTAGATATGTGTATGAGCTGAGCAAGAAGCTGTGCAGAAAATTGGCATGATTTAGATGCTGCCAATGTCTGAGGATATGAAGAAAGAGTATCAGGTCAAAGTAGCAGTTCATGAATAAGCTGTAGATGTATGAGAGGAGCATTATGGCCATGGTGTCTGCAGCAAGCAAGAAAATCGATATCACACTCTGCTGAAGAACACTTTTATTCAGAAACAATCAAATGAGAGTGCAGAGCAGCTGCGGCATCTAGATTAGCTTGCTGCTTATTGAAACTGCTCACACATCTTTAAAACTTTCTCCTTTCAGACTTGTCATTCTCTTTAATGAGTATAATTGAGTTGGCCACCATTTCTCAAAGCCACTAACTTCAAGATAACATCACTGGAGGCCAAGAATCATTACCAAGAATCACTTGGAGGCTGACTGAGAAGAATATCTGGGCTTTGCATCACTTCTATTCTGAGGGAGCACCTAGTGAACCACACCAACACATCAGCGAAAGTCAGCTTTACTCAAGAAGGTGGTAGCAGATTTAATTCAGAGGTTGCTTATGCCTGTGGTGTGAGCAGCTTCAGTGTCTCTGGACAGAGGCCTCTTTCTTTGCTTATTCTTAGTGTCCACTGTAAAGTGCCTGCTAGTGGCTGACTCTTGACTAGGTTGCCTTTTCTATTGCGTGTCCTTTGTAATATTTTTCAGGAAATAGATTCTAAGCACTATCGCCATGAGAATTTGGGGAATTTTTCTCTGGGAACAACCTTTCTGGCCATTGATGAACAAACAGGTTTACACAGGTTTAACGCAAACTCAGCACAAAGCAGCAGGATCATTCCAGGAAAGACTTGGCTTGACAGGCAACCTCTGAGGAGACAGTAACAGCTGTCCTCTTTGGCTTAAATGCCTAGAGTATATAAAAACCAAAGTTTCTTTCTCTTAAAAGGTGCTGAACAGACAATGTCCCTTCATTTGTCAAAAGATGCTAAATATAGATCTATGGGTCTGCACCAAAGACTCCAAATTCAAAAATGCTGGCTGATATTGTTGTCTCACTTAGTTCCTGGTGGCCATGACTTAAACAGGGAGATGAACCTCTTTTCATTCCTCTGAGTCCCTGACATGTCTGGTTCTATAGGCACATGTAATAAAGAGCATATTTTGCACCACTGGGTGGTGAGGGGAAGTTAAGCCCTTGCCACAGGTCGTGCGTGTTCATAATGAGTGTCCCTGTGCATGCTCTAAAGTCAAGATAATTTCAGGGGATTTGAGTTGATCAGCTAACTGTCTCATTGAGGGGTAATTCAGTCAACCTTGGGCTTTCGCATGCATGTGAGTAATTACCACAAATTACATGGAGCAATGACTACTTTGTGTACTTTGGATCCTCTGTTCTCCTCCAGTGTGTCACTGAAGTGTGGACCAGGGCTGGATTCTGGCTCCACTGAAACATTGGAGCAGCTTCAGTGAGAAAAACATGAATAAGCCCCATGAATAATAATATTAGTCTTGTCTTTTCCTAAGTACCTCTCACTGCTGCTGAGGTTTGGTTACATTCTGAGATATCTCACGATTTGCAATGCTGTGCACTTTCACCACAAGTTTTCTTTGCCCAGTGCCCTGTTAGATACATCTGAAGTTTTCACCTTCCAGCCTCTTATTGGCTGAAATGATGTCTCACTTTAAAAAGTGCTAAATAAGGCAAATGAGCCTTATTTATCCCCAAATATGACTTTGATAGAAATAACAGAAAGTCCAGCTCTGGTCTTAGACAGCCCTAGGCTGGCTTAGCAGCTGGGACTTTGGTAGGAGCTGTGTGAAGTAGGACATTAATTTATATTTTACTGAAAAAAACCCCAACCAAACACCAAAACAACAGTAGAGTTTTGTTCCATCTGTTTCTCCTTCCTACCACTGCTGTAAAGTGCGATTGAATCAGACATGATCAGTATTTGGTTCCTAACAGGAAGCACTTTTGTGGCCAGGCAGGTTTATATTTAGAATGGGAGTGGTAAAAGATGAGGGATGGGAGTTGTCTCCAAACATTGCCATTACTTCTTTAATGGAATATACAGCTTGCCTCCTCTTTAAATAGCAAAACAGGCCTGTGTAACAAATTATTAGAGCTTGCAAGCCTTCCTCAGGCCCATAGATGGCATATTCCAACTATTTGTGTTCTGTGAAACCAGCAGTGGGCCTGAGAGCAGAACAATGTAAAAGGCAAGATTGAAACTGAAATGTTTCTTCACAGGCAAAAGAGAATAGCAGAGTTTTTTATCCCTGGAATTCAAAGGCAGAGAAGTGAGGAGCTCAGAGAAGACTCAGTGAATGCTCACAATGGATTTTCACCATTTACGCTTTGTCTAACTATAGACAAGAAATGCAATGTGATGGCAGAAATTATTTCTGTTTTCCTGAAAACAAAAGTGACAGAAAAATGAGGCACTAAATGTAATGCAGATAGGAACTACAAAAAAAAGCACACCACCAGTGAATTTGGGAAGAGCCACAGACTCTCTTCCATGCCTGCTTTATAGTGATCTCAGCCCTTCAATTAATTGTCCTTGTCACACTGGTGAAGCTGTTGAAAGCTGATCCAGTGTTACACCAGTGAGTGGCCTTCCTACACAAAAAAGGCAACACAGGGAAAGACAAAGGACTCAAGTTTGTTCTCTGAGAGACATATCTGTTAAAAAGTCTGAAGAGGATAAAAGATGTGCAAATGAAATAGGACCCAGGTGACCCTTCTGAGCCTTTAGTTTTGAGCTTCCTATGTCAAAGTCACATAATTGTATCTTCCTCTCCCATCTCAAATCCATGCAAATTATACAAGCAGATTCTGTATAGAGGGTTAGGAAGATGGGGACAAATAGGGAAGTCATTTGGGAATTAGTTATGGATTAGTAAATTTATTTGTGTGAAGAGAAAGAAATTATGATCTCCAAGCATTTTACAAGCAGATCTAATTATTAGCTGTGACCATCAGTGCTGCATTCTGGTACTGAGAGGGTCACATGTAAACATGGGATAAACCAAACCAGCCTTCAGCAGGAGTAGCCTGGGGTAGAAGGATAAGGAGGATGCACAGAACATTTCTTTTTACCCATATGCCCATCATAGAAGCCCAGTTCACTTCTAGCCCAGCAAAACTGATGCTCAGGGATGTTGTGTACTTCACTGTGCAGTAAGAAGGAATAATGCTTCTTGTCATCACTGGTGGAGAAGTTTTCAATGTCTTCAGATACATCCCTGCAGCCACAACAACATCTATGGCAGGACATGAGGCATTTGTGTGGCCAAGCCAAGTGGCACAGAAAAGGTCTTATCCATGCTGCTCATGGTGGCCACCCCCAGGGCAGCCTAGCTCTACCTGCCCTGCAAATTACGTGACCTGGTTCTATTGTGCGGAATGCGGCACCCCAAAAATACCTTTCTTTTTTATTCCAGTGCATCTGAAATGGATGTATTGCAGCCAGAGTGGGGGTTTTAATGGCAGGAAGCTGAAATTTGCACCTTGCATGCACTTACTTGTGGCACAGGGAGCAGCCTGAGAGTACAACCTTTTGTGGTGGTGAGTGGGACTAAAACCTATGTAGTTCCAGTGCTGTTCTTTAGAGCCCTAATCATTTAGTCCTTTAGAAGATGAGCTCCAGACACTGTCCTAAAGGAAATCAAACACCTTACTAATAAGGGAACCCAAGAACCTCAGTATCTCCAGTGCAGTGCTCATGGCTAAAAGTTGCAGACCAGGCAACAAAATTATCTGGCATTTTAAATTTACTCTGACCATTATTAGTTCATAGGTTAGTCAGATCAGAGTCAAATAATCTTTTGGCTCAACCCTTGTGAGGAAAATACTGCAGAGATCTGCCTGTACACTTCTTTGAACATATCTGCAGCAGAGAGCTCAGCAGCATCTCGTTTTAGTAAATGTGTTCTTGTGTGCTATGCTGAGGAGTCAACCTTTATTGAGGTTTGTCACACTTTCTTTTTTGTGTGTGTGCATATTTTGGCACCACTACACCATAAACAAAAGAAAAACTCATGTTTTACAGAGCAAAGTTTGCTGTTGCAGTGTTAAAGGTACCTTTGTAATCCAAACTGCGATCCATGTGCAGCAAAGCTCACCAAAACCTAATAAAATAAACAATGGATGGAAAAAGTTTATATTGGAAATTATATGAATAACAGCATTAGAAAAGCAGGCCACATTCAAGAGTGCTGAGAATTCATCAGAAATTGTTCTGATGATCCTCAAATAACAAAGGCTTATTCTTCTTTGTTTTTGTAACACATGCTATAGTGAATTTTCCAGTGTCCTTGAAGTCTGCCAAGAATGGGGAAAAGAAAAAGAAAATTAAGGAAAGAGAGGGGAATGTACTGCAAATATGGGATGACAGAGGGCAGAAAAATGTGGAATGAACTTTGATGTGGAGCAGATGTATCCCCGCATTCCATAGGCAAAACCAGTACCGAGGTCACTCTGAAGATAATGAGGGGAGAAACATCTCCTGTCTCCATTTAGCTTTAGCACAGAACCAATTCAAAGATGGGTAACAGAAATGTTTCTAATAACCCTCCCATTTTTTTCCTGTGGAAGGAAAGGAGCAAAAAGCAGGCAGAGGGAGAATTACACTCTGCAGCAGCAGTTCTCTGACTTATTTCTGGATTGAGACACTTTGCAAAGTGCCCTTTATTACCCTCAATCTGGGAATATTTGCTCTGTCTCCTGGAGATAAAGCTAGAGAGACATATCCAATGTGTTGTATAAAAGTGTTCAATTGACATAATATGCAAATACAGAAATATATATTTTTATTTTTATATTGCAACAGCAGAAAATATAAGACAAACACATAAGCAACAGCAAATTACATTATTTGAATATTTTCTCTTTTTCTAAAAACATTAGAGATGATCCTTTCAAGCTGTTAACAGCACTCAGAAAGGGAGGGGGGAGGGGGTCTCACAGATGATTTGATATTTGCACTGAATCCAAACCCATGTGGAAAGCTTGTGATGTTAGCATTTCTGTCAATTTGGTCTGGGCAGGGATTGGAGTGCAGTGGTGGCCCTACAAGGAGTGAGTGGCAGAAGCCACACTGACTTCAACAGAACTCTTGTTTAACTCTTTGCATGATTCTGCTTTATTAGAAACATCTGTCAAAGGCACAATGAGCTGTCAAGGAGATGAGAGGATTTTCCTTGTGGTTTTGCTTTTAGAAGTATATTGCAATATGTAGTATAAGGTAGAGATAATTCATGCTATATATGTAAAATATTGTAGGATCTAAGGTATGTCTTTGGCCACCCTGGCTGGGAGCAGAGTCTTATGTTTATTCAAGTAGTTCCTGGACAACGTTAAGATAATATCAAGTCTGTTAACGTATGAATGAAACCTTCCTGGGCCATGATTGCTAGTTTCCTTGGAATACTCACGGGGACCTGCACCCTGGAAGATTGCATCTACCATACTCAAGCATCGGTGCCACTCTCTGCCGAGGTGCTCAGGCATCTGTCTGGACACCTGGACCTACCTTTGTCTATTCCTGCACATGTATGGCCTCAGTTCTACAAGTGAAGAGACACAAAGAAACGTTCGGTCATCCCTGCCTCAGGCAGAATGAACTGTATATAAGCTAGTGGCATTGAGCAGTCGGGGTGAACCACTGGGGAGACGCTGACACTTGGTCTGTCGGATCTCGGTTCACCCAGTGCTGGCACCCGGGGTTGACACTGCCTTGGCTGTGGTGGGTTTCTTTTCAAAATTCTATTTTTGTTAACGATCTAATAAATCATTGTTAAATTTTCTTATAAAATTTGGCTGCTGATGTGATCATTTATAACACAATATATATTTATATATGTGTTATAATAGATGGACTTACTGTATATGAGTATATACATATACGTTTATATGTAAAGATAGGATGCTTTGAGGTGCCTTTTCCATGGGTCAGAATGAGTATATTTAAAAACTCTCAAAAATTAGTAGTAAGATGAAAGAAGACACGCTGAATTAGATTATTAAGAAAACTAAGAATCCCAAACTATGCAGCATCAGTTATTTTTCAAACAGAGGCTTTTTCAGAGAATGAGTTGTGTATCATACATTACTCTTTTTTTGTTATTTATATGGTTAAAAGTTAGAAGTGTTTGCAATCTTGTATACAAAAATACTCTTCCCTTCCTCCAGTCTAGTCTGGTCAATGGGAACAAATGAAATGTTCCAATAATACTGCAAATTCATGTATATTTCTTGCAAGATTTAATAATTTCTATCAGGTGTATTAAATAAGAGTCAAAATAAATGTCAAAATATAATAGGATAATAAGAATGAGAGAGAATAGTTACTGAAACCTGTACAAGTGTCAAAAAGGCTCCCTACATCTGGGGCTCCAGTGCAATGTACTGTAACCTTTCTGTGCCCTGGTGCACAAGGAGTCACACAGGAGTCACACAGGAGTCACACAGGACAGAGGTTTTGCAAACAGGACACGTTGGCTAGGCTGGACTCACACAAGAGGATGTTTGATGAATCAAGCATCCAAGGATGAAGAGAAGGGCCACAAGCGTTCTTGTATTAGCATACAATGCAAAGCATGCAGCACCTTCAGAAACTTCCTCTCTTGGGAACAGGCAGCATGTTCACTTCCATCTGAAACTTCTGATGGTGCCTACAGTCACGAAAAGAAGTGTGGGACCTGGCTACACTGTGGTTGTGCCCTGGAGCCCAGTCAAAAAACTCAGAGGGCACACGAGGCTGGTGGCATTTTTCCCCTCAGCTTTTTTACTAGCATCAGCTCCTGGAGACCAGGAGTGAAGCTGTGGGTGAGTCTTCACAGAAGCAGCTGAAAAGATCCCTGTATCAATGGGAGAAATCATGCTGGGACAGTGGGCTGTAATGGAGAAGTTCCCAGCAGACCTGTGGAGGAGGTCTTTTTGGTTCTGGGCACAAGGGCTTTGTTGGATGACTGCACAGAGATCCACCAGGCTTTTGCAGCCTGCTCTGGACAGTATTCCCTTCACAGGAGCACAGTGGGGAAGCAGGATTAGGCCTGAGAACATCAGTTAAGGATTAAGATGAAATAAAACCTGCCCTATGGCAGTAAGCAAAGTATGATGTTTTATTTCACATGTGCTGGGGTATGTGCAGAAAGTGGCTCTTTGGAGTCTTCAGTGGCCAAATGAAATTGATTGAAGTGTAAAAAAAGGTGAGTATCAAAAAATCCCTGATGGCAAAGTAATTGCTTCCAGATGTTTTAAAATTGTCTTCAGAAACGAACAATCAAATCCTACATGAGCAAGACACAACAACAGAGGCAGGGAGAGTCAGGAATATTTATGAGGAACACTGTAGAGGGCACCTCTTCTTTCAGCAGGGACATAAAAGACTTAGCAGCCAACACCACCCAAAAGTCTGTGTTTTGGATGGTGGCCTGCTGTGGACTTTCAGACTGGCAGCCAGTTAAGTGGAAGGGGTTGACATGCTAATTACAAATGAACACAGCCACAATAAGTGTTGCTGGCCACAAGTTTTTCAGGCCTTAATTAAACATGATAAGATGCACAAAGCCTTGGTTTACTGAACTGTCAGCATGAGGCCGCTGCCTGTCATTCATCTTTGTATGTGGTCTTATGACAAACAGGAAAGTGAACTTAGAGCCTTATTTCTGTTTTGTTTGAGACTGTTCTCTTCAGTACATGAACTATTGGGTCTCCTCTCACTTTAATTCAAAATTAAGATTTTTTTATGAAGTCCATCCATGTACATATTTTTTTTAAACTCTAAACCCTGCACATCTGCATTGTACTTTAAACTCTTACAGGTCATGGCAGAGACCTTGGTCTGATGCCTGCAAGCTATCCTCCACCTCCTGACCTTTGGAACAGATCCCACGCTCAGGTACCAGAGCTCTCCTCTGTGCCATTAGTCACACACTCAGTGTAAAGAATTGAATTGCCCAACAGTATGTATAAAAAAAGCCCTAGAAGCAGCTCAATTTACTAAATAGGATATTTGAAGGACAGTGTCCCCACTCAGCATACTTGAGCCTGAACTGAGTATTGGAGAGTACTATCTTTACATCCACTGTCCAAATGCAATTAAACAGAGTTGTTTTTCAAGAAAGCTGCACCCACTATGAATGAACAGTTTAAAACATTAATCCATATCTGTACCAGCAGGTACCATACTGACTCGCATGCAGTATCTAAATAAATGAATGGAGTATTGAAGGAAATTGAAAAGATATGGCTGCAGGAAAAAATAGCAAATACAGATTTTTTTAAAATAACATTTACAACTGTTTTCTTGTGTTGTGAATGTTTGGTTTGATTTGTTTGAGTTTTTTTATTGAGGCACTGTATCTAAGTATTCTTCAGCTTAAAAGACAAGCAGACAACAGAAGGTAGTATAGGTGAATGTGGTTTCTGTACAGGGATCAGTGTGATTGAGCACAGCTAGCTCTTCCACTCTAAAATGGGGTTGGAGAGGTAATCTGTCTCCCTCTGGGGTAGATGTTTGTAATTAAGACATCATGCCTCATCAGCACACAGCAAAAAGAAAAGGTGCTTTGTTCTCTGTGGTTCCAATACACAGCTGAGGAAAGGATTAAAGAGATTAAACCAAGCTGAACTGCCAGAGGAATTGTTTCTGAGGTTGGACCCTGCACTTGCCCACCCTGGAGCTCAGCAGCAGGTTCCTCTGCACAGCAGGCAACTCCCTGAACACTCGTGCAGCAGCGAGGGGAAGGGGGGTGTGGACACACAACATCTCCAAGCTCATGCTCTGACTCTTCACTGAACTGTTCCCTTTAGCATCACCCCGAAGCTGGTGTGAGGCTGCTTCCTGGTATGCACTCACATATTGGCATGCTGCAGCTGCACCACTGGGAGGTGCAGCACAACAGATCTGCAGAAAGGAGAACAGAGTGGAGGGGCTGTGCCAAGAACTCCTTTATTGCACTCACAGATCCAGGTCTCTACCATTCTGTCTGCTTTATGGTCATTATCTCTGATACAGGTTACATACAAGATATTCTAGGTCTGGTTTTTTAGCATGTTGCTTCTCTTATAACAACGTGAATGACCACTGCAAATGATGGAGTTAAAATGTAGAGCCTGGTTGTGCCAGGCAGTTTTGTCCCAAAAGCTCAGAAAATTACTTGTTTCTCCACCTGCCAATTCAGTCTTTGCTATGAGTGGGGAAAAAGAGTTTACGTTTAAGTAACTCACATTTCTATAGAATATCTTAAGCAAAAGGAATTTTTTCTAAATTTCTTTATGACAAAGCTACTACAATGTATTTTTAAGAAAAGATCATGGCCCAGCTTCTCTTTTAATGGCCATGAATTCATTAAGATAATGAATCTAAATTTGTTGACATCATCTGTATCACTTTGTAAAGGATCCTTACATCTGACATGTCATGGTGCATCCAGGACACATCCACCACACTAAATTCACAGCTACACTGCTGGTACTGTCCAGGGCTGAGTATGGTACTTCCTGATGAGACTGAAAGGTGACCAAATTCTGCAGAAGTTGCCCCCGTGGTTGGCTAATGATGCTTCTGATGCTCTACAAAAGCCAAATCCTCTGGGGTAAGAGACTCCTGATTCCTAGAAGGTGTTTTTTTCTTTATGGGAAAAAGATGTAGCCTGGGAGTAGCTTGGTCTGTGGCACTGTGTGTTCATGCTGAGGATAAGGTGCCTTGGTTTTGCGCAGCCCTAGCCCAGTTGTCACCCTACAGAGCTACCCAGCCTCTTGTTTGGCAGTCTGACGATGCTGGCATTACATCCCCTACTAAGCAAGGGGAGCAAAATCAGACATCAGTTTTCTCTCCTTATCTTTAAAGTTTCATGTCTTCCTGTCACCAGATTCTTCTCTGTACCTTTCCCTGACCAGAGGGACACAAATTTCAGGCTCACAGCCCTCAGGTTGCCTCTGGCTCTCAGCTACTCACTCAGCCCTTTACACCAGCTCCCCATCCCATCACAAAGCACTGAATGCTTGGCCTGGGCATTTGTAGTCACCTGTTGGAGAGAAGGGCAGTGACTCGGCCCCTTTGTCCCAGAGAGGAAGACTTCTGCTCTGGGGAGGCTCATGCTGAGTGGATAAGTAAAACCTTCAAGTAAGAGAAGCCTAGTGTGTTATCTGATGTAGCAGAATAGCTGATATAAGACAAAAACAAGAGGACCCCAAAATTTAACAAACATCATCCTCTCTAGTGGAATTAAAGCTGATTCCAGGTTTTTCCCTATACCTCACCCCCTGGCAGTCTGTCAATACTCCTGAGACTAACCACAGCAAAGTCAGCTCCATCATGATCTGCTTTCAGACATGCTCAGGGGTACCCCAGTGGTTGACAGCCTCTGCAGTTCTCTATTTCCCCCCACTTCTATTAACATAGCCTGTGACTGTCATGTGTTTCCAACTAGTTTTGTGTTATATCAAATAAATCACGCCAGAAGCAACCATTTCATTGGCCTTTGCTTTCCTCTTATGCTGCAGGCAAAGTGCCTGGGATCCTTCCATCTAGAGCCAAAGGCTTTGGCCTTCTCCCATCAGCAGCCAGCATTAAAATTATTGTGGGTCTGCAGCAGTTGTGTAACAGGAGGAAAAGGAGGACTGAAAACACCCTGTAACTGGGCTTGCTCCTGCCTCTTTGATGACTTATTCAATCTTTGTGATACAAATTCTCTCTCTCTCAAAGAGAATGTTGCTGTTTTAAACAGCTATTGCTACACTGTTAAAAGCAACATTTGAAAGCAGAGGCCATGGATGCACAGCTGGACTTCCCCTTTAACTGTTCAGAGCTTATTTCATGGCTCATCTATGCTTGGACAGTCTCATGCCTTCAAAGGCACTTGGGAGAGCCAGGACTGATAGCAAGAGGAAGGGCAAACTTAATATTGCTACAAAGCACATAAACACTTCATTTTCCCTGTCTGAACAGCTCTCCTGACGTCAATTGGAATGAAATCTAGAGCACAGTTAAATACAATCTTACATGTTTCAGGATTCAGACCTTAAGCAAGTGATGACTGTTCCACCTAGAAGAAATTATTTGTGTTAGTCTATCAGGGATGGCAGGCAGAATTGAGCAATACAAGATAAAGGTTTTGTGCAGTGAGATACAAGCCATTATCAGCACAGAATTAACTGGGAAAATGATAAAGATCAGAGTGATTTTTCTAGACTTGGGATTGACTAAATTTCTACAAATCCTGCACAACAACTCTTTTGACAGATTGATTAGTGTGAAGATGTCTGAACAAACCAGAGAATATTGATAAAATGAAGACATACCCCCTACAAGAAGTGAAATTCATTCTTTCTTCTTAGAATAATTTCTCTGCCTCTCAGATGCAGAGCTCCCTGTGCATTAGTCTGTTAATTGTAATATAGTATTTTATTTGCTCTCCAGATTCTTCTCTTCCACTCTCTGCAAGGGGTACAGTGTATAAGAGCAGAAAAAATTCCCACCAACCCCCTGGTTGATCAAAATGCTTTTTCACCATAAACAGCATAAAAGAAGGATCACAGGGAAACATACATGAAAAAGAAAAACAAACCAAACCCCCAAACCTCACTTAGATTTACTTTTCGTGGGGGTACTTCCACTGTTTGAAGATTACCACAGACTTAGGTGCCACAACCACATGCAAACTGATTTTTTCAAGGAACTTTCCTGTTCTAGAACTGTCACCAAATGTTTCCACAAAATACCTTATTACACAGTATAGAGAAAGTATAAAAGATGACAGAAGCATAAAATATATGATATAAACCTCCATTCTTTCAAATAACTACTATTTAGTCATGTAGATGGTCCCCATTAATTATCTGGGAGAGATGAACAAGGGAAGAAGGTACATAACCAAGGAAAGGGGAAAAGTCTGCCAGAAAATTATTCTTCTCATTGTTGCAATGAACACATGTAACACTAAGAAAATCCCCCAAGGAAAGGAGATTGCTTTACTCCTAAGGACTGTAAAGAGTAACTCTGGAAAAAAAAAAAACAAACAAAAACACAACCCAGGGAGACAAACAGCATGACTTCCAGCTGTTCAGTGCCTTCACTAATCTTTGAGACAGCTGTAAAGACAGAAAAGCCTTTTCACAAGACAGCAGCAGAACGAGGTCACTTTGCTTTAACCTACAAGAATTGCTGATCTCCTGATGACACTAAATGAAGAGCAGAAAGGAATAATTAGACTGGTCATTCCTGCAAGCTTTGCTGTTTGCTATCACTGTAAAATTTCTCATGTGATATAGCTGAGGACACCTGATGTCCTCCTGCTACTTTGAAGTCAACAGCCTTTAAATCACCAGCAGCTACATCTAGACCTCTTCTGACAATTAATCTCCAAACTCCTTGAGAGGTCCATGCTATCCAGTTAATCTGTTTAGAACTTCACCTCTTGCAGGTGAGTTGAAGCCTTGCTTCTGTAGAAAAAGCTCTTATCTATAATTGTTCCTTCCTTTCACGGGTATTTTTCCCATCCCCCAGGTGCAGAATATCCTGGGCATGGTTCCTGCCAATCCTTTATTCTAGTCTAGGTTTACTCTGCTCTCCATATGCTCCTGTGGCACTGCATATTGATCAGCTGTTTCCTGGTAACAACTGTATTTTTTTATTTACATCAGCTGTGTTTTGCAGTTTGAAATGCCTTGTTTTCAGTGTACACAACATGAGAAACAATAGCACAAATACAATGTTGTCAGCAGTTAGACTGTGGTATCCAAGGCATGATTAAAGGATACCCCTAGGCTAGAATATTGTTTGGCAAAGGTTGAGTTGTCAGCCTCAGCCTTAAATACTAAGGAAAACTGCATCATCTGTGTGCCACTGGAAGCCTAATTATGCATCTCCTACACAGTTATCACAGCAAGAACCTTATCTCTAGGTTACAGTCAAGAAATAAAATTAAGAGGCTTAGTGACTTCTAGACCAGCAATATTCAACTGATAACCCCAGATGGCATTTGCAGCCTCACCAAGGGGCTCCTTGGGAAGTGGCATACTCCAGCCTGCCCTCCTTCCCTGCAGTGTCTCAAGACCAGGCAGGCTTTCCCAGCAGCTATCCTGCCCATGAGTGTGAGCAGTCAGTCAAGCAAGCCTAAATTGCTACTGCTTCTTCTGCCTGTGTCTGGCTTAAAATATTTGTCTTGAAAAGGGATACTGGAAGCTTCTTGACCCAGCTGACACCAGTTACTCACACTTAAACATCAGCACTGGCATTAAGGCAACAATAACATTATAATCTGCTTATTTATCAATATATCTCATTAAAAGTAAGCAAGTAATTCTTTCCAAGGGTGTATTGCAGTCATTTACATACAAGGTGTGTTAATAACACCAGAGAGAGAGCTCATATGGATCAGGAAAAGGAGCTGTCTGGAAGCCACAATGAGCCTGAGCAGAGTAACCAGGTTACACAGCAAACCTACACTTATCAGCAAGAGTGTGTTTGCTTCTGCTCAGGTGCTGGGGCAAACAGCCTGGCAAAGGCCTCACAGGCATCTGCCTCAGTGAGGTTGCTTGGCAAGTTTTGACATGTGTATTCTGTTCTTGAAGGCTACCTGGCTGCAAGGAACTAAAATAGTTCTGAATGGAAATGATCTCCTTTAAATACCATCCTTGCTGTCCTTCTCTCAGAGGACTTCCAATAGCTGAAGCAGCATGTTCAGTCCATGATACTGCCCAGAACAGCTGAAGTTAGGAAAGCAATGCTGGTTTCATCAGCTTTCTCTGTGAATTCATAGCTAGGGGAACAGCTTAGAACAGAGCCCAGTGACCTGGTGCCCTGCCCTACAGAAGTCCATGTATTCTAGGAGAAAAGCTATGGCCAAGTACAGAAACCTTCTCTTACAGGTTTTCTTCTTATAGGGATGCCAACTTTTTGCTATGAACACCATATGTAACCTGGATAGCTTATCATGTTCTTGACTTTAGTTGCCAGAACTGGGATGTCAGGGTGAGGGACTTCCTGCAGGAGGCCTGGATACAGCTCTTCCCATGAAAGGCCAGGGCCAGGGACTTTGATGGAACTTGAATTTCCCCATATGCTTTCACCCTTTCCTTTGTACATCTAAACATGTTCCTGGTGGCAGGGCAGTTTGAGAATGTAGCTTAACTGAGAAATGTGAGTAACTGAAACCTAATACAATCCTGTCCTCTCAGCTGACACCTCAGCTCCTCTAAGAACATAGATAAATGCATCTGTGAATCCCTAAGTTAATTAAAAATAACAGAATTGAAATGAGCAAGAAATTACTTTAGAGCATTACCATGACTTGGGATTTAGGATGAAGTACAAATATTATCAAGGAAGACAAGCTCACAGTGTCTTAAAATCTGGCTTAGGACCAGTGACCGCAGTTATCTGTAAAAACAGTAATTGCTGTTAACATCTGTCACTTTTTCCTCCTCTGAGCTTTCTGCTCAGTGCAGTTTTATTCAGAGATGAGACAAATTTTGTCAACTAAACTTTGATGCTATTGAGCCACTCACCTGCCATGGAGTACCTTGACCCAGGGCACCCTTTGGGGGCCATTTTCAAGTAGAACAAATTTGTCTGCTCAGCTCTGTCCTTCCTGTATATAGTCTGTGCAGAAAGTGGAGTGTCATGGCTGTTTTTCAGGCATCCTTCTACAGGGAATTAACTTCAAAGCTACATGGTTCATGAGGAGTTCTCCCCACTATTACCCCACAAGGATTAACAGCAGTCAAAGGGTGGGTATTAAAACTCTCTGGTGAATTCCTGGCTTTTGGAAACCTCTTATCACAGAGAGA
The DNA here is from genome assembly GCF_037042795.1 of Molothrus aeneus. Taxonomy (NCBI): domain Eukaryota; kingdom Metazoa; phylum Chordata; class Aves; order Passeriformes; family Icteridae; genus Molothrus; species Molothrus aeneus. Next base: position 92,915,328 of record NC_089646.1, read on the forward strand.
GCCCAGATAAGGTGGAAGAGATTTAATACTTTTGATTTCTGTATTATGCATTGGGTAAATCTTTATATTAGGGGAAGATCATAGTGCAAACTGAAGGAAGCAGGTCAACTTGCCTTCCTATCTCACCATAGACAATAGACTAGTCCATGGATGATGTAGAAATTATGCCTACCTATGTTCTCAAGAATTTCTCTTACCAACTCAGGAATAACAGTCTTCCATAACACTGTGGGAAAGGACCTCAGTACATTAACATGTTTGGTAGCATGAAGAAGATCAGGAGTATGAAAAGGCATTTTCTCAGAAGACAAGAATGCTCTGTGCATAGAGGGACAGAGGACACTTCCTCTGGCCTAATGAATTTCTGCTTGATATTTTATGAAGAGCAGTTGCACCATAACAGATGGAATTTCTGGTGCTGTGGCTGATGCTGTTTCACGGAGCTTACACAGCTTGAGAGCATCACTCTGGGTCCATCTTCTCTCCCCAGCAGACAGGGCTGTCTGCAGTGCTTTAGTTGTGCCCTTAAAACAGGTTTATTCGACCTTCCTGGTAGTAGCTCTGGTCAGGCTAAGGGTGAATTTTTAAAGTGATGAACCAAATGTGGCCGAAGGGAGTTTCTACCTCCTTACAGTCACATGCAATTTTCCCTACCCTGTGGTCAGCCAGACACTGACAGTACCTATCACAGTCATCATCAGGCTTCAACAAAGTGTCTGAAGGTCTGGTAGGAAGAGATTAAGAGAAAAAGGGGTCTTCCAGCCACACATCCATTTCTATGCATGCACAATGCCTGGCATGGCAGTGACCCTGATCTAATTTGGCCTCCCTGTGGCAATACATTTTAAATGCCATTACTTTGAAAATAAGGATGTTGATGTTTAATGAACAAATGATCCCAGGCAAAATAGGACAGTAGATTTCATAAGGTAATGGAAAGCTTTAAGGGAAGAAGCCTGACGTGTTTCTTCAGGGCAGAGGGTACTGGGACCTGCTGGGACCCCGTTTGTCTGGTTTGCTTCTGCTCAGGTGGGTTTTCACAACTGCCCAGCAAACACACATCTTAGGAGGATTTGCCTTTTTATGATCTTTACTTGAAATGAAGGACTCAGAAGAGAAAGAGATCCTGATGCTAAAAGGAAAGCAAATGGCCAGCAGTACAGCAACCTGAGTGAAGACCACTCCAGCCCCAAAATGAGCTGCTGTCTATCCCAGGGGTGGTAGGTTACGTTCTTTACTTGAAAATTTATTGGTGCTTTCTGTGATAAGAAAACATATCTAGACAGAAACAGATTAAAATCTTTTTCCTATTATTTTGCACTGTACACTGCAATGATTATGTGAAGATAAATTTGAATAACCAGTCCCCTGGGACCATGATACTCTGTTATCCAAATCCTGTCTTTAATCCACCCTGCAACTGCACAGAAACAATTCCAATCAGGCTAGAGGCAGTGAAATTATGTTTTTCATCTATATGTCATCACTTAGTCTTGCTATATTTTGCAGCTATTTAATGCTTTGCACACTTTCTTTCAAAATGTTGGATGTGCTTATCCCTCTCCAGGCAGCTTTCCAGCCACTCTTTGCCGAGTCTGGAGCACTGCATAGGGTTGTTTTAACACTAGTGCAGGACTTGTGTGTCTCTCAGTGGTGTAGACCATTTCTGCTTGGATTGTAGATGCTTCATTCTGCTTGCTCCCCATCTTGTCTTCCAGCTCAGGAGGCTGTGTACCCCTAGGAAAACTGGTCTTACTATTAAACACTGAGGTAGAGGAGGAATTAGGTACCTCTGGAGTTAAATCCAGTTTGTGGTCAGTCACAAGGGGTGTCCCCCAGGGCTCTGAATTGGGGCCAGTCCTGTATATTATCTTTATTGATGACCTGACAAGGAGATCAAGCACGCCCTCAGTCATTTTGCAGATGACACCAAGTTGGGTAGTGGGAGGGCAGGAAGGCTCTGCAGAGGGATCTGGACAGGCTGGATAAATTGGCTGAGGCCAAATGTATGACATTGTGTGCCAGGTCCTGCTCTTGGGTCACAACAACCCCAGGCAGCACCACAGGCTGGGGGCAGAGTTGCTGGAAAGCTGCTGGTGGAAAAGAGTCTGGGGATGCTGGCCCACAGCAGCTGAACATGAGCCAGCATGTGCCCAAGTGGTCAAGAAGGCCAATGGCATCTTGGGCTGTATCAGCAAGAGTGAGGTCAGCAGGACCAGAGGAGGGATCACGCCTCTGCACTCAGCACTGATGCAGCCTCAACTCAAATCTGGTGCTCAGTTTTTGGCCCCTAACAACAAAAAGGACATTGAGGTGCTGGAGTGTTTGTATGTATGTATTCCAGAGAATTGCAACAGAGCTGCTGAAGGGTCTGGATCACAAGTCTTCTGAGGAATAGCTAAGGGTGTTTATCCTGGAGCAAAGGAGGCTAAGGAGCAGTACTTTTTTGCTTTGTGCAGCATCCTGAAGGGAGGCTGCAGAAGGTGGGAGTTGACCTCTTATACCAGGTAACAAGTGCCAGGATGAGAGGAAATGGCCTCAAGTTGAACCAGGGAACTTCAGATTAGATATCAGGAAAAATTTCTTCACTGGAAGGACGGTCAGCCATTTGAACAGGCTGTCCAGGGAAGTGGTGGAGTTACCATCCCTTCAGGTATTTAAAAAATGTGTAGGTGTGGCACTTGAGGACATGATTTAGTTGTGGATTTGGCAGTGCTGGGTTAATGGTTGAACTCGATCTTACAGGTCTTTTCAAACCAAAAAGATGCTATGACTCTATGTCAGAATGTGGAATGCTGTCTTGAAAGTTTTTTGCAAAGCTTTTTGCAAACTTCTTCTCTACCAGCTCACCTTTGTGAGTTTGTTTGAGTGCCTGAGTGGCACATAGTATTTGCAAGTGCTTAGTACAGAACTTCCCCATAACCATAAAGCTCAAAACATATTTTGTGGTTTGTTTTTGTCTTCTGGCCACACCCTGGGAATAGTCACCAAACAAGGCTTTAAGAACTCAGGGCAGGGACGTTCTTCCTCAGATGTATTTATTCAGAAGCTGGCACAACAAGGTTTTCAAGTGTAAGTTAATAATTGCTTGTTACTAATAATTACCACCTGTGCACTAATCATTATGTAGGATAACTTTAACAATTGGTTAGTCCAAAATGTGCTGTTAATGCCAGGCACTCTGTTTACTCAGGGACTCTACCTAGCAGCCCTGTGGAGCTCCCTGGCCACGTGGCTGGCAGATGCATGCTGGCTATTCCTGCAGCTGGGGAGAAGCTGTCTTTTCCTGCCAACAGTAGAAATTGGCTGCTGGAGCAGGCTGGACCAGACTCAGTGGCAGCCAGCTATTCCCAGCTTTGCAGTGGTTCCACAGTTCCAAACCATCGAAATTAAATGTCAGTCTGACTGAGTTGCTTACACCAGAAATGTTAAATTACAGTGTAATGCAAACCTCCAGAAGACTTGAATTGCTTAGAGGGTAATTTTACTGTCTCTGGCATCCCATGCATACTTCCATCATGGTTTTCCTAATAAGACATCCCTGTTGTTTTTTGTTTGATTGAAAAGTACATGCAACCTCCAAATAAAATGAATATGCACATGCTTAGTTCCTGTACAGGAATTCTGGCATTTAATCTGTCCATGTTTGTTAATATGTTTGCATATTCATGGCCACTATGTGTAGCTATATGTGGCTGACACATGTTGCCCTCTGAAATTTGGGATTCTCTAATTCAAGTTACAACTGCATTTTGGATTCCTGTCTGTGAAGCCCTGTTGCTCACTAAAGCTGTTACCAGCACTAATGTCTCCTTGGTACACAGGGCTTCAAGCCAGAGGCAAGGTGCTCTCAGCCTAAACTGTACCTGCTAGAAAGTCTTCCTGAGCCAGGCAAGGCTGGCAAACCTTCAGGTTGTGGCTCTGTCCTCATACCAATGTGAGTAGAAATATTAATTTGTTTAAGCAGAGCAGGCTAAATAAGAGAGATAAGAAACCATGAAAAGTTCTGGAGTGCATGATTGATTTTGACACCACAGTTGGAGTAAAGTGCATCTTGACTTTTCCACATTTGCTCTCAGACTACAAATTAGGAGTTCATCTACAGTGATGCTTAAGTGTTTTCTGTAAAATATTTACTCAGAGTTCGATCAGTTATGAGTGACTGGAAGGTATTCATGTGGCATTTGCAGCATTGAGTGAACATTCCAGCCCCAGCCAAGAAAAGTGCTTAAGGCTCGTGCCACTGAGCTGTGATCTCTGGCCAGCCTGATAAAGGATTTTTAACTGTGTTTTGCCAAAAAGTTGCTGAGCAGCCTCTGAGCTGAGGATGCAGTACTAAGGCTGCTGCTGTGCTCCCCATCGCCCACAACAAATTTTTGAGTGCCCATGCACCTCCCTTCCTTGTCAGGCAAGCAGTGTTTGGGAGCACTCTGGGCAAGAGCTTGTTGAGTGGGGAGCAGGATAAGCAGGTTAAAACAGTAAGCCTTGATAATGCTTCTCAAGCTCTCTGTTGGTTTAACACTGGCTCCCAGTGTTCATGCAAGGTGGGACAGGAGCAATGAAAGCCTCCTGACCAAGACCCAGTTCTTCACCTGCTCTAATTACCTGAACTCATCTCCTGGCTTTCACTGCTCCTTTTCCTCTGGTCATGAATAAAACAGACTCTTGTTATGGCTGCTAAGCAAAGCTGCCATAAACACAGTTTTGTTATCCTTCAGCATAATTTACAAATAGGAAACAAAGTGCCTATTCTTACAGGAGAGAAGTACAGAAAAAAAAAGGATGGGATGAGAAGGGACAACCTGTATCCTCAGAAATTAGGCTGAAGATGGAATACAGGGATTCCCTCCCTGATGGGAGACTAGCATATTAGACTGACATGAGGGAAGAGCCTGACTGGGCCCTGTGAGATTCCAACTTTGTGCTAATTCCGAGTCCCACTGGGAGATATTCAGCCAAGTGCCATGGGCTGGAGGTACAAGTGTCAACTGATACTGTAGTCAAAATCACACAAACATCACCCCTGGACAGAAACCTTCCTAGGTTGGTATTAGCAAAAAAGTGCACAGTGCCTGTAAAATAAAGGTTAAGAGAAGCTTAAGCTGATACTTAAAAGATGTTATGGGCCATACCCTTCTTGGAAAGTGCTGCACTCTGACTGATACCTCAAAAACTCTGCTTTTCTTTATTCAAAGAAAAAAAATCCTTGGAAAGTTATGGAAAGCTTCATGAGCCCCACAGGCTGGAAATCTGACTGCAGTTAAATATACTGCATTTAACCCCAATTGGAGATCATAAAGGGATGCCTGTGTAGCCCACTGCAGGTACAGCAATGAATAGAAAATGTCCAAGAGTTTGCACAAGCCAGGCTGGGTGCTGTGTGCATGGGTTCTGCAAGTGGCATTTTCAGCCCATCTTCCTCCGTGTTGCTATGTGTGTTCATTTTGGCAAAACCTCTAATTTGTGCATGAAATGGCCATTTCCTTGAATGCCATGAGGCAATTGAATCTAATGTTCTAATTTGTGGTTTCAAATGCTTGTTTGCACCAGGAGTCATGTCTGTGGGCAAGGGGGCTCAACCACGCAAGCACAGACCGCTGCACATCTGGACTGTGGGATTTGAGAAGCACCAGCAAAACAACAAACCTCACAAAAAAGCTTCAGAAAATAGCATGACCTTTAAATGGCAATATTAGTAATAGAAAAAACAAAGGGAAGGAAAGAGGAGTAATTTAATTTAAGTAGATTTTCAAATATAATGCAGTTCATTTAATGTTAATTTCATTTAATGCTAATTTTAATTAGCTCACATCTGTTGCAGATGTCCACAGGACTGATTTAACCTGTGGATAAAAAAGGGCTGCTTTTCCTTGCAGTCCTTTACTTCAATTACAAAATCCTACCATACTGTAATGCTACACTCATAGTTGCTTCCTTTGGAAAGGAGCAGGGAGAGGATGAACTGTGCAAAATGGACACTGGTCATGTTGCTTAATGTACAGGAAAAAAGACCTATAGATTCTGTGCTGACAAGAAAACAGCTCTGACATTTAAAAAAAAACAAATCCAGCCCAAAGCTGTAATTTGTCTTAATATTAGCCTCTGCAAAACTTTCTGTAGAAATGTGAAAGCCAGAAGTACTGGCTGAATGATCATGGACCACTGATCTCTGTTCTTTCCTTCTTTGTATGCTTGAGGCTAACTGAAGTTTGCCTTTCACATTGGTTTGGGGTAAGTGAATTTTAAGACTGTGAAATAGTCCCAACTGCATAATTACCCTGAGAACTCAAAAAAGGGAGACTAAGATGATTTTTTGAAACCAGCTGGATTTTTCAAAGCTGATGTTCTGCATTGTGATGAGTTTATATGGATGTAGTATTGCAATTTAAGGAAATGTTAGAAGAACTGAGACCTGGATGCACTGAATATCATTAACAAAACTCTCAAGTGGAATGTGAAGCAATTTAAGTTAATGAAACACTAATTTCCTGCTCTTTCGAAGAACTCCCTTTACTACCATAAGACTCACAGAAACAAGTGTATGCATGCCTGCTTATTTAGTGGTGTGGCCTAAAAGTCTCTAATAGGACTGTTAAATAAATAAGAACAAATATCTGATGCATTTGTCCCAGTGATGGACTTTGATATCTCTGCACCCAAGTGCTGCATTTCGTATGCACTCATTTTTCAAAGCAGAGCACCTAGGGCAGTCTTACTTGGCCGTTAAGGGGAAGGCTTTGACATGTAAGAGATTTCCATTTCTTCCTACACTGAAATCTAAGCCTGACAGACTCATGGGCTAAATTAATTCCTTAAGCCCTTGGCCCACTGATAAAACTTATCTGAAGCAGAAAATGGAAATGTGCATTGTGCTTTATAGAGCTGATCAAAGATTTCCCAGAAAGTGCTGAAGCAATCAGAAATGAATGATCTGCTCCCATGGAAAGGAAAAGTGGATGTTTTAATTGCATCAATTATTCACCACCAATTATTTGTGAGAAGTCTTTTATGTCTGGGTGGTTCAGGAGCCTATCTGTGCATGTTAAAATCAGTTGAGTTTCCTATTATTTTTCTGTGAACACCAAGTTAGCTGTGCTGGTGGTTCAAATCAGAGATGGAGGAGTCTGCCAAAATTTGGAGCTGGCAGCTACTGTGTGACCCCTTCCCTACTGAAACTCAAAAGGACCTAACATAGTGGTAGGAAATTGATCCTTACTGAAATGATCTTTAAAACAAGGAAAACCAGACAATCTCCTGAAGGAGATGATGTACAGATATATATTATATTTTAACTTACTATTACATTATTACTCAGCAGAAGATTACACACAGAGGATGCTAACACAAGACATTTATTTTTGTTATTTTCCCACTAAGGCAAGAAACATCTTTGCCACTGACTAATCCATCAGCCTTTTCAGATCCATTTCTACCCGCACATGACATGGTTTTGGGGACCTGTGTTTTTGTTTAACTGTTCATTGCTGCTGAGGAAAAGCAGTGCCCACCAAGTTAACAGGAAAGGAGCTCATCTCTCCTCAGTGCTTCTCCAGCCTGTGGGGATCCCTGTGTAACTCCCATGCTGCTGGGTGGCTTTAAATGGCTCAGGGGGGGTGTTCATAGTCCAGGCTATTGCATTTGTGGTGTCTCTTACAGACTTGGGACTGAATTTCTTCTTAGTTAACATTGATGGGCTTGGATGTGTTGACATGAGGACAGGGTTTGACCTGGGAAATGTCCAAGTATGCTACCTAAAGGGTGAATGTTGGTTTTGATCAGTCAGCCAGCTTGATGACAGTGCTGGCCATTAGTGAACCTGAGATATTTACGTGACATCTAGGAAGAGTCCCTGCTTGGTGGCTGCTTGCCTGGCAGGGACCATCTGCATCATTTCATATGGAGCTGATTCCTTCAGTGCGTCCTACCTTGAGAAGCAGCTTGGACACACCCAGTATCTCCAGAAAAAGCAAGATGTCCTTTTCCCAAGCTTTCTCTGAAATAATCTGCATTTCCTGCAATGCCTGTCAGCCTGCTGTGGCTGGCATGAAGAGCTGTTATCACAAGTAACCCATGTCTGAACCCCAAATCCCCCCGAGATGCAGTTGCCACGCAGTGATTTAGACTCCTTAAGCAGAGCAGGAAGAGATCAGGAAAACAAGGAAAGCCTATTTGCAAAGCTAAAGAAAGACATCGTGTAGCTGGGGCAGGAAAAGCAACAGCTGAGCAGCACCTGGAGGCACTGCCAGGCACAGAACAAGTAAAGTCATAAAAAGTCCCAAGAGCAGAGGAGCTCTGAACCTCTGCAAACACTTTAAGGCTTGTCAGCCCTGCCAGGTGCCCCTGACCAAGGGATGTCCTTCCAACAGTGGGATCCAGGGAGAGGGGCTACATACAACAGCGTGGCCTCAGTGCTGCCTGTTGGCACTAAAACATCTCCACAATGTTATGATACTTTGCCTCAGTTTCTGCTTCCTTCCCAAATTTATCACTTTGGCAAAATCACTGATATTGTCCTATGCCAAGGTGATACATATATCTGCATGTTTGCTATGGCATTAGAGCTGAATTGTAATGGGGTTTTTTTGATTAAAAGCTGCAGTTGGACTTGATGATCTGAAAGGTCTTTTCCAACCTAGATTATTCTATGATGAAATGGCAAAAATTGGCATAAACAAATAGACTTGTTGTGAATGAATTTTTGCTGCCATTTTAATGGGAAAAAAATGAAATGCAGGGAAAAGCTTGAAGTTCAAGAAAGGATAAATATCCCACTGATGTGAGCTGTCTCCTCCCTTTGAAGGGTTTTGGTGCTGGGCCACCAGTTGTGTACTACTGGTGCTCCTCTGTAAGACACTGGATGGAAGGAAATGTATTAGGGAGTAGATGTGTGACAGATGCCAGGGACTTCTGGCTCCTCATATGCCTGCTCCAGCTGGGGCCACAGCATCTTTCCAGGCAGCCCTTGGGAACTCTGTACTTTGGGATGAGGCATTTTGCATCTTCCTTTCCAAATACTCTCCAGCTGAGAGGCAATGCCTTCCCCACTTTTGGAGCATTTTCCCTGGATTGCTTTGAAATGCCAGAGGTACACAGAATTTCCTCAGCTTGTATTCTGCAGCTCCTCACACATAGCTTTTGGGGATCTCATGTGGTCATGAGCAGCTTCAGCAATGTGGTTTCCCATGACTGAGTCCAAGCAATGTCCACTCCTGCTTCCAATGGCCCAGCAGCATCAGGAGACTTTTAAAAACTAGGAATGTGGCCAACAGAATATATACTTAAGGTTTTTTCAAAAGAGGACACCCTCAGCACCAGCAACCTCAAAGGCAGTGGAAAGAAGTCGCAGGCATCTGTCAGGAGTGTGCTTGAGTGTGCTTGCTCAGGCCCTTCTCTGTTGAACTGAAAAGCCATACAGCTCCCGGCTTCATTGAGCTCGAGCTCTGATGGCAGCCTGATGAGATTTTAACCAACACCCCAGCATCTCTGAGACATCTCCTGAGTACAGGGGAAGAACTGCACTTCTTGACTCAGGTGCCTAAATGTGTGAATTCGAACATGCAAGGATGCATGTTTGGTGATGGCATGGCATACCCCTCTGCCCTGGACTGGCACACTCTCACCTTTCTTTTCTTCTTTACACCTACCTAACTGGACTTCTCTGTCTCCCAGAACAGTGAATCAAGGAAGAGCAAAGCTTGTGGATGTGGCAGCCAAGAGGTTTCAGAAACAGAAGAAAGGATAGAAAAAGTCCCACAGGTTCCTTTAAAAAGGAAAAATAAGGCAAAGATGCAGGGAGGCAATGAGAGAAGGAAAAACTAGAGATTTTGCATGTTTAAAGCCAGCTGCTCAGTCTGGTGTGGCCTGATTCATGCCCAGTGTTGGCAGCAGCATTTTGGGATCCTGTCAGCCAGAGAGTAGAAGTGGTGGCCAGGGCAAACATATGCTAAATTTCTTAGTCAGAAAGTCAGAAGGCAGAACATGCATGATAATCTATTGGAACCTAAAATAACACTGACAAGACCCTTTTAACATCAGGCGATTTTTAGTTCTTAAAAACTACAACACAGCTTTCTGAATGTCGTTAATGGCAAGCCCATAGAATATTCCATTGTTTAGACATGATAAGAAATCCTTACTGTAAAGACAGAGATGGTTAAAGAAATTCTAGAATGAGTCTCAAAATGCCATCTTGTCATTGTATCAATCATTTAAGGTCCTTGTAATATGCCACCTCTATTAGCATTTTGTGCCCTATGATAAAAGTACAGATAGGAAGTATCTATTGTTTTGTTTAGAATCTCCTATACAGCCTAAACCCAAGCAGATCACTCTCAGTTTAGTGACCAGAAAGTGTCCCAGATGCATGTCCATGCTCCTATGCACATTTACTTGCCAGGAAGACAGAAACAGTTAGTTGCCTTCAATGATCTCATTAATTAGGTCTTAGGCAAAAAATCAAGTTATTGTGGCACCTTGGCAAGCTCCACGTATCATCTGAGCCATTGCATATGGTTTCTCTGCTTGCAGGAGCAACTGAAAAAAAAATGGGTTGGCCTGAATTTCATGTGCTTTGTGGGTTTCCCAATGATCTGGTTAGCGTGTCTGAAAAGACACTGATCTTCCCCTAATCTGCTGCAACTGGCTGCCCTTGCTCTGTCTCTCAGCTAAATCAAGGCTCATCTAAAAACCAGAGATTGTACATTACTCCAAGCTCTGCCACCCAGCTGCTGCCTGGATCCTCATCTAAACCCAAAATTTTTGCAGGATTCTCCCCGACCCTGGCACAGAACACCCCTTCAGTATCCTGGCTCCTAATTTTAATATGCTGGACAAATGAATCCCTTTCCTACATATTATCAATAATAAATGAAAACTTCTTGGTCGCACCATCAAAGTAAAGAGACATATTGGCCAAAGTGACAGATGATAGCAACCCATTCAAACAGCCACCTCAACAAGACTGCTGAGAACATCTCTATCCTCCTCTCTATGAGAGAGAGGCATTGGGAGTAATATTTTACATGAGACTTGGCAGGGAATCAAAAAGTGAGAATGTGTTCTCCTTAGCACTACCAGCTGCTAGAAGCCCGTTAACAACTATGTAACAGCCCTCTATCTGTGTAAAGCAGACAACAGCCTCTCTCAGAGCAAGACGTATTTCACTGAGGTGTCAACCTGAGCAAGCCTTCATGCTGCCACTTCATACCACTGTCACTCTTTAAGTTAGAAGCCTTCATCTTTAAAAGCTTTAGGCTGTGTCTGGCAACAGAGCCACAGCCATTTCTCCTGCCATCCCGAGCTGGTCTTACTCCATTGGAGCCAAGGGGGCTCTGCAGGCCGGCAGCAGCTGGGGGAAGATGACTCAGCTTGTGGCTGTCCCATCCAGCCTCTGTCGTTAAAGCCCATCTCCCACCTCACAGAGACATGCAGGAAGGGTGATTTCTTCACACCACATCAGCAGTGACCCTTTTCTCTCTCTTTACATTCTAGTGTTGATTACAAAACAGACCCATAGGAGCGCTGGAACAAACATTACTGTGCAGGGATGCAGGCCGCAGCTGGATTGAAAATTATTTTAGGGCTTAAATTCCCTGTATTTCCTCTGGAGATCCTTCCCTGGGTTTTGAATCCAGGGTCTAATGCAGGAAGACCTCAAAGGGGTCACCAGGTTAAGAGTAAAGCACAACCCATGCAGTCCCTCACACTGCATGTGGGCACTGGAACCTTCAGGTCTCCTTTAGTTGGAACATGATGGCTGTTATTGTGAATATATCCCTTGAAAGTACACTTCCAAACCAAAATGACTCCTTTGGAATATGTGGTTTTGTGCTGTCATCATCCACAACAGAAGCCCTCCCCTGGTAAGACTGAGCAGGTTGAAAACATTTCAGATTCACAGCCATGATGCTGGGGAGAGCAGAAACCCTAAACCAGGTCTCTCTGAGCCTGGAGCAGACACCCATTCTCCAGACATGTTGCCTAATGATATTATCTCTCATGAGCTGTGGTGCCTCCCTAAAATCCACTCAAACTAATTTTTTTCCTGAAACAGCTCATCTAAAGAGATGCCAGATGTCAGAGATGCAGCCTGAACATTTGTCCACACTGTGTGTGCTACTGTGCTGAACATTTTTTCCAGGCAGAGACATCCACTCTGGTTCTGTCATCATCCATGCAAGGTGTCCAGCACACCTGCAGGGTGTATTTTTATGGATGAGAACAACTTTGAAGGAGTAAATTGAAGTGCCTGAAGCCAGTGTAAAGGCTAAGCATACAGCAGGCAGCAAGCAGGGATGCTTTACCATGGAAAAGTTTGTGAAAATCAGTGATTTCAAGCTATGAAAGAGAGGGCAGGGAAATTTTTTTACCTCTGGGACTCAGTTGGAGCTCCTTGTAGATGTCTCTTGGCATTAACAAATGGTTCCCTTATTTTCTCTTGTAGTGGTCATAACCGCATTCTTTACTCCTCTTCTCCCATGTGAAAATGTTACTTAAGATGAGACTCAATTCTCCATGGAAATACTGAAAATACAGGTGCCAGAAAATGAGATCTTTTCATTAGCTGTCAGTGTAGCCCTCATACAAAATCCAGTTTCATAGTTACTTTACCCCATGTAATTACACAGCAAAGCCCTGTTTAACATCCCACTAGATAATGGGAACTTTCTATTTCAAATCAGAACAATGTTAAGAGTTACTCAGACATTTCAAGAGATAATAGCTGTAATTAAGGTGTTTCTAGTGATGGGTTCCTATTATAACGTGGTGGAAGATTCTCTAATAGTCTTGCTGACTGCATTAATCACAATTGTTTTCATTAATATTGACACTATTCTCTTACCAGAAAATAGAAAAGGAGATTAATCAAAATACTATGTTGGTTTCCTTTGCTCTGAACCTCTTTTTTGGACTGATGATCAATTCTAAGCTTTCAATTGGAATAAAGAGCAGTTTTTGTAAGACGTGCAGGCAGCTTCACACTGTTATGTAAAGCAAAATTGTGAGAACAAAGAGAGATAATTATTTTTTGAGAATCTGAAAATAAAGCACTGATGAAATTTAAATGCTACAATTCCTAAACATCTCATTTGTTTCCAATTTGTGTGTCAGTGATGTGATATTGCTGGAATTGTGTTCAGACTGGGGAATGAGGTATATACATAACCATGTATATGTGGGTTCATTTTCTTGGGGGAAAATTGCACAGACCAAGGCACAACTGGCACATGAGCCATTTGGGGTTGTGAGGCTGACTCAGGAAAATGGGGGCTTCCAGTGGCAAGTCCCTGTCATGATGGTTTGGGACAAGCAAAGACTGTGTTGAGTTTCAAAATGATGGAAGAAAAGAGACCTTAATTTCCAGTAGAACCAATGAAGTTAAACAAAGGATGGATTTGACTTTAAAAGCCTATAAATGTTAATTTTTCGTGGGTATCAGTTCTACATAGTCAATTGAAGCTGTCAGAGCCAGCTTTTCCTGAACAAAGGTGTCATGTCAAGTCATCCAGATAAAAGTTATGTCACATACCAAAAATGAGAAGGGCCAAGACAAGCAGGTAGCATGACAGGAGTGCAGGGCATGATCTCACAACTCACAGTGAAAAGGGAAGCAAAGAAACAGCTTTGTTCTGAGGAAATTCACACATTGATTTCCAGATCTAGCAGTCTGCCCATTAAACAAGTAAAGGAAGAAAACCAACCATAAAAATGCACATTTGGGAGAACTGTGCATATGGACCACTAAACCTGTGGCTGCTAAATGTGCTTTGGAAATACATCTATGAAATATGATGAGTCAGTTAGAAGTTTATTTCAGTACATTGCATACTATGAAGAGATAGAAAACCGTGAATCCCTTAACTCTAGTTTTCCAGTGAAAAACATGAAAATTCCAAGGGAAAGCTATATTTGTAAAGATTTTTATTCACTTTCTGCTTTCAAATACTAGTTATCACAACGTAGCCTCCTAAAAAGTGAGTGATAACCATGGAAATTGTTGCTGTTTTCATATATCTAATGCAAAACAAGTGTTTTTTGTGTAACCCTTTAAATGTGAAATATTATCTTGTATTTTGTACATAGGAGTACATAGAAGTACCCTTCAAATTTGCAAAATGGAAAACAGCTATACTTTATCAGATGCATTGCCCAGCTTTATATCTACAGGAACCTAAAAGGTTGATATTACCAGAGCCTGAAACCAAAGGACCTGGTAGATCATTTATTATTGAAGTGAAAATAATAATTGAGAAAAACAAACCCAAAACCAAAAAAAGCTCTGCAAGGAACAGATCTTCTCTGCAAGAAGTCTCAAAATGACTGTGTCCTGCCTTTATGTTGACTTTCAGAGGCTACAGGTTTATAAAATATCTCACTAGTGATTGCCTCTCTGCCCTTTGCAATGTGGGTTCAAATCCCATTGCACCTCACATTTGGTTTTGCTTGGAGGGGATCTGCAGCTCACTAAGGCTGTAGTCCCACTGGGATACGGCGCTCCCTTATGGTCCTTGCAAACAAGACAGTATGTATGTCTGTCTTCCTGCTCTCTGGTTTCTGGCCAGGACACAATTAAAAAACAAACTCTCGTGGGAATGGAAAACTAACTAACTAAAAAAAAAAAGAAGCCTCATTCTCTGAGTTCTATAGATAACCTTTTAATCTATGATTACAAATTACTTCATGCTAATGTTTTGTAAAATACTCTTTTAAATTCACTTACTGTAGCCTATGCACTCACTTATAAAAGCTAGTAAAACTAGTTGTGTGAAGCCTGTGTCCAAATCAGTATTTAAAAAAAAAAAATCCCAGACTCGTGCAAAAGAAGCAAAATACATTGTGACACTGACATCTCAAATTCATAACTGCTCAGTGTCTGTTGAATAAAAACTATTGGCTGTAGAGGATGTGAAAAGCATAGGGGTTTAATAAAGAGGAAGTGTTTTATAATTCTTGAAATGAGACCTGTGGTTATATCAAGTCTTTAAAAATAAATTTTCCCTTTAGGTTAAGAGTTGATGTAGTTTTGGTGAGGTAGGACGGGATATGCTTCAATTTATACTTCTATAAATAAGAAACAGTTCTACTGATATAAGTAGAATTAAACAGATAAGGAAACAAAAAATACACCTGCCATCCCTGGGAAATACAAAGAGCAAAAATACCCTACGTCTATATGTGGAAATATATCAAAGGGGATGGTACATAAATATCTCCCATGTCCAAAGGAATAAAAAAATGTAGTTTGAGAAAAGAATTAGAATGATATAGACTGAAGGAAGAGAGAGAAACAAGAATATACCTAAAGGCATAACTCTATGCTGATCAGTCACATCCTACATCCTATTTGAGGTACAATAAAACAATAGCTGTTTTACTCTGCTAGATTTGTTACAAGTTGTTCAAAGACTGTGATAAAGCATGTCTGATAAACAGCAGTGTGGGGGGTTTCTCTGCTGGTGGTCCTGCACTCCTGACCACAGCTCTTTCCTTAGACGGCTGTGAGCATCCATGAGTAAAACTGCAACCCTACTGGCTTGAGGAGTTAATGCTAAGGCCTGATTCTTTGTTTATGTTTTTTTTAACTATTGTAAGGCTCTGTTATTGTGCTTGTGATTTGTGTTGCTGCCATGGTGAAAAAAAGCAGTTTCAGAATTTAAGGGCCTGGCTCTGTGCTGGGGCTAAACAAGCACTTAGTACTTGTTGGGTCTGTGAGATTATCATCAATGAAAATAGAAAATATGCATAAGTGGAGTATGTTCTTAAGAGCTTTATGTAATCCATGTTTACATCTCTATTCATGCTGACTGAAGGCAACCTCTGATTAATCTTTACAAAACTGAGTATAATGGGAAAGTTTCGTTGTTCTTCCTGGTGCAGAAAACATAACCAGAAAGGCCCAAGTAGTGTCAAGTGTGGATCTGTCATATGTAGGAGACAGAAATTGTGAAATATTAGGAATTTTTGCTAACAACCCCTCCTCCACAATTTTCTCTTGGGAAATGAAGAATTATTTGGGCATGATAGTGTAGGCATGACACTTTCTGAATATTCAGTCAAAGCCTTTGGGATAGGGAAATATGTGGCACAAAGGATGCTGTTGCCATTGGGCTCTGGGTCTACACTTATGGTCCAGGAGTGATAGGAAGCTTTAAGTTCAATAATGGTTACAAGTATCTACCAACTCCTATGGAATTGAAAAAAAGTCAAGCATGTATTGGAGCTTTGCTCTCATCAGGCTTCTGTCCTTCCAGTTTATTGAAACCTTGCAGATTATTTCAGTTTGGATCAGAAGAGAAGTGTCCTCCAGAAGTGATGTTAGTCTGTGACTTCATCCTGAGCGTGACATGTGTGAGGGTGACACACAAACCACACATGGTGTGTGTGGTTTCCCCATGGGAAGGATCTACCACATTTCATTGCAGATTTGAACCCCACAACTGATAGGCATCACTACATAAAAGGCTGCTCTGTACAGTCTGCCAGCCTGTGGCAGATGTCTTTCTGTACATAACACATAAACTTTGAGGTTACTGAATTTCTGTAATTACCATTTTATTTCTGCACAAATACACTGTCATCCATCCAATATTTTAAATGCACAAGGCACAATGTTCACCAAAGGAATGACTTCACACATACAAAGTGACCATCAGAAACACCTAGTAGCTGCACTCTGAAAGCACTGAGGGGATGTTTTTGAGGAGATGCTTGTTCCTATCCTGGGTGAATGGGCAGGGCAGCGTTTCATGAGAATAACATTAACCTGTCCTCTGAGCAGACATTGCTAGGGAGACCCACAAGAGGCAGCAGCAAGTGAACATCACAAAGGAGCGGGTGGAGTGAGGAGGCCACCATGTAGATCCCACTCTCCAGCCTGGCAGCGTGGTGCCTCAGCTCCCCACCACTCCCACAGCAGCACAGAACACACTTCTATGGGGAGCAGCAGGGAAATCTTTCAAGGGAAACACAACCACAAGCACTTGCCCAGCTATGGGTTAATTTTCAGCCCAAGACACAAAGCTAGTTCAGATTTCTGAATTTTCCCATCCTTGTTCACATCGCAGTGGTTGAGCAGGATCTGGCGGAACTTGTCCAGGTCTACCCCACTAATGCTGGGCTGCAGGCAAAGAGAAAAAGAATGCTGAGAGAGAAAATGGCTCTGGATTTCCCCAGCTAGTAAAGCAGCCCACCATGCAGCAACTGGGAAAACCACCCAAGGAAGAGTGACCAAAAGGCCCCACATCATCTCATATGCCATGGGGAAGCAAACAGAAGATGGGGAAAGGGTGCCCTGAAAAAGTAGAAGGTGCATGGAACTGTAAGTGACTGTATGGAAATGCACCATGAGTTTTGTGCTCAGTCAAGGCCATATAAAAGAAAACTTCAGAAAGCTGTGCAATGCAGATCCCTGCTCTACCAGACCTGTGCTTTTATCTGGTTTCCTCTCTCAAACCTGCTGCACAAGAACTAATGTGACATTTCTGTCAGCATACTGCTATTTTACAGGCTAGTCAGCAATGTAAAAATACCTTCTGTGGATCAAGTTAATGTTGAAGACACATTTTACAGGCTACAGTTTCTGTATGCTCCTAATGCTGTACTGCTTGCTCTGCTTCCCACACTCTCAAGAGGGGATCAAATTCACATGCACAGCTTGTGGTGTCCAAGGACAATGCTGATGAAGGCCCTTAGGCAAAGTACAAATTTCCCTTCTTTACACACACTCACACACAGCACAAATCCAGCCTCCTTCCCATCCCCACACCCTTTCCTGCACATTGCATGGCCAGGACACACACATGCAGCCATCAGCACGCAGCTGCCCTTCTCTGCTCTCTCCTGAATGGACATGGCAGCACAGATATCTCACATTGTGTGGAAATGCAACAGTTCAGGCTTAAAGGAAGCTAAAGATCAGATTCTGTTTGGGTCAAAAGCTCTATCTTGCACTGCATCAGGAAACTTAAGATAATCCATTGAAGACAGACTCTTCTGTCCATCAGGAGCTGAAGAGACACACTAGATATGGTATTCTTGATTGCAGACAGACCTCAAGTAATTTTCAAATGTAGCCCTGAGATGAACTAATGAACCATGAGGTCATTCTGGTGAGAACCACATCCACAAGGAAAACAGAAGAAATTGTGATGACCCATCCATATCATGTCATGCTGTAACACCTGTCTAATTCAGAGTATGAACTGGAATGGACCTTTTAAAAATAGAGTTGCTGAAGGAAGCTATATTAATTTGTGAGGCAAAATTTCTGTGATACAGTGAAATGCTTTACAGTATACATACTGAGATGGCGACATTGCCTTCTGCTGGTGATCAAACTAAAATTTGACTCTATGTTCTTACTAGTGTCTCTGCGTGCATAGCCTTTCCAAAAGCACTGATCTTTAGGAAATACAGAGTACTAACAAATATGGCCATGAAGCTACCTTGACCAGTTCCATCATGTCTTTGACAAATCCATCCACTTCTGGGCCTTCAAGCGCTCCTGTTTTACTCTGAAAGAAGGAATAAACATCAAAACTCCCCAGTGAGTCAAAACCACTACAGTGTTTACTGGTAAGTACCACAATATCTGGGCACCAAGCTTTCTAGCATAAAGTTCACAGAATCATGAAATGGTTTGGGTTGGAAGGGACATTAAAGATTATCCAATTCCAACCATTCCACCATGACCAGGGACACCTTCTACTAGCCCAGGTGGCTCAAAGCCCCATCCAACCTGGCCTCGAACACTTCTAGGTTGGGAAATCCACAGCTTCTCTGGGCAAACCTGTTTCAGTGCTCCAAGATGCTCACAGTAAAAAATTTCTTCCCAATATCTAAGGTCCCATTGTTTTTCCCAAACCATCTCTTCCCACAAAATGGGAACAATGTCTCCCACCATCCTGAGGGAGTTGTGTGACTGACAGAAGCAGCACTGAATTGCTGGTGTCTAACAGGCAGTTAAATCGTTATGTCTGTCCTGAGCCAGACTCCCTAAACAACCATGGATTTGGTATGGAAAGGGGGTTTACTTTTCAATGTGGTGGTGATGCAGGTCCTGAACTGCCAGAGACTGTGAGCACTAAAGCCCCCACTACCTCTTCCTCCCTTGCATCTCCTGCAGGAAAACTGCTCATGCAGCAGCACTGGCCATGGCAATGGAGAAAGTCAAAATGAGTCCTTGACACAAGATCTCTGAGCATTGCTCCTCTGTCTCTACTTCACCCCTCCCAGTCTGGCAGCTGGGCTCATGGGCCACAGGCTTGGGCACAGCTGCCGCTCCTCAGTGACTCCAGCAGCACCCAGCAGGAGGAAGAAGTCTCAGCAGCACACACAACTCTGTCATTTACAAACCACAAGGGAATGAACTGACTCATGGGACTCACAACATCGTAGTGTGCAAAGATCTTCTCAAAATCTCTCCTCCTTTCTTCTGTGCTGGAAGCCTGCATACAGAGAGGACAAACAAATGAAAAATTAAAGCAAAAATTTCAAGTTTGGGCCCAGGTCATCTTCCCTGAACGAGACAGGATCAATGTATCAAAAATTAGTGCTACTTACATCCATCTTGAATTGTAGAAGGAAATTTTCCTGGAGTGCCAGAATCCTAAATGGAGAGATTTTAATTATGATCTTTTCATTTTATCATCTGCACACAAACTATTCTGAGCTCTCCTTGTTTGCAAAGCAAAGGCATGTTAGATTAAAGGCCTATAAAAGAGAGAATTGCCTGTGGGATTATTTACAGTGGGCTGTTGTGGGAACACATGCCTTCCTCCCTGTCTGATGGGGCACAGAGGGTGCCCTTTAGCTCACTACAGACATGCCTATTAGCACCATTGCTTCTCCCAGAGCATTTCTGGTGGTCCTGCAAAACAGAGGGTGTCAGCTTCTGAAGTAAGAGCTAACAGACAATCATTCCTTGTAACTGGATTGCTGTGCTGCATTAAAGAAAGTGATTTATTGCTCTCTATTGGAGGGAGGACTTGGTGGTTGTAAAAGTAAAGGACAAAGATTAATACTGGCCTGTACACCAAGACTGGCAGAATTCCTCTCTTTTCATCTCCTAAAGCCTGTCAAGCACTAATAAACCCTTTTCTCTCTCCAAATCTCTGCTAACCCTGAGGTTTTTAGAGCCCACAGCACAGGGCATTGCAGAGCTGTGTCCGCACATGGAGGGATTTGGAGTCCGAGAAAAGTTTTCAGGCTTGAGGAGAGCCTCAGATGGCCTGGTTCCTGAAAGGGAACTGTGTTTAAGAGAAAATTGTAACAGCAACCCTCTTTAGATATTCTCCATCCTGCCCCAGATTCTCCTCAGATATTTCATGGTCAAAGGGAACAGCTGTATGCGCTGCAGTTATTTGTGCTGGCATTTGTTGGGATTTGAAGCACAGAGTTACAGTGGCAAACCAGCACCTCTGTCCCCTCACCCTCTAAACTGGCCTTTTAAGACTGTATCTGCAAATTTAAAGTCCTATCAAACCTATGCACATGGTTTTACAGAGAGAGGCATGGCAGTGAAAATCATCTAATAGCCTCTGAGGTATCAAGGACAGAAAAGAGAGAGAGGCCCATGACTGGGACCCCAGCTTCATTCACAAGCATCTCACCTTGGCTCTCCAAATCCTCTCCTACTGCCACTGCCAAACTCTTTTGTGGTGGCACTTTCATTATTCAAAATGCAGTAAAAATTCTTTGCAATCCCTGCTGCACATAATGATGAAAAATAAATGCATGTCTGTGACCCCGTTGAAAGAATTGTCATCCTTCTTTTGGAGAAACAGAGTCACTTGTTGCTTTTCCACCTCCTGGGAAGCACCTCTGATTACGCCAGAGCACACTGATGTTGTACAGACAGATCCTGGCATTGCTCCTATCCCTGGCTCCAGATTCTCAGATTATTGAGAGGGAGAATGGGTTGGAAATCATGTGTTGGAGAGGTGGGATCAGAGCAGATCTAATTCAAAAGGAGGCAGAATTCAACTGCACATCCCTAGAGGGAGAGCATCACCTTGTGTGGATCTACCATTGTGAGCTGAAACACCCCATCAACATAATTAAATCCTACCTTGCCAGGTCATTCAGGTCCAGTCGCCCATCTTTGTTTTTGTCAAAGATTTTCATCTATAAATCAAGAAGACAGAGATAAAACAGATGGGCCATAAGGAGGACACACATACAAAAAAAAGTCAATACACATTTTGCTCTGCCCTGTGCCCTTCCCTCTGCTTGCTCAGAGTGCTTGCCCAAATCCCAGGCAGCATGGCATCCTGTGCTAGCACCAAGTGCAAGGGTGGCACAAGGGAATAGCAAAACCCACTAGCTTTCTGACAGCAACAACCCAAAGCAATCAAATACCAGTACTGCTCCCTTCCCACCTTACATGGGGATAAAGCAGGTCTGTAGGAAAGACCCTCAGAAATTAGATACTGACATTGCCCTGATCCTGAAAAAAATAAAAAAGCCAGGAAAAGGAAGAAATTTCTAAACACTTCCACCTGGATTCCATCCTTACCTTTGACTGTTGCTGTGGCTTCTGAGCAGCTGAGGTGGAAATGCCACCTTCTAATCAGCACTCAGGTCAGGATTTTACACCACTAAAGCTGTGGGGCTTGCTTGGCTCAAGGTCTGCTGCTAGAATGCACTAAGACTCGGAAGAAGATCAGACGGCCAACATCAAGAGGTTAAATGTAAATTCAAAACTTGTTCTTTTCTTTTACTGAATAGCATAATTTTGATGAGCCATCACAAAAAAAAATATTTATTTATTTGCTGTATTTGGTTCTGCATTTCTCTTCAAGGCACAAAAGTGGTCTGTTACAAAGAAAGGGGTGGGGGGGGGGATGTTTAATGAGTTGCAAACCTGAATATGTCATGGCTCAAAGTTCTAGAAAAAAAATTAAAATATTCCACATTGTGTGTGGAGGGAACATGAATATTTCACTATGACAATTACCTTTCTTTGTCAAATACTCAGCTAAGGAATATGCATTAATCTTACTTTGACAGATCACATTTGCTTGTTTAGTCGTTGTGCAGAGTAATTGGTTCACTATAGATCTTTTGTGCATGGCACAGCTGCTGGAGAAGGCCTGGACCAGCCCCATCTGACAAAGCTCAGATGGACAGGATTATCCCCTATGACACAGCCTGAACATAGCATGGGAGCCAGCAGCATGTCCTGAGCACTTCTCAGCAGTGGAGCCAGGGCAGAGACTAATAATCATGTGACAAAAGGTAGCATCTGGAGAGCTGTCATTTCTCAGGGAGATTTTGCCTATTTTGTCAGTGCTGCCTCATTCCTGCCCATTGGTCAAGGGGAGCAAGGACAGCAAGTCCATGGTAACCCTTTATTGTATCACGTTTAGACTGAGATTCTGCAACAGACTCTATACCATTCATTATTCTGAGTATTTTACACTTGTGAGGTTTGGATGGAATTTTTGAAGAGACATTTGGTATGGGCTCACTTTCCCTCCCATTGAAAGACAGCATGAAAGTCCTATGAATGATTGAAGGCCCATATTGAGGTATTTGGAAAAATGGCATCACAAGAGCCATGTGGGTATTCAGTAGCACAAAGAAAGCTATTTTCCCATTTAAATGGCCTCTGCCAAACATGTGCTCTGTGCAGAGCTACTAAATGACAAAGGAAAGGCTTCTGAATCTTCCTTCCCTCTAGAGCTGGGGAGACAACTAAAGCTGCCAGGCCATCCTGAGGACTTCCCTCTGGATGCATCAGTCCAAGTTGTTACCTCAGAAGTTAGCTGATCTAACTTCTTGCGTGCTGCTTCCTGCCCCATTAGATCTCCCACAGCATATGGCACTTTTCCCTGGTCTCTGCTGGAGCAGCAGTGGGACAAGGCTAGAGGAAGGGATGGGAGCAGAAGCTGCCTTTGCTGGTGCCACCAAGGGGAGAAATGTCCTTGCAATGACAGCCTCCCCCTGCCATCAGAGAGATAAACCTGAGGCTCCAGTTCTTGGCTGATAAAGGAGTTATTCTGCAGGTCATAGAAAAATTATTAATATTCTTCCTAGAAATAAATAAGCCCAGATAAGATTTTAAAAGCCTCTCTCCAAATGGAACATCAATTCCTAACCTGGTTTTGTCTGTTGTTTGAGGAGAAATACTCCTACTACTTCACTTTGGCACACTTTCCACCACAGTTGACATTGCTACATGCAGCTTACATTATTGCTGAAAAATATGCTGCCTAAAGGAAGCTTATGGAGACAACCCCTATGTAGCTGGCTACAGAAAGTACCAGCATGTGGCTGGTGGGAATACCATAGTCCTTGGGCTCTACAGTAACTTCAGTGCTTTTGAAAATGTCAGTCTAAATCCTTTGGTTTAGACCACCAAGGAGCATCAGTTACCTACATGGTCTGTAGGTCACCACAAAGCAGTACAGCTGGTGGGATGAGACAGAACAGCATTTGCTGGGAAAGGACAGCTTTTGGTGGGAAACACAGGGCTCTCAGGAACTCTGCTGCCAGATCAGGGCAGCTCTGGCTGAAGGCACTGGTCTTTGGTTCAAACAAAAATACAGTAACTTTACCAAAACACACCAAAACTTACTGCCTTTAGCAGTCTTAGTACTTCACTTGGATTCTCCCACATGTTTCTGAGCTCCTGAAAGCGTGTTTTATTTTCTCCCATTTCTGCTGCATTTCTGCTGCATCTCAGTCTTGAGACTAAAATTCAGTGCTTCAGCCTAGACTTCAAATTCAGATGTGTTTTTCTCTCTGTGATACCTCAGAAAAGCAAACACTGAGTTTCTGGGAGAAGTTCAACTCTGTGATCGCCATGTCCTGGTCTCCGTACAAGCTTATGGGACCAGGCCCAAACTGGTGGTTTCCTGTCCAAGAGCCAGACTTGGGGCATAATTCTCATTTCACATAGGCTTGTCTGGGACCAGTCTCATGTTTCTTTTCCAGTGAGATATCTCCAGCCTCATGTCCTTTTCCAGGAAATAAATAAATAAATATCCCAGCATGGCAGTCCTTGCCTTGGGGCTTCATGTGTCCCACCTGCCCTGCATCTGCCCTACTTTGTGGGTGCAGCATATTTTCATGGTTTCAGAAGCTGCAAATAACCAGGAAGAGTTTTGTGCACTCTTAATGAAACAGACTAGATGAGAGATGGTGGTTAAGATGTGAAAGTCTTTCTGCTTCATTATCAATTTTGTGAGTGTATGGTTTTCAATCCTACCAATTTCTGAACCCTTCACAATATTCCTGCAGCAGTGCAGATCCCAGTAAAACACATTTAATAGAGAAGTAATAAACTCCTTGGTGGATTGCTTAATGGAAGGAAACATTCTCCTACACCCTATCTTTCAGCTTGATATTGAAATTTCAGTGACTGACCACATCTATTTACAGCTAACCAACTCCCCTCCCTGACCTTCACTCAGCTCTCTAAGAGAGAACCTTAGCGTTTTCTGTTTGTCCTTTTTCTGCCACAACTACCCTGAATACAATTTTCAAACACATGCAATATTTTGATCATCCATACCAGTCAATAGAAAGAAAAAAAGTCTGTCTGGAAGAGCTACACCAAGCTAATTCTTGCCCAGTGACTAACACATGAAAGATGGAAAACATGTAGGGAAGAAGGGCTAGTGTTCACTGAATTAGTTCAGGTACCACAGCTAATAAGATAGACCTAATCCTGTTATTGGGACAAGTGGAGCTCATGCATACCCACTACATGGCAGTCATGTGCTGCATTACTCAGGGAACAGCTTGGGGAAATGTTTTTTAATCAAACTTTCAAGTTTCAAGCATGCGTGTGTTTGATCTGATCTGCTAATTGTGTGCATGAGTACACAAAGAATGACAGAGGTAGCCACCCCATATGACAAAGCATATATAGTGGGAGAAGCAGATAATTGCAATGGTGATGAGGTTGTTTCTAATTTAAACTTTTGCCTTCACACACCATCTTGATATGTTAAATTTGATGGATTTTCAGTTTACACTCATGAAAAGTATATTTACACTGCCAGGCTGATATGAAACATCACAATGTGGTTAAGGACAAGGTCTGGCATGTTTAAATAGCACTCAATTTTACTAAAAGCTCTGTTGCATCTAGCAGTATGCTTTATAAAATGATGCATTTCCGTTACTGTCAAGCTACTCCATGTTTTAAAGTGTTTGCACAAATTAATTCACTGACATTTTAATGGCAGTGCACCAAGGGCACACCCTGTTTGTTTGAATGTACTCTGTGGCACTCTGAGACAGACAGAGAATACGTAAGAGCTTGGTTTGCAGATAAAAGTTGTTACATCTCCATTTTTTAAAAGTGCAAAATCAAAACTGCCGTCAGCTTTTAATTCAGCAAAGGAAATATCTCTGCTTTCTTAGTCCAGTGTTCTAAAGGCCACTGAAACACCACAGTATGACAAACACACACATTCTTTGAAGAGCAATATAAATCTGAATTATTTTCCATGACAGAGATAAGGAAAGAAGTAAACAACCAAAATAAATAGTTCTGTGATCAGCAGACTCAATAAAACCTGTTTTCATACCTTCTCTGGCTCTCTTTCTTTGTGTAATTAAGTGGGACACTGAGAGAGTCAGTTTTACTTGACCTCCTACTCTAATAAATATATTTTAATGTATATATCATGGGCACCTATGTCCAACACCTGAAACAAAAGTTGGCCAGGGAGTGCAGAGGTTATTGAGACTGTATAAAGACAGGCATCAGCCCAAGCTGCAGGACTGCCTATGGCCTCTTTCTTTAGGGAAGGGTGGGGTCACAAAGGCATTTGCAGAGTGATAGGAGGGCCCAGTGGCCAGCAAGTTACCCTCAGGACAAAAGCTCAGTGTCCTGCCCAGCCAGACCACCTGTGTCACATAAACAAGTTCTTTAGCACAGGATTTCTAAGAGTGTTTTGATTCCTAAGAGACCAAGGCATTATCTGTTGGGGTGTTCAGAAGCCTGCAGGCTCCTGAGTTCTTTTGGTTCTGATCTTCAGAAATTATATTTGAGCTTAAACGGGATTTTCTGCTTCCCTTGGCTTATGCCACAGCAAGTGTGGTGCAAAACTGGAGGTGAAACACCCTGGCATTAAATTGAGAAGGGACACAGGAGGCAGATTTGTGTTCATCAGCTGTGTGGGTCCTTTCAGTCACCTGGGAGAGAGGCTGGCATGGACCACTACCAGGAGGAGAAGGAATGAGCAAAGACTGCACTTTGGGAACCAATCTTGTAGGCTACACTCAACTCCTATGGTATTTCTAGAACATTGGGAAGTTTGCTTGGTGTGTTCACAAATATAATAAATTCAGTTTAGACTATTTGCCAATACAATAAATATTTGTCTTTCCATTATTACACCTCTTGTTGAGACTTGTTACCAAAGATATGCTACCTTGACTAGTAAGATGTTAAGGGTCTAAATCACTTGTATTTTCTGTGCTTTGGCTTTTATTTACTCACATGAGTACATTGGCATCAGCACTGGACACAGACAGACTTTCACTTGGAACTGACCACACTGAAACTCTGCATTATCCTTGCAGAGGGGACAGGCAGCAGCCACAAAAGCACTGGAAATCCTCCCAATGTACAATAAAGGTAGTACACAGTGCATAAATGTGGACATAAGCCATCCTCAGAGAGAAGACAACCTCTTTCCCTTTGCACTGAGAAGATGAGGAGCCCTCAGCTGTGGGCTTGTGCACTCAGGGCATATAGCTCAGTGCCCAGGAGAATCTTTGCAAATAAGCTCAGCAAAACCCTGGTGTCATTACAGCTGGGAAAAATATCTATTCTGACTTCTCTGGGGTTAATATTTCATCCTCAGTCATCACCATCTACAAGCTTTCAAATGCTGTAGTTCATGACCAATACTTAGTCACTGCATTTACATTATTGCCTCTCTATGTGGTGGGCAAAGATGGCACGCAGGCTGGACAAGAACTGTCCTTTGCATTTTACTGAGATATAATAATGCTCAGACTAAAGGAATTTTTTATGCTCCATCTGACATTATCAACCTAAGACAATGAAAAAAGTGAATGTCAGTGTTGCATGTGTGACTGTTTCAGCAGAATAAACAACTTAAATTGCTGAAGTTTGACTCAGAAATGAGTTTGCCTTGCATGTAGCTTGTAGACTTTTGGATTACAAACTGGAAGTAACATGCTGCTATCTGGGAAGCTGCAGACTATCAGAAATCATATCTCAAATCTAGTTCATATCCTGGCATTTACAATATTCTGCTTAAGTGCACAGCTGAGTGCACACACAGATCATGGAATCTGTCACTCTTAAAAATTGTTGTCAAATGCATATGTGAGATGGGTATTTCTGAGCTGAAACCTCACCAGGACCCAGAAACCTAGTAACAGCTTGATCTTGGGGGCAAGGGGAGGGGGGAGGGATTGAAAAGGTTGTTCTACTGTCATCATACACAGAATCCTCATCATGAAGTATCAAGGGGGCCAGTCTTCATCTCTCCACCTTTTTTTTTAATTCAGGAAGGCAGAAAATTCTCACCATGCTATTTAAACCCTCCATCCATTTACAGCTATGCTCACTCTGTCTCCCAAAACACACACTGCAGGACCCCTGGGGCCTCTTCTCAGGAAGTTCAGAGCAATACCAGGCTTCAGTCAACCTCCAAGCACTTGCTCCCTGCCAACAGCTCTTGGTCACTGCCTGTGGGAAGGCAACAAACCCACAGATTGTGTTCAAAGACTAAGAACTGCAAGTGGGTGCATGTAAATAATTATTAATACACACTCAGCTAATGACTATTAATACAAATATGTATCTATGTAGGCATGGAAGAAAAAACATGGAGAAAAACCCCCTACAAAGGGACTTCCTCACACAGCATTGTCACTTCGGCTCCCCCATGAAGAGTCTTGAAAGCTCAAATGTTCTTTTGTGATTTCACCCAGTGGCTTTAGTGCTCTTTGGGATTTGATTTAGCAGACTCACAGAGTTTGTGCAATGCTGATGTGTTCACTACCTGTTGTCTTTATAGGAGTTCACCACTTGTTCATCAAAGCCCTGATCTATACCAGTGTTCTCTGAAGAAAGGATGTCAAGGTCACAAGGAAACAGAATAGCCTCTTAAGAAGCAGCTGCTAAGCAACCTGATAAAGTGATGTTCCTTTCCAGAGACAACCAATCTCTTCCAAAAGAAATACTCTCTCCCTCTTCCCAGCACATTTTTTTAATGTCATATGAGATCATTCATAGCAGCACAAGGGGCAAGAATTTAACATGCCCTGGTTGGCTGATATGATATCTGCTCACAAACTGCAAATACCCAGCACAGAACCATAAAATCCTGCTTTTATTTTTTTTCTCAAGCCTAGGCTAGCTCCTTTTAAATTATAGTTTTGCCTTTCCCCCTTTATCTCTATCTCCAGAAGGCCCTAGGGTCCACTCAGGATATCAGTAGCTGCTTAAGATGTGCGCAGCCAGCTGTGCATATACAGAAAAAAGAGCAGAGATCTGTATATTCCTGTTGAGACAGATGGGTTTACAGCTCCTTGGGACACAGCTTATTTCAACTGAATAATAATTACATTGGC
Source organism: Molothrus aeneus (assembly GCF_037042795.1). Lineage (NCBI taxonomy): Eukaryota > Metazoa > Chordata > Aves > Passeriformes > Icteridae > Molothrus > Molothrus aeneus. The sequence goes on from NC_089646.1 coordinate 92,943,897, forward strand.
CCTTGAAAGCCCTGAGCTGAATAGATGGGCCACCCTGCAAGACTCTGTAGCTGTGTGCAGCAGAAACAGGTCCTGCTCCCAAGGACTTGGTGCTCTAAAAAGACAAAAGGGTGGGAGCAAAGCAATAGGAGAGCGAAATATAAGTATGTCTAATCTGCAGAAAAGGAATCACTGCTGCTGGTTGTCAAAGATATAACAGAGTCAGGGAAAAAATGGAGGGGCCACTGACCCATTTATCCCAACCTGGTACTGGTGGCAGAGTCCAGTGGCAGTGGGGCTCTGCACTCCAGTAGCTCCTCACTTCACGTGGGAAGGGAGAGAGAGGAAGTGAAGGGTTGCCATTACCATGGGCCTTGACATCAAACCTTTGAGCCATTTTTCCCTCTTTAATCCAGCCCTGCAAATGCAAGGCTGAATCTTTCTTCCCTCCTTGGAATTTTGCCTTCTTACTTCAGATAACTTCCTGTGCAATAATTTGTGGAGTGTATCTGATGCTATAGGATACTGCCCATGTGGATAATTTGCTGTTATATACAGAATTCACATCCTCTATTTTATTCCAGGATATCACAGGATAAGATTATGCCAGTGATAATTTCACACCTTGCCTTAGCTTTTGGGATCAGGTGTGTTTATAAACATCCTTGATCTTCACCTTAAAGAAAAGAATTACAAGGGAAAAAATAATCATCTGCCATATTCTCATTTTCTAATAACTATTAACATCCCTAATTCTTTTGGCATTGCAGCTTGGCAAATCTTTGTCCTCAGGAGCCAGATTTGCATTTCAGATCATAGATTTCCCTAGATATACAAAGCATCCCTTTTCCCATATCAAATCTTATCTTCCAACATAGAGATTAAACTGCCTCTCTGGAGATACAAAGCCCTTCTACAGGAAACCATGGGAATAGAAACCAGATCTCCTGGCTCTCAGCCTTGGGCTGCACTGATACCTAGCTGTGCTGGGGTAGCAGAATCACAGATCTTTCTTGGGAAATTAAAGGGAAGGGAAATGAGTTGGTGGAAATGAACCACCCACTGTCTACAAGCTTCAGATTGCCTATTCCCCAGCACCTGATCAGAGATTAAGCACCAGGGATGGAAACCTTAATGGAGCAGAATGAAAGATATTTGCTACCAGCAAATGCTACCAGAAATATTTTTGTCTTAGCTGTAACTTCTGGGGGTTTTTTTGTTTTCAAAGTCTGCCAGTTGGAAAATAATTTCTGCAGCTGGCATTCCTCTCTCTTCACTGCCTTATAAATATGAAAAACAAAATATACACTCTTCTGTAACAGCAGAGTTTCTCACATTGCTCTAAAGGGTCACATTTCTGGGCACATACATATCACACATACATAACATGGTATTGCAAAATATGGGGGCAGCTTCTTGTTTGCTTGCATATCAAACTCGTTTTAGGTACAAACACCGATTTTGTGCCAAGAAACAATGCAGTCCCATCTGAAAACCATTTAGAAAATTGCAGTGATAGATGTCTGCTAGTGGAATTCAAATTATACCCTTGAGAATGACATCCAGAAATGAGATTTTTTTTCCCTTCTTGTTTTTAGATGTTTAGATATAATAAGTTGCTCTGAAATCCAGGCGACTTTGCTAAACCTACACCAAATACTATGTTGTTGATTGCAGTATAAAAGCTATATTGTGATAAATCAGGTGGAGAATTGAAACTTTCAACCTCTCAGTCTTTCAGGGAAGCAGCAGGGAGCCAGCAAGGCTTGCTGGGCTTTGAGAGCAGAAAAGCCAAATACCTGCATGTCCTGGGAGTAAAAGGATTTGCTAGGAGGAAGAGAGGGAAGGAGGAAGTGAATGAGCTGGAGATCTACCTGAGGCTGAACATATCCTGAAGAAGGATGCACCTCACCTCTGTTTAAAGGGGTTTAGAGCTCAGCCTGCTTTGGTGTAAAGCTGAGCTCTTTTCTCACAGGAAATAGTTTGACTCTCAGCAAAACTATTTCAAATGCATTCACAGCTGATGTCCAGTGAAAAAACTGTTAGCAGCAGTGTGTGCTAACTCCCCCCAGGGATCTCTGACACACCTTTTTAGCACCTTGCAGGGCTTTTATGGTCCTGTAGACATTGACCCTAAAGGAGATTTTAGGCTGTACTCAGATCTAAACAACATTAATTCTATATTTTCGTACCATAGTATCAGTATATTCTTCCAGCTTCACCTCAGCAACCATCTTGTTATGCTGCAAAAAGAGATCTCGCAGGAAATCCTGTAGTAAGAAAAGAGAGAAATTTTACTCTCTAGTGGAAATTCAGAAAAAAACAGTAGGAAATTAAATTCAAATTCAGCAGGGTTACACAAATCTAGTTTCACATTCCTGGTTAGTACTAGTGTCTTCAGTTTGACAAAGTTCAATTTCTTTTAGCTGAAACATGTTGTTTTTTTGAATAAATTAGAAAGTAACTAAATTTCCCCAGAATAGGTATACTGGAATGAGTCCTAATAGACTCACAAAATAAGCAAAAGACAACATAAGTCCTGCAATACTTGCTAATTGATCTCAAATAAAAATATTTACCATTCAGTAAAATACTCAAGCCTCCTCTTACATCTCTGCAGGGACACAGGCTGAAGCCACACACTGAGACTTCAGCACATGATGTGCAGCCCAGGGAAGGACTTTTGTGATTGCTGGCTCAAAGTGTTTGAGTTATGGTTTCTGAGGCTCTTGCCTCAATAGCCTGAGCTTTAATGAGAAATCAGTGTTCAGAAAACCTGCAGGTTCAGGAGGAGATTAAGAAGAAATTCTCTTAATAAAACACAATGGCTTTGGCTCTGTTTAGCTCAGGGAGATGCACATGTGCAAAGCCTTGTGGGCATCACTGGATGCTTCAGGTCACCAAGACAACTGGGGTCATGGGACAAGGCTAGGGGGAAGCAGGACATGGAGGGCAACAGCAAGCCATCCTCCCTCCGGCAGGGCCCCTGAGATCATGCCAGAAGGCACAAGTCCTAAACTTGCTCTAAACAACCCAGAAATGCCATTTGTCACTCACACAAAAGGACAGCAAATTGGTAAAGCCGATGGAAAGGCTCCCATTGACATCAGTGAGCTGTAGGTCAAGCCCAAAGAGATTTGTTAGAATAACTTACTTTGAGTTCACCAGCTGAAATAAATCCACTGCTGTCAGCATCGTAACTGCGCCAGATCTGAATGGGGATAGATTGATGTGAGCACATAAATATTGCAGTTACTCATCTGCTCTGTGATAAATTGTAAAGATTCAAAGCAGAACTTCCATAATGAGCAAGTTGTTGCATTAGCCAACATTGAATTAATTTTAGATGAAATAAAATAAACTTTTCACACAATAGCTCTTACTCATACTTGGATGCTGTACATGCTACATGCTGCTACCACATGTTTAATGCAGACACACTGTCTATAAAAGGAAGGCAATTCTAAGAAACTGTTTTGTATTTCCTACCTTATTTGTACATGCAGCTTCTTTTATTGCTCTGAGTCAAGGCCATATACAACAGGCCATTGATCTGCAGAAGCCCCCAGCTTGTATGTGAAATAAAAGTAACCACATGAGATCTTGGAACAACTGAAATTCCCCGTTGGGATACTTAGGGGCAGAGATCAGAGGAAGACTGGGCAAAGTTCTATGGGTTTGTTGACCCAACTTATGCAGGTTTCCTCTCCATGCTCTAACAGTCTAATATTTTGGAATAAGATGGTGCTTAAAATGTACCTGCTCTGCTGTCTTGGTCTATACTGTATTGCAGGTGAGGAGCTGAAGGGGTGAATTGATGGGCAGGGACATTTTGTCTGTAGTAGCATGACTGATAGGTGGCTGAGAGTGTTTGTGAAATGTAATGAGTCTCTGGGTACCATTGGTCCGGTCCTAGATACCACATCTCTGTTTAGCTGGTGCAAATAATGTAAAACCTTCTCTACCTGAACAGGTGAGAACGTGTTTTGCTTCCACAATACCCATCTATTTCCCAAGCTGTGTTTTACAGGGGACAGAAGGTTTGGTGCTGAAGAAACTGGTGGTGGGCAAGGGGGAGGAGGCAGTGTGGAGATACAGACCCGCATGAATTCCACGCTGTTGTCCAAGGGAGTTTCCCGTCGGAAAAGCAGTAGGAAATTCTCATCATCCGGCAACATCATATTTGCAAGCTGGATGAAAAACATTTAAAAAAGTCCCCACAACAAAAAGCAAACCACGAAAGTAAGGAAGGGAAAAAACTTGGGTAGCTACGGATCCAGCATGTGAAATACAGGCTTAGCATAGAAATAAACTTGGAAATGAACTCCAGACCAAAGGATCTGGCCGGTGTAATACTCCGTGAGTCACCTACTCTGCACCCAGACTCTATCTTCCAGATCTCCCAAGTCTGCTACAGATCTTAATCACAGAATGGTTTGGTTGGAAGGGACCTTTAAAGGTCATCCAATCCAACTTCCCTGCAATGGCAGGCACATCTTCAACTAGATCAGGTTGTTCAGAGCTCCGTCCAACCTGACCTTTGATGTTTCCAGGGATGGGGCATCAACCAGCTCCCTGGGCACCCCCTTCCAGTCCTTCACCATGCTCATTTAAAAAAAGTCTTCCTTAATCTACTCTTAATCTACCCCCTTTCAGTTTAAAACCATTACCCCTTTTCCTATTCCTACAGACACTATAAAAAGGCTGTTCTAATTCTCCATCCTCCTATAAAAGAAATCCTGGTCTGGTGTTTGGCAGAGATACCTCCTGGATTTGCAAGCGTCCATCTGTGGTGACATCATAGACAGACATGAATTGCTCCTTCATCCTCTGAACTTCTTCTTCTGTGATGGTACTCTGCCATGGGGAAAACAACAAGTGCATGAAAATTTCTGAGGGCACCAGAAGATCCTTCTGGAAGAAATCTCTCCTCACTCACAAATAGTCACCAGGATCACTGTATACTTACAGTTGGGGGTAATGCCTTTAAAAACCCACAGACACACTATTGTGGATGAATTTTTGGAAACAAGTCCTATGCGTTTCCTTGCAGCTACTAAGCTTTCAGTTGGAAGATCAGTGTTTGGAAACCCCAAAATATTTCAGTGACTCCTGCTTCTTTACCCAACTGTTCCCATTATATCACTGGGCTTTGGTTTTACTCAAGTGTGTGTTACAGCAGTTTCCATCCTGCTTGTTTTCAGCTTGTGCTTTTCAGGAAGATATCCTCATCCTTGAATGACATCTCTGCAGTTCATTAGATCATCAGCCTTGAAAGGTGTCAGTGGAGCTAGATTGTTGCTTATTATTGCCTGTCAACTGATTTAAGCCCTGGCACCAAGCCCTGTCAGTGTTTCTGGGTTAATAGCACAGAATTTCAAGCAATTGACATTCTCTTTGTATCTGCTCAACCCTATAATTGATTTATACATAGTGAGGAGTTCTCCAGACTTGCCAAGTTATGTGTTTTGACAGGCATCACGGCGACAGGTGAAATACAATGTTTAGGTTCATCAGGCATGGTTTCTTTAGCAGAAACCATGAGGGTACCCACTCTGAATGGACTACACAAGATACAATTTCCTCACAACATGGAAAGGCTTCCAGTCATATGAGCTTAGTGGCTGGGCTGGGAAGCTCACATAGTTAATCTTTTCCAAGCAATTAAGTCCCATGTTACCCTCACCATGGACACTGAGCAGGTCCTGGCTTTTCTCCCAATTGTGTAGGAGTTGCCTCTCTCTGGGAGAGGAGGGAAGGAAGGGAGAAGGATAACCCACACTGGATTGTGGCATATCTTTGTAGAAATTTTTACAAGACAATAAATTACCTTCTTCCCAATCCTTGAATATAAGTCCTTCAAAGTTTTTATCATCTCTACAACCAGGTGGATTGCAGCTATTCCTTCCTGGGTCTTCTAACCCAGTTTCTAATTCTTTCCAGCTGCTATTGAAGCTCCATAATGTTGTACACTCCCTTTTTTATCAGTGACACAAAGCCATGAGTAACTTTCCCGAATTTACCCAGTGAACAGCTCCATGCAGTGCAGCCTTTGGGGTGCATTCTTGCTGTGTAACACCAAGGGTGGCAGCTCCCAGTCTGGGGATGAAACACCAAGCAGTGATCCCACTGGGATGCACCCAAGGTGGCAGGCCCCAGGAGGAGTGGCTGAGTAGGTCCCAGGGTATGCCTGCAGGATCTGCCTTTCCCATGGTGGTGTCCAGAAAGTTCTGTGGGCTTGGGTGTTGAGGGCACAGCTCATCACTGTACACACACAGGTTTTCTTTACTCTTGGCATTATAACTCAGCCCCATGCTATTTAAATTGCCTTCTGACAGCCCCTTGACACTTTGAGACACCTCCCAGGAGTTAGGCAAGTCTATCAGTTGCAAACTTCAACAGGCTTGCAAAGTACTCTGAAATGATCCTCCCTCAAACCCAGGAGGATGAGTTATTTCCAAAATGATAACCACATTTTGGAATCACAGCTGATACTTGAAACGTATACTGTGCATTTCAAACTAGTCATTGGTTAAAATGCTTATTGCTCAACTTGGTGTCAGCTACTAACCACCATTTCACTGAGCTATCTGTGGCAGGGACACTGCTACCTGCATAAAAATAGGACAGCCTTCTTTTTATATTCTGATTTAAACTATATGATACATCAAGTAAATGCCTGGAATATTTACAATATTTACACAGCTCCAAAAGCTTTTAGTTCAAGGGGTTACACTACAGTGGTTTTTCAATCTGGACAATCTTTACATTTTCATAAATATTCTACTTATGAAACACAACTAGTAATAGTTCTACCAAAACCCGGCCTTTACAAAGGATAAAATAATGAAGCACAAACTGGCTTTCCCAAGATGCATGTTCAAGACACAATTATTCCAATATTAAAAATTTTTACACTAAGAACAATACACCTTGTGTTATGACCATTAGGTTTCAAAGGGGACCTCCCTCTTTACCAAAAAAATATCCCAGAAGACTGAAAAAACCCCAACAGATCAAACAAGATATTCCAAACAGAAACTAAGGCTGGGAGATCAGGTTTTCAAGACTGACCTACTGGTGGTGCAAACAAATAGCTTGCTCTATTTTCCTGTCTACTCCAAAAACATTTGAAAGGCTGGAGAAACTCCATAATGTACCTGATCTGTTCCCCTTGTCCAAGCAAGGACATGATTTGAAGACTCAACTCACTCCACCAGCAAGGAGGCTGAGGCTTCCCTTTGGAAGGGGACAGAGGCAGGACAGCTGACCCCAACTGACCCAAAAGATATACCACACCATATGGTGTGGTGCTCAGCATATAAAGTTGGGGGAAGAAGGAGAAAAAAAAAGATGTTTGGAGTGTGGTGTTTGTCTTCTGAAGTCAGCATGATGGAACCTTGCTTTCCCAGACATGGCTGTACAGCTGCCTCCCCATGGGAATTGGTGAATGAATTCTTCATTTTGCCCTGGCTTGTGCCCTTGGGTTTTGCTTTACCTATTAAAATATCTTTATCTCAACCCATGAGTTTCCCCACTTTACTTTTCTGATTTCGTCTCCCATTTCACTGGGGAGTGAGTGAGTGAGTGAGTGAGTGAGTGAGTGAGTGAGTGAGTGAGTGAGTGGCTGTGTGGGGCTGCCTGCTGCATTAAATCATGACGTATCAAAGAACAGCATACAAAATGTGCCTCTTGTCTCATAAGATGAAACAGGAGGAAATGGCTTTGCAGTAAGTATAAGTCTGTAGCTGAGCACATCCTTATCAGAAAATGCTGTCTTAATTACGTTGCCTGCCTCAAGCAACAGATCCTTAACCAGTTTCAAACATTTGCAAAGCTTTCCCTTTTGTGAGGGTTTAAGTGAATGCTGTTGCATTCTTTCCAGTCACTCTGTACAGAGAAGCCTTTCTCATAATTCCTTGTTTCCCTGGTTCATGCACCTCCCTGAGTTTGTGGATGATGTGTGGTTTCCAAGGGCTCTGCATATTCTCACTGCAGCCAGGAAAGAAATCTTTACTACTTACCATGAGAAGGTCGGATAATTTTTATTCTCATAAGAGAACAGTTTAAAATATTGCCATGACTTTGTTCACATATTTTTCAGGGTTAACAGGTAAATTTCTTACTATAGATGTTCTTCCACAGAGTTTAACAGAGAAAAGCTTCTGTGCTTCAAGTTACCATAACAAATGAATTTTCTGTTTTCTCCTTTCCATGTCCAGTCTCCATCTTCTCTTTTGTGAAAACCCTTTAGAAGTATTTGTAGCATCACAAAGGTAATCTGGTTTTTAGTAGTGTTTGTAATCACAGAAAGGGCATGATCACTTTTTTTTTAAATTTCTGCAGCATTTTATTTCTTTGTCATGGCTGGTTATGATTGTTCAGAAACCTGGCTGTAATCTGTCTTCTTTGTTCATCCATTCCTTTTATATTGTTGCACTCTTTGCCTCATGCTGACTAATTAAATTTTTCTTCCTTAAGGGATTCATGTGCTTGGCAGAATTTTGCCTTGATGAAAACACAGTTATGAGTCACTTGGTTTGGAGGGCAAAAAGTGAATGTATGGAGCACTGCAGAGCCTTTCCTACTCAATGAAATGGGATGTCTCATTTAATTCCTGCTGGTCAAGAAAATCCTGTAATAAACTGATTTATTTTTCCTTCTTGACATGATTTTAGAAGCAAGCTGCTATATTGATTAGGGTATAAAAAAAGATGAAACTACATTTAAGTGACTATTATGCCCTGTTTCTAGAAAAAAACCTAGAGAATTTTCTGAAAATGCTGGCTTGAACACGCGTCTTCTAGCGTTTCAGCCAAATATGATAGAAAGGCCAAGGGTCCCACAGATATAGAGTTCCTACAAGATCTATGAAAATAAATTGTGTCTGCCAAGAAGGAGAGCTGGAAAAGAAAATCAACAACTATTATCACGCCAAAAGCTACACAGTACAGATATGAGGCCAGCAAGGACCAGATGAGAGACATCAGTAATGTACACTTTGACTTTAGAACAAGAACCTTTCATTTTTGGGCCAAACATTTCTTCACTGTAAAAACTAATTTCATGAATGACTTTGTTACCCCCGTGTAGTTGTAGTTTGGATTGCCTGCATAATTGTGGATTTTCACCTTACATCTCCACGGTCAATTTCCCCTTTGGGCCAATCTTTCTCCCTTAACTTCAGTGCTATCACTTGAGAATTTGGCCCTGTACTTTGGTTAGGATTTACTGTACTCCTGCATGTGACAATAGATGAGCACCTACCCTGTCATCCCGCATTGTGTTTTTTGTTTCTTTTCTAACTCTCATCAGCACAAATGTGGGAAAGCTTTTTTTCCCATAGTAGACACCAGCATCCAACAAAGGCTACTGGCTACATTTTCCCTGTGCCATCATGGTTTTGTGGTTAGGTTTTGGACAGGTTCTCTGTTCTCTCCTCTCTGCTGGGCTGAAAGTTGTTTGATGTGCATTTGGGTGATGAAAACATATTGTGTCATTTTTACCATGGGTATGTTGAGTTAGCATTAAGAAATACCTCGAGGCACTTCCATGCCTTAATGTGGAGGAACAGGATTAGGAGCTGGCCAGGGTAATCAAGGCTGATGGAAGCCACACATAAAGAAAGAACTCTATTTGGCAATAATCAGAATGATAGAATGGTTTGGGCTGAAAGGAACCTCAAAGATCATCCAGTTCCATCATCTTTCCCTAGACCAGGTTGCTCAAAGCTCCATCCAACCTGAACACTTCCAGGGATGGGGCATCCACAGCTTCCTTGGGCAACCTGTTCGAGAGCCTCTCCATCCTGACAGCAAAGAATTCTGTCCTAATATTTAAAGAGCCATGATTGTCTGGGGGTTAGAATTCTGAAATATTCTGAATGTGGATGCAAGCTGATTGCTTCCTGCTAGGGATCTTCTTGCTGTACACCTGCTGGTCACCATTGACCTTAGGTCTCTTGGGGTGGTAAAGCACAGGGGAAGTCTGCCTTGGATGGCTTTGAGGCTGGCTGATATTTTGGCCATTAAACTTTGTTTGACTAGCTGTTGCATTCCTGGCCATGCTAAATTATACACATTATTTAGACAGACAATGCAGTGTGCAGGGCAAGAATGAAGTGCAAGAGTAGCTGGAGGGTGTTTCTATACTTTGGAAGTAAAAAGCAAAGACAAATCCCTAATGGCTGCTCAGAGTGAGCTCCAGAGGATTAACTTCAGTCCCTTACAGTCATAACTATCCATGTGGTTTTTAGGCAGGAGGGATTTAAACACAACTAATACCTGTCTTGTCTGATCAAATCTATACTTCAGCAATTGTTGTAGTCTTCTACACACTTACAGTTAGGTGCAGGCAACCATCCTTTATCTGAAAGTTTTCTATCTAATTTGAGTATAATTTAGGCAAAGTGAAATACATTTCTGAGAAAGCCCAATGGCAATGTGCATTTCTCTCCATATCTGCCCAGACATCATTGGTTTTATGGAAACTTTCAGTAAACCAACCCCAAAATTTGTAGCCATTTCTCTATAAAACTCTTCTCTTATTATTATGAGAATATACATAGAGCTTCATTAGAACCATAGAAAAGAGCAAGCAAGGAAGATCTTGATACAGAAAGAAAGATGTACAGGAATATAAGACAGAAATGAAGAAGCTATAGTTCCTGTTCTAATAAAATTACTTATTTGACACTGAAAGAAACTGTCCTTTCCACTGGTCTTTCACCTCAGTAAAAAAAATTTTTAGAAAATATATGGATAGAGTTGCCATAATGTAGAAGAAAGAGGTTTATGAAAGAGCAGAAGAGAGCTCAGCTGGCTCACGGCAGCCATGCAGTAGCAGCTTGGAAGCTGGAGGCTCAAATGGTTGGAGAGAAGTCATAGCAGTGATTAGAGAAACAGGTGAATAGTGCCAGCAGCTAGAAGATGTACTGCTGGCATGAGGATGAATTACACACACCTGGAAACTGAAGGGATTTTCTTAGGACTGGAATAGGAATAGAATAGAATACTCCAGTTGGAAGAGACCTACAACAAACATCTAGTCCAATTGTCTGACCACTTTGGGGCCAGACAAAAGTTAAAGAGTGTTGTTAAATGGATTGTCCAAATGCCTCCAGCAATCACCCACTGCTGGAGGAGAAGGGACAGGAAGCAGCATCTGGGATTTGGTTGGTTTACTACAAGTCTACCCTTTTTGCAAAGTTTTTCCTTTCCCCCCACAATAGCTGATGGTTCAATAAAAGACAATAAATTGGCTTCCATCACTGGATGCTGTTTCAAGTTTCTTTCTTCTCTCAGAGTTGTCAGGAAGAGCTGTGTCTCTCAGCTTCCCGACAGGCTCATTTTTGCATTGTTTTCCCAGCTGCTCCCATCCCCTAGCATTTAGTGTCAGCTGGGGATGCTGCAGAGTAACTGGGAAGAAAAACAGAGCTGAAGGACCACAGTGGTCATTAAGAAAAATAACAGCTTAGAGAATGCAGGCTGAGAAAATATAATTATGAAGCCATTCTCTATTCAAGCAGAGACAACTTCTAGCGCTGATAACATTATTTATCACTTGTGTAGCACTTCAAACACAGTCACTAATTAATTCTTGTGACACATCTTTAAGTTGTGCTAGTGTATTGCTGTCTCCTCCTTTTACTGTGCAAGGAAACTAAGACATTAAGAAGCCAAAGGAGTAAAGGTCAAGATGAGTGGTAGAGCAGAGAGATGCTCAGTCCCAGCTCACTGCTTTTATCACAGAGGACACTTTCTGTAGGATGGTAAAACCAATGCAGAGGGAACCCTTTACCCCTCCTGCCATAACACAAGCCTGTACAATATAAATCATGTGAAAAAGAGAAAAATGGCTCAATGTTGTTAGACAAACTCATTGTACGAAGGTAGTTAAGACCTTTGTTTAACTTGGTGCTCAAGTGATCCCCATGCCCAGAGGAGTGGGCAGAGGACTGCTCTCTGCCTCCCAGGACAAAGCTCCCCTTGGGTTTTCTGCCACAAAGACAGCCTGCTCTGCCTGCAGCCTGCCATGTGATTTTATCACTAATATTACCAGAGTGGAAACACTGCCAAAAATAGGGAAGACTTGAGGGAAAAAACCAAAAGCACTTGAGAGCCTGTCTGAGCACTCAGAAAGTTAGTGAGCACGGTCCTTCAGAATTAGCCTGTTTCTTCTATTCAATAGGAGGAGAGGGAGTTGGTTCTTCCTCCATTCAATTTGTGTTAAACTATCTCTTTTAATGGCAAAACTTAGCTAGCAGAAGCAAAGCAGATGCAAACTGGGTCAGGCTACTGAGTTAAGCTGGAGTCATCCAAGCAGGGACTTCTAACAAGCAATAAAACTATTACTGATTTCTTAAAGCAGGAAGCTCATTGCCAGAACTCCCTCATTTTGCAAGTTCTGCATGCTGGTAAAGGACACAATGAAATGGAGTTCATGTTTGTATCAGTAAGACCACAAAAACTGCTCTAACACACCAGGTTTGCTACCCAGCTGTCCCAAGACCTCATGTGAGGGATGCACAAGGACAGCTATGGACTAGAGCAGGGCTTGGAGTATCTCTTGACTCACATCCTTAGGAAGCTCCCTTCAGAATGAGATCTCTGATTATCCCTGGATTTTATCACCATCAGCTCACTCCAGAGAGCCCCACTTGGAGGTCCCACTGCAGCACTAAGTCTGCAGTTTCATTTTAAGCATCTCCATCAACATCTCATGTTTGCTGTCACAGAGTTTGTTTGAGCATGCTTTTTGCTGCTGTTTCAGTACCCCAAGACTAGCAGCTTCCAATTTAATCTTTTGTTTCTGGATAAACAATCACAAACTTTCTGATTTCTCTTTAAATCAGCTTTTCTGTGTCCCTAAATATTCTTGTTGCTGAATCTTTTTTGATTTGTTTGAAGCCTTTTTACATGCCTATCTCTTCATCTAACCATCCATGCTCTGAAAGACATTTCTGCAGAAACTAACATTATTTCAATCCAAATTTACTCACAAATTAAATAAAAATATGCTTCAAAAAATTACTCACAGCTTCTATTTTTTTAATTGCAGCCCTAAAGATCTAAGAGTACTAATTGGCTTGTAAGTACAATTCTGATTTTACACTTGATACTCATGAATTTATGCCTTTTATCAGCTACCTTTTCTGTCTTTGTTAATTAATTTTTGCTTAAAGGAAGCAAAGGTTTTTGGCACACCCCCTCCTTCCATTTGGAAGATGTTTCCTCCTTTCCCTATCTGGGCAGACTCTTTGTAGTGAAAATATCACTATATCCTTTGTAAACTTCTGTGCTGGCCTGAGTGGCAGGATTTCTCCTTCAATGATGGTGACACTCATAGGCAAGGTATAACCTGGAGCTGAGGAAAGCAGCCCCTATAAACTGTAGTGCAACTTCTGTTTGTACAGAGATGCAGACAATGGGAGAGAGGAAATGCTGCCAAAACCAGGAAAGGAAACCAGGGGAGAAGCCCAGAAACACTGTAGAGCCAGGTCTGGATCTTAGAAGCAACAGAATTGATGCTCATTTGGCTTTTAGCCATTTGCGGCAATATAGACCTAAGCCTTCTTCCTAAGCGACATTTAAAATTAACAACAGTATATTTGTTAAAAATTGACCTGGGAAAGCAACCTAACATATGAACAAAACTAATCACCACAGGCTTGAACAAATAAACCATGAACATTGCCCTCCTGCTCAGCTAGCCAGGCTGTGTGCCCATGCTTTTTCACTTGGTTCTATTCAGCAACAGTAAATGACTTTCTCTCCACACTGCCAACCAGCCCCTTCAGCTGGTGCCACCTGTGATCTCCCCCTGACCAGCAGCTGTTGGGCTGAAAACAACTGATCAAACTGCTCAGCTGACTGCACTTGTTGTACCTGCTTAAATGCCACCTCGTTGCCAAGAGAAAAGCTTTTTACCTTGGGACTGCTGAGGAAGTTGGCAATCAGGGAACAACAAACACAAACCACCTCTCAGCATAACTTTTCTGCTTGCACCTGATGGGCACCAAATGTGGCACAGTTACTTACTTCTGGTCCCAGTTTCTCCAGGAGATGATGAAAAAAATCGTCAAGCTCCTTCCCTTCTATGTAACCATTGTCTAAATAAAGAGCAAATATATTAATGGCCAGGGGTACTGCCCAAGTTCCAGGATCCATGTCATGGGCTGCATGCAGGTAGCTCAAGGCTTCAGGGTCAGATCTCAGCCGGGGGCCCTGCCTGCCCACTCAGGGGAGCCCCACGTCTATTCAATTTCATCTGCTCACTTCTGTGTGAGGCTGGGCACAGCTGCAGTGCTCCCTTTGGAGTTTTTCTTACAGAAAACTTTTCAGAACCAAAAAAAGTCCCAAACTGGGACCAAAAGAGAGATCAGCAGATGAAAAGGGGAAGTGATGAAAAGGCAAAACTTTTGGGGTGGAAAGGGCGATTTACAGCTATGATAGTCATGGTGAGGACGAAGAGGAGGGGCTCGAAAACACCTGCAGGACCTCGTGGATGCAAAGCTTGGACACGTCGGCCCCGTGTGCAGCACCCCAGGCACCCACACCGCACCCGGCCCGGCGGTCGCGCTCTCCCCTGCACGGCACCCAGCGCGCCCGGCACCCCCGCACCCCTCAGCCGGCTCCCCCCACGCGTGTCCCCACTTGCCGTCGGCGTCGAAGCGCCGCCAGGCCCCAAGGAAGGCGGCGGCGTCCAGGCGCCCGTCGGCGCCGCTCTCCATGGTGCTGCAGCTGCTGCCGGCCCTGGCCCCCGCCCTCACTCTCACTCGGCGGCGCAGCCTCTGCCCCGGCCCCGCCGCCGGGCCCGGCTTTCAGGGCGGCGGCCCCGCCCCGGGGGCGGCCCCACGGGGGTCGCCGGGGGAAGTCTCCCGCTGCCCGGGGCCTGTCCCACCGACCTCCCGCCTGCCCGGATCCCTCTCGGGCGTGCTCGGGTGCGGGTTGTGGCGGGATGGAGCTCGGCCGTCGATGTGGGCTGGAGCAGCCCGACGCCGCAGCCCCCGTTTCGGAAGAGCCGTGCGCCGCTTGCAAACGATCTTTAAAGTTTCAAACCGCCCCCGAACGAAGGCAGAAGTGCTGGAGGGAAATGTGAGGCTTCAAAGAAGTAGTGGAGTTTAAGGGGAGAAAAGGGAATTTTCTGAGGCTGGTAACGCTCCTCGGTTTGTGAAAGCAGAGCAGCAGCAGGCAGAGTTCTCTCACCTTCTCATTCCTCACAGCCATCGGGTGGGTATCCCTCACCAGAATGAGAAGCCAGAGGACAAAGATAAACAGAAACCTGCATTGTCTTCCTCCTACAATAAACCCCACGGAGAAACCGTGGGGTTTAGGGTCTCTGTGCTGGTAGAGCATTATATTCATGATGGCCCAGCTTGGGAGTAGATTTGATATCAATGTCACCTGTGTATTCACCTGCAGTGACTTTAGGCACCTGAGATTGAGCTGGTCTCCATGTGTGCTCCTAGAATCATTATTATCTCCTTTGAGACCCTTATAGTTATTTCTAGGTTGCCTTTGAATCATTATATACATATTTCGATTTTATTCACATGATTACTTTAGAGATGCTCTCAGAAGCAGCAGAAAAGGCTTTTTAAAAGTATTTAATGTTTGCCCTGAGAAGGTTTCTATTTGATCTGAGGGGGGAAAAAACCCTGAGGAGCTGAGTTTAGTTTTACTCAGGAAATTCTTTCAGAGAGATCACAACAGAGATCACACAGCAATGTCCAGCTTTTCCAGAGTGCAAAGAAAAAGGAGATGCTGTAAAGCTGATGTGTTTAAATAGCAGCACGGAAGCATCTCAGTACAGGGATTCCCTGGACAGCAGCCTGGGATCACCTTTGGACCTCAGAAAAATTATCATTAAGATCTTAATGCAACAGCAAGGCCACAAGCACTCCTTGACCATGCTCCGGTGGGGAACCCCAGCATGGGAGAGGAACTCATTAGGCAATGACATGGAAAAGTCTACATTTTTAGGGAACACCTGCCCAAGTCCCTTGCAGGCAAGAGTAGAGTCACTCCACAGGTTTCTTTGTCATCTGTCCTTGCCTCATTGCCAAAAGTAGGGCCCTGCCTTAGGTTGAGGGCTCCCTCATGGAACCTGTCCTTCAGTCTCTTCTTCCCAGTGTTTCCCACCATGGCTGCCTGGCAGTGGTGGCCTCATGTGCCCCATGGTAGCTGCCCCATCTCCTGTGTGGGCTGAAGGTACCTGGCACTGCTCCATGGCATAAAGGTCACTTTTTGGGGCCATCTCTCTTCCCAGGACCCAAAGCCCATCTACCCCAGACAGGGAGCATACTGATCCAGGTTTTTAGGAAAGAGATGTTCATCAGTTTCTAACATGGTTTGCAACTTGGCTTTGGAAACCACCAGCATGGCTAATAACCAACAAGGTCCCCTGGTATTATGATCCTGCCAACTGGTTTTTTGCTAAAAAATATCTTTAACAAAACTAACTTGAGGAAACACTACCCATGTTTTGAAATATTTTGCAAGTGAAAAGCACCCTGCCATTTGGCAGGGATGGAGACAGTGAGATTTTATGGGATTAGATGCAAAGCTCAGGACACTGAGAAGGGCTTCTCACACCTGGTTTTCCCCCATGCTCTCACAGGAGAAGATCAGGCAAGAAGTGACACCTTGTTTAAACTACCTGTATTTATCCAACATCTCACACAATTCCAGTGAAACCAGGTCCAGTTTGGAGAGAAAAAAAGACCTTCAAGCTTAAAGGACTTTCACAAGAGCTCATTGTTACCTGTGCATGAGGATGTGGATGATAAGTGTCCATCCATCTGAGCATTCTTGTCATCCCAGGCACTCTCAGTGCTGGCAGAGAGGGATTTTGATTTCATGTCATACCTGCAAAGGGGGAAAAAGGAGCAGAGATGATGGATTCCTCTTCTGGCTGCACCACCTAAGCCTTTGTTCTCCCCACAAAATCCTCGACTGAAATACCCTATAAATACAGGGGCCACCCCATAGATGCACAACTTAGCTGCTCTGCCCCGCCTCAAGTACTGCACACAATGGATTTAAGGTTCTTAGGAGTGGAATTGCAAAATTTAACTCAAAGTGACTGGAACCAGGTAAAATCCCAGCCTGCAGAGAGAATGTGGCTATCTTGCTGCATGCCTAAAATGTGTTCAGCTTCTCCAATTGCTTTAGGTGACTCAGCTAAGCCTGAATGAGAAGAAAAACAAACTAAACAACAAACAGCTCAGAACAATTTTTACTCATCCAGCTGGACTTTCCGTGGAACACTGTAAATTTGAGAATATTGAACTGTGGACCTAGTGGCATTAGTATTAAAGCAACACACTGAAGATAGCTGCTGTGTGTGCAGCTCATGTACCAAACTCAGCAACCACTCTGCCTTGGCTTATTTCCTCAGAGGAATAAATAAGATTTAGAGGTAGGCAGTATTTTAAAAAGTAGTGAACTCTCCTAAATAAGGACTTTGGCTTCAGCTTTGCACTGTGCAGTAAAGTTCAAGGCTGAAGAGCTCAAACCTGTGTTTTGAAAAGCTTTTTTTAAAAAAAAAAGAATGTGCTTCAGTAGGTCCATTGAGGCTAGAAGCATTTGCACAACCATTGCCTGGTCCTGCTGTGGGTCAAGGAACCCTCCAGCTGAGGACACCAGCAATGCTGTTTTATTAAGCTGATATTGATAATAAATAATAAATGGCAACTATTGCCAAGTAAAGAGCAAAATAAGGAGCTCGTGGCCAAACCCCCAGCTTTGCAGAAAGGCTTAATCAAACTGTACATGGGAAAACATGGATAAAAGTGCAGATTATTGATCTGGAAACAAAAATGAGTGGCAGCTGACAAATGCCTCATTCTTTGGGCCAGACTCAAAGTATTGATGTGAAATGAAACATTTGGGTTCTCATGAACAGACTAGGGAACAAAAAACCAAACCAAATATTTGGATTTGTGCTAGGACTTTGCTCCTCACCTTTACAGAAAAAAATCCAAACACATGCACAGTTAAATGGAAATAATTTTCCTCATCAAATGGCTTCAGCTTCCCTCAGCTTTGCACTGACTGGAGACACTGAGGAAGCCAACACCAGCCATCAGCATTTCATCCTTCACTGGGCAGGTGTTTCACAGGTGGTTTGGGTCCTGCATGGATCCTGCAGAAAGCCGCAGGATGTGCCCCGTTTTCCCCAGACCCTGGTTTGTATCAGGGTGGTGGGTGTGGGAGGTGGGTGTGCTGGCTGAGCTGCTGTGCACTGCTCGGGCTGCCAAGGGTGGCCACGATGCATTCCTGCCCAGCAAGGGGTCTGTGAGCATCCCAGCAAAGGAGAATGCTGCAGGAGCAATGAAAGGCAAACTGAAAGGAAATTGAAATAGAAATAATACAGTCAGTGAAACCCCCTACTATTCATACAATTTCTTGGAAATCAAGTCAGAGATGAAGCTGTCTGCTGCAGAAAAGAAATAGATTCTTCTTTCCAACCCATCCTCAGATGAGTACAAGCTGCTTATAAGCAGTAGACCCCCACCTTCCAACAAGGATGCCTTTCTCTTGCCCCTCCTACCATCCTACTCCCTCCCTCTGCCCAGCAAATTCCTGTTCTGGGCTAGATCCTGGGTCCATCTTTCTGGAGAGTGTGTGGGTTCAGGGTGCAAAGAAGGGCAATGACAGTTCAGGTCAGGTACTGATGGATGTGGTGTGACACAAAGACTACCATCCCACAGACATTTCCATCTACAGATTCCCATCAAAGCTAAGTTTCTCCAGCCTTCCCAGCCAGCCCTCCAAGTTGAAGCTTCAGTCCTCTGCTGTCTTCTTCATTTTGGACCAGCAATGGGATCCCTTGAGTGTTATAAGGAAGCAGACAACCTCTTCCCACAAGGATACCATTGAAATGAGGGGTCAGGACATCAGAAGAGATCTGAGATTTCCCAAAAGAAAAGCTGATATTTCCCCCAGCTACATACTGCTCATTGCTACCCAGGGACTGCAGTCTCAGTTACAGTTCATTACTTTCATTATTTTAGTCTCTGTCTGGAATTTAACATTGTCCAAATAAAGCCTGAGCTGTACAGCCTCCACAACACTCTCCCCTCTGTCAGGTCCTACTCACCTAAGCAAATGGGAAGGGAAGGAGTCATTCCTGGAACAATGCTAAACAGAGATTACAGAGTTAACTCGACTCCTCCATTCAGTGAAACCAAATTGGATTTGCCAAGCTAGCAGCCCCTCTCCTGCCTTCCCTGGCTGGTATCAATCTAATTAAATACTCTTTATCCCATGCAGCTTTTTTATTCTCAGGTCAACTTACTGGAAAAGCAGAAAAAACAGCCTCTGAAGGATTGGATTTGGGGTCAGCTGGCAGAACTCTTCATAAACAGCCAAAGCAGCATCAGCACAGAGGCATCAGAGCAAAAACCTCAACTCACGGCTGGGAGGAACAGTGGCAGCATATCTGCTTTTCCAAGCAGGCTTCCCAAACATGGGTACTTGGAACCTGCATGTAATAAATCCCTAGGACAGCTGATGTAGGGGTGTCAAAGGCAGAGCAGCTTTCTAATTAGGAAGAGACTCTATCTGCAGGAGCCTCTTCATTTTGCTGTGGGATACAGTATAAGAAATTAAGGCCTGTAATAACAGATCCCTCATAATGACACCATCTTCTGTGCAGAAACCCACAGATTGTTTTCCCTCTACTCAAAAATACAGCTCTTCAGCTTCTTGGTGGTGATGAGCATTGTTGCTCTCACAGTGATTCCTCTTTGGTACTTGGCATAGAGGGAATTTTTACCACAGGACACTTGCAGCCCCTGCCGGATCTCCCTGATGCAGCAGGAGCAAGCACAGGTGAAAGGGCCCAGGGAGGGGGTGAGCTGGCATTCTGGTTCCTGCTCAAGCAAGTGCCTCATCCTGTGGACCACCTTGTCCCTGGCTGCTGATTGAGAACTGGCAGCTTTGTCCTGGACTCAGAAGAAAAAGGAGCTTTATCAGGAGCTTAGCCATTGCCCTGCACCAGCCTTTCTCCATCAGCTGGGATTTCTCTCCTCACCACAGGACCCTGGAACATCTAGGGCATCTCACAATCCCAAGGGGCACTTAGATGCAGTCCCCCCACTAGGCTGCTTTCTAGCAACTTGCCATCAGCCAACAAATCACTATTTGATTTGTTTCCCTGCCCTGCAGATCACCCTGAAGCCTCACTTCTGCATTTCTTCACCGATTCAGATGTTTGTTCCCCAGGTCTCTGAATACATGAACTCTGCACAGCTCTGGGAGACTGCCCTCCAGAGCTGGAGAAATCTCAGTGTCAGGAAGGAAAAAAAAGACTTCTACATGCAATGATAAGAGCAGCATTTTAAGATGCCAGTCACTGGCAATGCCCACTGAAACAAGGTGCCATCACGGCCTGAGGAACTCCAGGAGCACTGTCTGTTTAGTGAAGCTAATTGCTCTCAACCAAAAATGGGCACACCCCTCTCTGTCCCCAGGGGAAAATATCCCAGCTGCTGTAAGTCCTGCCGTGCCTGTGGTCAGGAGGCTTTGGAAATGCTGGACACTAGTGGAGGGCGGCTCAGGTGGCTCCAAAGGCACTTGCTATGGTGCTGGCAAGAGTCCCCTGTTGGGAGGAGGCATGAGGAACTGCAGGAGGACGAGCACAGAGATGAGTAGGAAAGCTGTGAAGATGCCTGGCAGATCTTCCTATGATCCCTTACTTCTGGCATGAGGAGCTCATACATTAGAAGGAAAGGTTGGCACCTTGTATTTATGTTGCAATTTTCAACAATTTGAATATTTGTTTTCAAACAAATTGAAAATTGCAATTTTCAATTGCATTTTCTTAGGATGGGGAAAGACTGCTCTGCTTTCTAGGCCTGATCAACAGGAGACCAGCATTAAATGATAATCTGTTACTCAATCTGTGCTGTTTGTTACTCTCTGGCTCATGGCTCCAGGAGAAGCAAAGGACACTGTTTCTACCTGAAACCTTCCCCAAGCTTCAGCACAAGCAGAGGATAATCTCCAGAGGTAAAACTCTCATGAGTTTCAAACAGGAGCAGAGCTTTCTGCTATTTTCCCAAAAATTATTCTCAGTACTTTATTCTGTTTGCAATAGGAGAGAGAAATCATCTCCACATTAATCAATTAATAAGCAACGGTGGCGAGAAGTTGTGCTGGTGGGAGCTGTGAGCTAAGTGTGGTGGGTTGCACAGATTTGTGACTAATGGACTACATTAATTCCCAATTTGTCTCAGCCTGGATGGCTGGCTCTGGCAGAGGGGGAAGATTTAGGATGATTAGAATTCCCATTTTAGGAAGCAGCTATTTACTGTTGTTACTGCACATCAGGGAATACTTTAAAAAGCTCAAAATGTATCAGTCAGCTTTTAACCTCCTTTAGCAGGGAGTGGGAAGTAGGTCCTGCAGCTGTGGTACAGAGCTGTCTGAGTTCACACTGGCACACAGCCACAGCCCTTCTTCAGTGCCTCTCAGAGGGGAAGGCACTCCCACTATGTATATCAGGGGTGAAATTCCTTGCCAGCAAAACCTGAATACCAGATTTAAGAGCACAAAAGAGCAGAGCAGCTCCGTCCAGAAGAGCTTTTTGCCCCCATTTCCTAAAGGTGGATCAGTTAGGTGCAATTCTGAACTGAGATGCTCATGGTAAGACCCCTTCCAGGGCAGCATTTCCAACTGGATGACCAGGGCTGCTGGTCCTTCCCTCTTGTTTGCTCACACAGAATGTATACATGCATGGGGCAAAACAGAAGGCCTTGCTGTCACCTCAGTTGCTGCCTCCCCTTCTTTGCTGTTACCCCTAAATATGGTGAAGGCAACTGCTCTCTTGTCTGACAGCAGTCATGGCCCAGGGACCAAGCCATGGTGTCACACATAACCCCAGCCGGAGCCTCTGAGCCCTTCCTGTGTGACCAGACTGCAGCACAGCACTGTGGAGATGCCCTCAGCTGCAAGGGGAATGAATGCCAGCAGCAGGCCTGGGAGGCAGGCCACCTCCTCTCCCATACCAAACTCTGCTCCCACCACTGCCAGCAAGCTGCTAGCACAGTACCTGTGTGTGACAGGAAGGAACACAGAGCATTGGTGATACTCAAAGATTATGGATGCCCTGGGAGAACAAGTTAGCAACCCTTTCCTTCAGTAATACCTCTGCCTGATGTCTGTTCAGTCTCCCAGGAACTCCAGGAATCCTTGCCACTGACAGCCCACTAAAGCTGCTGAATGTGGCTTCTGGGCTCTGCCCCTCACCCTCCCAGAGAAGCACATGGGCCAGGATAGGCAGGGATCACAGGAGGCCACCCCTAGAGCAGCTCAAGCAGCAGGGAAGAAATGAGAAATGAGGGTTCTCTCAGCTACGCACCTGCTTGGAAGGCCCACATCTCATGGAAAAGCAGCACCTTCCCTGCTCTGCAAGCATCCCCCCAAACCTCCTGGCTTGGCTTGGCACTAAGGGACACTGGTTGTTCCTTTCCTGAAACACACTGGCACTTGCCCATGGTCTCTATGGGCTCAAGATACTGAAAATAAAAGTCATTATTTCTGAAATGCAGAAGAGGTACAAGAGGGGTGCTCTGGATGCAACATGAATTCTTTTCAGTCAGGCTGATAGTGCTGGATGTACCAGGCAGAAAGAAAGTAAAAAAATGAAAACCTTCATTCCTCCCCACCCCCAAAGCCACACACACAAAAAGCCAAACCCCAGGTCTTCAAGAGCTCTCACTAGCACTCCTTTATAGTTGTTTCTCTACCACTCAGCCTGCCCACAACACACTGATGGCTGGAATAAAGACAAAAGGCTTTCCATAACTAATATGGAAAACACTGATGTCTAATGAAATCCTTATACTCCAGCAAACAAATGTTACAGCACTAAAGCTTTTCTTCTTAACAGCACAAACAGATGCTTTGTCTACAGCATTTGTGTGGTTCAGCATTGTGGGTTTACTGATACTTGGGTGATGAGCACACACTACTGCTGTGGTTTTTCACAGCACGAGCAGAACACTATCAGATAACTGATGAGAAGAACATCAAGCACAGGCAAGAAATCCTCAGCAACTAACTGCTCTGGAAGTTATAGACTATTTTAAATTTTTGTCTGAATACCACAATCCTTGGTGTAATTTTCTTCAACTCACAAAACCAATAGAGCAACCCTTCTTCCATACTTACGATTCTCAGAATGTTGTATTTTCTATGACCCATAAGAAAAAAAATTGGAGTTTATTTATTAAAAAATTAATTCTCATTTAATGTACAGGTATTTGAAATTTTCCTTTGCAATTTATGATTTGTTCATACTGATGGCAAAAAAATCAAAAGAAGATATGTGAATACAAAAACGCTTTCTTACTAATTTTAGATAAATACATAATTTGAAGCCAGAGCAAAATCCAGGAAGGAACCTCCAGCCTTGAAGACAGCTTTACAACCCCTTTGTAGCCTACTTTTAAAATGAAACACCTACCAAGAGCTTCTAACCAGCTAACCCACTCTTTTGTAGCACTCTTCTTATTAGACACAGCTGCAGACTATAAGGGCAGGCCAGTTCCTAATCTTTGGTGATCAGTACAGCTGCAACTCCTCAGGTGTGAGACTATCTTCTGCACTATCTGTATTTTCTTAGATTCTATCCCTCCACAATCAAGTGCAGGCACATGCACCAAAGCTTGCCAAAATTGATCCCCGCTGAAGGCCAAAACAGAAAAGAAGGACTTCCAAACAATCTGGAATGGAGAAATCATCAAAGGAATTGCAATTGGAGGATAAAAAAAATTGGGAAATTTAGTGACTACAAGAAAATGGGCCGGGATTATATCAGGTGCTGTGCAAATGACCAAAAGAGGCCAAAACTAAGCTCACAGATGTTGCAAAAGCCGGGGAAAAAGTCAAGGAGGAAGACACAACTTGGAGGGGAAGATATGAGGAACATGGCATGGATTCTTAACACAAACAAACAAACAAAAAAATCTTCCCCAAAGTCAAAGCCACCAAAAGGCATGGCACCATGGCACGCCATCAAGTGCTGAGACATGTACCAAAGCTTTCAAAATTGATCTACATTAAAATTGCAAGAATTCGTTTCCCTTCCCGAAAGGGAATGAAATTCCCTTTCGGGAAGGGATACGAAATTTTGCGCATCTCAAAAGAAAGACTTACAAACACTCAGGAAACGAGATATGGTCAAATTAAATGCAATTGAAAAAAAATCCAAAAAAACCAAAAAATCAGGACACGTCGCGACTACAAGAAAATGCTCTGGGAAGAAATCAGGAGCAGTGCAAAGGACCAAAAGAGGCCAAAAATAAGCTCACAGATGTTGCAAAAGCAGGGGAAAAATTCAAGGAGGGCACAACTAGGAGGGGATGATATGAGGGACATGGCATGGATACTTAAAAAAAAAAAATCTTTGCCAAACTGAAAGCCATCAAAAGGCATGGCATGCCATCAAGTGCTGCAACATGCACCAAATCTTGCCCAAGTGATCCCCAATGAAATCACAAGATTTTGTTTTCCTTCCCTTCTCCAAATCTCCTGATTTTCACTTTTTTTGGTTTTTTTTTCAATTGCATTTCATTTGAGTAATCTTTTTTCCTGAGTGTTTGCAAGTCTTTCTTTTGAGATTCACAAGATTTCATATCCCTTTTGTGAAGGGAAACAAAATCTTGTGATTTCAATGGGGACCAATTGGGTAAGCTTTGGTGCAATGTCCCAGCACTTGATGGCATGCCATGCATGTCCCTCATATGTTCCCCTTCAAGTTGTGTCCTCCTCCTTGATTTTTTCCCTTGCTTTTACAACATCTGTGAGGTTAGTTTTGGTCTCTTTTGGTCCTTTGCACTGCACCTGATTTCCTCCCAGAGCATTTTCTTGTAATCACTAAATTTTCCGATTTTTTGCTTTTTTTTTGTTTTTTTCAATTGCATTTCATTTGATCATATCTTCTTTGTAGAGTCTTTGTAATTGTTTCTTTTATCTTTTGGAAGATTTTTTTTCATGTGCACAGGCATCAGATTGAAGGTCATCAGACAGGCAGGTATCTGAGCACTTTTGTCTTGTCAAGAAGGCACAAAAGGTCTAGAGAAATTGCTCATGGGACAGAGTTACTAAACCTGTTTTGTTTTTTTCTTTTGGATCAAAGTTGAGAATTTAAATAATAGGTGTTTCTGGCTCAAAGAAAGGTTATTTTTCTGAAGATTCCAATTGGGGAGAATAGTGAAGTGATCTTCCTTCAGTATTTTTATGATGTGTATGTGTCCCTTTCAGCTGGAACAGGCACTTTAGTAGAAGCAGAAAAATTAAACAGGTTTTGTCTTAACTGCACACTTTGCCTATGTGACCCAATGCCAGCATTCAAAGATCAGAGACCATCAGACCACAAACAGTTCTGTAAAAATGAAGACTAATATTTCAGTTGTAAAATCATTTTTTATTGTTACAAATATACATATGAATAAAATCCCTTCAACCTGTAATGTAAGTGGGTAGCTGTGAAATTTGCATCCCCCTCCCTCAAAAGCTGACATGTTTTTACAGATGTTGAACTATGTTTCTCATAGAATTACACATTGAAATGAAGCTAATATGCAGACAGAACCAAGGAAGGCCTCCAGAAAACACCAATATTAATAAAATTTCAATTGCTCTCATTCCAATCAACTATATACATTAATATACGAATGTGGAAGCATACCATGGTTATACATAATCCAAATCCTTCTCTGTTGTGCTTTCTGACAGTACACAAATGTAAGCGTTGGAGCTTTATGTACAGTAGGAGAACAGGAAGAAAGAAGCTCCCTATGGGAGAATGTAAAAACCATACCCAAGCATTTAATATATATAATCTATACAAATTATTTTATTAGTGTGCTCTTTTAATATAATTACAATGTGCAATTGCATACCGCAAGAATATATTTATAGGTAAGTCACGTGCAGATCCGACACATTTACATTCAGCAGTACAACACATTACCTGCTGTACAGTGTATTAGTGTAAGACAGTGTCCAGTTAATTTGCTTTGCTTTCTAAATGCCCTAATGCAGGACACTCCTTGTAGCTGCTTCAGAGAAATTCAAGTAGAATACATGAAAGAACAGCTGGCTTTAGGCAAAGGCAAGGAAAGGAATGCCTTGCACTGTACACACCAGAAATTAAGGACCGAATCAATGCCAGGTGTACTGTAAGTCATGATTGGAAGATCAGGTTTTCTGCAGGGAAATGTACCTGTGATGAAAGAGCAGCTGACTAAAAGGGCTGTTGATTGCTGAACCCTGATTGTTATGAAAAGCTCTTGCGCTACAAAGCACTTGTACTGATTGTTAAATAAAAATAAAATCTTTATCTGCTTCTTCTCCAGAGTCACTGGACTTGCTTCCCTGATGGCCGTCTTTACTTAAGGACCTCTGCTTCAGTTCCTGGAACTCATGAGACTGCTGCCCAGGGCTTCTTTTTGCAGCTGTATAAAACAGAAACAGGATTTACTAATGATTGCAGAAGAGAAAGGAAGAAAAAAAAAAACAATTAAAAAAACATTAATGCACACGGGAGCTGGTCCTGATACCACAGAATTAATTTGCACTGGGAGGAGTAGCATAGGCCCATTAATTCTTCACTCCAGAAAAAGGTGAGAAGAGAGAGTCTGAGCGAGGTTTATTCCACTGGTTGGTTGGCTGGCAAGCAGGCAAACTTGAAACATGACACTTAGTATTTCACTGTGACATGGATAAACATTACAGTTAGAAATGGCCTGGAAATTTTCTTCTTATCCCACCACTTCCAAACCAAAACAGCATTTTTTTTCCAGCTTGGATGGATCTCATACAGTGCACTCCTGATGGCTCAGGCTGATGGATGTGCCAGCTGGGAATCCCTCAGACTAGTGAAGAGCATCTCAGGCAGGCCTGTCTCCCTAGCAGGGCACATCTGTGCTCTCCTTTTTGACTCAGCAGCTTTAAACAGGACAGATGTTCATCTCAGCATCCAAGTTACCCTAACTTCTTCTCCCTGCTCCTCTACACTTCCAGGTCCAAATGTCCTCCCTGTCCCTTGATAAGAAGGACACCCATGGCTCTGCACCTTGCTTTGCTTGGTAATGGGGTAAGCAGGAGGCCATATTCACTTCTCATGATTTAAATGCAACAGTACACATTTTGTTCATCCAGCACTCTGAAATCTCCATAAAGCCAGGGCTTTCTCCAAATCTATAAGCTTCAAAATAAATTGGAAAAGAAGGTTGTAAAACCTTATTGAGATTCCTGACCTAACTAGTGGCCTACAACTGCTATGGTAACAAGATGATTATTAACATCAACCAGGGTGACCTTACCCAAGGACTGACAGCATTACAAATCTCATACTTGCACTTGAAGTGAAACTTCAAACACACAGTGGCCCTTAAATGTGATCTTGCTGCAAGTCACCTCACTTCACTCCCACAAAATTAAATGTTGTCATTACAAGACCTTCTTTGCTCCACCATTTTGGGTAGGGATGGTCTGCTTTGGTTCACACTAATCCTTGTTCCTGACCACTTTTGTGAATTCCTCTCTTGACAAGGCACCAGGAGCTGCTGTGGCCATGCAGCACCACCTCTCCTTCCCCATGTACCAGTCACCTGTAGCCTCCCCCCTGCAGGGAACAGCCTACCCTGTCCCCAGCATGCAGCTCTAGCCACAGCAGCAGTCTGCCACTGACCATCGCTGCAGCCATTTCGAAGTGTGGCAGGTTGTGTCACGGACTGCCAGGAATGTGGGAAGTACAGAGAGGGATCCCAAGGCAGCCAAATAGTTCTCCTGAATCCAAAATACCAGTTTTCTTATTTGTGCTAGCCAAAATATGTGAGGAAATAAGGGCCAGCAGCTACACACACTCTGCATTCTTATCCTGGCATTACAAGCTGGGAAACAGGAAGGGATTTTGAGAAAAGTGTTTAAAGCCATTTCACAGAATTGGAGAGGATTATCCTGTAAAAATATTCAGGCATTTCTACCTTCCAAAACACCACTGCTTTTCAAAGAAATAGGTGCCTGGAAATTTTTTGAGTCATCCTTGATACCAGTACCCTCCTAATAATTACCTGGCCTTTATCTGGCCTTCACTGACTTCAAAGAAAACCCAAAGCACATCCTGCAGCAGCCATTTTAGTTTATGGCCTGAAAAATATAGGCAAGTAGTTTGCCTCATAAATAACTGAAAGATGTATCAGGCATTTAAGTCCACACAATGCAAGCAGGCCTCTGCCAGAAGAGCTTACCCTCGCCTCGATGAAACCGTACCACACAGGTGACCTGCAGCAGTCTACAGCAGGATCCCAGCTTACAAAACTTACTTTGTCAGAGAGGTATCTCAGAATGAACTAAAATATAATAATTTGATTATGATAGGGAGGGGAGATTCCCAGTTTGGATGGATAAGTTTGATTTTATAATACAAAAAGGATAAATTTTGGCCTGAGGAAAGGTTATGTGATGTCTTATAAACAGAAAAACTGTGGGTAAATGGAATTGCCTAAGATGTTCAAATACACAATTAAAATACTTTAGAAAAAAAGTAACTTTGAACAACAGTTCAAATTAACCATTTAAGAGGTAAAGAAACATAAACATGTACCATTTGAGAACAGGAGCTTTTATATTTTAAAAGCACATAAAAGAAATGAACATTTTTATAGCCTACTGAATGAGCTCACTGTGAGTCAAAGCTGCTCCTTCAACTAACAGTGCTGGGCTTGGGTTCTTTAGGTGGTATTTTTCTTTGCTTTTGCAACTGAAAATCAAAGTAAGAATAAATAATCCGATTTACCCAGTTCTCAAATGGTTTTGTGAGTGATGCACTGAAACTGGCACTAACAACATTCAAGCTGAAATGTTTTTTGAAACACGAAAGTGCATGATCTTAGAAATGACAGGTGTGCAAGCAAAGCAAGCAGCAGCCAGCCCACCTGCAGCGTGCCAGTGCTGCTGCAATGAGCAGTCACAGATAGTAATGAGTGCTCTTCTGCAGAGGGGCTGCATGTGCTAGATGGGACTGGTCACTGGAGTTGACACAAAGGAAAAATACACAAAACATGTTTTATCTGTGAATTTTTTCATGCCATGTAAATCCCATGAGAGCAGAAATATGATTAGAACGCCATGAGATTTTTACCTTTCTCATAATGACAGATGACAAACCCACACCCTTATGTGGTTTCTTTGCTGTTACCATTTCTTAACAATTGTTAGTGCCAGTTATCAAGCACCACCTTGATGAAAAATGAAAACTTCTAACCAGAAGTTGGCTGTGCCATCCTCTGCCCAAGCACATTAGCTTCCTCTTCTGCACTGGTAGAATACTGCCCCGGAGTGGTTCTCACGCTGCCAGATGGCTTGGCACAGTCAAGAGCTGCATCTCTTTTTTGACAATCTCCTGTTTGCTCTAGCAAGGAAAAGGATTTGTTTATACTCCTAAGCTGTTCTGTAGGCCCACATACAGAAGGTAATATGAAAATTTTCTCTTATCCAACCTATTTAATCAATTATTCAGAGAGCAGTAATCAGTATGCCAGTTGCTTGTTTAAATATAATCCAGATATCTTGAGCTTTTATATTTTAGGTATAAAACAGGTAACTGCAGCCTGATCTCACAGCTGCACAGTGCAAAGAGGCGTATTTTCAGATTGTCCCAGGAAGTAGAGTTAAAATCATCAACATAAAGCAATTTTACAATCAAGTATCATCTAATTTGTAGCTTTATTTCACAGGAGATTCAATTTTGTTACTAACTTGGACAGATTTGCAGTGATTTACCAGTTGCAGAAATAAATTGAACATGCTAGCCTGAAGAGAGGCAGAAAGCAAGGACAGAGGAATGGCTAAGTGAGGAAGTAGGACAGTAATGAGTAAAAAAGAAAACATGAAAATGAATAAAAATGAAATAAACAGAATTTCCTCTTTCCCAAACAACTTCATGCAAAGCCCAGCAGCTCCTTAAGGACCTGGCAAGTCTAAACTATTATTGATAAAATATGTACAGTGGCATATAGAGCCAAATAGAAAATTCTGTGTTTGACTGAGAGGCTTAAGGGAGCAAGAAGTAAGAAATTACAATGCCTGACTTCTGTTGCTTTTGGCAATCTGGATCATCTGAATGATGACAGTGGACTCTGTAGGCAGCACAACTTCTCAGTCTTCACAACCCAGCATTATGTAGCTACATCAACTTGTTTTTTCCCATTTTATGCTGTGAAAATCTGCTGTCAGAGTGTGAAAGGGCACCCCTTTGTTTCACAGCTTAAGTGATGGGAATCACCTTAGATGTCTTTCTTGAGGAGAGACCCAGGAAAGAAGACATCTCACCCCCAGATTTCAAACATCATCACGTGTGCCAGCTAACACCATGGTGAGCAACATTCCTGTGACTACTTCTCCACATACCCTATGCTATCAGAGGAAGCTTGAGCTCTTCTAAGAATCAATTCAAGGCATGAAAATGCATCAGCAAAAGTAGAAATTCAGTGCACACATGAAAATCAGCAAAGAGAAGAGAGCAGCCCACTGTTGTGTATAAAAGATAGCAGGTACCAAGCCTTGCCCTGGCACAGAGACTCATTGCCCAAAGATGGGGAGGCGAACTCAGTCATGTGCAGAGACCAACAGGAAGGCAAACAAAGAGAGCAGTGGGCTGGCTGCAAGGAACAAAGTTATGGCTGCTCCCCTGGAAAGATGCTGAATCACAGAGCTGCATTTCACACTATTGTGTGAAATTTCACATAATTGGTCTGAACATCTTTGTTCAGACCAAACCAACTAAAAATGTACACATGAATCCCCTAATTATTCAACTACATTACTAATACCCAGGGATTAATTGTTTATTTGATTTGATCAAAGGTAGGTGGACAAGATGCTGAATAGGTGACCAGATATATTTTCCTTGCTTTTTGCACCTTCAAATGCATAACCCTCTTCCCTTCCAGGTGAAAACAAATTAGGAGACATTGAAACATCAAACTTCACTAGAAGACACCAGGTTACACAAATACTCCTACCTTCTTGAGAAAATGATCTGACTGAGGGGCTGCTCTGACCATCCTTTTCTTTATCAGAAGGAACTTTCTTCAGCACTGGTGGAAGCAGGGCAACTTTTGGGGAACTGGGGCCAGAGGGAGACTCTGGAGCATCCTCTGTGGAGTACCACAAACAAAAAGGTGAGAAGGAAAAATTGTATCTACACTAAAGCTCACAGAAACAGTTGTTTATGGTGGACCAAACCTCAACATAATACACAAACAAAAACCAGACAGAACCTGTGTCAGAAAAAGAAGGATTCAGTAATTAACATTACAAGAAGAGAACAAATTGTATGGATCTCAGCCCAGGTGAAAGACTTTTAGCAGTCAAACAGAAGATCTCAATTTCAGCATTTTTCATGTGTGCTGCTATTGTAGTGCAAATAGAAATCTGATGTGAACATGTGATTTACCTGCAAGATATAAGTAGCAATTTGTAAAGAAGAGCTGAAAAAAAAAAGGATGGATTTCTGGAAATATTTGTTCTAGTTATATTTTTGTTGTTCTGAAACATAATAAACTCATCAATTTAGATGTCTGTTTCACAATGATAAGGTCTAAAAGTGAACCAGGGAAAAAAAAACATGAAAAGCATTACAGAACTCTGTGTTTCCATGAATAACTTCCCAGAGCATAACACAAGGGCATCCATAAAGAGTTGCTAAAAGGAAAAAAAATACTTCCATCTTCCAGACTGTGAGAAAACCTGAAACTTAAACTTAAATCTATACTTTAAAACCATCTAGATATCTTGTTTCTCTAAAAGGCTGGATATGGATTATGTAGGGCAAACTGACTACCATCTTTACAGTCCTTACAGGAAGACCTTGTCAGTCTTACGCTCCACAGGCCTCATTTGGACAGTAGGGAAGTACAGCCACAGTGGATTATTAAACTCCTTTTAAGTTTGCTTTTCAAGAAGTAAACAGTGGCATGTGTACATAACAGAGAACCAAGGAAGATAGGTTAGCATTGACAGAAGAACAAAAGGAAGTCAGAGTATCATCTGTATTACGCATTTGTAAAAAGAGTTAATTCAGTTGCATACTAGAAATTAATCAGAATTTATCTCTGCTAAGGAGAGACCACAAAGAGTCAACTGTTTAATTTTCAGCACAGGAAAGTCATGAGCATCCCAAATGCAATTTGGTATGAACAGATACAATAATTCTTGGACCTTCTCCATGCATTTGATATGCCTGTGAGGCCATTTGCTTGGGAAAGCTCAATATCAACACAAGGAGGAGCACAGTGACTGGCAAACACAGCTAGATATAGACTTTCAGTCTTTGACAATCTGTGGATATCTGAGCTGTGCTCCTTTGCACCCAGATTACTCAGCAAAAAAATTGCAACTATTTGTGTGATCGCAGTGCTGGAAACAACAGCAAGAGCAAGAACACAGAAAAGATGATTGCTTGGTTTTCTTCATCATGTTGCCTGGGCATTCTTAGGCAACAATGGGTTACTACAAGTAAGAGGACAGAAGTTGGACTGCAACAGAGCTGTGCTGCTTTTACTATTGATCAAAGAGCTGGCTTATTATGGGTAAGTATTAATTACTCCCTTGTGTTAAATCCACAGTATGCTCTCTCTGCAGGAAATAGGAGCTGGCAGAAACAGACAGCTCAGGTCTTCCTGACTGCCTATTTTACAGACTGAGCACCACTAAATAATCTAGGCCCTCCCTGTTGCATTCATCTCCATGAGCATCCAACTCGGCATCCCTCACTTCGATGACTGTTTCTAAAATGGTCAATAAAATAAATGTAAATCCACCTAAAATCTGAAGGGGATTTTGTATGTGAACAACATTCTGCCCAGTGGAATGCAGATACTAAGGAAGGCTCAGGTTTCACATCAAGGGCAGGGAGGAGGCGGTAACATCCCTTTGACTCCTCATCCTTATCAGAAATTACATCATTCTAAGGTCAACAGTGGTTATGGGAAAAGTCAAGAGGGCTGCAAGCTCTTACAGATGGCCATGCTCATATTTTTCACTCCCTGGCAGTTAATGAGCTGTATTTGCTGTAGATACTTGGCAAGTCTGTAACTGGCTTTTAATTCTCCTCAATTGCAGTGGCTGTACTTTGGGAAGAGGAGTTTGTGACACTGGCCTATTAAACAGCAGACAGACAAATGCATGGGAGATGTGCAGAAACATTTCCCACTATTGGAAACCTTTAGGATAACATCTGGGCAGAAGGCAGTCTTGCAGGTTATAAAAGCCCAGTTGCAATTATTTTCAGTCAAAAGCAATAAGGAAATAAACAAAGGCTAAACAAGGAAAAAGTAAGAGACAGCTGGTTTGTACAAATTATTAAGAAACAAGACACTTGAGGGGCTAAGAGCAGCCTGCCCCAAAACCCCAAGGCCTTTAGTATATAGAGCCAGGTTTTTAGAGAAAACATATTTATTTTTGTCAGTGCTACTACAATAGGCTTTGATGCTGAAGTAGCTTTCCATGCTCACCTCTTCTGTGATAGCAGGCTAACTCAAAAACAGCTCTGCCACTGCCACTACTGCTTCTCACACTTTACTCTTGAAGATCACAGATTAAACCATTTTAATAAGTTTACTTGAATTAGGGCAAAAGGGGGTGGAAAAGAAGGATGTGAGTCAAGAGCATGGCAAGGAAGAACCTGTCCCTCTCCTTTTAACTTCTGTTCAGGATGTGGCAATGGCTGTCTCCACCACAGCCCACACAAACAGCACCCAGAGCTGGGGATAACAACTGCCAGAAGAGCTTCTCACCAGTACGAGAGGCAGAGCGTGGTTTCTGTGGCACTGTGGGTCGTCCTGCCAGGCTGGGCTTTGTTGACTGCAGTGGGGGCTTTGGACTAGTTGGTGTATTGGAAGAACTTCTTGCCTTTGCACCAGCTTCTGCCTTTGGTTCAGCTTTTGAATTTTTTTCTGATGACGCCGAGATGGAATCGCCTTTATTCGATGCAAACCGACTCTCTGGAAGGGTCTGCTGTTGTTTAGGCACTGAAATAAATAGGCACATAAAATAAAGTCTGCTGCAGCACAGAAGGGTCCATGCACAGCTATGGTGGTGTGGAAAACACCACCACAAGCTAACACATGCACTGCTATGTGTAAGAGCATCCCCAATGCCTTATTCAAAATCACTGCAAGCAAAGCCTCTAAACCTGCTAATTTTGACATATGCTAAGATTTGTGATTCAATTGTCCAAGACAGCAATTGCATGTCCCCCTTTTTAATATATTTGAGATGATGGCTAGCTGGACCTTATTCCTCCTTCATATTTCTAGGAGCAGATGGCACAGCCTACCTGCTGAGAAAACAGTGATGGATCAGTGGAAAAAGTCATTCCTGACTGTTTGGTGTCTCTACAGACAAAAGGTTGGGTTTCCAAGATGAACAGAGAAATCCTGGCCCAGAAAATAAATCCCAAGTGTGTGACCAGCAGGCTACATCTTTTTATTTGTTGCTTTTAGCAAGCTCTAGAAGAGATTTTGAAACTCAGCCCAGATCAAAGTATTCTTTATATAGTATTTTGATTTGTCTAATAACACTGGACATGGCTTACAGTTTTCCACACATTAGTAAGTTTACCAACATGTTGTTTATCCCAAACAAAGACCAAAGTATTTAGAGATCAATTTACAGTGACTTGCAAGCAGTAAGTCAGTCCCATCTAGCTGTGCAAGCTGGTAGAAAGCCTGCTGGACTCCAGGTTGCTAACAAGCAAAAAGCCTGCTTTACTTTCCTACTCTGCAGCTTTCAGGAGGTAGAAAGTTTATATCTAGCAGTTTCAATGATAATCTTGGAACTTGTTTCTTAGCCTGAGACTTTGCACAGTTTTCACATCTTAAATCTCAGAAGAGAATTTCAGACTAACTGAAATGCAGACTGGTAGCCTTGGTACTTGGCAAAACCAAGTGTGTGCTCACAGATGCTGACTTGACCTACCTACCTGCTATTCCCATTCAGAAAGCCTACTGAAAATGGAAGTGCTGAGCACAGACATTTTAAAGGCAGTGGGAGGAAGGGAGGGTGAGTGTTTATACAGTTTGTTGCAAGCCAATCTCCAGTATGTTTTTCCAGCCTATGTAGCTGTGTTCCACCCCAGCTGGAGTTAAACTCTGGCAAAGCAGACAGCTGTATGGTGCATAGAGATGAGCATGAGTGTGTGACAGGGAGAGTTTGTGTCTGCACATGTGAAATACTTTCTTGCTGCAAGTGAAACAGCAGGACACCACCTGCACCTGTGTGTGTGTGCATACAAAAGAGGCAGGCAACATCCACACACAAAGCAAGGAATAAAACCCCCAAAACTTATTCTCCTTCAGAACCACGAGCTGAGTTCTCCTGTAAAAATATTCAGGAATTTTCCATTAACTTTCTTTCTTTTCTTCCTGACCTCAGGCCTTCTAACATTATTAGAGCACAGTAATTTAAAATAAATTAGCTCAAGCCAAAGACTAACTGTAGCTGCAACAATGAAAAGAGAGCCTTGAGGAGCTCTCAAGCAAGATGGTAAGGAAAAAATTGACAGCTGGAGGCCCAAAGGAAGGGGCAAACACAGTGCAGTGTGGTGGGGTGAAATGTGTCATATACAGAAAGAACGACCAGAGACAAGCTGAGGTCACACACCCCCAGCTACTCCAATGCCCAAAGTGCAGACTATCCTTGCTCCTCTGACAGTATGCTGTCTTCAGGGGACACATACAGTTCACAAGGTCCTTCTCAAAATACAAGCAGGCTTTAAAAGCACTGTTTTAAAGATTATGGCATGCTTTGAATACTCTTTTTTAAAAAAGCTTTAGAAAGACCTAAAACTTCAAAATTGTATTTGAAGTGCTCAATCAAGATGGCCACATTGGGATTTTGATTTCAGCCTGTTTTTCCAGTCTTTTTTTCTATATGTTTTTGCAATCTTGTGTGCCAGGCTTGCAGGATACCACTGTTGCTGAGAAATCAGACCTGGATTTCCTAGTTCAGACCACTCCTTTCATGTAGTAAACACAAACCACCAGAGCTGAAT
The DNA here is from genome assembly GCF_037042795.1 of Molothrus aeneus. NCBI lineage: Eukaryota > Metazoa > Chordata > Aves > Passeriformes > Icteridae > Molothrus > Molothrus aeneus. Next base: position 92,979,951 of record NC_089646.1, read on the forward strand.
CCCTTTTGAAACCTTCACTGGCCAGTCCCCAAAGTATACATGTAAACCAGTCTGTCAACCTTGTCCTTGGCTGGCTGCAGTGTGCCATGTCAGGGCCCAGGACTGTGGCTTGACAAGGGCATGGAAAGATGAGGTGCAGAGGGAATTGGTGCTGTAAGCACTGCAAGGCTGAACACCATTTTGTACACAATGGAGAGGAGCTTTGTGCACATGAGCAGTGTCCAGGGGCCTCCACAGCTTTACAGACAGCCCTGGCTTCAATCAGACTGGTGAAATCCTGGGAAGAGCCAGCTGCCATTGACTATGAGTCAGGACTGCTGACAGACCGACAGCACTACAGCCAGCTGAAAGTCAGCACTACTCAAGTTAGTATGAGCAGACCTAAAGCTTGAACACTGGGCATATTTCCATCCTCAGATATATTGAGCACTTCCACTTCTTTGTGCACAGGCATTTCTGCTGGCTCTTGGGTTGAGCTTCAGCTGATCCCATTAAAAGCCAGCCTCCTTCTAAAGGCACCCCAGCCACCCGCACCAAGTACTTTCCCTCCTGTGCAACACGAGTGAAAAAGTGAGCCACAAACTCAGCCCTAGAGCTGACTTCATGAGAAGTGCCATCCATAGCATAAAAGTGAGCTTGTTTCTAATGCTCTTCACATAGTGTAAACTCCTACTTTGCTTAACCAATTGCAGACATTTAGTCTGAAGAGGGAAGTGAGATTTTGGACAATAGGCATTTTGTGTTTTCTAGGAAGTTTATACCAGGAAACTTATACTGTACCTGTACCACTTCCATCCAGTCGTTCTGAGCTCATTGTTGTGTCAATAGACTCTCTGGGAGTTGTGTCATTCCCAAGTTTCTGTAAGAGTGAGAAAAGCTCTCAGATTAGTAACACATCTGCAATTAATACAACTCAGTGATCCTGTTAAGAAAAACCCTCTAATTTGGAAGCCACAAGGCAGAGAAATCAGTGATAACAAGAAATGGTGCACTCTCTCTCTTTGTTTCAGATTTTTGAGAGCTAAATGGGAAGGAAACTACCCTGATTTGCACCTAACACTGCCACATGCCTATCAGAGCTGCAATGACACTGCCTCCTATGTAACAGGTCTCCTAGCATAGCTCTGCATCTAAAAACTTCTTGTTTGAAATTAATACCTTTTTCTGAAGATCTAGATTTTGAATATGACCACTGAATTGATCTTATGCTCTTCTACACAGAAGAATAACTTCTTCTTTTAGATAAAACTGCAACTACAGAAGTAGCAGTGCCCACATATTTACAGGATTCCCCTAAAAACCTACAGACCTTATTTACTGAAAAGTTTTTAAAGCTACTCATCACCAGCACTGCTGGGTGCTCAGCACCTCAAAAGAAAAGGGACTTCTGGTTTATATGCTGATATTTTGCCTCTCTTCTATTGCAAATAAAATAGGTTTCCTAACATCTTGACCTCAAAAAAAAAAAAAACCCCAAACTCTAGAGGCTTTTGTCATGTTATAGCTAAGTGAGGTTGAAACCTGTGTATTCATCAGGAGAAGTTTAGATATGCAGCACTTGTAAGGGAACCAGCCTCCTTTTACTGCCTTACCTGCTACCAAAGCTTAGGCAGAAGGACAAATGAGAGGATTCAAAAAAAGCACATAGACTTAGGTGCAGGATATACTAAGAGAGAAAGCCTTATAAAGATAAGACTAGGGATAGAAGTGAGATTTTTTTTTTAGACTACAAAGGTAGGAATAGACTTCTGCAGCCAGGCAGCTTCAATCTTGATTCTTTATTTGCTATTTCAAGACAGCCAGTGTAGCAAATGACTTAAAAGCAAATTATTTGTTCTGGTGAGCACTGCATCTGCTTATATACCAATGCATAAGTAACACTGATGTGTTCAGGTCACTGCTACTGCTCCAACACCGTCTCTGACTGTCCCTCTCATCACATTTAGAAATGTACAGTGTACAAACATGATCACTGCCTTTTGGGGGTTATGACCTGGAAGACTGCTAAGTATAGCATATAGTTTAAAATGGGACAACAGGAAACACAGGAAGGAAGAAAATGGTTACAAGTAGCAGAAGTACATGCCTACTACAGAAAAACTGATGTATTTAGAGTGAAATCAGTATTTCAAATACAAGCATCAAGAAACGATCTCTAAATATCCATGCTGGCCGTGTGCCTTTCCCATGCATTTCAAGAGAAGATGATTTTGGGGAGTGATGCAGAAGATACTGTACCTGGCCTTACAGATTTACTGATACCTCCACTTTGCCATGTAATTTCACAGCTCCTAAAACAAAGCCTCTCTTCAATATAACAAAGAGAATGGAGATGCTGAGTGTTTGCTATGCCTGTGTAAGACCTGGCAGGGTGATGCTCTCTCCCAGCCTCTCCTCTAAGAACAGGTGAACACTTAGAATGGCACACTGCATTAAGGAGGGTGCTATTAGAGTAATCATTAAGCTTCCTGTGCTGTAAAACTACCCTGATACAATGAAGTCTTCTGGACAGACGAACTCTAGAAATGCTGTGGCTTGTAGAACCAAAATATTTAGCTACGGTGTCCATATGGACAAAACAAAGTCACTGCCAAAGATAGAAACATTAGGGCTTTGTGCCACTGGGCAGAAACTCAGTTTTTGTTCTCATTTCTTGACTGACACTGATATTTTGGCTAAATTCTCACCTGTTTACCTCCTACAGTTACGCATTTTTCTATAAGTCTCTCTTGGCTATATATTTTTTAAGGGAATACCACTCTCCTTCTGTTGGATTTTTCTTCTGTACCTTGGAAAAACCACCTTTTTTTGCAACAATCCTTTCATGGAATGTAAATTCTCTTGAACTTTCACTAAGAAACTAATTTTCCTATGCAAATCCTGAAGAAAGATGCCTAACACTTAACTACAGTAAATGACTTAGGAGAGCTGCATGACTGCATGAAACTAATTTCACTGTAGTTCCTTCCTCCCTCTCTAGTTATGGGACAACTGGGGAAATATGACCATGTACCAAGACAAGCAGAAAAGTCAGTGCTGGCACCTATTAGTGTAGTACTTAAAAATGCCATTAGGATGTGAGCATGTTTGGCTACCTACTGCACACACATTACAAACAGCTTATGGTCCCCAAACAACACTAAACACTGGCAGCAAAAATTTACTGTGAGAAGTCAGATCAATGCAGGTGAATTCATCATGTAGATAAATAATACCCAGGCTGTATTTTTAAAAGGAATTCATGCAAGGCTGGGAAACACTGCAGAGCTGGGTGACACTGAGAGGGAATAAACAGGCTATGAATTATGGTTTCCTCGTGGGCCTTGCTCAGGTATTTAAAAATCCAGCATGTAACACTAGATGGAGCTAAAAGATCTATTTATGTGTGCCCTGAGGCAACATTGATCTCCAAATACTTGACTCTACCATTAGTGCCAATTCCCTCGTTGTATTCTAAGCACAAGAAAACAAAAAATGCATTTACCATCTTTCCATCTAGTCTGCACCTGCTCATCACTTTTATCTGTAACAAGACTGCGGTAGGGTATGAATGAAATAGTAAATTCCTTCTGGCTTTGTTTTCATGTAAAATAGCTTAGAATATAAGCAGCCATCTGTACCTTGCAGGAAAATACAATTTTCTATCATACTGAAATTCCGATAGATTTGAAGATGTTACAGAACTTGATATCACAACCATCCTATACAATGTAGCAGTGGGATGCTGTCTTCTGCAGCTCAGGTGTCAGGATACTGTATGATTTCCACCTTCATGAGTATCATGAATAAAAGTGCAAACCTAAATTATTTGATATTGTGATGGATGAAGTATGTGAAAAATGCTTTTGAACAGCAGTTCAAATTTGTGTCCTCTGAGAAACATTAAGGATAGATAACTCAGTACTCTGCTGTGTACAGATTCCTATTTCACTTCAGTTTTATTGTCACTCTTTTATATATGTATAGGTATAAAGACAAAGTTTTGCATTCCATAAATATAAGATTGTACAAAAAATAAGATAGCTAACATTATTTTCTTGTAATTTAAACCTGAAATAAGAGAACCAACCTTTCCAGCCAGTAAATAGGTTAAGTGTGGTAAAAAAACCATCCCAAAACCTTGGAACAGGCAACAACAACTTTTACTTCTGAAGGATGAAATTGAAGTTTCCAATTATTGTTATGAAAGCTCACCAACTGAAGAGGACTTTTACTTTCCCCACTTATAAAAGAATTACATATGCTAATATTCTACCTCAGCCACATCCTTTCAGATTTGACTCACTTGACTCAGATTTGATTTGAGATAACAAGTGTTAAGAACCCAAAGAGCACGAAGCATACACAATTATGCACTTGTAAAAATTCATATAATCTGGAACAGCTTGGTATTTTATAAATTACAGGCAGGGCATAATACTCTTATTTAAAATCATATGGCATTTTATTTGAAAACTTGGTGCTTTAGGAGTCAATGAAACTATTCATGGGCATTACTTAATACCAAGGAGAAAGGAAAGGAATTGGTCATTCTTTAGAAAAATCATTTCTGCACTGAGGATCCATTTAATGATCCATACACAACTACATTAATTTGAATCTGCTTGTGACAAGTCTCAAGCACTGTAAGGCTATGAAGAAAGGTAAAAATGGACTTTGGGTGCCTTGCTTGGCCACAGCAAGACAACTCTGTACGTGTCAAAGGAAGGAAAACACAATAAAGCATGAGATGAGCTTTGTTGTAACACCTTTTAAATGACAGGGGACAGTGATGGCAAATGGAGAACATCTGAGTGCCCTGCACATGGAAGAGGAGGAGAGAAGTGAAAAAAGGCTTATTCTTTGGTACTTGTGAAATATGCCAATGGCAGCTGGCAGGAAGCAGAGGATAATAATGGGGAAGACCAATGGCAAATGGACATCAGGCAAAATAGGCCAGCACAGAATGCTTTGGAGGAACATAAGGATATTCCACTCTGTGCATTTGCAGAGTGCAGCAGAGTTCCTGCCCAGGATCAGCACTTCACAGAAGAGAAAATTACAGAGAGCAAAGGGAATCTGGACAGACAATTGGAAATAATTTTCAACAGATTATTTTCTTTCATTGTTAGTTTTTGAAATACATAAATCAAAGGCATAAAAATAATTCGGTGTGGTACAAAAGGACATAAAAATCAAAAAAGTGCAACAAGAAAAGTATATGCCAAATATTGTAAGGAGTGACTGGTAGCCAGATTTACTTCTCTGCATGGAATATATAATTAAAGATACAGCAGACCTCTCCATCTGTCTACATCATTTTCTGAAAGAGAAGAGTACAGCCAGCCACCACTGTAGTTAACTATGCCACATACCTGAGGTATTTGTGTGCAAGGGGCACACAGTAGGAAGCCTGTCCTAGTTTTACCTTTTCTGAAGCAATTCCAGTATGCACTGTGAACAAACCAAACATCATATAGAGTGGAGATACTGAGCTGGGCTTCCTAGTTGGCCCCAAGTTATTCTGTGATGTGTGCAAACAATTACATGTCCTCTTCTGTGTTTGTGATGGTCTGACACCAAGTGCAAAGGCAGGTGCCACTCCCTCCCCAAGGGGAGTGAAAGCCCAGGCTTAAGGGTGCAACTCCAGCACCACATGTGCAGCATGTGCCTTGGCCAGGCTGTTTGTGTTCAACCATCACAGCAGAGAGCTTGTTGCAGGAACACCACAATCCCTGTTGGAAAGCAGGACTGATGTGTCAAGCCCCAGCCACCAACCCTTGCAGTCCCAAACCACCTCTCCTGAAGACACACAATTTGGCTCTTTTTTTAACAACTCAAAAGAAATCAAATTGCCTTCACCTTTTGAGCAGAGGCTGCTCTCTTCTCCTGCTTGGCTTTCATTTCTGCGAGAAGTCCACTGCCCATCACTTGCACACCATACCTCCGGCCTCCCTGGGGGCTTCCCTTGCTGTCACCCCTCTCAGCTTTTGCCACATCATCTGTCTGCACCTCCTCCAGTGAGTCTGGAGTCTTTAATTCCTCGGATCGCTCTGCGCCACCGTTCTGCTCTGCAGGCTTTGCCTCCTTCTTGCTTGTGTCTAAAGCTGGGCTTTTTGCAGCAACCTTGGGTGAGGAGGGCTCCTCAGCCACCGACACAGTCTGGGGGCGTTCGGATTTGGAGCCTCTTGATTTGATTAAGTTAAGGAAACCACTCTTCCTCGAGTCCCTTTTCTTCTTCTCATCACCTGCTTCACTGTGCTCGCTGCTGTCTGAACTTTTAGTTGATGGTCTCCTAAAAAAGACACAGACATTTCAAACTTTTCTCCACTCTCCTCCTCCCTTTTTAAAATAGTATCAAATGACTTCTTCCAGGCAAAGCTTATCTTTCATATGACCCATATATTGCCCTAGGCCCAACCATTACCTGGTGAATCTATATTAAAAACAGGACAACTAGCATTGATTGTATCCTTCAGGATTCTTGTGCTGCTTTGTGCAGTTGTTTCATCTGCACTGGGCATCCGGCTGTTTCTAACACCAGACAGCTCTAACCAAGCAGTCTATGCACATAGATACTGGGTTTGCTTGGCCAGTTTTTGGTAGCAGGGTGTGCACAGGAGTGGCTTCTGTGTAAGGAGTCCTCCTGCTGAAGAGGAAGGAGCAGCAGAGAATGTGTGATGAACTGATTTCAGCCACCATTCCCTGTCCCCTGTGCCACTGGGGAGGAGAGGGTAGAGAAAATCAGGAGTGAAGTTGAGCCCTGGAAAGAGGGAGTGGCGGGGAGAGCTATTTTTAAGATTTAGTTTATTTCTCATTAACATAGTCTGATTTGATTGGTAATATATTAAATTTATTTTCCTCCAAGTCGAGTCTGTTTTGCCCATGACAGTAACTAGCAAGACATCTCTCCCTGCTCTTATCTCAACCCAAAAGGCTCTCATTATATTTTCTCTCCTCTGTCCAGCAGGAGGGCAGTGATAGAGCAGCAATGGTGGGCACAGGGTCAACCCACCACAACATACAATTTCCTCTGCTCTGTTACCAGAATGCACTGCCTGTGGTTTGCACATGCCTATTAGTAAAAGGAGAAGAACTGATCTAGGCACATGTTTAACACAGCTTTTGAGAGATCTTGTTCCTTAAGGGCCCTCCTTGAAATAGGAACTAGCTGGCACAGACACTTTCTCTCAGTAAGGAGTACAGAGGTCACTTTTACAGTGCAGATGCTCATCTTAAAAAAAAAAAAGAAGCCCCAAAACCAATCCCTAAAGAGTCCACCTGCCACTAAGGTTTTCTAGAGGCATCTTCTGAGCAAAGTATTCACACTTAAGGGCAAAGCTGACAACATACACATTCACATAAAAGCACCCAAACTGGAAAGAGCCACTGGTGTCCCAAATAAAGATCCTCAGCAAAGAGCATGGCTACAGATGGGTAAACAGGGATGTGCAAGTTCACAGGGAGATCTGAAACGAGCAGCTGGCAGGCACCCAAAGCAAGCACAGGAGAATGCAAGCCTGTGAACACGCTGAGCTTAACCTACTTAGGACATTTTTCAAAGCTACCATAGTTTCATGCCTCCACATAGTATATCACACATGGCTTCACATGTCACTATAGATATCTATAACTCATAGTGACTTTATTAGAACATTTGCTTTTCCTGGCACAGCTATCTACCAGTCACACTTACTGTTTTCCTTGATGGAAAACACAGAAAAGGTCATTCCAAGTTGCCTGGAAATCACCCTTGCTTTCTCATTTAGTTATTGAAATACTCTTGTGTGCACGTGCACAAACATGCATGAATTCAAGAGCCTCTACATGCACAGTTCTGTAAATATACAGCCAGCTCCAAAGCAACTGCATAAGCTCTATAACCTTTATATAAAGAAGGAGATATCTTTCAAATTAATGTTTTGCTTAAACCTGGAATACTACAAATTGGTGAAACACATCTTTAACATATTTCAAAACCAGCATAAATCTACTGTCATCTATGGAAATGCTGTACCCAACAGCACTCCTCACTAGAGAGAAACACCATGACTACAATGAGCACTGGGGAGACTCTCAACCAATATAAAGCTCTGCTTCAGCTCTAATAAGCTTCACTGAAGGGTAAAATGAAGTCAACTGAAATATAAAAATACACACTAGTTATTAATCCCCTCAACGTGGTATAGTAAAGCAATTTATTTCAAAGTAGCCACGTTTAAGGGCAGGTAATTGAATTCACAATGTCTTGACTACTAAGGTATTTTCTGACTTTGACAACAGTAAACCTGGATATTGGGAACAGGAGTCAAACACAGCTTGAAAGTGCTGCTCGCCCAGTTATCAAGATGGACTTTTTAAAAAAAATAACTTCTAAAATTTTTTTTAACTTACTTTGAATCCATTTTTGTCACTTTCTTAGTGAAAAATTCATCCACACCTTCATCCACTCTCCCCATGAGGCCATTCTGATCCCCTTCTGGTGGTACTCCAGCTGACACCTGACAGAAGAAAAAACTCTCTCTGTTATATAATAAGCTAAGCATGATTGCTCCAGTGATAATAATTAAGAGTTAAGACATTATAAAAATTATGTGTGCCAACCAGAACTCAGTGCAGACAACAGAATCACCACTGGAATTCCCCCTCTAGTCAGGCCAGCTGATGCATTACATCAAATGCAAAATAACCCAAAACACCAGTGACAAACTGGATGCTGCAATATATGAGGCCAGGAATCAAATGCCTTGGGCTTGAGAGAATAGAGGTCAGTCAGACAAGCAACAAAACACATAAAAAATAAATCCTGATCAGGTGGTGACCTGAAGAGAAAGTATTTTCAACAGCCAGTTGTTTCCCTATTTGGAGAAAAACCTGGATTTTGGACTTAGAGATTTAGAAACAGAGCTCCAGCAGGCTAATAGAGCCTTTTATAATTCATTCAGACTAGCACTTCTAAAAGCAGAGACTCTAAATACAGAATCAGGTGTTCCATTTCAGGAACCAAACACAGACTTTTGCTCAATGTCTGAAAACAACAAACTTGCTCCCCATCTTTGATTTCAATGCCCCCATTTTGAATATGGGTGACCTCAGGCATATAAACCAGGCTGGCTTTGAAATACCTCCCAACCACAAAGGCCCTGTGAAGATTAGCTGGTGACTCTGCAGCCTCCTGGGAGGATTTCTCATGTGGTCTATCTCCTGTACCTGGCTTTGATGTGGAAAAGCTCTATTACCAATAAAGACACTTTCTTTAATTCAAATGCCACATGGAAACCTTTTAGATGACTACAGAGGACTCCCCAAGACCCAACCCATTTGTACTCTCGGTAGTGTTAGGGACCAGGACAAAATAACAGGGTTTGTAATTTGAAACAATTCAAATCAAGGAATCTCCTAGTTGCCACTATAGCTCAAGAGTAATCCCAGCTTCTCTTCTGATGTGGAATACAAACTTTCTACGTTTCAATACTCTTAAAAGCTGCTATTAATATCAAATCCAGTCTCATTAAGTCAGGAAAGTGGGTTTCATATGAACCATGCTTTGACAGAGCCATGAAACTTTTAACTTTCCATTCCTGAACCCTGTTATTTTTGTTATCGAAGATAACAGTTAATATTTTATTGACACCTGCTGTAGCAATCTAATACTGATATGAAAGGAGCCCACCTGGTAATGACTCCTTTGCTGCCAGCCAAACTGGCAACAGATTTTCTATGAAGAACAGTTCTAGTCTAAATTAGCAAAATGATTTAGCAGATTTTCAACTTTGGTATGTTCTGTAGCAAGCTTGCTGAGCTGGAGCCTCTCAGAGTGGGCAGGGGTGCACATGCCTTCATCTGGGTTGGTCTCAGTGACAAACCCCTTATCACCAGCATCTCAAACACAACACAAAATAAAAGCGAATGATGCATTTTAGCAGAAATAAGAAACCACTTCATATTGATACTATAGTCCTCCAGGTAGTAGGGATAAATATGAAAGTATCAAAAGCAAGAGGATCTCCTGAAGGGGAGCTAATTCCAGGATCCAATGATCTACAGCAAATGAGAAGATCTACCTCATAAAGAGAAAATAATTTGCATATGAAACAGTAGCAAGTTCCTAAAAATTAACAAAATATGTACAGAAGTGTTGAGGGTGTAATAAGGTCCTTAAGGTACAGGATATTCTTATAGCTGTTATTGTAACACCTTCTGGTACCAGCATTAACTGTAAGACTGAGCTCTGGTTTGTGTTTTACCCTCCTAACTCTTTAAAAAAAAAAAGTGTTAAGCCTTCATTTGTCCTTTTTTATCTCTTTTCTAAGCTTAAGTTTAAAAGCAAGCATGTTTCTTTGTTAAGGGAAAAAATGGCTTTGAAGCAGAAATAAGTAAGATGAATCACAATCGCTTTCATACATTAGAGATTCAACCTCCTTTGCTGTACTAAATCTTCACACATGAAGGAAGAACTCATGAGGTTAGGATCTCACAAAAATCTAAATTATAAACAACTGTTTTATCATTTTGCTTCAAAGTTAACGCTACTTGAGACTGGATGGCTTTGAGTTTTTCTTCCCCCCCCCCCCCAAACATTCATTCCAGTAGAAACTCTGACAAAACTATAAATCTTTCTTCTGCCCACCCACCCAACTCAAGTTAAAAGTTTGTTTCTCTTTTTTCTCCATTTTCTCCTTTCTTTTCTTACATTTTTCAGCTTCCAAAGAACAAATCTGTTTTGCAGCAAAACCAGAGAAGTACAGCTATGATCATCTGAGACCCCTTGAATTACTAAATACAGATAATGGGAACAGCAAACAACCCAACAGAGCTGCTTTAAGTGGCAGAAAAGGTCAAGATTTTGCCTCTCACAATTCAAGTGCTTTCCCTAAGCACTGCTTTCTGTATTCTTGAAGTGGCAAAACCAGCAGCAAATCAACTCTGCAAGCAAAGTCACAGTCCACTCATGACTCTGACCTCCAAAAGCTGGCTGTTTTATTTTCAGAAGCATCAAAACAAACATCTTAAAGTCTTTCAAAAATTTGTTTGGACTCATTTTGAGAACTAGTAAGGAACTAAGTGGTTCATAAAAACAAGACAGGGACATATGAGTTTAACTAAAAAATCTCCTTTCAATTTCTGCAACTAAATAAACTCCCAATTTCCTAATTAATTCAATATGGATGAGCATTCCACAACACTGCACTATCCTGGGAAGTAAGACTTGTCTACGAGGAGCGACCTTTTTGCTGCTATTGAAGAAGACACTGCATGTGCTAGTTCCAGGCCTGGTAATGAAGAACCTGCCCCTCCCACACCCCCATTCCTTGCACCTCCCTGTGCTGATGGCACAGGACATGCTGAGCTTGGAAGCAACTGGGAAAACATGTGCATTCTGCAGCAGTGGAACTGGGAGAGTAAACACAGATGTGTTTTCACTACATGGAGACAAATCCATTCTTCTGCTACCTCTAGCCTCCCCAGTGAAGCACAAGGGAATGGAAAGTTGGCTTGAATATTCCCTTTGCTTGAATGTTTCTCCCTTTCCAAGTGGTACAAAAAGCACTCCACTATCTTTCCCAGCATTAGGGAAATTTCCAAGGATCCTCTCAATTGGAAATCCTCAGGAAGCAGAAGAGGCCATAGGCATTTATTGTGAGGCAGCCTGACACAGAGAGGCAACAGCTGCCCCTTGATGGGGCTACTTATCATATCAGCTGTGCCCTGTTGTTGTGAGATAACTCTGTAACTCCTCCAGATCTGTCCTCACATACCCTGAGGACACACCATCACAGAAATAAATCTTTACTGACGCCCCGTGTGCCAAGGAAATGGAGCTGTGGGAACTCCATGCACGTATAGTGAGTTCACACCAATGCCTTTCGTGAACAGACAGTGCTCTTCTGTTTTGCCTTTCTAAGGCAGGCTCCAGCATGAAAAGCAGATCTGTGACTATGCAGATTTGCTGGCCCAAACACCATCTTCAGTTTAGGAGCTGTGGGAAGCTGGATGTCACAGAGCAGCTCCTCTGAGAGCTGAGAGAAAGAAGGATTCATGCCAAGTTACCACATCTTAATGCAGGCAGAAAAAAGGATTAAGACTTAACAAACCCTTGCAATATAATTGAAAAGTCTCATGATATTTTGTGCATTTCCTGTGAAAGCTCCAAGCACCTCCAGAAACTGCCTCCATGAAAAAAAACCAAAAGCAAAATAAAAAAGGATAAAACATATCCTGGATTTAGGCTGTGTCAAACAAGACAAAAAGCTTGTAATAGGGATAGCACACTGAAAGACATGAATACCGGAAGAAAAATTAAGTAGTTGCTTATGGCTTTTATACCTTCAGCCATTGTCCTCATTACACTGCAAGACCTGACTCATGGCAAAAAGCAATCAACACACGACATTGCCAGCAATATTTTAATATAGACTCACTGCTGCTTGGCTGGGCTGCTGCTTTTTATTCCTTTTGGGCCTTAATTTTGTAAAGTGTTCCAGTTTCCTTCCTTCTTCTGATGGCAGCTCTGAAATGAATCCAGAAGTTCGTTTGTCTGGCCTGCTGGAAGGAAATGGTGGGTCTTCTATATGGATAGGTACTTCTTCCAGTGCTTTATCTAGATCAAATTCCATTTCTAAGAGAAATCAAAACTTTCTAATTAGATTTAACATGATATTTAAAACAAAAGACGATGCCATTCCTCTTTTTGGTGGCAAATAATTATAAGCACATTCAGGGAAATTAGCCACAACATTTCTGTGAGCAGAGAGAGCACTGTGAGCCACTATTTACTATAAAACACATTAGCAGAGTCCCAAAACAAAGCAGCCAGTGTGGGCCACAAATGCAATCCAGAGGGAGGGAGAATCACCTGTGTTATTCAATCAAGAACCATCTAGAACCACCTCAGGCAAGCAAAGAAACAAAATGGTTTTAAGGAATTCTCACTTACCAAAAGCTCTGGACACTGGCCGGAGCATTCTACTGTGGATGCTTTTCCTTTTTGATTTAGGAGTCATCTATCAACACAAAACAAAATAACAATTACTTTAGGGGACAAAAGAAATGACAACAAAACAGTTTTTGAAGCCTATGAACCATTTAAAGATCTGATTTGATTTAACACCAGAAGGGAATGGGGCTTTTCCTCCCTCTCTCATACATTCAGAACTTTTTTAAATTTGTATTTTAACTGACTTTGAACAGAACCAGGGAGGTAGTTCATTTTTCCCATTAAAAGTGCAGGCTGCACACAGGATGATCACTGAAATTGTCCAAGCATTAAATCTTTGATCTCCATCTGTAAAACCAGGGAACTATTAAAATCTCACCTCTGCAGAGATCACGAGGGACTCATTTAAGATTTAATTACTTTGTCCAACACTGCAGTTAATGACAATACCAGGAATAATCTACCCCTTGTTCTAGCTTTTATTTTTGATACAAAACACAGTTCTTCAGTTCATTTGTTAGTGGTATGTCACTGGGAATCAATGCTTCTGGACATCACCACGCAGCTCACCAAACTTCCCTAGGAAAATGAGCTTTGGAGAATACAGCCCTTCTTCAAAAAACAAAACCACCATGTTAGCAGTATCTGTAGCAAACACATGACTTCCTTGGACTTAACATAGATTGAGAAGAGGTGGAAAGTTCAGCATATGTTCAACACAGTCACTGAATTACTGCTACCAGCCTTCTGATCTTCATGTTGCCAAAAAATGTAATACAATGCCTTAAGAGTGCAAACACCCAGACTTAAGACTCAAGTTTGCTCTTTTTGGAAGAAAGTTGTCTGTCTTGTCTTGACTGAAGCCTTCTGAAAGTTTGCATGACGAGAAAGACAGTTTTGCTACAGGAAATGGATGCATTACCAATTCCAAACCTCTTAACATAGCTCTCAGCATTGTCAGACTTTTTGTTTAAAAATTGAACTGCAGGTTTTCTCAAGATTTAATTTAAAATCACTCAGGTTCTATAAAGATGGGCTCCTTTTGGGGTAGAGTTGTACATGCTGGCTTTAGTGATATCCATATATGTCCATTAACCTGCTAGTCTTGAAGCCTAGTGACTTCAAATCTAGAGGATTCAAATTCTGTTATGGCTTACCACTCATTAACAGAATTGCTAATGAAGGTTAGGAGTATCAATTTTAATCAACCAGAAAAAACATAGTAGGCATTAATATTTCAGACAAATCATGAACTGTTTAGGGCAGACATTTGCTGGTTTTTATGCATGGAAAGTTCAGTGCACAGATTCACATGGGCTGAATTCATATTCCCAAAGTAGTCCCAAGGATCATTACACCACTATTCATATGCTCAGGGTTATGACAGATTTTTTTGTGACAGGACAGCTATTACCCGTGTTCTCAAGACCAGAAAAGGACTTGAAGACTACAGAGTGGGCAATGATAGCACTGCCTGGGCAATAAATAAATAAATAAATAAATGGGCAATAAATAAATAAATAAATAGATAAATAAACCAGAGCTCTGGTTTTATTGACATGTACATTGTTGGGGAAAAAAAAGATACCTTCAGCTGTTGCAGGTTTCCACTTCCACATTTGACAACCATCAGTAAATGACACAATAGTTTCAAGATGAGCCAGGAAGTAGTTTGCCACCTGAGCAGACACACTCTGACACTAATGAGCAGGTTCACAGTTACCAATAAATTAAATGCAATGGATTGGATGGTGAGTGGCTGGAGAGGTGCTGAATTTTTTCAGCCACAACTGCAGTGGACCGTGCAAGAGGTAGGCAGCTGGGCAGCCTCTGAATTGCACATCTCAACAGCTGTCCATCCATCCCCCAAAACTGAAACAACCATAGCATTCACACCTCACATAAGAAAGAGCTGAAGCAGCTCAGCATATGGGGGACAGCAATCACAAGTTACTACCAGTAGTCCTGGTTTCATTTCCAGACACAGCCCATTTCTCTTGTGACAGTATATTCACACACATTTTGGTCTGTTTCCTGGGTTTTTTTTGGGTGGTGTGACTGGAAGTTACATTTAGTAGATACAGCAACTCCTGTGCTAAAGGACCAGATGGGAGGACAGAAAACACTGATGGAAGAGCTCTGGTCACTCAGTAGCTGCACAGCCACGGGCAGTGTTCTGAGTGCATGAACACCGACAAGCTGAGAGCTGCCTCGGCCCAGGGCACCAATGCAAAGCAGCACAGGGCAAGTTTTGAGGTTCCTGTGCAAGGACTGGAATGCTCCACATTCCAACAGCCAGGAACAGAATGATTTCATTTTACTTCCCAGACAAGAAAGTGCCCCCAGATGACCCTGCAGAGCTGGTGCTGATGACCATAAGCCAGTCTCTGCTGTAACTTACTGTCAGCTTGGCATGATCCATCAGCAGCTTGGTTGCTGGGGATAAAGGCAGAGGGATAGAGATGCTTCCCATTTGCTTTAACAGCATGAATAACAGCTCCACATACACTTTTATTTGAAAACCTTCTGTTTTCTAGCCTGTTTAGGAAGTGCACAGATGAAAGGCTTCTTGCCAAGTGAACTTTCTAGATCACACGCAGAGCAAAATGGGTCAAAGCATTAATTTAAATAGGCCAGTGTGCTCTTTTACAAAATATTAGGCTTAATCTCTGCTTAACATCTCAGCCACCACACAGTCTGCTACAGCAGCAGCACACATGTCATTGCTAGAGGAGATATCTGAACTCCCCAGCCTGACTCCCGTTTCCTATATTTCATAGAAGCAGTTCAGCTTTAGTAGAAGCACATCTTCTGTCTCCTCACTACCTCTGGCCCCACAAGCACAACGTGGCTCTCTCTCTTTATGCCTCCCTTGTGGCCTTTACAAAGGAATAGCTGTTAGTATCACCTCCTCTCATACACAACTTCCACAGACTTTCCATTCTAGCACACCACCTCCTGAATTCTTCCTTGTTTTGCCTACTTTTCCATAAGCACATTGTAGGCTGCTTGGCAGAACAGACAGAAATATTAACTTCATCTCTGGAATTTGAGAGGATCTCAGGAGATGGTTCCATGAAAGTGCCCTTCTGCAGTAGATGTGGGCCAGCAGATCTCTACCACACTTCCAAATAAGGGCTTATTAACACACTGTCATGTGTCCTTGCTAACTTTAAGCTCCCAGGATCTCTTCCCCTGATCACTTTTCCAGTTTCCTCCCTTCTGACTGCCTTCCTCACAAAACTGTCTGAGCTCTCTGGAGTTTTCTGAAATTGTATTACCAGCTGTGGAAGAACACTAGTACCTTGGGAATTAAAAACAACAACTGAAATTGTTCTGTTTTGAATGCTAGAAAACAATGTACTTTCAGAAACAGAATCTCAGATATTCTCTTTGTTTATACAGATAATTGAAATTACTCTCAGTGCCAAGGGATATGCTTATTTCCATGTTTTTCTCCTCCTACTTGACAGTAATTTATATTCAATCCTATTAGATACAGAGATGCTCTGTGACCCTCCTGTCACTTCCCTTTCAGAAGATTTCAAACAAACTAATGAACAACTTGCTGCTCCCTCTTGAAATTTATCTCCCCAACCAGACTCCCTTCAACATATGGGTTTTCAGCTTTGAGAACATGTTTCATTAAGCAGTATGATGCTTGAATATAAAACCAACTCAACAGATTTTCCTTCTGAGCAGTAATATTTGTGCTTATGCCTCCAACATCAGCATTCTGCTTTGGTTTGGTCTTAAAACCAAGGGATCCCTTAAATTCAGATGCTACATTAGCTGAACCTTTTTGTAAATCCAACTCATTCCTGAATCACTGCCTATTTCATTTGTAGGTGCAGATGGATGACACTACAGTCTCCCAGGAGACTCTCAAGGCAGTACAGAGGCAAATGGAGCACAAAAACATAAACAAGTAGGCCAGAAACAGCAGAGCTAAAAAAATACTTACACTTGTACAGCAGAGAGTCTCCATGCAGCAAAAAAGAAAGAAAAAAGAATATGAATGGGGAAGACAAAGCAATAGCAGTTCTCAGGAAAGGAGGGAAAACCAGGAATCACCAAAATAAAGAAAAGTAAAGCCAAAACACTTGGAAGTCTTAGCAGGAAAGGTGACATGCAAGAATGAGGTAAAAATCCCTTGTATTTGGAAGTGCTAGACAAATTTGTTTTTCCAGAGGATAACCAGAGAAATATGTGCTCTCTCATTTGATCTACATTGGGACAAATTAAGGTTTTCTGACATTTGTTTCCAATATAAGGCACTCGCCAATGGTGCCAACCTGCCACCTGCTGTCCCCATTTTTCCATTTTGCTGGCACCAGTAGCAAAAAAATCCCAAGTAATTCTCCTACTTCCTAGTCTGAAAGAAGATTCTGAATTAAAAAATGCCAGTTTGTTGTGGTGTGCAAGCAAGCAAGGAAAATAAAACAAAGCTTCTCTTGAAGGAATGAAAAAGGATGGAAGTCTGTTCTCCTGCGGTTTAAATAAATCTAAACTAAAGGCAACAGTGTTTCTCCTTCCCATAAGGAAGTTTAGAGGCACAGACTTTCAAGCACTTTTGGCATATGAGAAAGGTGCTGTTTCATGACTGAAGCAAAACCTTTTCTCTTTCCTTCAAAAATTATAAGCAAAAAAAAGGAAGCAGCGCAGCCATCACAGGAAATGAAGCAATCCCAAATGCCATATCCCATCTCTTCCATGGCTCAAGACCAACCATGCTCCTCCCAAATTTAGGGTTAGAAAAAACAATTATTAGAAGTGTGCTTTTGTTTTCAAGTTGGATGGGACCTGCTGCTATTACAACACTGCAGGTATTAGCAGAATGTGGCAGAAGTAGTCATGGTCTGGATTAAGCATCTTGTCAAGAAAGTGCTGCATGTTCTCGAACCCAGCTCCTCTCCTTTATTTTCCTGCTGTCCTCAGGGTCAGTTGTTTGTTTGTTGGGGTTTAGCCTCTGGGTTTTGGGGGGTTTTTTGTCTTTATTTTCTTTTACCTTCAGAAACTTTGGCTTTATGTAAAAGTTCTCAGCTAGCAGTGATTCCGGCAAACCACCTCATCACTCTCCTTATGTAAGCTATCCCTGCACACATACACTCTCATTCAATTTCACTGTCAGAATCTATGTTCTTTCTTCTCTTGCCCATCTTCTACACTACCAATCACTACAGCTGCTCTGAGATTGCTGGAGAGACTGCAGAACCAATTGACAAATATCTCGAAAACTGATACAATCTTTAATAAAGTGCTCCTGCACACTTCAAGAAATAAACCTGCCACTGATTCTCTTTCAGACAGCATTTGTGGCAGTAGTCCAGCATTTTCTGTGTATTTAATGCACAGACAGGAAAGTTATTTGTATTATATATGCAGATGGAAATGTGACTAGGAGCAAAGTGCAAAGTAACATACATAAATAGAAGCAGTCCCAGGATCTGAGGGAGTTTACAGTCTATGGTCCTGATCCAACAAGGGCTCATGGAAAACTCCTGCCTTCCACAGTTCAGTGATCTCCCGACTACTGAGGCACTTAAAAGGTGCCAAATACCTTGTGGGTAGGGAGTCAGGAGGGATAAAGGCGCGCAGCAGGCAACAGGTTAGAGGAGGAAGCACCATTAAGCAAAGCAAAGACAGAGGGACTTGCCTGAAGCCACCAAGGAATTTGGCTGCTCTGCAGGGAACCTAATGCCAGTCTTCAGACCCCTGAAGCACTACAGACCATGAGGCCTCTCAACCTTTCCCCCTTCTGTTTGCTCTCAGCATAATTGCAATATGAAGTGGTCTGCCTCACAGTGTACATGGACCATCCCCAAAGATGAAATATCAACCCACAACCAAAAATCCCAAGAAAATTAAACCCAAACAAAATCAGAAACTGCATTCTAGGAATGTGCCAATGAGGTTTGAGATGTCATAAAAATATTTCAAAGGAATTTTACAGAACATATTTATCCAATGCTATACCATTTCAGCTGTATGCGTTTTGTGGAGTATACCTTTTTAAGAAAGAATTATAAGAAAACAAAGCATTTTATCACAAGTCCTGTTGTTTTCTTTTGCTGTAAGGAATTCTGACCTGTAAAGCTGCCATGACAGCAATTCAGTCAATCAACATTTGCCACGCTTCCTTTAGTCTCCTAACTACCTCTGATAGTGTCTCACATCTGTTGTCTCATTAAAAAAAAAAAAAAATTCTTAACGAAGCAGAGCAGCAAATTGACCAGTTCTGGGTTTTGCATGTGACATCTTTGGACATGCAGGTATCTCACCATCTGTATAGAAAACCTTAGGAACTAGGAAGTTGCTATTGCTTACTTCAACTACAAAAGATTTTGTGATGCAATTTCCAGGGTGAAACCCCCCATGTGGCTTCTGAAAACCAGTGATGCACTTCTCACTTGCAGTGACAATAACCTGAGCCACTGTCCTCAGAATCTGCCCCTTGAGTGCCATTGTCCTTGGAAAGTTAAATGCAATGCTAAAATCTGTGACACCTAATGGACTATTTCTCAGTAGACAGAAGAGCAATGCCCCTCACAGTCCTGAATGTAGGGGCCATGATCTTTTGTATCAGCATATCAGTCCTTACCTTCATATTTCAGAGTTCTGTACTCTAAATATGATTGATAGACAGATAGACAGACAGAGTAAATAGTGTAAATAAATATGGCATACAAAATAATCCATATGTGAGTTTCAGGAGTATGTTTACCTGTCTTCCCTCTCTGAAGAGCTGAATTTCTAGA
Source organism: Molothrus aeneus (assembly GCF_037042795.1). Classification (NCBI taxonomy): domain Eukaryota; kingdom Metazoa; phylum Chordata; class Aves; order Passeriformes; family Icteridae; genus Molothrus; species Molothrus aeneus. The sequence continues at coordinate 92,999,625 of NC_089646.1, forward strand.
GAAGGACCTATGGGTTCAGTATTAATTCAATTAGTCTCATAGAAACCACCCTGACCTTTAGAATTACTTTGTACAGAAATATTTTCTGAAAGAAAAGGAGTAGCACTGCAGTAAGATAAGCTCAGTAGATTTGCCCTTGAGCTTGTTATATTTCACTAGCCAAGGAACCTTTGCTTTTCTGCTTGCTGAGATGTGGCGCATGTACTCTGATATTTCATCAGGCATTTCAGTATTTTCTTTTAATTAATAATTCTGCACTTGCATCTTTTGAGTCATGTAAAATTCCTGCTAATAAACATTCCTGCATAAAACCAACCAAAGCTTTCAGTATGAAGAGTGAAAAATCAGATACAAATTAAACTGAGTGGTTCCTAAAATTACTAAACCAAATGTTTAATTCCATGTTCTGAATTAGTATCCTGCAAGGAATTCGTGCCTGCAACTACCACCTGCAAAAGAAAAAGCAAGTCTCCATAGCATCAGTTTTGCTTTCTATTTGCTCATAAAGAGGTTAACATCTTCTACAGTACCTGGGCTTCAAGATGATCCAAGAGGATGGTTCCAACTACATTACTTTTGCTTTTATAGTTATTTTAGTTAAAAACTAAGCGCAGGGCAGAGAGCTGCTAGCACAAACTATATCTTCAAGTCACCACAACCTGCTTGCTTGTCATTGTTTATTACCTTCAGCTGGCAAAAGCTGACCCAAAATTTACTTTGTTCATGACCTAATCTTCCATACAGTAAGAATAAAAAGCTCTTAAACTTGGCAAACGTGCAGGGGTGGACAGCTATTCAAGATAGCCTTAGGCAGTCCTTTAACAGCTACCATATGTATCAGGTGCCCTGGGCAAGAACATCATTAAAGCAGCTCAGAGGCACTGTACTCCTGAATGGGTGTTCAAGCCAGGAAAAACAGGGCTTAGGGCAACTTCATCTAGCAAAGGCTGCTCCTGCCCACGGCAGGAACTTGGAACTAGTGAATCTTTAAAGGTCTCTTCCAACAGAAACCATTTGATAATTTTATGAAAAGAACGGCTGTAGCTGTCTGCCCTAGAGCTTCCAGCACTGAGAACCAGCACAACTTCTGCATCTCTCCTTCCATCCAACAACCTGAACAGCTACCAAAAGGATAAGCAGTCATCCAGACAAAAAACTACCAGCCATCTTTCCACTGTTGCCAAGCCCTGTGTGGGCAGATGATGCATTGCTTGTGGTGGCATTTGACAGGGGAAATGCCCTGGAGGGGCAAGTGGACTCCATGCTCAGAATTATGATGGGAAGTTTTACTCTTGAAAACCTAGGCATACTTGAGCTGTTGTTATTTTCTCACAGAGAATACTGCTTCAGACATCTCTCCAGCATGCACAATAAATCTTTGTACCCCTCAGACATTTTGAAATATACTTTATGAACTGAAACATTAAAAAAACCTCTCAACTTTCTGAATTTTAAGTCCTGCCTATACTTTATCAAGTTATCTTCCTTTCCTATTGAAAACAGGAAATATCTTGACAGGCAACTAGCAAATATTCTAAGACTCTGCATGAGAAACTGAAATACTTGAATAGAATATTTGACTTTCTTCTATAAAACAAACTGATAGAAAATGTCAATCATTATTTACCCAAGAGAGGATGGCAAAACTCAAAAGCTGACCTATGCAGTGATGACACTAAAGTATGACCTAATTTAAATAATGCTGCTTGGTCAGACAGTCATGGGGCAGCACGTGAGCCTAGGAGAGACAGAAACACAATGAAAGGATTGGAAGATGCCTACCCTGCAAAGCAGGGCTGCTCACCACAAGCATGGAATTAAATGCTGATTGTATAGACACAAACTTCCCAGGAGTATCTAAATACCATGGTATTGGAAATGACTCATAGATAAACTGTAGCAGATAAAATGAGGTTCTGATCAACTTTGAGTGAAACCAACCTGACTTTTCTATCACTTTGTTCGTCTCTCATTTTTTTCTTTTAATTTTCTTTAATATCTGCATACTTGAACATTCTTTCACCTGTTTAAGTGCTTTTGGTTTCAAATTAGTATTCCAGTCCTGCCACTACTGACCTCGAAAATTCACACTAACTTGATCTAACGTGAGATACAATCTCACTCCAAAGATAGATGCACCACTTTGTAATGAGGCTTTAGCTGACCTGAATAACATCCAAAGAAAGTATGTTTTCCTCTAAGTTCTCCTCTAGTCTAACAAAAGATGTTTTGAGAGGACGCCTGATACATTTATGAATAAGGCTGTGTGATGCAGTTGTCAATGACAGCAGTGATGAGACTTGATGACTTGGAAGCTGTCTTCTGACCTTTTGGCAGTATGCATGCTTGATTTTATTTATTTATTTTGAAGTTCCTATTCTGGTAACCCAGCTCATCCTAACCTACTTTACCTTGACAAAATATAGCAAAGCCTAATGGTACTCTGTAACTGCCTACCCTAACACAGATTTTATCTCCCCTCTTCCTGTGAGGAAGTATTCTTTATCCCTGCAAGACGAAATATCAGTGTTGCAGAGCAAAATGTGGCAAGCCTCATGTTCTTCTGGGTGAAGCAAGAAGCGTGAAGCACTCTTAGTGAGACAGACTCATGCTTGTGCTATTTTCAGTAAGCTCTCCAGATTTCAGAGTAAACAAGATTTCCCCAGACAACACAGATTAAGTGCCTCATGCCAACTTGTTCATCTGAGATGCTGGAAGAATCAAAAAAGCAGCAGAAAGGACCACACAACCTATACAGAAAACTCCTCAGCCATTTGAGAAGGTCAACTTGCCAGATGCTAATTGAATTGTGACACATCATGACTGCAGAGAGATGTGTGCTACAGAAATAGCATTATCACAGGTTATTCTCATGCTGCTTGCTGTCATGCCTCTGCCAAAGGCTTCAGAGCAGAGATTTTGGCAAGAACTACTCCAAAGGAGCTCCTGCTGATCTACCAGGCAAATAACAAGAAGATTCTTATAAGCAGAGTCTGTGGGAAGATGACTCTATATCTGTTTGTGCTGAACATCAACTGACTCCATGGTTCTGCTGGCAAAAGGGACCACATGAGTGCTCCCTGACCCAACCTGTGCAAAAGGGGCTTACCCCCATAACCTCTTGACTCTACCTGAAGCAGGTGGGTGAGTTCTGGGGTGATTCAGCTGCTGGCTTGAATGGGCAAGCAAATGCAGGTAGGGACAGTCACCTCTCCCCCAGGTGGTGGCTGGGTGTCCATAAGCAGGCTGTGACAGCCTATGACAGCCAGTTGGTGCCTGCTGAGATGCCTGTGCTGGCAGCCTGGGCATTCAAATTTTTGTCTGCAGAGTGGCAAATGGTTGGATTGAGCAGCCAGGAGTGGCACTACCCACAGACTGCACAGCTGCACATTCAAGACCTTTCTGTCCACCACAGACAAACCTCTTAGTAGTAGAAGAACTTAAAATCCCTGCAGAGAAGTTCAGCTCTCAAGACCAGTGCTTCAGTGAATGGTTTGTTACTGAACTCTCCTCTCCATGTGGCTTTTTCATGACACATGAAGTAAACCAATGGAAACTCAGCATCAATAAGACAATTACTGCCACAAAGGATGTAAGTGCTTTCTTGTTCCCAGCTGGGAACAAGTTCATTTTCTTCCAAGCATCTGGTACAGTGCTGTGTTTTGGATTTAGTACGAGAACAATGTTGATAACACGATGGTGCTTTTAAATGTTGCTGAGCAGTGCTTACACTAAATCAAGGACTTTTCAGCTTCTCATGCAGCCCTGCCAGCAAGGAGAGTGGGGGTGCACAAGAAGTTGTGAGGGGGCAAAGCCAGGAGAGCTGACCCCAGCTGACCAAAGGGACATTCCAGACCATATGGCGTCATGCTCAGCTTATAAAGCTGGGGGTAATTGGCCAGGGGGTGGCGGCTGCTCCTCAGGGTCTGGCTGGGCATCAGTCAGCAGGTGCTGAACAACTGCATCATGTGTCACTTGTTTTGTACATTTTTTCATCATTATTACTATACCCCCTTCCTTTTCTGCTCCACTTGTTTTTCTTCTCAAACCATGAGTTTTTTACTTTTTTTCTGATTCTCTCACGCATCCCACTGCGGGGGAGGTGAGCGTGATGTTCAGCTGCCTGCCAGATGAAATCACAGCAACTACACACCCTCCTCTCCACCCCCAGCACAAATCTGGGTCTGCTAAGGCACCAGTATTGCAGGAAGACCCTATAAACTCTATAAAGTGCCTGGTACAGGTGTCACCACCCAAACAGAATACCCAGCAGCTGCATTCCACAGCTCTTCCTATAACCTAGGCAGAAAGCAATCTCCAAATTTATACATTTTTTTTCTTAAACATGAATGCAGTGCTCTTAAGCAGTTCATCACATTCTTCATTTATTTCATGTTGTGCCAAAAATGAACTCTAGATTATGAGAAACAGCTTTGAACTCTAAGAAATCTCAGCTGGTTTAAGAAAGAAAACCCACCTATAAATTATCCATCACCTCCTTCCATTTAGAGACCCAAGAAAAGACACTGAAAGCTAGGTTTCTTTTAGAGTGTTTCAGCTGGGAACATGTAACCCCTCATAAGCCTGTACTCTGTAGTCTATACATGTATCAAGTACTGAATAAACATGGGTAAGGGCAGTGAGGATGTTGCAAAATTATATACAGAGGAAATCAGGAAAAGATAGGTAATGAATATTCACTATTAAAATTAATGTATTCATAATTCTAATGAGGATAACACATAAATTGGAAACAAACAAGACATTCTGCAAGGTGATCACACTGATTCCCTTTGTATGGCACTTTCTCAGCCACAGTACTGCATGTGTAGGGAAAGGCTTAAGGAAGGAGGACTCTGGCAGTGTGCTTTGCTCCTCCTGGTGATATTTTCATAAACTGTCCTAGTTCGGGGTGAGTCAGAAATACGACTGGACTCCCACTGCACTAGATTTGCTCACATGCCTGTGAGCCTTTTCAGAAGCCAAGAACACTCTCACATACCATAATGCCAGTTTCTAGCTTCCCACAGAGTGCTGTATTTACTGCACATCAAAGGCCCATTTCTGCTAATGCATACAAGAGAGAAACTCAAGTGTCACAATCAATTTAATCCACCATTCATCCAGGCTGCTGCCTTTGCCCTCATCCCTGTCTGCTTGTTTCTGCCACTCAGGATTTGTTCTGTGGACTCAACCAGGGGACTAGTTGGTCTGTAAACTAACCTGGGAAAGAAATCCTCCGTGAAAAGCTGAACTGTCAGTCGAATCAATTCCCACACCCAGTTTGTTGTGAGGTTGTGGGCAGGAAAGTGCGAACTCTGTATGGGGGAAAGTGGAAATGCTCATTTCAGCAAAAAGAAGACTTTTGCTGGATTAAGTCAGTCGCAGAGCTGGAGCTTTATTTATAGCACAGGAGAATATAGAGTCCAACAGGAAACTTGGTTTATTTGCAGTAGGTGTTCAGTCTTTCATCCAAAAAGCTGAGTCTATGCTTGAGACAATTCTGTTGCAGGTAAACAGGGAGCAGTAAGAATCAGATGTGGTAGTAAGTCAGGGCATACCAGAGAATCTGTGATTTGGTTTTTCTTCTTACAGCATCAGTGGCACATGTTCCTGAGTGTGCACCATGATCCCCTCCTTCTGCCAGGGAAAGCAACTGAAGAGGTTTCTGTTGTTTTAATTCAAACTTGCTGCTGATGGGAAAAGGGGCAGGGGTTGGGGGTGGGTCAGAGGAGAAAAGCTTGCAGGTGGTGCTGTATGAGTTTGGGGTGGTCATTTTGTCGTGTATGTTTGTTTTCAATAATTTAATTCTTGGTGAGTGCCATTTTTTCCTTTTCTCTGAAAACACTGAGGTCCATACACTCCTTGTGATTCAGAACACACAAGGTCATAAATTTTCATGTGAATACAGTACTCATCTGCTAAATCTTTGACAATGGCTAGCCAGGAAAACATACACCACCAATCTACAAGTGTTCTGCTATTTCTGCAAATTTTCTTCTCTGCTCTACAGGTGAAATCTATTGTTCAATAAAGAACTTTAATATATTGCTAATGAGATTTTTTTTCCTTCATTGAAATCACAGAACAATTTCTGTGGTTAAAATTAGAAATAGATGAAAAATGGCTAACACTCAATATTCATCACAGGCAGTCCTGTCCCATTAGCCACTAGCATTTTTTCAAACACAATTTACCATCCAAGTGTTTCAATCTTACACAGAAATGCTTTAAAGAAGAGTTATAGGCAAACTTCTGTATTGCAACCTACAATTGCTTTACATGTTTCAAACAACTTCCTACCATACCTCTTCATAAAACAAATAACCTCTACTTTGCTCTAAAAACAATACTTATCCTGGCTGTATGCTCATTACTACCTATAGTAATAAAGTTATATTGCTGAAAGAGATATTTAAAAAAGATAGGTGCATGGATTGTTAATAAAAGAAAAGCTGTTTGTCTCAAAACATCTTTAAATAGTGTCCTGACTCTCTTGAGCTCTATTCAAATAGCTAAAAAAAAAAGATTTAAGAAAATAACTGTTAAACACAATCTAACAAAGATGCTTCACTCTCTTTTGGTGGGGAGTATTATTTAATATTTCTTACTTCTGCAAAGTACTAATGCACATGACAACTAGAAGCATTATGCAAATCAAACTCAGATAGTACCTCCCTACTTGATCATACATACCGAGACACACAATATTCAGTCTCAGTAAAAAAAGGGTGCATTATTTAAAGGTAGTTTTAAAATGCATGCATGAGTTGAATATGTGTCACGCTCATCATATACACACAAGACAATTTAGACAAACCATACTATTTTATGAACTTAATTCATGATTGAGTCTAAGCTCTGAAAAGCAGGCCAAGGGTTTTCCTTTCATCTGAGAAGAGCAAGTCATTTTCTGCATAAAGATTTTTCTTTCCATCTTAGTTGCACACAAGTTTTATCTAATGACTCATTACCATCAATGCAGCTCTAATCAAATGTAGACAACTAAGACAGCTGTAGATTAGGGAAGCATCAATTTACTGTTGTGCAGCTCAGGGAGATCAGAAACTCTTGGATGTGTAATGTTCCAGCAATCTCATCCTACGCTGGACCACTCAATCGCTCCCAGTGTTCCTCACAACTCATTTAACAGACTGGTAAATACTGGCATGACTGACAAGTCTTTCATATTATGGGCCCCCAGGCCACTGTTAAAGGCTGGATAAGAAATTTACCCTAAGCTGAAGCTAATAAGTGTTAACTGCAGAGTTTGGTATTTAGGAAATCCTAATTCCCACAACAGAAAATACTAGCAATAACATGTAAGAGTCCATTTTTCAGTGATGCATTTCATGAGCCCATTTGTGATATTTCATTCTGTCTTGTCTGTGTTGTTTATACATATCTGAATTTCTTCTCTGTCAGGGAAATCCTCCCAGCCACAGCCACTCTGCTTGAGAATAGGTGGGCAGGCTCTGAAATAGTGCCTGTCTGTTTCCTCTATCACCAGCAATGGAGGTTTCAGATCCCTCTGCTGCCAGTCCAAGTGTTCCAAACTCTTCTGCATTTGGCTTCCAACCCACACATAAAAACAAATAGCTCATAAACATTTTATTACCAATAGATCCACCTCACTCCCAGTCATTCATATAGCTTCAGTGATATACAATCTACCTACAACCATAGTCAAATGTGATTCCAGATCCAGTTTTTCCCCACATTGTTGAAATCCAGCTTCAAGGGAAGCTGGTAAATAACAACATGAGGCTGTATGGTTTACCCCAGACAAAATACTGATCATAAATAGGCTTGATGAAGAAAACAAGGACAAAGAATTGATGAAGATAATGGGGGTTTGCAAAACAAATCCTGTTTTGCAAATGGGAAACAGCTTCCCCCAAAAGGTGGTCCAAGCTGACTGCCTCTCCTTCATGACAAAAATCTCTTCTTCCCAAAACATCTTGACAGCCAGCTGGAGCAAGGCTGGGCTTAGAATAGGCAAGTTTTCTCTGGCATCCCAGCAACATAATCAGCCTTATCCTATTTTCCAATTACTTTTGGCTATAGGAGATTAGGCTCCCAAACAAGCACAATACCAAGCTGCAATTCAAGGTTTCAGGTTTGAGCTTTGCCTAACACACAGCCAGGTGCATTTAATCAAAAGGCTAAGATCTGCTTAAGGATTTCCAATGACCAAGCAAGGCAGAGTCCTGAACTAATGCTGTTTTGGAAGTAATATCTAAATATCTATTTCGCATTTAAGATTTAAAATATTCAAAATAAATTACATTCCCAATTATAGTTCATAAAACCATATGCTTCTCTTCCTAGTAAAATCTCTCAGCTACATATCTGTGTCCTGCACTGATCAGCTCATAAAACATTCTTTGACCCTTTCAGAGGGTTCCTTGTTTCCACACAAATACCTGTGTGACACTAAAAGCTGCCACAAATAAGGTTATGTTTATCAAGAGAATATCTGAACTCTGTAGCATTTTCCCATAGCTAAAATGAATCACTTGGAAAGTGCTCTCTTTGAAGTTACTAACTCCACACAGAAAGAAGATGCATTCTTGAAGTGCTTTTAGTTGCAAGAAACTCAGTGCAAACACTAGCTCAGTAAAAATCCCTGTATTGCTCAGCCTTTTGGAGCTGTGTCATTGTGTCAATGTTAAAGCTCAACAAAGCCAAGTGCTAAGTCCTGCACGTGGGTTGGGGCAATCCTAAGCACAAACACAGGCTGGGCAGACTGAGAGCAGCCCTGGGGAGAAGGACTTGGGGGTGTTCATGGAGAGGAAGCTCAACAAGACCTGACAATGTGCACTGACATCCCAAAAAGGCAATTGTATCCTGGGCTGTATCAAAAACAGAGTGGACAGCAGAGTGAGGGAGGGGATTCAGCCCCTCTACTCTTATCCTGTGAGAACCCACCAGGAGGGCTGCATTCCAGCTCTGAGGCCCCCAATTTAAGGACATGGACCTGCTGGAATGAGTCCAGATGAGGCCATGAGGATGATCAGAGGGCTGGAGCACCTCTCCTATGAAGACAGGCTGAAGGAGCTGGGGTTGTTCAGCCTGGAGAAGTGAGGGCTCCAGGGAGACCTTATAACAGTACCTAAAGGGCATCTACAAAAAGGAAGGACTTTTTACAAGGGCATGCAGTGATAGAAAAAAGGATAAATGGCTTCAACTGAAAGAGGGTGGATGTTGATAAGAATATTAGGAAGAAATTCTTTACAGTGAGGGTGATGAGGCACTGGAATGGGTTGCCCAGAGAAGTTGTGGATGCCCTGTCCCTGAAAGTGTCCAAGGACAAATTGGATTATGCTCTGAGCAACCAGGTCTAATAGAAGATGTCCCTGAGAACCTGATCTTTCGTGTCCCTTTCAACTCAAACTATTCTATGAATTCATCTATTTATCTGTGTATTTTTACAGCAGCAAGCAACATCATTTGCAGTCAGAATGCAAAAAGCAGCTCCCAAATATGGATTACAGTTTTTAATAAATGGATTCTTTAGCACTGACTAAGATTACTGTCTCATGTTTATTTGATGCTTCATTCTCTTCAGAAATTAGATACTGATGAGAATCTGGGTCACAAAGGTATTTCAATCTCTGTGCAAGATGAGGGTGAATGAAGAGAATGAAGACATATAAACACTTCTGAAGATAAGTACAGTTAGCATCTAATGCATTTTTTAGAGAGTCTAAGCAGCATCACATTTCCATTATTTTAATATGGCCAAAGTGAAGGATAACAGTGGAGTGATATGATGCTGTCATATAACCATGGTGATATAAGATAAAGACAGGAGCTATTTTTTACATTTCCAGTACTACCATCCTAACAGGCTACAAGAATAAATTTAAAGGCAGAGTGTGGGGTGTCAAAACGAGCCTTTAGTTTAGTTTTCTATATATGAAGCCAGGAGAAAGCCTCTGGCACGTGACAGTACCAGTGATGAACAAGATGATGTAATCAACACCACAAACCTCACAGGGATTTTGATGCTCAGACAAATATTGTCTCAAACTAGCTCTTAGTGAAAAAGGAGATTTGGAAGGGAGAGAGAACCTATTTTAAGCTGGTATTTGCAATGAAGGTGTGCTTTTGTTTTACAGATAAATGAGACCAACAGATAGCTGCTGGAGATAGCAGCAGCCCTGCTGCTCCTTCTCCTGTGCTGTCTGACTCTGCAGTACAATTATTCAGGGAGCTGAATCAACAAACCTTCTACAAAGAACAGCGATCAGTTTTTCTGCCATCTTACCTTCTGGTGAAAGCACATGGCCAAGGAATCAGGTAAGAAGGTAGAGCAGAAAGCTCATCCCTTTCAGGAGTGACCACCTATTAGACTGACTAATTTGTGATGGAGAAACACGTCCTAAAGTTCCTGTCCACAGTAAAGCTCCCCAACAGACTGAGCTGGGTGGAGGGGAATTTGAGATTGAGAACAGTTATATTTGCAATCATGTGGGTTCACATCTTGTAAGGATGATGATATGGCACAGAGCCATCTTTATAATAAAGTGACACATAAATCAACTTCTGTTCATAGTCAGTAACATAACTTTCAGGCAGAAATATTTGTTGTCACAAGTAGAAGGAAGACAAAGGCAGAAAGCAACACGTTGTCAAAGGATAGCATGGTCCAATTTATTACCTCAGCTGAAGCTCTGTGAAATTGTGCCCCATGAAAGAGGTGTTTACTGTACTAGCAGCGTATGCAAGGGAAAGGCCCTTGAACAGGCACAAGGAAAGAAGTGAAGAAAAGGGGAAAGCTTTTCTTCTGCTGAACAAGATGCAGTTCAGGAAAAAATTTCCAAGCTAACATTTACTTCTTCTAGAAGTTAATTCCTAACTTCAGTTTCCTGATACTACAAATTTACTAAATAATATCCTGAGAAGTATCTTCCCTTGTTACCTGTGTGGTTAACCACACAAGCTGTGGAATGTGTCTTACCATACAAGTGTCCAGATCCTCCAAACGTTCTATCTCTGTCAACTCCTCAACCGTGATCATGGAGCGTTTAGTGGGTTTTTCTTCAGCTAACTCAATCTCCAGTGATTCCTGCTGGGGAAGTGGCTTGCCACGTCTGGTCAAATGGTCAGCCTGGAGATAAAGACAGGAACATGCCAATCAATCTTAAAAAAGACAAAGAGAACCCAACCAGAAAGTTTATAGAATTCCAGCAATCAGAAATCCTGGAAGACCAAGTACAAAAGGAAAGCTCAGTTATGTTGGTTAGTCCTCACACTGGGTTTGTCGTATAAAGGAAATAGAAGTGTGGAGAGGAAGCTTTTTCTTGAACCCTTTCTAAATTAACAAAGACATGTACAATATTAGCCAATATAGTTTTCATAATTATTCAATGGCCAAAAATGTTATAATCTGCTATTCACAAAAAACCCACAGTTTTAAATACCTCTGTTCTGTTTCACTGAAGAAATAGATAGGGAAAACTTGTATCAATAGTAAAGTCTGTTTTTAGACCTGCATAGCAAAAACTGCCACTAAGACCACAGAGAATGTTATAGAAACCACCCTGGGTTGTATTTGGGATGGAGTGGGCTCATGATGTCATGAAAATAATGAAGTATTTTCTAGTTCTTTTGATAACTGAAGAGAATATTAAACAAACATCTGCTAAAAGCAAATATTTGAAGATCAGCTGTCTCAAATCAGTTGGTCACAGAAGTCTTCAAAGAGGCAGCTAGGGAGAACTGTAGTCCACTGCTTCACATCGGCACAATGCAGCACAACCAGTGGATTGCTGCTTTGTTAACCATCAAAAAAGGTCAACAGATGACCTGAGTTAATTATATCTCATTTAGTCTGGTGCCTACTTAGGAAAAGCAACTGGAGAGCTGCTATGAATTTATCTTCAAGCACACTAAAATAGCTGCAATAATAATTAATGCTAATCGTTGTCTCATTAGGCAAGCCGAGGTCTTGTCAAACAAGGTTTATTTTTCAAAGTTGCCTCAAACACTACTATGCCAATGCAACAAACACAGACATTTGTGGGTGGTTGAATTAGTAGAACATGACACTCAAATTTAAGGGACTGGCTGAGCACGGCATCAGTGCATTTAATCTTTGCTGTATGAAGAACTAGCTGCCAGCTCTCAGATTGCAGCTGTCTGTTGAAAATTAACAGTGTCACATTAGACAGGAGTTTCTCTAGCAGCATTTTTGAGATCAGTATTCCTCAAGGTTTTCATCAGTGCTATACCATCTCAAAGAACCTAGAGCTAACTGAAACACAGCAGAGTTAAATGGTGAAAGGGACATATTAGTCATGTAGGCCAAAATGGATCACAAAGCAAATCAAACCAGCCCAAAATCTACGGTCATTCCTTAGAAACCAAGAGCACTGACAATTAGCCAATTCCACAATCCTGAAAAGCAACAAGAATCCAGGAGCCTTTAGTGGGAGGGAGGTCTAGCAAACCTGGTCCTAAAATTAAGTCGCCACTGAAACTCTGACAAAAGGAAGGAATTCTTATATTCTTGGCTATGTAAATACAAGGAAGAAGGAACATCAGGAGAAAAACAATTTCATTCCTGTAGACTGTGTTGGTTAAAACACTTAAATAGTCTGTATGGTTCTGGAAACCACAGTTTTAAAAGTGACTTCTAAAACAGCTGGAAAAATTGCAGAGGATTTTCAGTGAAGTGACTCAAAGGCTGGAGAAAATGATGTACTGTGCAGGAACCCGGGCATGTCCAGGTTGTGCAATACCACTGGACAGACACAGCCCAGTCACTGCTCATTCCAGCTGAGCCTCCTCCAGGACAAACTGGAGCTCATTCATGTGGTCTCTCCCAGAGCAGGCTGCTGCTGCTGCATAGCTCCAGATACCAGAGGTTGTACCTTTACACAATGCTGCTCTGTATTACAAAGATGCATGCTCAAGTAACTCTGTCTTCCATTAAAAAAAGGGGGAGAGGGGGCAGAAAGAGTGATTTGTTTTATGCATGTGAGGACTTTTGCAGAGAGGAAATAAAAAGAATACATAGTTCCCTTATCTTGGTGAGAAAAAATCATGACTGCAAATTGAAGCCAGAGATATTTCAATTAGAACTGAAGAGCAACTTTAATCAGAACAACCACCCACTGAGTTCTTTAAAAAAAAGAGTACTGGATTGTCCTTACAAAGCCTTCTTGCATTAGAAGCAAAAAAAAATTTCTATGGATACACATTTGTTTATTTCTTCTACTCTTGATGAGGCAACTACCTCTGTAATAAATATTTGTGCCTCCTGACAGTTCAGGACCTTCAAGTAAGAATGCTTCCCCTCCTACCTTCCGACTCATTTCTCTTCAAACTGGATACCTCCATTTCTGAGGTAACCTCAAAACATACTCATTCAGGGAACAAGGTCCCAGCAGTACCCGAAGAATTCTAAAGAATGAAATCTTACCTCTCATTTCATAAGCAACCAAGCCTAATACTCTCACCTAGATAAACACTAGGACTGATCTTAACTAACAACTCAATACTGCATTCTGATGGCATTTTTAGTTCTAGATCTGACAACAGCTCAAAAGATAATAGGACAAGTATATAACACAGTCTCTTCCAAGGTTACATCTATCTTACAGCAAAGAGGCAAGAGCCCCAAAATTATATTTCAAAAGATGTCAGGATGTCAACAAAAATAAAACCGATTTCAAAATAGAACTGTCAAAGAGAAACTGAACAAGTTATGAATATAAATGGCATTGTTGAGATCTGACATATTAGATATCAACCAAGAAAAAACTCACCAGTTTGTGGTGACAATGTGAAAGTGCATCCAGGATTTCATCTACAACTCGGTCAGACAGGAAAGAAGCCACTGTCAGCTTTACTTCACTGTGTGAGGATTAGAAATGAGAGAACTTCTTAATTCATGCAGGAGATTTTCGTCTTTAATACACATTCAACAGTGTGACGATTATCCACCGTGCTGTCATTTTATTTGAAGTAAAACATTAGAGGGTGTCAGGATACATGACTGCAGGTTTCAGAAATAAACTCATGAATCACACAATAAACACAGGAGCCTCTGTACCATATTTAACCTGCTTCTCACAGTTTTCCATGAGATGAAATGAAAACATCTGGGTAAGAGAGCTGAATAAAAATAAGAAGTAAAACTCAGAGAGGAATACTCCACCACTAAAATCAGACAAACACACATCCCAGATGAATGGGATTAGGACAGTGCTGCCTATAGAACACTACTCCATTGAACAACTACAATCCATTCATTTCCTCAATTCTTTTTTGTGTTGATCAGCCGGTAAAGACAAGTGTACAATGTACAGTGTGTACAATGCTGTTTTTCAGCCAATGCCATCACAACTTTGCTTCCTCTTTTGCTCTAGGTAACCACTTTCTGTCTCAAGAACTTCATGTCAGCCATTTTTCCACTGCACAGACATATGTGGAACACCACCACACCTGCACAGTGAGCTAAGGTTGCCCTAGTAACCCCCCCTCAAGGAAATATGTACCTTGCATTGCTCTCTTGGGGTCCCATCTTTGGTGACAGCACCAAAGTATGTGGTCTGTCATACCACATACTTTGTGGTATGACAAAATACCACATTGTAAACTCTGGCTGTGGAGGGCAGCTGATGTGGAGCCAACAAGCACGACTGCCTGAGCTGCAGCCCAAAGCTCCACCTCTGCTGCCTCTGTTTTCAACACCAACTCTTTCAACTGGCATTTGCCAGCAAGTGACATGATTTTGGTTTATGGTTTGCATATGTAGACTGAGCTGTATTGGATTAACAAAACTACTTCTGTCTGGGGCTGGAATTGCTGCTGCAGAGAGCCTGGAGAAAAAGGTAAGGAATTCATTGGAAAGGCAATGCAATTAATAGGGAGGTAAAATGGTGGCCAAGCCACAGTGGGAAGAGAATGGGAGTGAAGGAATCTCCCTCAGCTACCAAAATTAATTTCAAATAATGTAAGACAGGAAAGATCACAGTGTGGCACCCTCACCTCACTGGCAGTTCCAGCTTCTACAAGTAGAAGAGGCAGTATTATTGTCCTGGGGCCAAGATTTATTTGATAGGACTGAAGTGAAAAAAAATGTACTCCCTGAACCATTTTAAACACCGTGAAGGTATAACTAAAGTCTTTAACACCTTTTCCTGCCTATTTTGCTATACTCTGCAAAAATGTTTCCTTCCTCCTCAAAGCTATTAGCATCTCAATGCACAAGGTCATGCTTTTCAAGCATGAGGCAGAAAGGAACTGAAAAGGTTTAAATTACAGGTTAACCACATTATACTGTGTAAATATATTCTATAGTATACATTCAGTATGAAAAAAAAGCAATGAAAGGTCAGGTAAAAGCCTCTTTTTTTTTTTTTTACAGGACAAATGAAGAGTTATTTAGGGTAATGGTTTCTGCTCCAGGTTTGTGGTTTGAATATCCAAGTTTCCATTTTTTAAGTATGTCAGTCTGCTGTGCACAGCCCCACACAAAGTCTTAAAGTGATTGCTCCAGCTATAGGACAAGACCAAATGTAACAATAGACAAAGCACGGCTACCACTCAAAGTAAATAGTGTCATTTCCTTCTATTACATTAATCCAGTGTTAGGTGAGAAAATAAAGTTTTTTTAAAAAGTATTAGTTGTGAAAATATTTGCATACCACAAACCAAATCTTTCACTAAATAAGAGAGCACATGCATTCATGATCTTAGTTAACATCCCTAGAGATTCCAAATATATTAATCTAAGTTCCCAGACCTGCAGGACAATTTCCTGCTCTTTGAATGCCACAATATACTTCCCTGTGAGTCACAAAAGCATTCTAAAATTCTTCCACTACACAAACATACATCCCAAAATTTAAATTCCAATTTTGTTAGATTAGCCTCCTAAAGTACCTAATTTTATTGAGGATATCAATTCCAGATTGCTCCAAGAGGACATTTTTTACAAAAGTGCGTGGGATGGAAATCTTCTCAGTGCTGGCCTCAATGAGGTCCTCACGGATGCGAGCCTTCTTCATTACGTTTGGGCAAAGGTTTTCTGCTGCATCCACCATAGACTCAAGGAGTGTCTGCAGCACAGTAAGCAAAAAACAACATTAGATACTGGCATTCACTTTAGCTGGGAAGTGACAGCATTATTCTGTCAAATATGACACTTTTAGACTTGTATTTTTTACAATTCTTTTTCTGCTTTCCAATCTATTTTGCATCCAGCTGCAATATAAGACATTTTACAAAATATAGCTTTGAGAATCAAAACACTTGTTCTGAAAATGACCCGCGACTGCACTTGTTTGCCTTTTCAAATATGAAACATTTACATCTCTGTGTGTTGAACTGTCAGAACAAATTAGCTTCCCTTGTGCACCCACCACTGCAGTGGATGCTCTGCTGCATATGCCTTCCCTCTAAACTGTGCCCTGAATCACCAATTTTCATCAGTGCTCCAGACCTGCCAATTTATAAGAAGCATCAGTAAATGAGGACGAGAGATCCTGAGAACTCAGCAGGCTGTAGATGGCTGGAATATACCAGCTGAATATTAAGAAGTAGCTACAAGCATGATCTGCAGTTGGCATGCAAACCTTTAATATATGGCTCTCATTTATATACATGTAAATCTACAGCAACCTTTAGATATAGCCAACAATTTTTAATCACACAGAACCACAGAATGGGTGAAAGCTTGGGAAGGACCACTGAAGGTCACCTAGGCCAACCTCCCTGCTCCAGGTTTCCCTACAGCACATGGCAGAGAATTGTGTGCAGACAGTTTTTGAGTATCTCCAGTAGGGGAGACTCTGCACCCTCTTCAGGCAGCCTGTTGCAGTGCATGGCCACCCACACAGGAAAAATCCAAAGGAGGGTGGAAAAAAAAAAACAAGGAACAGGCCAGAGTCCAGTTTACTGAAATGGGCCAACTTGTCTCTGATAAGAGTGAGGGTTGAGAAGCAAACAGAAAAAGGTATTTACAAATAATAAAATAAAAGAAACAACATTTCCATGGAATGGTAAGCCTAGGTAAGCATAGATCTTACCTAGGGCATTTGTAAATTGCACAAAAATAAGAGCTACACCCCTTGAAAATGCTACTGATTTCCTTTTTCTTCTCAATCCCATATCACAGGTGAGTGACTGCAAATTCAACTCCATTGTATCAGAGCTTTTTTCTCTGCATAGCCCTACCATAACTAGTAATTTCCTTATGCAGACAATGAGTAAGAAAGAAACACAATTGCTGCATAAAAAAATCAGTAATTCAAAGCAGCATCTTTTAGTCTGTAGCTTTTACAGTCTGGAAAAAACAACAAAGCAACACAAAGTGGCCACAGTGTACAGGAATATCCAATCTTTGCAACATTTGATTTAGAGTTATAAGGGACAACTGCCATTAGAGCTAATAATATATTTTGTTGCTGGGTTCCCAAGATGCCCTTTAAGAACTCTTCCCACACGCCCTCCTTCAGTCCTCAAGCAGATTCTGGGGCAGCTTGACTAATGAAGAGACTTTCAAGCCTCTGTGACCATATCCCCATGGGGGATGAAGAACTTGAATGTTACAGAGCACTGAGCCAAGTAAACTACTAATGAGAGCTCCTGACACATCCATTTTTTCCATAGCATCTATTCATTGGTGCAATTGTGTAGTTTATTGTGAAAAAATTCCCTGCCTCTCAAGAATTACTGATGAATCACAATCATAAAAGTGATAGACTTGCTATGCTGAATTACAATTCCAGTCTAAGCAGGGTCTTTCAAAATGGATCATGTGAAAAAATGTTTTGAGAAGGCATAGCAGGAAAATCTAGATCTTTTCTGAAATTTCCAAAATCAATTTTTACTCAAAAAATTGAGAGAATTTGCAATTTAAGTCAGAGTTTGGATCTTATCTTCAATTGCGCAGCTCAACATAATTCCTTTACTGGTGGATTTTAGCTGTTGATTTCATATGACCATATCCACAGAAACCTTTCCTCACCTCCTAATTCCATACTCAAATCTTTCACTGATGGAAAGCCATAGTTACCAATATTGACTGTGAAAGTGCACACATTTCAGTCACAGGGCTGCAAGTACCAGTCACCAGGTGAAAGAAAAGAACAAATTACTACCCACAATTAAAGAATCTTAGCATTCAGGGGAAAGATACAGTGAGGAAAAGGACTGAAGAATGATGGTATCAAAATAAAAAAATGGAACAGGTGATGGAGCTAACAAACCCTTTGCTCCAGGACAGAATTTAGGAAGACTATTTTGAGCACTTCTGTCATTACAAAACCATCGTGTTTGTATAGGTTCCACTTGTCTTGCTTATTTTCCCTTGGGCTTTTACTGACTGAATAATGCATCTCCAGGTACTGTGTGTCCACAGTGACACCAGCAGGAGAAGAAAAAGGCAAGGGTCTTGCTATAATTTCTCCTCTGGTCAACTCAACTCATTCCAATATATTGATTTTTCTTACTCTAACTCCTTTCTTCACCCCTCTTCCTTTCCTTTAGTTAAAAAAAAAGGAAAAAAAATCTTATTTACTTAAAATATGTTCATTGCCTATAACCAATTTCCAAACTTCTTTTTAGAATCACACTCCAGTTGCTATGGAAACAAAAAATCAAAACTCCTCTTACAGCACACAGGATTTTTTCCCCCCAACAACTACAAAAAGAATTGTCTTTATGTGAGCTTCCTTATCCATCTTTACAAATAATAAACTGCTTATGATGTTTTGAATTGACCTAAACAACTGGGGGGAAAAAATAATTCTAATCCATGTTCATCAGTTCTTCCTCCATGCATAGAACTTAAAATCCTTCCACCTTAATTGAAAATTAATAAAAATGAGTGTTGGAGTATACAAAGAGCATTATGACTTTATAGTTTTTTGTAAGCCACTTTTGCCACACAGATCAAAAGTAAATGTAAAAGTACGAATGGTTGAGCTAAAGTGCCTTTTGTTGTAAATGTGTAAAAGTGTAGATGGAAAACACACTAATTCAGGAACATTCCAAATGCTGAAGAGGCTTTTTTTCTCACCCTCTCTAAGACTCTCCAAGATGAACTTATTTAAGTGCATAAGCCCAGCATGAAGGGCTGACCTGACTACTCTTGTCCCAGTAATACCCCAGAGGTTCCACTGGGAAGAATCTTATGGATAAATCACGTCTGCAGAAATTCTCACTGTATTTCATATAATGGGGAAAGGGAGAAACATACTAAAAATAGAGCACCATTTTCCTCCTCATTAACTTTTTAATTTCAAAAAAGTAATTAGTAATATGGCATTATTATTGTTCTTCATTATATTCCCACTGACTTAAGCATTTTCATGTTTCAATTGAAAGATCAAAGAATCTGAAGATGAAGGTTGCAAAGTGTTTAAATACTGCAGAACACAGACAAAGCAGCTTAGTCACAAACAGAAGTTGATCTGAGCTGCCCCAAAACCATATTTTTAAATTCATCACCTTCCATACAGATCCCTACTGTTAAAATTTGTCCACCTTGTCTTCTTCCTGGACTGATACCTTTGCACATGCTGTATGGAAGGCTCTTTGCTTGTTACACAGGAAGAGCAAACATAATTGAAGGTGCAAGTTTCTGAGCAGGAGCTGGCTGAGCACACAGGTGAGAACATTGACAGATTAATGACATCTACTTCAAGAGTTCAGGTTTGGCAGGCAACTTGTGAAAAGATTTCCTGTCAAGCTGCCTGTACCAGTTTTTTGGGCACTCTCAATACCTACAAGTTAACAGTAGAAATCCTGCATCAGATTCGAAAGTGACCACTGAGAAAAAAAATCTGCCATGGAGCCTATAAAAAAGCAGCTTTCATTCTACTAGGACTCCTTAACTACTGAGCACTTTCCTCCAGCGCATGAGGCTTCTTAGGGTGCTTGAGAAATGTCTTTACAAAAGGCTGAAGGAGCAATTGATCAGTCTTCCCCTTTTAGCAGCTGAGAAAAGATGATAATAAACAGCGTATGCTCCTTCTGTCCACCGAAAACATACAGGCAACTTTTTATTTTATTCCAGCTGGGAAAAAATTCCAAATTACATGGCCCAAAGTTATAAGAAACTAAAAATTAAAAGATAGCTATCTTACATACAAATCTACTGAGAAGAAAAATGAAGTATGGCACATTTGCATTTACTAACAGAAAACCTCAGATTTAGTTATTTCTGCATGTGAGAGATGGTAACACATCTATCCACAGACCTTAAGTTGCTCGTCCACTACCCTTGTGACTTCTCCAGCCATGGATTCAAGTGTCTCTTGGATTGGATTGGAGAGTGAACCATTTGCTCCTGCCCAAGAAGCTCCACCAAGATGATACAGATTTGGTAAGAGCTGTAAGACAGGAAGAGTATCCTCAGAAAATAGGCTCATCACTGTCTTCAAACCAGGACAAACAGCAGGAAATTTCTTTGGCTGAAACAAAGTCTGCATAAATTAGAATTATCTTATAATTTTAAATACTAGCTATAGCTGGTTATCTGAAGAAAATACACTTTTGTGACACATATTATTTTCACTGCCTAAAACCAGAGAAGCTGCAAGCACACACAGAACTGCTCTCATCACTGCCAGCGTGCTGGGAAAGGCTTACTGTTTTGGAGTTCTTAGCGTCCCGCATCAGCCGTTCCGCACATTTGACATCCTCCTGTACAGCATCCACACTGCAGTTTCTTAAAGAGTTGAGATGATCTTGCACTTTTACACATATTCTGTCAATCATCTACTTGAACAAAAGGAATACAAAAGATAAAACATCAGGATGTTTGGTCAAACACAACCATAATCCAGTCCAGGTAGAAAATCAATAGTAGCATGATGAGATTTGCAGTGACAATATAACAACCTGGAAAGGCATGATAAGAGACCTTGGCAGCATGTCAATACTATTGAAGGAAAGAACTACATCTCATAAAGACACCCCTAAGCATTGCAAAATAAATAAAACTTTACCATCAGGAAAAATAAATGCTGTGGAATATTTCCCCCACAGAAAGCTCCAGGATAACTGCAAATAATAAACAAGTTACCCTATTTAAGTGTTAGTCTGGTTTTTGGATCAGATTTAATGCTGAAAATGTTTTTGATATACCTAAGACTATAGTCTAAAGGTCTCTGAATTGTTAAGAAGTTCAGACAGTAAAAGAAAGCTCTGTTCATTCAACAAATACTAACAGTGATTTCTCCAGTCTAAGCAAAATGCAACTGCGCAGGCTACTGTGGTATTCTTTTAAAATGTAAATATTCCTAGTTGCAAGGGAATTAAAACTATCAAAGCAGAAGTTTCCATCAGACATTTCACAGTGGGATAAATTGAACTTAATCTGTACCCGCAAGACAGTTCATTCAACATGCTGCAAATGCAGGGCAGGTGGTATATCTGTATCTTACAGGACAAACCACTAAGAATGCCTGACACATAGTCAGCTTTGATTAAGATATATGAGGCAGGGAGATATAATAGTTAAAAGTCTTTATCAGCCCACTTAGCATACATCAGAACCGGCTATTTGACATTTTGAAGCAACATCTGAGTGCACGCACCATCATATAAAGCCCACGTTCCAGCATCTTATATCATTAGCAATGAGAACTGAAATAATTTCACAGCATGCTCCTTTTCAGATCCACATAAATCTTTCTCTTCAAAGGGTTTTGGGTGGGTATTTTTTTTTAAGTACAAAAAGCTAATTAATTATTAGACAGTAGAAAGTCCCACTGGGACATCTGGACAGAAAAAAAATACACTCTGGGAATAATAATGCAATTCTATCATACTAGAGAGTCTTTTTCAGCTCTCTTTTAAAACTGTTTTTAAAACCCATCCCTACTGTACACAATTTAGTACAGAAATTAGTAACTTTATTTCAAAATAACAATAAATTACATTTCCTGAAACTTGATGTGTATGTGGTGTTGGAGAAAAGAACAACTAAAACCAACAAGCTATAAAAAAATCTAAACTTATTTCATATAGAGATTATTTATTTGGGAGGGAAAAGTGACATTGGAACAGAAAAATTACTAGAATAGAACAATCGGTCTTGCAGCTTCTAATTCCAGTATATCTCCATATACCATTTTCATTCTCAAGAGTTTAGAG
The DNA here is from genome assembly GCF_037042795.1 of Molothrus aeneus. Lineage (NCBI taxonomy): Eukaryota > Metazoa > Chordata > Aves > Passeriformes > Icteridae > Molothrus > Molothrus aeneus. The sequence continues at coordinate 93,021,747 of NC_089646.1, forward strand.
TACAATTTCAGGTTCCAGTAACAAAACACTGTCCCATTAATTTTTAATAACACAGGTAGAGCACAAGCAAACCAAACTGTTCCTGGTTTCAACAGTAGTTTACTTGCTAATACCTTGAGCCTTTCTCTACATGGTACTGCTGTATAGAAGGCCTTCATCTCACACATGCTTTGCTTCCAAATACATTGTCATTGATAATTACTATTTCTTGGGAAACATTATAACCCATGAGGCACATCATCTTAAAAGTACTCAGAATGAGAGAGAACTTCCTCCCCAAGCAGATTTTAGGCATTGAGATGTCCATTAAGTAACAAATTCTCACCTGCTGAGTGGTGCTAGTGACAATGCCTTGCTGCAGCCGATATGCTTGCTCCTGTAGGTACTTCCTGGTCTCATGGTTACGAAGCAAGTAGTTTTCTATCTAAAAAAAGAAAAAAAAAGGCAGAAAAAAAGTCAGATTAGGAAACTGATTTGAGTCTTCACATTGTAATTTGCTTTCAATTTTGTGTTTTCAATTTTTCAATTCTGCTGTGTCAGAACTGGGGACTGACAAGAAAAGCTACCTAATTATTTATCATCTGCAAACTTTTCTGAAAGAGTGTTCCATTTTGAACAATTTAGCAAGTTATGCTGACAAAGGATTAGATCCTGGTTGGAGAAATATTTGAAGGGACTCTTAACTGTTAGGTGTTGTAGAGATCATGATGACTCAAGATATTTGATTCGTTTCTTTTAGATGTCTTTGGCCTGCTGCAAAGACATAGATTTGAATAGCAGTATGTCTGAAGGGAAAATAAACTATCTAAAAGTGCCTAAGTGATAGTGCAGCCTCAGTTCACCTGTTGGTTAATTAAAGCTAAGCAGCACAGAAGTGCTCTGTAGAGACAAGTGATTCCTGCTGACGGCTACCACAAGTGTCACCAGCAGTACACACCCACCATCAGCCAGCTTCATGGCACACAGAATAGCCCCCTAACCCTGCTCCATCAAACTTGGTGAAGCCAAAAATACCTATTAACAAACTGTTCAAGGTTCATCAAAGGTGATGGATCTGGTCTGAAAGAGAGAGGGGAAGAAAGGATGAGTGGAGTAGCCAGCAGGTTGTGAGGCTGAGATCAGTGGGGACAGTCACCTCTAAGGTGGCAGCAGCAGCAAAAACTGCAACATCTGACCGTGCCCAGAGCAAATCCCTGGGTTTATTCACTTTGCCCACCCCAAGCCAAATGTGCTGCAGAGACACAGAGCTCAGGAGGGTGGCTGCTGTGTCCATCAGTCAGTCAGTGCAGTTGTCCTGGCACCAGGCTCAGTCCATGCAGGGAGGCTCACATCCCCACCTGGCAGGAATCACCTGTGTTGTGTCCACAGCACCACTCCTGCCACTGATACCTTTTCTAGGAGGTAACTTCCTCATGTTGTGTGAGGAAAGCCTGAACCACACATTAAAAAAAACTCGGGTCTAACAGTTTTAGCAACCTTGATATGAATAAAAGGAAATGCTCTTTGTACATAGCGCCTAATTAACACACAGATCTAAATCCCCATGGCCAGAAGCTTCCCAGTATTTTTTTCAGAAATGCACCTACCAGTCTAGATGTGAACCACGCCAATTATATTAAATGAGATGTAAGAAATACATCCATCCCCCATGAATCAGATTTTTAAAAGCAAAATTGAGAGAATTTTCATGCATCAAAGAAAAAGATACTAACTACCAGCACTTCTCCCTGTGATACTCAAATTACAGAAAGCAAGGATCATAGACATTTGCTTTTTAATCACAGTTATCTGTAAGAACTATTCATAACATTTTTATGGCCTTACGCTGGCTAAAGGAAAACTGCTCATTAAAGAGATGTGAAATGTGTGCTTCCTGATTGAGCAGGAGGCTTGTTTGGAGCTCGCAAGATTTACCATATTAAAACTCAGCTGGGAGTTTTATAACTCAGGCAAGTGGAACACTACAGATACTGTCAACACCTTTTTTATCAAAAAGAACATGCTGGGGCAGTTGCTTACTTAGGGCAACACAGTGTGTGAATTTTATATGTACAATATAAAACACAGGCAGTAAATTTTTTCATCCTCCTTTAAATTGAAGGGCACCCTTTGTCTTATACAGAGCTGACTGCGCTTTTTATGCCAATATAAAAAGCGTGCACCAGTAATTCTAAACATTTGGTAATACCCACAGGCACGTATGTAACAAACATGCAGTTTCTAACTCTCTTTCATAGTCAGGCACACAGTAATACCGGGTCTAGTTTGCATTTTTTTAGTTACGATATTCTGACACTACACCACTGCATTCCATCAGCCTTCACTCCCAGCATTCTGTGGAATAAAAAGCTCTTGCAGCACTTGATTACCATGTATATGTCTCTGCAAACCAAACAATCTTTGAATCCAGTATAGAATTCTTATTCAGCCAAGCATGAAGTCTCAGAAACTTAAAATGACTATATTTTTGCTGGTTTGATTTCTGTTCATTGGTGGCATATGCAATACCTTTTGCAGAGCCTCTTCTGTTTTCTCAGGGTTTGTTTTGAGTGCTTGGGAGGCATCATTCATCGGTATAGGCATGAATCTCAATGTATAATTCCTACAGAAAAAAAAAATTGATGGTGAAAGTTAATCTCATTACTGTTCTCTTTATAATCACTGTAATTTTTTATGAAGAATAACCTAGAAGGGAGAAATAAATGTATCCAGCTCGTCCATGGAGGGTACTAAGAATGTATTTTTTCACATTTTTAAGTGAAATAGTTGGAAGCATATATGCTCTTTTTTGCTGCTAATTCTTTACTACTAGACAGAGAGGTAGATTTTGAAAAGCAGTTACATGGTCGATGCCCAGTGGCTGCTGATTAAAAGCCTATCTGCCCTCTGTACCTCTGTGCACAAAGCTAGATTATTTTTGTGTATCTAAACAGAACAGGGAGAATCAGTGCCGGCTGGAAACTGTATCAGATCTAAGACTAAATGGAAATACTCAGTAACAGACAGATAGCAACTAAGAGACTGAGTTTTGGAAATTTACTATTTAATAACTTCTCATGTTTACAACAATTTGAAGACACTTGCTGCATTTTTAATAAAAAGCTGACAAAACAAGCATAGCATCTCCACATTGCTTTATGCAAACAATTGCTCCCTGCATTTTCCTTATTTGCTTGCAAAATATTTCTGCAGCTTTGTCCATCTGCTGCAATGAGAAATTAAATACAGGAGTTTGGTCCTGAGTCAAAATTACATTTAAACTCTGAGAATATAAACTGACTATCATAACACAGTTATACTTAAAATGCCACCTATAGTGGTATGTCCACACAACTTCAGACTTGAATGGGGGGGGGGGGGGGGGGAGAAAAAAAACAGCAGGAAGTTTTTAAAACCAGGAAAGGAAATTATTCTTTCTATTTTCAATTAATCCTTTATTTCCTGCAAACATTTCTTTCTCCTCCTTCTGCAAACATCCCACTAACTGCCTGTTCCTATTCCATCCAGAGCTACACAAATATGTTTGGAACCTTCTATTCTTGAGTGCTTTGAAGTTGGCAATTTCAATTGAGTCACCACCATTGATGACAGCAGACCACGCTACTCCCAACAGCAGACACCTTAAATAGTGTGAAACTCCAAGCTTCTTTCGCTTCTTCTCCCACCAGGTGCTTGGACACATGTAACACCATTCTCTGAAGGGCAGTGTCCTCCTGAACTGCAAACACACCGATTCCCCATTGATACCACCCAACATTTTACTTTAAATGATAATGGAAGGCCTTTATGTTTCTTCCCCAATGCAAACATGGTGATGTATGGCTGTCAGTGCAGGCAAAGTCCCTGTCCTTCCACAGTGTCCAACTGTCTGGTGCATCAGATAGAAAATTAACTCTTCTTTTTAGCTGTCTGGTCCTTCTAAAGAACACTGCAAACTACACAGACCCTGATATGTGTCCTCATGTAATACTAACCAGTGTCCACCACCATGGGGAGAATTTTTAAATGTCAAAGATGCTGAGTTCAAGGACAGATAATTACAGAACTTGCTGATTCCCTGACAGGTGGGGTATTTATTTAGTAAAAAAAAAAAAAAAGAAGGTAGATTTCTAAGGATCTCTGCAGCTGTTTGACATTTAATACATCCCATTCATTGAAATCTGTAATTGCCAGCTCTCATGCTAGCAGTTATATGCTAAATTCAATTTAGTCAAAGACTTGGTGCACCCTCCCTCACACATATGGACACACAGAGCTGGAGGAGGGAAAATGAAAGGTAAGGAGATTTTCATGGACACACAATCACAGAGGCAAAACTTTCCTTCCTACCCTAAGGGAGGAAGGAAATCCTCTGTACTTGGGTTGCTTTCAGACACACAGTATTATTTTCATCTAAGAATTTACCAGCCCTTAGGGGAAAATATCAAGAATTTAAAGCTCACTTTTCAACTTTATCATTATGCTTTGTTTTTCTCTGTTTCCTTGAAGTCTAAAATATTCCCCCATTCTTCCTTTTATTAACACTCCACTTGCCTCTTGTAAAGGAGCACATTTTGCTACAAACTCAATAATCCAGTAATTTCCTAAGACATCGATATACTCAGCAAAATACCTATATTTAAAGGATGTTAAATTTCAGAGAGGTGCTCAAAGACTGTAGAGGATGTCCCAAAAGAGATACCAAAAACCTCTTCTTCTAGATACAACATATGTGACAACAGTCTTACATTTCATCACATTATTTCCCCTGTAGTAACTTCTGATCCACACACTACATATGCTCTGTGCTGCAGTGGAGATTTTACTTACAGGAATAAGATTATCTGTTTTTCATGTCAGGGTGTGTGAATTTCACATCACTGCTAAGGGAAGAATTCATAGCCCTCTGACAGACTCCAGCATTTCTCCTTAGATATTAGAACTTCAGCTATTTCTTCAGTCAGTCCGTATAGAAAAAAAGTATTTCAGAAATGAACATGAGACAATGCTGCAGAGTCCTGTGACAGAGGGGGCTCTAGGCTGCAAACTACATGTTTATCTTATTACAATCACAGAAGTACAAGACTCTGCTTAATGGCCAAGCTGAATAGGATGCCCATTGTTCTCAAATGCCCTCCTGAACTGACACCTGTAAGGGACTCTGCAGAAAATCTTCTCAGGACTTCATACCACCTGTCTGGGACACCCCTGGGGCAAAATCTGCCAACAGTCATGCTCCTGGAATTCCCTTGCAGAAATAACATTTTCAAAGAGCAACAAGCAGACGAAGAAAAGTTGGAGATTAGGAAAGAAAAAACCTTCCAATTACTTCAGCCTGTTTTAAAGTCTGCTACAAATCACCTCAGCCTCCTGCCCATGCAACTAAAGTCTACCTTTCTTCTTGTTTTGTGGTTTGGTAGATGAATATTTTTCATAAAATCAAAATAACACGTAGAGCACATTTCCTCAAACATCTTCAGTATATTTCATTCCATTTTGAGCAATGGTTCTTTTCTACAGAATATTGATGGCTTCAGGTATTTTTAGGAAACATATGGTGAAGAATGTTCTCAAAATGTCTTCAAGATGGATTGTTTACAGCCTAATTGTTTTCAGCCAGTACTGACAGTCTCTCTCTTCATGTTTAAACCTTTGTTGCTTGTGGCTTAGTGTGTGATGTTATCAAGGTTTTTGACAATGTAAAAATCTTTAAGGCAACATAAAATGACCTCAGCTTCCAAGTTAAATAAACGAGATGTCACCCGGAAAAAGTACAGTGCCACATAATTAACTGTGGCATTCCGGGGGTGTTTTTGTTTAGATTACTTGCTTTTGCCTCAGGATTTCCACCCCTTCTCTATTTACTCATCCAAACACTTTGGAACAGAGAAATAAAGCTGATGCTAACCAGAAAACAAGTGCATTTCTTTTTCTACCAGACTTCCCCATGCTATTGCCCTTTAACAGAGAAATGTCTGCAAGTTGACAAATAACCTTTGCAAATTATTATTCACTACTATCAATGGAATCACTGCAAGATGATTTGCTTAATTATACATAATTTATCTAATTTCCCACATCAGCGCAACTGAATTCATTTCAAAACCGAGTATATAGACTACAACAGTTTCACAAACCAAATACCTTTATAAGCTCTAGCCTCATGACCCCTGCAAGGGTTAAGATGCTCCCTTAAGTAGTTATACAGTTTTACAAGATACCTTGTCTAGGACCTAGCAATAGTAGGTTACATTCACTTTCTAAAGAGAGCCTTTGCTCCTGCCTGAGGGATTTCATGATGCAAAAAACTTCAACTGCTGCTTAATTTAAATCTGGAATTCTTCTCTCTTAAGAAAAGTAAGAATAACATATAAAGAAATGTGATGGATGTGGAGGGAGATGAAAGCAATTTAACATCTATCACTGGTAATAGCTGCATCTGTGAGTAAACTCATGGAAGCAAAATGACCTAAAGCACAGCAATTACAAAGAAAAACTGCAGTTCCTGAGATCATCACTATTAGTTTCAACTTACTAGGGGAAAGAAAAAAAGTTAGACCACAAAGGCCCACTTCAGTAATTTTCTGTTATTATGTACAGCTTCATTCATTAGAATAGAATTTGTGCACACTATCAACACAAGAGAATGAAGCAAAGGGAAAATATTACCAAATTCAGAATTTTAACACTGAGAGCAGAACTCAAGGACCTTAATGCTGATAGCAGAGTATGGATGAAAGAGCCACAGAGCCTCTTCTCATCCTTTTAAAGGATGTGAAGTCATGAATTTTCCTTTAGATTAAACATCCTGACACTTAAATTTGAGAGCACTCAGCATCTTCAAGATCATATTGACTGCGGTGAGAACTGCAGCTGCTCAGATCATTCAGGATCTTTGGCCTCTTCATCAGACATTCAATTACTTGAGACTTACTTTTCCAGTGCCACAGCTATGTCCTGGAAGCCCTGTGCAGTGATGTTATTCTTGTCCCATATTACAGTTCTGAGAGGTGGTGGGAAGAGCAAAGAAAACTGTAAGTTAAACAAGAGCGACCAAACAAATCCATAATGAAGCTTTGCATATTGAAATAACACACTGCTGAATATTCAAAATTGCAGAAGGCAGCACTTTAAAAACTTGTCTTTACTTAGATGGTAAATCCTTGAAATGACAGAAACTATGGATAAATACCCAAAATCCAGTTTCCTGTACTTTAAAGGGGACTCTACTGCATTTTTTATCACTAACATAAGTACCTTACTTTTCTAAAGCACAATTAATACAAAGATTTGGACATAAATTCCTGCTTTTTTTGAGGAATAGCATCAAAACCAAAGTTCAAATGTCTCCTTTGCAAGGCCATACTGAAAAACCAGAAAATTGCAGTAACTGGTCAATCTCTGTTCCACATAGGCTATGTGTATTTTAAAAATTCATGCTGATCAGAGGTCAAAATTTGCAGACTATTACACATTCAGCCCTGCACTAAGCTCATCACACTGTTCACATGATTCCCCATGCAACACAAGTAGCTGCCAAAATAAACCATTAGGTTAGGTGCATAAATGGTAGCTCTTTTGAATACACAGTAATGATGAGAGTGATCAAGCCTTCCCCTCCTCCCCCAATTCAGACCACTCAAGCAGACTGCTTGGCAATTTGCAAACACATGTTCAAAGATCTCATTAGTAGGCAGAAGAGACAGACAAGCAGATAAATCTTACTTCTGCTAGAGCACCAGTTGTAGCTGTTCTTAAAAAAAAAAAGGCACAAAACCAAACAAAGATTTCTGGTGTTTAAAAGAGAGGAAAAAAGAGATAAATGGCATGCTTTCACAAGTATTGACATCCTTCTGTTGTTACACAATTATCCCTCTGTTTTTTAGATGAAAGGTAAGAAAGAGACGAAGAGAGATTCTACACTCACTCAGCAAACATCAGATATGCTAAGGGTCAAATCTTGAATATTTCTGCCACTGGAAAGTCTGTTTATACTTCTACCTGGGTGTCATTTTATAACATTTTGGCAGAACCAGTTAGCATTGCATTATTCAGTCTGTAATCACACCACAGACTGTGGTGACATTATGTCAACTGTGACACTCAGCATACTGTGAAACGTTTCAGTCTGACACCCTGAAATGTATCAAGACTTTATTTCCTCAAATATTGTGGTCATTTCAGGTTAATGCATTCAATAAACCTAAGCCATCCCTCCAGTGCTTTTCTGACATTTTAAATATTCAGTTTGGGCACAGCAACACAAAGGCCAGAGGATGCCTTCCTCTGAACAAAATAGCCAAGACTGTTTGGGGGAATTTCTTATCCTCCAGGGAACAAATACTTGGAGACCAAGTAAAAAGTGGGCTTTTTACACTGACAATACACTGAGGAAGGTTCATCTGCACAGTCTGAAGAGGAGGAGGGAGGATTATCTTTCCTGATGAGGGTGACATATTTAGAGGTCCCCATCCAGATTTAGGCTGATTGAAGGTTTTACTGTTTGTGAAACACATGCTGGATAGAAAAAGAGTGATACTCTCAAGCCATCAGTGCCAGACATGCTAAAAAGCAGTGAAGTTGCTGGGCAGATGAAGTTGCAAAGAAGATATGCCAAGGTCCATCAACACAGTAGGAAGGGGAGAAAGGAAGGAGGGATGGTCCATGCTGCTCCCCATTCTGAATTCCACATGCTCTTAGTTCTACAAACTGACACTTCAGAAGACAAAGAATAATTCACTTCAGTTTCCTACCCAAGTATCAGAATTTTCTCTGCTGGGAAAGCCTCCAGTAAGAAAGAGAAAGCAGAACACAAGAGAGTAGCTAAGCACTAGAATTGAGTTCCCAGGGACACTGTGGAATCTTGGTACTTAGAGATCTTCAAAACCTGCATAGGCAAGTCCCTGAGCAACCTCACATAGCTTTAAATTGGCCCAGCTTGGAGAAGAACATTGGATTTAATTAACAGAGAGCTCTGTAACAATGTAATTTTTTCTGTCATTCTAGAAATTTGAAAAGTCTTTTGATTCCAGCAAGAGGCCTTTCTGTTCAAATGTAGAAAATTTTCCCCAGTTTCAGTTAAGGAAATGTTTTTGAAGGGACAACTTGCTTTTCTTGTTTTTCTGTTGTTATTTTCCGTTCTCTTAAGAAAAAGAAGGATGAGAATCCTTCCAAATAAAGACACTCTTAAGTGGCTGTACATAGAAAGGTTCTGAAGAGAAACAGATTAAGAATAAGCCAACAACTTCAGTATTATTAAGCCATTCTACTGCTTACTGCAAATACATTTCACTTACCTGAGTTTGGTGTTTATCTGTAGGGCTTTTGCCAGCATCTTTGCTCCCATATCTCCCATGGCATTTCCACTAATATCCACTTTTGTGAGAGAAGTATTGCTGCCCAAGGCATTAATTATGATGGTGACCTCCGTCTTCAGCTTGGAATCTGCGAGGGACAGTGACTGTAGAGGCTGTGGATTATAGAAAATGCACTGATAACAGAAGCTGATAACACACTCATTCCTCAAACACCAACTAAAAGAAGTTAGAAGTTTCCCAAACTTTTGGGGACAGCAGTAAACATCATAGAGTTATTTCTGTGTTTGCTGCAGATCCTAACAACACATGATAAATTGGGAGTCAATAACTTACAGCACAGGTGTCAAACACATGCACACAAGCAGATTAAGTTGCAACACTGTGAAAAAATTATTTTCAAGTGGCAGTGCCTCCAACTTCCTGAGTTCTACTAAATACAAAACACAGTGTAAACCTCAAAAAAGGCAAGATAACAACCACCAGCTTCACAAGACAACTTCCAGTGTCCAGTGGATTTTGCTTAACCAGTATTAGCATCTTCAGTGAGAAATAGAAGTATCTACCATTCCCCTTCTCTCCCTCAGGCTGAGACGTTTGCCCAAGGGCAAAGTACAGTCAAAGGTACTGTTAAAACATAAACAGTTTCCTTAAAGTGTTAAAGATAAAACTGTACCAGGTCTGAAATTCAAAGCAATATTGAGTATTTACTAAAATGAGTAAGTCTACTCATTGTAATAGATACTACAACATTTTTCAGTAACTTTATTTTTTCATGAAGCATATTAAGCTGAAACTATCTTATTTGGCTCCAGCAAGTCACACTCCAAGCCTCAAAAAAACCTTTTCTAAAAACGCCCATATTTCCTCCACTCTCAATGCCCCCAACACTCAACATCAGGAGCTCAAGAACCACAGTTAATTGATCCCCATGCCTTGCATAGATATTACAGCTCCTAAAAGTGTAATTTGTCTTTGGTGATGAATGAGGACTCCACAAAACATTTCCCTTGCTCAAGTGTGAGTCCATACAGAGAAGTGTATCGTCATTATACACCCACTTAGGCACGTGCTGAAGGATGAATTATTGGAGCCTAAAATCCTCAAATAGGCACCATAGGAAAAGCAAAATCTCCTAACAATGAGCCACAGCATTTATATTAGATCCTGAAGTTTAGATTAATGAAAATAAGCCAACCAAACTGTGCACACCTTCCAGGGTCCAAGGTCCTTGCATCATACCTGCTATACAATGGGATCTGACTCTCCAGACACCACTGGATTACAGTGATAACCAAAAAACTTGCAACAATGCAAGAAATGCACTTACTAATGAGGAAAAGCACAATAATTTGGAGGCACAGCAGGTTGATAATTATAAAGTCTAATAATAACACAAGCCACATGCTGGTTTTATTTTAAATGGAAGTTATTAAATTACTATGCTAATACCCTTAATCTGTCTGTTTTTGAATTTTATTGCACAACATGAAGAGAAATATAAAGAATTATTAAGAATTTAAAAGCAATATTAACAAAAATGTTAACACCACATTTAGAATGGCACTCAGGAGCTCTTGACAGAAGTCTGAGAAGCCCTTTTGCTGACAGATTCACAGTAAAGCAGCACCATGCAACACTAGGAGAAATCAGCAATTAACTTGTGAATGTGAGATTGTTTCTGTTTCTCATGTGTCACTTTAGAAATGGGCATCGGAGTAACTGAGTTGCACATGATCCCTCCCACATAATTTTTCTAAATCTCAAATATCCTCCAGGAAGCTTCTTGCATTCCAACACTCTGACAAAACGGTATATGACTGAAAACACTTCTGTACTGTGTTCTGTAAGGATTGACAGCTATGCACCATCTAAATATTCATTAAATTATCTGATCATTACATTAAAAATCCCAAATGAAACAACAACAAACAAAAAAACCGAATCAAAACCAAATCCCCCAAAAATATGGGCAATACTCTACAAACACCTCTTTTAACAACTTAATAGTTTTAGCTAGATATTGAGAAAACCAAAGTCTAAGGAGCACTTTCAATGTCCCTGCTACAGAAAACAGGTACTTTGCCAATATACAGAAAATGCTTTAACACAAACTTTTTAAGGAAGAGGAATTCTCAAAGTACAAATTTACAATTAGAAATTGTATGATTTTATTCATTGATTCAGTCATACTACTGGAAAAAACCCTAGGAATTAAATCAAGCTAAATTTGTTTTTCCTAGGAACAAAATGCTGCAAAAAGCCTCCAAAAGCCAATTCTGCACCAAGCACTGAACTAACAACTAAAGATAACCATCACTAGAAATTCACTGCACCTATGCAGGAGTGATTACCACTCTGAGCAACAACACTGCATACCTGCAGTGTAACATCCATTTTTGCAACAAGCAAAGGAATGACACATTAAGAATACATTATAATATTCTGCACAGTATAGCACCTATTTATATAAAAAAAGACATGAAAATAACCCAAAAAAATGAAACTAAATGTTACATTCTTGTTTATATAAAACACCTGTGAAGCTCTGCTATGTAGGTTACTACTACTGCTTTTAAATGGTGCAGAATTACATTTGGGTCTCACTCTATTTTAACAGTCATAGAAGCAAGTCACTGATTGTTCAAATCATTTTACTCATGACTCACATTAACACAGCAACAGAGCTATTTAAAGTGTGCATAAACACATGAAGAAGCATTTAGAGATCATTATTTTAGGTTAAAGCCACTTGCTTCAGCTTTCCATGCAGACAGTGTGCAGTTCCTAAACTGTGCAGTGTGCTCTGGGCAACATCACACCCTGGTCTCTACAACTGCATCTTAAATTTTTCATGCCCTGTGGCAGTAAATGCATACTATTGTTAGAATGAGGACCACCCCATTTATGATTCAAATTGAAATAGCTAGAGACTTAAAATAATTTCCTAGCATTGAGATACAGTGAGGACACTCCTAGGCAGCTTTCTGCAACATATTTTTCCCACAGTGCTACAGTACCTGTCCTCAACTCTTTTGCTGCTAGGAGATAGTTCATGCTGGTTTTAGTGCTTGATGAGACATAAAAAAGCAAGATTCCCTCACTGAAGAGGATTAACAAGAGAAAAGAACATGGGGAAAGAAGAGGCAGGGTAACCCCAAAAGGATGATATGCTATATCCCAAATGTTAATGAAGTGACATGAAGGAGAGACAGTTATTCTTAGTAACTAAATAAAACAACTTTTTGGTGCATTATTTCATTATAACACTGTTTGAAAACAGGATGACAATACATTGTGTAGGTTAGGTTAGGAAAATGTAGTAGGTAAGAATTACAGGCCCACATCTGACCTGTGTATAGTGTAAAAGGAAGAAAGTGGAACAACAAATGAGGTTGAGAAAAGAAAAGGAATGCAAGAAGTGGAAGCTAATGATGCAAAGGAGAGAGAACTGCAAGAATGATGCACACAAAATTTAGCAGCTACCTTTTCCTATAACCTGGAAGTTTCAAAAACAGAAGCCAGGAGAGATAAACAGAAGATTGTAACACTTTAAGTAGAAATAATACAGTGAAAGTAGAAATTTTTGTTCTTAAGGAAAGATAATAAAGAAAGGAGTCATAAAATAGGGGAAAAAATTCAACAGCATGTTTCGTAAGATGATTTGGGCACTGAAAGGACACAGAGTGCGTGGATGAAGTGTTTTAAGGTATGGTCTGAGTGGGAAGAAATGTTCACCTGAAACAGAACAAAGGAATAATGGAAATAGAAAACATACTAAATTACATTTGTTTGTGATTTAGTTCTTCAGGACAGCTGTGAAAGGATAAGCATGAGAAACAGGGCAGGACAGAGACAAATGCCCACACAGAAGCAGCAGGTGGTATCTGATGAAATGAAACTGCTCAGTACAGGATCAAAAGGAAAGGAGGGGAAAGCAGTCCTGCAGCATTCCTTTTATAGGCAGAGTAGAAGGAGGTGGTCACACAGCACAAAACAAGGCCAGCTTGGTACAAGAAGCAACGCAGAGTTCCACCCAGACTTTACTTAGCACAACCCTACATTTAACTTGTGCAAACACGGATTTTCATTAAGGTGCTTTCATTCCAGGTGTTACTTCAATTAGAATTAGTTTTGGTATCTGTATGAAGAACTTTACCACATCACACTGATATCCCATGTTTTAAAGAATAAAATGTGGAGGAAGGCACAGAATCAAGAAACACCAGTACCACTAATCCCATTTAAGAGGACAGAAAGAGCATAGAGGACTAGTTTAATAAATCACTTCAAATAAAATTGAGAACTAAGAAAAAGGGAACACGGAATATGAGTCTAATGACCTTGCAAGGCAAGAGACATTGGGAATCCTGGTTAAAACTGCCAGATACAGACATAGATGGGAGGAGAAGACAGCCAAGCAGTTAATATGAAGAGCATGAACTTGGAGGTGAGACAATAAAGACAACAGGAAGTAGCAGATGTTCAGACAACCTGAGTCTACAGTTGGCTGTCTCTGGAGAATGAGGAAAGCCTGCTTGGTACTTGCAGAGGAAATTAAGGAGAAAGAAAGGACTAAAAGTAGATAAATGAAGATTGACAAGCATGAGAGTAACAGAGCATCTTAAGATCCCCTTCTAACCAAAACTAGGATGCCAAGAATGGGCAAGAACACAAATCCAACCACAGAAGTATTTCAGAATAACAAAGTAGAGAAATTAAGGAAGTGAGCAAGCATCCCAGTAAGGTACCCTGAAAAGGTTTTATGAAATTGCTCCCATGACTAAGAAAGGTAAAAAACAGCACAGTGAATGGTTTATTTGCATCTTTGGAAGAAGGAAGGAATTCTGAGAGATCACTGCAGTGACCTTGCATTTTGCCAAGGAAAAAAAAAGTTAATACACAAGAACAGCTATCAGGAAATAATGCATTCTATAAATTAAAAACAAAGCATTGCTATTGAGAACACTACGATTGTAATCTCTTATCAGGACACAAAAGTTCTGAAAATCTGTGCCTAAAGGGCTGTATAATTTAGACATAAATAACTAGGTTACACACATCCAACTATTTAAAATGAATATTTTTCAACAACCACAGATCCTAAGACTATCCTCAGAAAATGTTGTTCCACCTACATGGCACAAGTTAATCCAAATTACAATCTGAAAAAAAAAACAAATCCCAAATGCTGGATGTATCTGTGCAGAGTTGTGATCAAATCTTATGCAGCAAATTAAGAAAATTATTAGAAATAGACTGTGAGGGTACAAATACACATGATGATAGTAGGCAGAAAGATACTCACTGAATCCTCGTCTTGAATCATCTGAACTAAATTATCAAGTACTGGAGTGAGATTTCTGAGGGAAGAAAAGTTAGGAAGATGATGAAATCAGCAGTTTCTCCTCATCCATTCTCTTGTTATTTAGAAGAAAGAAAATCCTTACTTGGATTTCATGTTGTTAAAGTTTTTGCCTAATGCCAAGTGTCTTATCGATCGGTTTTTACTAAGCCAGACTACAAGGGTTGAGAGATCAGATTCTAGGCCTGTAAAGAATCAGATTAGATTAGGAATTAAAACACATTTTCACAAAAGACCCAGACCAGGGCCAATTATTGATGCTATACTCAAGTAATTATAGAAGCACACTAATTTCCAAAATGTGTAGGAAAATTTCCATTCTTCTATCTTTAAATCTTTTTCTCATTAGTGCCTCTGCTTTTCTATGAGAATAAATGCTTTCTCTTAAATAAACCCTTTAAATCTCCATGCTAATCAGCTATTAAAGGCACCTCTCACAAACACAGAAGAGAATTCAGTCCCTAATCCACAGTCTAGCCACCCAAGGGTAGTTCCTCACACGGTCAGGCAGAGTTTCAAGTTCCTCGGAGAACTCTAAAATACTGCTAATCACGATCTAGTCTTAGTAGAGCTGTGTACCAACAATATTTCAAAGCCTTCAAAAGCCTGCAAAAAAGGCTAACATAATACACTACAAATAAAATGACCTGAAAAACAAGGCAAATTTCTTCTACTCCTGAGTAAAAGAAAATTAACTTTAGTATTCCCAAGCTAGTTATGTATTTGAGGAATCCACTAGCTAGATTACAATGATTTAGAATTCAGATTCACAGCATAATTTAGATTTCAAATATCTATCTTTATTTATAAAAATAAATCTTTTTGCCTAACTGGGCTGAATCAGTAGCTCTCACAGCTTTCCACTTGTCCATCTCATCCTTCTTGGGCATTCCACTGTACTGGGAATCTGTTTCTGAAATACTTCTGCACTTGGCTGATACAGGGGCAAACACAGCAGGCGAATTCTTCCAGTTCATACATTTACACCTTGAATCTGCAAGATGAGAAGCCAGCTCATATTTCCAGGAATACCTGTGCTAGGAAGCACAGAGACTCCAAAGCAGAAATATTCAAAGACTTTTCCAAAGACTCAAGCAGGCCTTTTCTCACCTGAAGCGCTTGGCTCTTTGCTCCAAATTTTCCCCCTCAGCTTCATTCTGTACCAGACCTTTCCCTTTGTTCTTTCACTACACTTCCAATTCTCATTCAGCTTCTTATCCTCTTGTACTTAACCTAAATTTACTCTGGATCTAATATGAGCTTGGTGCCATTATTTTATTCTGCCATGTTACACTGATCTCAAACAACAAACTTTTGAGGGTACAGTTAGTCTTCCAACGTTTCTTATTAAGAGGTCTTGATCTGAGACATTTCCATAACCAACATGGCCAGTAATCACAAAGCAAGAGCAACCACCCTTGGTTACACTGAGAGCAGAAACAAAAAGCATTTCTTGACTTGCACAACCCTCCGTTCCTGTTCTGTGTACTTACCATTGTCTGAAATATCTAGGCTGGTGATATTGTGTATTTCTGCTATGCATCCTTCCAAGACTTGTGCACCTCCAGATCTTAACTAGAGACAAAACATCATCCATTTTTGCAAACTAGTTATGGTTTCAAGATCACACAGAAGACAGTGGTAGGAGCTTTGTGAATACAGAAGGCACTAGCAGCGGCAAAAACAACAGCAACAGAAGAAGTTATAGACATCAAAACGACAGCCTATGCACACATTCCTACTGTCCTCATCCTTACTCTCAGTATTCGCATACAAATGAGAAAAGGGACTCTCTTTCCTTTCTCTTGAAACTACCTCTCAGCCTCTAAATCAGGAAAATACTTAAATGGTTAAACACAGCAAATCCTTTAGCACTTGTGCTGGGCAGTGCCTGAAGGATTGGGGTGAGCATTCTCTACATGAACATTTCCAGTGTCTGGTGATAAAAAAATAAACTTAGACCAGCCTATCAGCTTGCAACCCTGGTACCCTTGAACTCCACTACAGTCAGGCCTTACAGGGAGCATCTTCTTCCAGCTCTTAGCACAATGCTAAGGTGCCCAAAAGATAAGTGGGGGGCATACAAAAAAAACCAAAACCTCAATTAAATTATGCCTCCCTGTTGCTGAAAAGAAAATTCAAATAATCCAATTGTAAAACAGCCATAAAAGACAATAAACAAGAGAAAAAAGCAATATAGTCATTCTTAAGAAACAGCAATAAAAGAAAAAAATTGCAACAATAACAAAAATGCCTGGCTGCAAAGTATCAATGATGATATTTTAAATCTGAAATATCACATGACTATAAAAGAAATGTCAGAATTTAATGAAAAAACAATGAAATGTTCTAGGAGAAAACATCAACATTAAGAAGTAATGAAATCTTACACACTTATTTACTAATGCTACTGAATTAACACCTTTTTTTTCCAAAGGAGTAAAAGCATTTTCTTTTTTTTTTTCAGCTTTGAACTTCTATATAAGGTGCATTTAACTTTATAAACATCTCCCCGTAAAAGATTTTAGCTGAAGTAGGAAAAAATTCTATGGAAATTTTATTTTTATATTTTCTATCTTCACATTATTTGCTTCAAAAAGAATGGAAAGCTTTTTCAAACCTCTTCAAAGCTTTTTCACCTCCTGTGCATAAAAACTGTTAAATTTTTTACTTAGTTCACTTACTTGGGTAAATATCCTGAATCTACCTGCTGATATTTCTGTGGACCATCAGCTTTTATCCATGCTATAATTGAAGAGCCACAAATGCATTCTAGAAGCAATTTTCAATAAAAACTTGATTTGGCATTTTTTTCAACATTTGAGGTATGTGATGGATTAACAAGCAGCTGGATAACTTGACCTGAGAATTTGGAGAATGGTGGCCAAAGATAACACCTAAATCATAAATCAGATCTGGAGTGTGAGAAGTACAGAACATAAGGCGCCTTTTCCCCTCTCCATAAATCAAAGCCTGCCTATCCTTCACCTCATCCTCTCAATAAGTAGTCATATTACAGGCTGTATTCGGGCCAGAAGTGCTGCAAATTTAACTCAACTTTATTTTAGTAAGAGCATTTATAGCATTTGCTGTATGAAAGCCAAAATCATTCAGTTTGCTTTGTGCTGCTCCCTCAGTGTGGCCCACTACAAGATAAACATTTTATACAGTGTCACATCTACTACTGCAGAATCTGTGGCAGATCATACATGGAACTGGATTGCTTGTTGGTAGGGTAAAGTTCTATACACTAAAATTGTACTCACTATAGAATCCAAATGCTTTTGGCTATATATACTTTGAGGGCTGAAGTGGACAGTTTTTCAGGAGTAGCTTTCAATCTTGTACCAGATAACTCTACATTCAAAATTTTAAATATATAAACATTTCATGAGCACAAATGGTGATATCTATTTGATCTGAAAGTGATGACAAAAACTCCACTTTTAGGATCACAATTTGCTGCAACTGTGTTAAAATATTATGCACATAAATAGATATATATAAAAGCAGAGATAAATTGAAGTGCTGCTCGTCAATGTGGACTGTGATACTGACAAAAAGACTCTCTGCAACACCTTCTATATGACATATTTCTGAGACTACAAAGAAAAGCTCTTATCAGAAAATGAAGAACAACCCTTCTACAATTAAAAATGCCAAGTGTGTTCCAAGCTATGAGGTACTAATATGGGAAGGGCAAACAAAGCTGCTTACTGATTTAACAATTAAGGTAAAGCATGGAGGGTACTTACACAGTGACCAAGCTAAGGGAAGCAGAAGGGAAAAGAGTGAAATACATCAGTGCTGAGCAGGTAGAAATAAAAATGTAATTTTCATAGTAAAAAATAATTTAAAAAAACAACCAAACAAGCAATAGAAAATGATTAAGCTTGGAGATAATATACCAGAAAATTATGGGAGCAAATGAAAAATGGTGGAAGAGGGAAGGAACACAGATTTATCCTTCCATACTTGAGTACAGCTTGTCTGATGCAGGAAAGAATAGGGCAAAGCTGAAGCATCAGCTTTATAGCCCCCTAGGAGCGTGTGCTTGCAGGAACTGGGAGTAATGGTGACTGGCTCCAAGCTTCCCACCACTCTCTTTCCAGGTGTAGATTACCCTGCCCAGATCCCAGAGGGTCAGGGAGAGGTGGAATAGGATCCTGAGGTGCTGGGCCCATTCAGAGCACTCCCACTTGCTGGCACATCAACTTCCTGCTGGTGGAAGCATCACTTCTTTCCAAAGCACATGAGAATGAATAAAGCTCAGTGATGGGAAAAAAAAAATGTTAAGGGAAGGATCTAAGGAAGTGCTGTCAGTTTGGAGGGACCAGCTACAGGAAAGCAACACTGAGTTGGGCTGGATTCCTTCCTTTCTGTCACAAGAGTCAGCCATGACCACAAGTGCTTTGGTGTCCAATAAATCTCATTGCTCCTTGAAGGACTCTTCCACATCGCATCCTGGGTGTTATTTCATGAAAGGGTAATATTTTCTCTCCTGTCAGCCCTTGTTGATTTACATGCTAATTTATACTTTCATTACTTATATTTGTGTTTTATTGATTTATTTAAGGCTAAATCATCATTGTAGGATTTAATTTTTATTACGTTAATTACTCCTCCCTTTTCCTTCCTTCCTCTGAAAGATAAATTATCATCCATCTGATCCCTCTACTCAGAAGTCAGAAGCATATGTACTGGACTTGAAAGCTTTTCTATTTGGAATTTACATGCAGTGCTCTTCAAGGTAACAACATTTTCCAAAAAGTCTAAAATATCAGAAACTATGATATACATTCACAATTATTTAGTTTTTTCTTTATAAGGAAATCTGTGCACATTTCAAAAGCAATTAACCACAAACCTAAAGGCAAGGATTACTGCACTTCAACATGGTTATCAATATTGCATATTTTCTACTTAAAGGGAAATCACTGTATTTGCAGGCACTTCTAGAACAGTTAATACTCAGATGGCCTTGGAAATATCTAACAAACGGGAGGCTTTATTTGCAGCTTAAAAAACTGGGAAGTCAGAGAAGGCCTAAACTGGTTCATGTTGGTTTTGGCAAGAGTCCACCACACAGTTCTCAACAAAATAACTTTGCCTCAAGTGGCTTCCCAGGGTTGTGTCTGATCTTTTCAAATTCTGCTTTAACCATGCAGGAATCACCCTGCAAGAATATGGGCAGTCCTGGGAAACAGAGGGCCCAGCAAAGCACAGGGAAGCAAGACAAAACAAGATAAGGCAAAGCAGTTGCCACAATAGTTCTTACTTATTCTTGAGGCCACTTTGACAGTGCTTCTTATGTTAATAACTTTTACCAAAGTTCCTTACTGGCTTGAATTGATTAACTGATTAGGAAAATGGAATTTCTCCCAAGGTTAAAAAGCAAACCTGCAGAAGAGGGAGCATGCCTTCGGTTCTGAAGGAAGACAATTGAACCACAGACACGCCTTCAGGGCATGCAGCTTCCTTAGAGCCATTCAAATTTGGGCACCTTGGAAAACCCTGCTGCTAATCACACCACCAGAGAGCAGAAGCTGCCAAGCATCCAACAGGCTGTCTCAGTGTGTAGTACAGCTGCACTGCAAGGAGGCTTTTGCTTATCAGGTGCTTTGAACCTCTGTGCTCATTATTTAGGATGCTGTAACACATATCCTAACTTTTATCATAACTGCTTCTCTGGGTTCTCTGCTTCTCATCTTTCCCACAACTTTTGACTACAGAGGAAGAATATCTTGCCCAGTGGATTTCACAGGAACTCTAAAACCTTATCATTGCACATTTTGAACACATCCTGATAAATATTCCTTACCTCACAGCTACTGAGGTCTAAAGACACCTCCTTCAGATTGTGATTGCAAGCCAGGCCTAATAAAAGCGCTCTGAAAAAGATCAATTTTAGAAGTGTTTTAAAAAGATAAAGGGCAGCTTTACATCATCATCTAAGTGATCACAGGTTAATACATCTATAATGCAAAGATTCATTTCAAAACAATGCAAGCTGAGCAGTTATTTCTTAAATGACAATGGCAGCACAAGCCTGCCAAACTCAGAACACTCCAGGAGCTTCAAAAACTGCAGGGATGCAAGGCTAATGAAGAAACTCTAAAGCTAATGCACCATCAACATTTAATAACATTCATCAGAGATGAATTTTCTTCAACATTTGCTTTCAAAGAGCACCAAATGATTATAACTGGAGTGTTCTGTCATACAACCATACAAACTCTCAGATTTTCCAAAAAACCTAGGAAAGAATAAAGTTTTTAAAATACACAAGATGCCATGCAGCCATCCATTTCAGTCAGGCACAATGCCTGTAACAATCAAAGGCTGGAGCATGTTCCAGTATCACAAAATTATCCATGTCCACAACCCAACAAGGATTTACAGATTTCAAAATTATATTCCTATGCAATGGCATCCTTTGCCTTTAGGCACATTGGCAGACGCATAAAGTTACAACTAATTATGGTTCTCATAAATCCACTTTTAAAGTCTCACAGAAGTTTGTTTCCACATCTAAAAGTTAGTGTTAATATCACACTTATACTAACACTGTCACATCAGAAAGCACAATAGTATGTGCAATAGAGAAGAAACAAACAAAATCTGTGTATACCTTCTAATATCTTCAGAATAGATGCAGCTTCAAATTAATAATTCAACAGAGAAACAGAAGGACTTCCTTCTCCAACTTCATTTCAGCCAAAAGCAGCTAACTAAGTGATTGATGCATGGAGATAAAAACCAACCCTTCTGATGAGCCATTTGTCTACACACTTGCTATGCAAGTAGTGTGTCAAAGCTACATTTGAAATGTGTGTGCCTTGGGCAGGTTTTCATTTAAACCTATTTATGTCTTCTGTCCTGCAGGTATAATCAGACCTTCCCTATTAACAAAGGCAGATGTCTTCTGCTTATTTACTTAAGCTATTAATATATGGAGGGGGGCAAGGGGGTGGGGAGAGAAGTGGAAGTTCTGCAACAGTTCTCACAAATTTTTAGATGAACTTGTCTATCTTTCTTACCCAGATGCGTTTTTTATTCAGTCAGGCTGGCTGATGGTAAGCTTGCAAAGAGCTTCTGAAGCATTTCCAGGAAATAAAAAAATCCAGTGCAAGCATAAAGGAAGTGCAGATTAAAAAAAGACACACAGTGCTGCTTCAGTTGTACACTTTTCACAGGAAGAAAAAAAAAGTTTTTTTCCCTAACCTCTTCCCTATAAATTCACCCTAAGAAAATCTCCTTATTTCTCAATTCTTTGTCATGAAAAGGGCCTTCAAAGGGTCTGAAGCCAGACATCTTATACTTACACTTGGCCACTATGTTTAAATCACACACATGGCAACACATGGAGAGGTTTTATCAACTGTGCATGATGCAAGAATTGGCCTTGCAATTAGCATTTGCATGAGAAGCATATCAGAAACTTGTCTTGTTACAGCACTGACAGATCAAAATACAGTTTTTGGCAATGTCTGTAAAATTCAACAAAAATGCCAACTTACACTTCAACAAGGACGAGAGCACAAACTCCCTCCATTAAAAAAAGGTGCAAAAAACATTGAGCTGCAAATGGAACATTAACTATATTACCTATGTACAAGGTATATACCCTCTCTCCACCCACCACATGGCATCCTCATCGTACAGGTTTATCAGCAAACCTGCTCCCTGAAAGGCTTGATTTACACTGTCCAAGTAAGTCCATGTCCTTCACAGACTGCACTGATTAACCAATACCTTTAAACTCACCGAGCTAGCACATGCAATTAAACATACCACAACTGTAGAGCTAAAGGAAGGGTATAAAGAAATCAAATAACAATTAATAAGGGGAATTTGGATCTCAGAATGTCAGGTATCTGCATTTTATCTATTTCTTTTTTTCTCTAGGCAGGATTGATCTTGAATCGCACATTCAATTTGGTGACCTCTGGTTCATGGACACAAACCAGGAACTTCTCTTTTGTCACTGGACAGCTCCAGCTCCAAAAGCTTTTTGACATAAGCTCACAAATGATGCCAGCAAAGTACTACTATGATACACCATAGTTTTTAATTTTTTTCTTCCTGGAGCCATCTCTCATGTGCTCTTGCAAATGACAATTTTCTGCCTGAAAAGAGGTGTTTCTATCTTCTTGTGTTTAACCACCACTGTGATCTTGATGGCTCCGGAGAAGGTTTGTAATTCTTGCAGTTAAGAACAAAAGGCTGAGCAGCTGTCCCACAATACACATCCTCAGTCCTTTTAACACCAGATTAACTTCCACAGGACATTTTTGAAGTGGATTAGTCAAGCCATGTAGGTTTTGAGAGGTAAAGCAAGGTGTCCTGCAGATCAAAGTCCTCTGTAGTGTTGTGACACACTCAGCTCAAACTGAATGAAAAATTTAGGTCAGAGAAAATGCACATCACAGAAATTGCCAAAAAGTACTAACTTCTGTCCTATCTCCTAGGAAGAGGTGAATGCTGTCACCAGAACAAAAGCAGTCCAGGCCAAAATACCAGACAGCTGAGAGTGGCACGGATGCTCTGAGACCATTCATGTCCAGCTAGCCTTTGCAAAGATGCCCCTCCTTGGAGCTTTCTGAGCTAGTGAAAGAGCTCTCTGCTCTAGCTCATCCTATGCTCCCCATCACTGCCTCTTTACTTCCCCAACACCAGTCAGGCAACTAACTCCCTCCAACCCAATTCAGTCAAATTGAGCCAGATTAACTTAAGCGTTACCAGAAGCAGTTTTTTGCTAATGCATATTTTGACTGAAAAGGACTATGAAAATGCCATTTGCTGCCCAGCTGGCAGGCAAAGGGCCCCAAGTTTTTGGGATAAATTAATATAATAATATCTTTCATGAGCATAGGTAGTTGTACAGAACTCACCTGCTCACATTCCTCATACCGTAAGACATACTTAACATGATAAGAAGAGAACCTTAATGTTTGCTTCTCGCCTTTCCTAATCTCTGGGGATATATTCAATGTCCCACAGTATTCTCTTTTTCCTATCAAACCAATACTGTCTTCTGTAGTAGTCACATCCATCCTTGTTTTTCTGCCCTCCACCATAGGATCAATAGCTCTAAATTAATCAGAATCAACCGTGTTTCAAAAAAATCACATTGTATTTGAAAACACATCTGTACCACACCTCCCTAATAGTGGCAAAGTCTGAGCAAGCACAACAACAACCAAGAGCATCATATAGAACAAAGTGAAAGATCAGAGCTAAAATGGCTGCTGCAGTTGAATATAGATTTCAATCCAGTGCACCTGACTTAACCATCGGGCTCTTCTCAGAGGTGCCAAGCAACGAGACAAGAGGCCACAGACAAAAACTGAAGCATAGGAAGTTCCACCTGAACATGAGGAAGAACTTTTTTACTGTGCAGGTGACTGTGCACAGGAACAGGCTGCCCAGAGATGTTGTGGAGTCTTCCCCACTGGAAATATTCAAGAACTATCTGGATGCAATCCTGTGCTATGTGCTGTAGGATGATCCTACTCAAGCAGGGAGGTTGGACCAAATGACCCACAGTGGTCCCTCCCAGCCTGATCCATTCTGTGGCTCTGTGATATTGTACTGCCCTCTTCAATACTGAATTGTCTTATGAAAAAATACTCCAAAATGACATACACTTATCTTTCTGCTGTTGCATTTGTTACTCTTCCCTCCCTTAGCTTCCTGTAGAGTGTATCAAAAGCTTTCCATCTCATTCTCAATAACTACTCTTGATATCCTACATCTGTAATTTTGCCATCAACTCCTGTCCATTAGACACTCCCCATTACCCTTCCCCTCAGAAGGCAGGCTCCCAACAATACAAGGATACATCCATGCACGTATATCCATATTAAGATTGCAAAATAGGTACTGAACATGTCTAGAGATAAGGTTATGTGTATTTTAATGCATATTAGTTAGGAAGAGGACACTTTGAAAAGAGTCCTTTCTTTAATTAAGCCAAAAAAACACCAGTATTCTGCCAGAATCACAGATAGCATATCCAGGCCTCTCTTGACTTTAAAACACACTTTAAAAATTTCATGTCTGAAAATTTCAACACAGTTCAAATCCAGACACATCACAAGAAGGGTGACAGTGCTTCACAATTTCCCTCAGCCTACAGAACCTGTTAGTCACAGGCTGGGTGACATACAACCAAAAGACTCATTCCACTTAGCACTCCTGGAAACTGCTGCCATTGTCTCCTCCCCCGAAAGGAGAATACAGCTCAGTGCAATAGGTTTCTCCTCCCAAACACTGCAACAGGTTCTGTTTCATTATGGCTGTTGCAATAATGCAGTCCCAAAAGAATGGTGCTCACACAAGCCTATAATCCCATTTCACTGTGAAGCAGTTTTGTTCGTAAGCTACAAAGAAAGAAATATATGCCAAAAAAATGCTGACAGAAGCTAAACAACTGTGACATTCCCAGAGCAAAAAATATGATTAATAGCCTCAACTGTGAGACTGAAAGAACATTTTATGAATGTGTGACCATCACAAAACTCATTCTTCTAATATCAATAATGTACAATGGGGGAAAAAAAAAGAAGAAAGCAAAATTCTTTCCCCTTCCTTTTAAATATGAGGCACTCATATAACAAAAATGCAAACTAGGTTTTAGGCACAGGAGAAAATGAAATTAAATTCTTACTTTAGAGGCTCAGGAGGGAGTTTAGTTCCTGAAAGGTTAATCTGCATCAAAGCAAGTGAGCTGCTGAAAAACTGTTTGAAGGAGGGAGGGACTTCTTTTCCTTTTCTGTAAATAAACAAATTCATTAAGAAGTAGCATTTAGACACTCCTCATTGCAATAAATAGTGAACGCAAGCCATCAGAAATGTAATGATCTTTTACAGTTTAATTGCTCTACCTTCGGCAGTTCTGTAATCAGTGGCTCTCAATTAGCTTAGAATTATAATGTCATCAAAATGTTGATTCAACAAACAATCCTCACAACTGCACTGCTGCACAGAAGACTTTACTATCTACCTCCTGTTTGGTGAACTACAAAGAATGATCATTTAGATCTGGTTAATAGTGAACATACTTACATCTCACAAGCAGAAGATCAAACAGGACACGAACAAAACCCTGAAATTGCTTTTTCATCACTAGAAATAATTACTCAATGCTAGAATACCTTAGCATCAATTAGGTGTCATCTCTGATAAGGACCCAAAGCTTCAATCTGAACAAAATGGAACCTAATATTTCCTACAATGCAAGTACTCTAAAAAGTAAACATTCAATCTCAAAGACTTTCAAAGGGAGTTCCTCCCAGAAGAAGACAAAACAGGAAAAAAAGCATTTGTACCCATCATCAAATCATGAAAAATACAAACTTTAAAAATCATATATAAAGAGGAATCAAGTCAGCCAGACTTCAAAATGTGGTGCTTTGCCCTTTAGAGACAAAAGATATATACAGACTTTCCGCTGCATCAGTATCATACAAACACATATTAGACAAGGTAGCTTACTTTACAGGCCTTTAGCAAAGAGCAGAAAGGGAAAGAAAATATTTTGCTTAGAATAAGTAGTACCTACTTCATCGAGCACTAAGACTTCTAAGACTTTAAAAAAAAAAAAGCCTTAGATTTATTCTTAAAAAGAAAGGTGCTACATAAGTGCAAAAAATCATAAACCAAAATACTGCAGGAATTGAGGGTAATGACATTTAAATTGTACCTGTGAGAAAACAGAGTCCTTGAGAGGCTAAGGACAGCTAGATGCTGAAGACATCCACGAAGGAGGGCTCCACACACCTGGTTCAAAATAAGGGCAAATAATTTTAAATTATATTAACCTAAAAAAGTACCTAGGGATAGAAGGTGGGGAATGTTTCCTTGGTAATGAAATAGCAACAAAAATGGTCTTTACCATATCTAGTGCACACTCCGTGTTGGATAAATCCAGATGAACAAGGGCATTTGGCTGGGCCAAAAAATTGTACAGGCTCTATAATTATTTGACAGAAAGAGTTACAGATGTTAATTTTTATATTATGACAACTGTTACTGGATCACAACCTGTCATTGCATTTTTGGCTTTTACGATAAAATCACCTGAAACTTCACCTAATCATACAAGATGTTTTATATTTGTAGGCTTTTTTTTTTAATAGTGGGAAAATGGAGTTCAGACTACATTTACCCAACATTTTCTTAAAGAACAGGTCTTGAATTACTGCATTTAACTTTCGTAGCAGATGATAATTAATTAAGATAATAATTAAACAAAGATTTGTGATGTAACTCAGATTGCTGTTGCATTTCAGAAAGGCTAATTGGTTCATAAGTTAAAGCCAGACATCTTAAGCATGAGGGAAACAACTAATTTGCACCTGAAGTCCATGGTTAGTTCTTAATATCAGCTGCACATTACAGGTTTAAGGGAGAATACAGAACCAGTAACAAGATTTTAACATTGATGCCTTCAGTACTGCCTAGAACATGTCATGTAAATGTTAGCATATGTAAAACTTCTTACTATACACTGTTTCATTTTGGGCTCTTTTTAGTCTCAGAGAGCAACACAGAAAGATAAAAGTGTGACCTAATTCAGAGGAAAGTGGAAAGCTCAACTCCACATGAAATCCAGACAAACAGTGCACACTTAACATTTCTAAAATAGATCCATCTT
Organism: Molothrus aeneus; assembly: GCF_037042795.1. Lineage (NCBI taxonomy): Eukaryota > Metazoa > Chordata > Aves > Passeriformes > Icteridae > Molothrus > Molothrus aeneus. Next base: position 93,049,066 of record NC_089646.1, read on the forward strand.
CCCAAAAACTAGGTCATTTAGCCCCTATAACTACAATGCAAGAGAGGTCCTCACTTTGAAAATTTCTGTACTTTCCTAGGGTTTATTTTAATTGTTAAATAATAGGATTTCCTTGCTCCTGTTAGAAAACTGATTCCACAGATTAAGAGACCTCAGTATTAATAATCTTTGAACCATCCCTCTGACAGGCTGAGAAAAGCCCAATTTCCTGCATTTATATCTTAAAATATTGTAGGTAGACCTTAGGTTTTTTTAAACACTGCCCTCCAAAGATTTATTTATTACATTTTATTTTACCTTTTGTTTTTACATTATTTACTATGTTATTCTCTCAGAGTAATTCACTGTGTGTCTTTACTTACATTTAACTATTTATTTGCTACCTTTAAAACCCTGTTGTCCCTCTGACCCTTTCACCTCACGTCTGAAAAGCCTAGTTCTCTGAATATGTTGATGAATCTGCAAGTAAGATATGTGAAAAAGCCACATCTGACTGCACTTTAAATGATGAGATTGATTGACCGTAGTTTTGCATCTTCTAGATGTTCAATTCTTATAATTCAAAACCTGACAGTCACGTGCACATAACTTTTGATGTGAAAGAGAAATGCAAATGTAACAGTCAGAAAGTGAATATATACTAATTGAGAAGTAAATGGATTTCGTTAGGGAGGAAATAGAGGTCCACCTCCATGGCAATTGATAAACTGAACAAAGGACTCTAAAAAATAATTACATTCTTCAAAGAATCACGTGTTTCAACAGCACATGTCAACGAGGTGCCCAAATTTATTTATACAAACAAAAATATTGAAAAGCAGTAATTAATTCTTTACAAGTCAAAAGAGATAATTTGCTAACAGCCTTCCAATGAAAAATTTGTAATACTCTTATCATTAAAAAGATGATGAGGGCTTTTTAATGGCATTTTGTCACTTTCAAACACAACTCAGAGAGAATAGTAAGTCCACTGGAAAAAAATGGTATCCTTGCACTTTTCTCATGTATCAGGATAAGCCAAAGACTAAAGGCATAAATTAAAATTATGTGGATTTTTTTTTAGTTGTGTGGGGCAGTTCTCTGACTTTATTCCAAAGAGTAGAAATAAAACTGTTATTTTCTATCCCTACTAAAACTGTACAGAAATAAAGGCCAAAGAGGATCTAAACCAAAAGGTTTTGCCCGTCTCTCAAACATTAATTAACACACGCATTCATTACCTCCCATGAGAGGAAAGCACTTACTGAGAGATCATCTCCGCGGAGCGCGTTCCCTGAGAGGTCGAGATAGACGAGCGTGCTGGCGATCAGCGAGTTGGCACTCAGTGACTGGGAAAGGCTGTTCACCCCTGCCAAAAAAAGGGGTCACAACTCAGCTGAGCCAGCTCCACACAAAACTGGCCCAGAGCCTGCAAGTGCACAATTTCAGTGAACGCAGACACGTGCAAATGTTTAATGACCTCCTACTGCCATCACTGTACTGCAGCTGAGGAACACAGATCACCAGGCAGGTATGGGACCTTTCCCTGACACAGTATGTCCATTCCCCCTGGACCACACTTTCCCAACTTCCCTGATGGAGCCACAGTGTGTTATACGTCCCAGATCCAGGATGTATCCAGATCCATTTTCAAGCAGATTTTAAAAACACAGTTTACTCCATAATGTTAAGCCAGTGTCTTCCTACAAACAATTATATTTAGATAAAACTATCTGTGGAAGTAGATGCAAGCATCTGTGGAAGACCAAGTACATTAACAATTATAATTGCCGGAACTTCAAAAGCAACTGATGAGACCTAGAAATTAAAAATACTTCAATTCATGTATTTGCCTCAAATTTCATAAAAATAGTTAATTAAAAGTACCATGAGACACATAAAGACTCTCAGAACAAACACATATTTTTCAGATTAAAATTAAAAAGCTCACATCGGGAACAAACCAGTCAGGGCTTTCTTCCATTGAAACTTTTCAGCTTTTCAAAATACAAATTAGGACATGGCTATTTCTGATTCCTTCAAATCTAAATTTCATCTGAGGACTCTGCAGCTTATCATCAACTTATCAATTTATTGTAGATTGTCTTTGCTGCCTTTCAAGCACTACATGCATGCTTTTCTTACATGTATAAGCATCACTGTGTCCTTTAGTTGATGCAGCAGTTTTTTTCTAAGTGCCTGGCCAAAGCTATACAGAAGGCAAGTGATCTACTACACAACATTCAACGATTTCTCAAAATTGGTCAGTGAAATTAGATGGGCATTCAATGGATAAAACACATCCAGTCTTCACTTAAAAACTTACAAAACTGATTTGCCAGTGAAGATGTGGAAGAAACAGCTAGCAAGTTACCGAAGACAAAAATACTGATGTCAGTGCTTTAATTTTCTGAGCTTTCAAATATTAAGAAAGTCTCCCATATTAGTAGTGTGGCTCCTGGTTTCAGGAAGCTTTTGAAACTGGAAAATAGCAAAGCACAGCAACATCTTTGTCAAGTCTCAAATCTTTTCTGCTTAGCATCATTTTTCTTGTAGCCTGAGATGGTGTTGTTGAATCTACACACTGTTGCAAAAGGTAAACCGCAAACTAATACTTTTTGAAACTTGGAGAGATCTCAAAAGCTCTGTTTAAATATTTGACATTACAGCTTTGGACTCACTTTAGCGAGCCTTCTCAACAACATTTCCAAGCAACACCAAGAAGAAGGAACAAATGCAATTTTGTCCTTGTTGTTCGATGGTACCTTGTTATCAGCTGGGGTTCCAGCTGGGTTAAACCACCAGTAATTCAGAATGTACAACCAAGAACCAATTCTGGGAATTCAGAAGCAGTGTCTTGACTTTGAGGGAGAAGAAGAGCTAGCAAACAATTAATAATATTGCAGCTTGTTTCATGCTTTAAAAGGGCCAACTGCTCAAAATCAGCCACATCAGTGAAGGCAAACAATGTGAATGAGGGATTTTTTTAATTAGCCTCTGGCTTGGACACAGAAAAGCGAGCTTTATCTTTGAATGACTATACTAGAATTTTCCATTTAACCAGAATCTTCAAATCAATAAATTTATGTTTGAACTTCACACTACCTCATACTATACTCTAACAGTAATCTCACTTTCATTTGCAGACAATCTTTTATGCTCTTTTACCACTCTCAGGAGGCTCAGACTGTTAATAGCTCTCAGGAACTTGGAGATAACAATATTTGAAGAAAGATCAGCTGGGAAGTTGCCACCTGAACTTCACTTGTCAATCTCAGAAACTTATCTCAAATAGAAAGCACTTTTAAAATAAGGTCAAAACCTGTGAGGTTTTGTTCTGAATTTATGAAAAGCTTAAAAAATTAACAAAAAGATAAAAGAAAAAAGAAGAGAAAAAAAGGTTGGAGTAACAAATACATGCACTTTGGAGTCTACTGAATCCAAGATCCAGGGATTCTTTTAGACTTTCTCCACAGAAAGTATTACAAGTTCAAAAATAGCCTCCCAAGTTAAAACCAAATCATTGCTGTCTTCTTAGGTTAGAGAGGAACTGACAGCTTTGCAGCAACCTGAGTTGCTTCAGGTCCTGATGGTTGTAAAAATTCCCATTTTAAGACATGGCATATACTATTTTTATGAAATACTGAGGAGCTTCCATGGGACAACATTAATGGTAATGTGTTAATCTGAAGGTCATCAGTATTAGACATACTGGAAAATATTTTCAGCTTTTGCTTAAAGATCATCTTTTAAAAGGATGTTAAAAACCTTCAGATTCTTTTAATAACCTCAGAATTCACTTTCACTGACAAGAGATGTGTGGGTGAACTTCATCAAGCTGGCATTCACTCTTTAAGAAGAAGGAAATGTTGCTAGAATGTTCTCTCGACTCAAACTTCAAAATCGCTTGCTGAAATAATTCAGCTCGCATGAAGGAAAGTAGAGAATGAATGAACATACTAGAACTGCATAAATTTCTGTTAAATTCACAAGTATCTCATTTCAAGAGTACATGTTACATTAGTCAAGATTCTTAACCAACTGTCGTCAAAAATTGAGTTAGCAGTAGATAACAACAACCTCAGAGTTCAATAAAAGTATTTTTAGTGAAAATCATTATTGAATAAACTCATGTTAGGATTCATTGTTTATGTAAGCATAAGAGCCATAGGCACCCATAATAAAACAACAAATAGTCCTTTACCCCACCCATATTTCCCCAGGTTAATCCTTGAAGCTAAGGAGAATACAGAATCTGCACTTCACAGAGCAATAATAAACAGGATAAAAGGGCATGGTGTCTGTCTGTTATCAACTGATGTCCTTCATACTGCTAACTCAGTCATCTTTTCCAGGTCATCAACATCTACAAAAAAGCAGCAATAATGTCATTGTGGTTTTTCTCTTTTTAACACCCATTACCTATACAAGGAGACCCTGGGTTTGTGCTATCTGTGCAAGAGGTCACTGCTCCTATTATTTGTAAAACAAAAATGTAAAAAATCCTGAAAGCTTCTGGCTTCTGCTTCACTGCTGTTATCACTTTTAAAACATACAACCATTTCAATTACAATATAAAATCAGAAATTTGTAAATTATAAAACAAAGAAGTCTTTAGTCAGAGCAAGTCACTCACCAGCTATTGTCACAATGCTTGGTTTCATAAAAGCACTGTGTACAAAACATTTGGAAATTCCCCTACACATTTTTGCTTCAGACATTTTTTTGAAGTGCATATGAAACATATCTGTCATGTCAATCCTAATTTCAGTCTTCCTTTATAATACAGGTTCAAACTTAACCCTTACAGAAGCAAGTCTGAGTTTATCAAAGTGCTGAGGGTAGTCAAAACCCAGCCCAGGGGTTCAGCAACCCAGGACTGCAAAAAAAGCAGCTGCACTGTTGAGAAAATACATGTAAATAATTAACAAAATGAATAATTTTATAATCTGTTAAGAAAAAGTATTCTTTGTATGTAAGTCTGAAAGTTTTAGAAGAGAAAAAGAGGCATATTTATAAAACCTACCTTTAGGTGACAAGGAGGTTTTAGATAAATTTAAGTGCTTCAGTCCCTTTGGAAGTTTGGCGAACTGGATGCTCAAAGATGACACACCTGTTGGGGGAGCAAAGACAAAACAGATGTTTTCAGGTGAGCTCTGTGACCTCAGGTTTTCCCAGCAAATCTCAGCAGGGGCAAACAGCACCAGTGACACTTGAAGAGGAACTGCACTCACTGTGCAGGTGGGCCCTGTCATTTTATGAACCTTTTACTGATGTAATCAAGATCCCTGCTTTGCTAACCACTGAACAACAGATAGGAACCTTTGGTTTTAACCATCAGTAATCCTCCTTAATTAGTTTAAAAACTTTATAATACACACGTACTTTTGGGAAGGAGTCAAAGTGAAGCTATTACACACACCAAGCAGTCAGCATTTGGAAAATCTGGAAGCTTTATGTTTCAGGAAAAAAACTAAATTAAAAAATCTAAGTGCAAACTAAAACCCAACAATGGTGTTTCACACAAAACTTCAAACTATTTTTATTTTCTTTTAAAAGGAAGGGCTGTCAAGGCAAGAAAGGCACCCACATTAGCCAACATCACCCTCTTTTTCTGAGGCAAACCCTAAGAGCCTGAAACCTTTACCAAGTCATAATGACCACTTAATTCCCTTACAGCAGCCTGCAGGCTATCAGCCAGGACACAGGCTTGGAAATACCACAACTGCTTGCAATCCTAAAGAGTAAAAACCTATTAAGATGCTGAGACTGGACTACCTCAGCACAAATTCAACAAAAGAAGAAAACCATAAGAAGGCACTTTGCATTAAAGCCTTTACCCAGTGTGTCCAAGTTCCTGACTCTACAAATTTAATGCTCCATTTTAAGCAAAAGATTGATATTTGATTAAGGGGCTACATCCTAAATAACAATGCAACTAGGCTGTGAAATATTTATTAGAGTAATAAATCAACATAGAAACTCCAGGCTTAACCTGAGGTGTGAAATACAGATGTCTACAGCAATTCATTTGGAGAGAAAAGGGCACAGAGAAAGAGGGTGAAACCTTTTACTTGATTGAAAAGATAGTAATTAAAAAACTGATACCCTTTCCACATACACAGACATGGAACAGTCTGTGAAACTGTAGGTCACATATCTACATTTACTCTGGTTTTATTCTGTTTTACTTATCATTGATAATGGAGGAGCCAGCTACCTTGCAGATACTGTGGTAGGGTCTTTTTTAATGCTTTTTGTAAAAGCATTGTGTGCAACACCCATGCAGCTCAAAACAATACACACTTTTTTATTTATATTGCTAAAGCATTTGACCCATGAGACCTTGGAATCATTTACTGTAAAGCACAAAGGTAACCATATACCTTCACCAATTTTCAGCAAGAATGAATCAAATCATACTAACAGGATTTTCTTCCATAGCTCTATAAGGACAATCACTATCACTAAGGATACAACAAATGTAATTTTTGCTATAAACCATTTTTACTAAGACCTGCAGAAAATAGTTTTTCCTCTCCATCTTTGTATTTAGCTAACAATCTCCAGGCTAATTATTGTTCTAGCCAAGCTAAATAATTTTCACATCTTACTAGCATGGGGGTTAAGTTATAAGATATGGAATCAGGGGCAGAAAAGAAAAACTGTTTCTGGTTGCTCTGGCCCTTGGACACCCGTTAGGTGACTCATTTTTGCTAATGGCATAACAGAGATGAGAGCTCACATGGCAGAAATGCAGTTAGCTGTAGCTGCATACAGGCACACAGTTTGGAATTTGACTACTACTAGGCTTCAGTATGTTTGTTTTGCATTATTTTTAACAAAATATGAGATTAAATTCTGATCCTAGTAGAGCCAAAAGTAAAGCTGTCATCACTTCAGTGTGGCTAAATTTTTACAGACAAGATTGATAACAAACTTTTCAGGTATTAGTCTCAGAAATAATCTACCTTGTACCCAGGGAATTTTCCTGAATTGAAAAGTTGCAGTATTTGCACATTACAATTATAATTAATTTCTAAGTACTCTATAACCTATCTCATTCTAATGAAAAGGTCAAATCTTAATTGCATATTTGATAGGAGAGGCTGAGATAATGAAAAAACCTTACTAATTTCTCCAAGTTGTAGATTCTACATTTCATTTTTGTTTTATATGTGGATACTGCAGAATGGCTTGAATCTATAGATTTGCTGCAAAGAAAGCACCCCCATAGATATGTTTAAAAAATGAAAAAAGATCCCCTGGCACCGTAGAGTATCCAATGTTCGGTCAATTGTTTTGCTTCCAGGATAAAAATGAGTTTCTTAGGGAAAAAAAAATCTTTCAAATAACACAATCTAAATACACTTCTTCAAAAGCAGAATCAACAATGTAGCAGCCTTTTTTCCAGCTTACAACAGAAATTTCTGTAAAATGCAGTAGGCCTGCGGCACATTGTAACAATAACACTCTTCAGCAAAGCACTGGCTTCCATGTGATGAGAATTCTTAACAAGGACAAGCAATAATCAGCAGGCAAGAGGTAATCAGAAGAGTTAAAGCAATTCATGTGAACAATTTCAAATAAAAAAACTACTTAGAATAGGTTAAAAACAAAAACATTATCATACTTGCTTCTAGTCAAAAGAAAAGTGATACAGATGTAGAAGGGAAGAAAACCCCCTTCCCAGCTATTTTTCTCCTCACTGAACCAGCAAGAAAGAAGAGACACCTACAAAATTCTGTGTTAACAAGATTCTGAGTCCATCAGGTTGTAATCAGAATGAACAGCTTTTCTATTTTGAATCATGACAGCAAAGAGAATAGAACATTTCCCCCAAACAAACCAAATAAAACAAGAAAAGGTTCACTGTGTAAAATTCTTATTTTTCTTCTGGCCCAACAGGAGCACAAGACAGTCTGATCCTAGAACACTGTGTGCCTGGAATGCATTAAGTGAAGCAAATGGAAATCTCACATGGGCAATGCTGAAGGGTCAACTCCAGACTGAAAGAATGTAACCTTATTTTAAAAATAAATGCCTCTTGGGTGAAAAAAGAGTAGACAAGGGAGAGGAATGACTTGATATGTACTGAAATCATGCCTAGCGGTGCCTAGTCTGAGAAAAGCAGAGCTGTTCAGCTTGACTTTCCATCTTGTGGAGTTAAAAGCACTTTGCTCCATAGGAATGCCAGTTATGCCAGTATTATTGAACATCACCAAGATATCACAACAGGGTAGGCCACCACAGAGCTGAGAAAAAGAGGTAATTTTCATACTGAAAAGAAATATGGCATTACAGCTGAAATAAAAACACAAAACCATCAGAAAAATGCAATCCAAGAAAGTTGCCTTACGCTTCATCTTTCTACTGATTACACTGCTTTTAAAAATGGACACCTTCTAAAAAGTAGAGGGTTTTTTTAAAACAATCATTGTGTTTTGTCTTCCTTTAAAATCCAGGGTTGGTTTCAGACATTGAAATATTTCTCAACACACCAATGGATATGCATGAGTCAAAAAGAATGGCAATTCTCAGTCATTTGTGAACAACAGAAATTTACAGCAGCATTAGCACAAAACAATAACCTATTCTTCAGGCAAAGAATAATCCTCCTATTACATTTCTAGAAAGGGAAAAAAGTAAATGTTACATTACCTCTATCTTCAAGTGGATTGCTAGCAAGGTTGATCGTATGGAGTCCTGAGTTGGGATTATGGGCTAGGGCACTGGCTAGTTTCTGTGCAAAATCCCTGCAACAAAAAAAGAGAGGAAAAGGAATCCTGTTATCTCCTCTACCAACAGCACATACAAAGCTTAAAAGCATCAAGGGATTACTAGACACAAGTGGCCTTTGCTAGTGCAGAGCACTAACTGATTCCTCGTGGTTCTAAACAACGCTTATCTGGCTAATTTGCTATCTTTCACAGGGAGCCACTTTGTTATTTATTCATTCTGTGAGCTAAGAGACCTGAAGAGTATACAATCAAAGACTAAAATGCTTTTGACAGAGATCTGAAGGTATAAAACAGGAGTTACACAGAATAACTCAAAACTTGACCACATCTTCCATCTCTCTGCACACCACAGGATTTGGAGATACACATCAACTTGCCCACCACCACCTCCTTCACTCACAAGCCATCCTGCTCACTGGCAGCAGCTTTCTGCCAACAGTCACTCAAACAGATGGGCTTTGCAGCACATCCACAAGTATTTCTAACCTTATAAAACAGCAGGAATAGCTCTCTCAGAGAGCAGCAGCACACTGATGAGCTGGTCTTTTGCTTCTTTTTACAGTGAGAAGCATCAAAGGGCATGACTGGCTGATCACAGTGCCAGCAATGGATCCAAAAGAGATGCAGAGTATCAGTTCTGTAACGCTGACAACAGCCAGGCCAGGCAGCACAGAGAGCTTTAAAGCAACCTTAACCAACTATGGTGGGCAAATGTAGTTGCATGACCTCTGCTCCAAAGCCACTTGAGAGGCAAGGGAGCACTTCCCTGTCTGCAAGTGCTCTGCTGCAGCTGGACTGCCACCACCCACAGCACTAAGCTGAAAGCTAGCTTGGGTTTTGTTGCATACCACACTGTCACACTCTGGTGGAGACACATTCCTTGCATGAAGTCAGAAGGCTGATGTCTATCAGCTCTAACACAAATCCTCAAACCTGTTCTTGTACCATGATGTGATAAGGAACTAGACCTTCTGTGAGCCTTTGATAAAGTGAGGCTGTAACTTCAGTGCTCTTACTTCACCTGAGTTAGACACCAAGATAGAAAGCAAAATGATGTCTTGAAATTCCTTCTTTCTCTCTCTGCCTTGAAGTATATTATTTCTCCTCCTGTAGGGCAATGGTGGAGAACTACCAAAATGCTCATTAACACTGCTCTCTTTCCTTGGAACAGATCCTGCCTACCACAAAACTCTGTGCTGAGAACCACAGAGGAGGCAGCATCCTCTTCTAGTATTTGGAAAAGAAAGGAAGTTGAACAGCAATAGCTTCCATAGCTTTTGGTTATCTGAGGTTTACAAAGTTTACTGGAGTACAGGGATGCTCCAGGGAAGTTTAATTTCTCTTTGAAACCCTGCGTCCTTCTGGGGCTAGAACTGGTTCCAGCACTGCAGATGCATGATGAAGGGCTGCCTTTAGGAAAAACATATTCTCTTCCTAAAATACAAGCAGCCTGTGAATACAAACACTCAACAAAAGGAACTTCTGGACTTGAAACCTTGCCACCTGAGAGGCCCCAGGGTCTCCTGCTTTGCTACCAGCTGCTGCTGCAGAAGACTACAGATCTCCTGTAGGTCCTCAGTGACATTTGCCAACACTCTGAAAATCCTCCAGCATTTCAAATGGTACTAGATGCCTGCCCTTAGGCATCCGAATCAAGCTCCTTATGTCCAGCCAGGAAAAATGAGGTTTTGAATTAAAAAGCAACAAACCCTTTCCTCTTGAGGAGTTTCCTCCTCTTCCTGTATCTCTAACAGATTCTTGTCGTTACAATACTTTGCCTATACCTCCAGGCTTGTTTACAAACTCTGCCCCAGCTTTTACCAACAATATAGGCAGGATTACCAGAGGGTTTTAGACAACTAGAGTCTGTGTGAACTACTCAGCAAAGGCACAGCAAAGCGACTTCCACCACAAAGCACTGGATTATCTATATTGGGCTCAAAGGGCTCCAAGGCTCATTTTGGAAAAAATAATACAAACAAATAACACACACTCTGTGCAATCTCTGCCATAAACAGAGGCACCTTGGCTCTGCTCATGGGGGAACATCTCTTCTCCTCCTTTGTTCACTATTTGTTTCAAGTCATAAAATCTGTTACTTCTTTTAACTGCACACTTAGGAACAGAGCATGTAGTGTAAGTCTGAAACTCCCTGAAAAGCATCAAGCTTTCTCTGTATGCATTACACAGCCATGCTTGGCCAAAACAAGCTTACTGAGGCTTGGAGGTAAAGCTCCAAAAAGATTCATGACAGACTAAGGATATTTCTTCAAGGGAAAGAATACTACCAATCTGGAAATCTCAGACAAACAAAACAATTCCTTGAGATCTGTCTAGACAACATCCCTGTAACAGAAAAATAGAGGATGTGTGGGAGGAAGCAACACTGTTAGGTCTAAGGACATTGTCAAGAAGGGAAAGATAAGACTCTACTTGACTGTCAAAGGCCCTCTAGGCCCTCAAAGTCCAGCAACAGGCACTTCTCTTGTTCTCCATGTGGCAGCTGGCCACTCTCTTTGGAACAGGGCTGCACAGGACCTGTTGAAAGGAGGCAGGGACATTCTGCGTGCCAGCTTTCAGAGAACATGGAAGTGCAACAAATAAACCACTAGCACAAACTTCTCCAATCAGGCCTTTGCAGACTGGGAAGTCCGTCTTGCAGTTCCATGGAAATCACAGAATATCCTGAGTTGGAAGGGACTCCCAAGGATTGAGTCCAACCCCTGGTGCTGAACAGGAATTGGACCCGAACAACTCCACCATGTGCCTGAAACCATTGTCCAAATGCTCCTTAAGCTCTGGCAGGGTTGGGGCCAGGCTGGCTCCCTGGGGAGCCTGCTTCAGCACCCAACCACCCTCTGGAGGAAGAACCTTTTCCTAATATCCAAGTCTTTGCCATTTAGCATCTCCCATCAGTGCAGGCCAAAGGCAGCTCCCACCATACACAGCCTGTGCCTGTCAGGCCAAGCTTCAAAGCCTGGTAGACACCAAAGCCCAGCCTAATCAATAAGCTGAGCTACCCACTCAGAAATCAGTATTTTGGTTATCACATACTGACTCATTCCTCTAAAATACCTCAAAGATTAACACTCTTTTCAAGCTTATTTTTTTGGGCCAGCCTGAATGACTCTGCTCTCCCTGAAGTCTGGACATCACAAATGTTAATTAAAACACTCACGAAATCATTAGTGAATGCTATATGCGTTGAAGCCTTCCAGTGATATCTAAACTGCATCCTTTATGTGTAGTTAAAGCAATAGAAAAGGAGATAAAATTCCCAAGAGCATCTAAACTGGAAAGCACAAATCTTATCAGACAGGGGCTTTCATTTGACATCCTGTTTTTCCCAACAGGAAGTTCACACTTCCCTAGTTCTGGGTCTTTATTACTGCTACTGCACAATAGTTTGCTGTTTCATCATTTGGGAGGATGACAAGTGTTTATGAGGCTGTGGCCCAAACCAAATCACAGAAATGAGTGGCTGGAGATAGAAAAGAACAGAATTATCTTAAACTGACTCTGCTGCAGGAGGAAATATGTTCTTGCAGCTGCTCAGGTTATTTCCTACAGCTTTACTCTTGGTAGCTCTTGTTTAACCCTGGTTTGGCATTTTATCACAGCTCATTAAAAATGACTGGTCTGTAAGCCATGGGAAGGAAGATAGCCAGCAACAACAGGGTCTCCTAGCAAACAGATATGAAAAATGGCAAAACTGACAAATGCATCCTTGGCAAAAACAGACAGTGTTGATCAGAACAGATACACACCAAGGCACAATGCCAAACACTCTGCATGTATATGGAGACAGGAAAACCAAAGTCACAGGTTGATTATCTGTCAGGTCCTGTTAAAACTGAAAGCAGTTAATCCAACCATGATAAATAAAGGTAGGCAATGTGCAAAGGTATTCAACATATCCTTTAATATTAATGATTATCACTAGATTTCAAGGCACATACTGGAAAACAAGATTAAAACCAGGGGCTTATGTTTGAATGACAGCTATTAAAGACAGTGCACTAGTGATCAGAAAGTTCCCATATTATTCCAAACTCAACCTCAGATTTCTTGTGTCATGTAGGCAATTTTCTTTCAAAGGCATTTCAACACAAAATGCACTTTAAAAAGGAGAAAAAGATCCCAACAATGCAAGAGGAGACAATGTAAGGCACACCAAATATCTCCCATGTGCTCATTTCCCTTTATTTGTAATTCTACATAGTGTTCTACTTCTCCCACCTTTACACTGCTTTTTAAATAAAATTTTAAAAAAAATTCAATAGCTCTAGAGTTTATCTTGTCTACATTGTCTTGGACACTACCCTAACACTAAAACAAGCACTACAAGTATAAACTAGCACAGCTGGAAGTAACTTGAACTTTACTTCTATTTCCTGTGAAGGGGGGGAAAAAAGCAAATACCTAGTAACTACAACTTACTATATTTAAAACATATGCAAGGATTTAATTGTATGGCTTATTCCTGTGTATCTTCCCTCTAAGTCTATGGCAAGCCATTAAACTTACTGATCTACTTTCTTCAAAAGAGTTGTTAATGTAGAAGTCCTGTTATATTTGAGCAGACAGAAATCCACATTAAGATAACACCAGCTCATTTGTAAATGAAACAACAACATGTTATGCAAGATGGCATAGTATCCTTTTTTTAACAAAACCAACCTCTGTTTTTTAAATGATAAAAAGGTGTTGATACTCTATTGGACCCATATTTGGAAGAGGAACAGTAGGAGCCAGTTTAAGGTTTATGCTCTCTTTCAATCACTTAGCTCCACTTAGCCCAACTCTCTACGCAGAATCCTAAAAAATACCAGTTGAAAGGGATTTTCTGGACATACAGACCCTCTGGAAAATCTGATAAAAAGCTTGTGACTAGAGGCTCCTCAGAACTAGACAAACATTGAGCACAGCTTTTTAAATGCTTATTCTGGCTAACAAACACCACACATCCCTTTTAGTGGGAGCAAGCAGCACCTGAAGTGACATTGTGAAGGAATTACTTACGTTCTAAGCCCGGCATTCTCTAATACCAGCTCTTCCAAGCGACTGGACCTACTCACCACTCGCAGTATCTGCTCACAGAGATCAGTGGACTGCCACAGAAAAGACAGAACAGAGTTAAAGAACACAAACACGGAACAGACAGTTATCGAGTTAAGCTGTACATTGTAATGGGATCCAGGCCACAACCATCTTCTTGTTATACACAAATAAGGAAGTAAAAATACCAGAAACATTCAGGAGAGTGAACAGAAGACTTCTGGAAAAGACTTAAGAGAAGCAGGAGGCAGACTAAAAGCAAGTAACTAATGAATCAGGCTGCATAACCAAAAGGGGCAGAATTTTTATAATGACAGTGAAAACAATCTAAATCATGTGGTTCAGGAAAAACTCTCACTCAATTTTAAAAGAAATCTTATTCATATGCACACTAGTCCTGCAGAAAAAAGTGGTAACTAGTGCAAAGGAGAATAAAGCCTGACCAGGAATGACAACTAAACACAAAGAAATATGTTAGAAGGCAAACAAACAGAAAAAAATCCCAAAAAACCTCAGGAGCAAAAGTACCCTAGCTAGAGAGGTCCTCCAAAGACTCCCAAGGACTAGTGGTTAAGGGCCAGTATATTTGAATATGAATTCTTCCAGCCTATGGAGAAGCAAATCCCATCTCATGTTCTTACTGCAGTTGAATTCTAGAATTTGCATGGATATTTGCAAGTGCCATGAGCAAAACATGACAACAAAAGAGTTTGCTTGCTCTGCTCATTCAGATAGAGAGATAAAACCCCGTAATCATTCAAAAGCCATGCAATGAACTCTGTACCTCATCACCTTTTATTATAAACTTTTATTTTGCTTCTGGATTTGACTTTTCTTTTTCTTCCCACAGCTCACACTAATCAGCGCTCATGTGACATTCAAAGCTGAATTTTAGTCATGATCATGAAGTGCTGAAACTCTGTTACCTGCCTTTAAAGGCAACAATGTGACATTCATACCAGGGATATCTTTGTCTCTAATGACCATCTGACATTTTCTAGTTTGTGTATTTTTCAGGGTTTGGGGGTTTTTTTATACTTTTAAACTAACTGAATGTCCAAAATAAACCCACCCTAAACAAAATAAATCTGCTCTACCACACATGTAAAATCTTATTAATTCTTTACACAGTAAAGGTTGACAATTTTTGGTGAAGACTGTCAACTCAGCCATCTTCCCAATGCTTTCTTTACCATCCATGTTTTAACAGTTCAGAATATTATCACAATATTTCTACAGTACTGTGACTGCAAGTGGAAAGTTTCATGTCTGTACTGTAAAATCACTGTGGGTACTGTGTATCAAACACAATGTCAGAGTGGGACTCGTGAAACACAATGCACTCGATGGCCTCTGGACATGTCTGACCTCATAGTGACCCTTGGCAGTGTTTTTATGGCATGGATTTACTGCCTAACAATCTATATTTTCTTCATTTTTGACTTAAAAATTGAATGCGTGGAAGAGGTTGGGTTTTTTTGCGTAACTGATGCATTTTCTAGACTGACAAAGTTTATTTGTTTTCCACAGGAAAGTTACTAAGGAAAAAACCCGAAACATTCACATAAATGAATCTCAGATAGATAACAGGGCCAGGTTTTGTTCTAAGCAAACTACACCAGCCAGTCTTCTAACTAAGCAAACTATCTCACTTCATTGAAGCAGAAACTGATTAATTGCATTGTACCTTTTAACAATGTTGATTTTAACAGCAAACTACAACAGCACTAAAAATACCACCACCTTCATTCCATGCATAACTTTGAGAGAGATCTCCCAGTAGGAAAGAAGTTTTTTGCCTACTCTTTTGCCAAGAATCACATAAGTTCCTATTGAATTTTCATTGGAAATGACAGCTTAGCAATATAATGAGAGCTTTACAGATCAATAAAATGGCATCAATTTAAACAAGAGGAAATTTAATATTAATTTTTAAAGGCAAAAAGCTTCTGGAGGCAAGCATAAAAGCAGTTTCTCAAGCAAACCACTAACTCCACCTGTAACTATAATCTTTGGGAGAAATAGCATGTTTTGATATATTTAAATTGTCACTGAATTACTGCTTTTCTTGGCCTTTATTTTAGTAGTCCAACTGGTTTAGACATGCCCTCTTTTTGTTTTTAGCAATGAAAACTGATATGGAAAAATACCGGTGCCACATAACGGTGTTTTAGAAAACTGGGAGAGGACATCATCAAGTTGCAATGAAAATTACACAGAAAAAATGCACTTTATGCAGGAAATAATCCCATAATCTTGGCCTTTTCTCTTCACCTCCAAAAAGCAACTAAGATTTCTGGCTGCTTTGAAGTTACTTTCCAATCAGTCACATAATATTGTTTGGGGGAGTCAGCAATGCCTAATGAAGTTCTATAGGCCACTACTGTCAACCAATGAAGTTTTCAAACTATATAATTTGAAATTTTGACAAGACCTGATTCTCAGCAGTGTTTTTATGGTGCTAACTGACTATTCAACATTTTATACTTTCCTGATATGATTCCAGGATTAAAAAAAAAAATTGGCAATAGATTGCCCAGTTGTACTTGCCAAAAATATTTCACTTTAAAAAATGTAACAGCATCCTTTAAAACACAGCATAGCCTGGTAGAAGCAGATATATTTTTTCAATTTATTACTTACTAATTTCAGATCCTTGGAGGACAGCTTTGTAAACCACTGATTATACTCCAGAGCAGCAACTATAGGTATTAAGTCTCTAGAAAAAGAAAAACACTTTTATACACATTTCATATAACTGACATTTGAAACAATCTCCTAAGTGTTCGCCACGTCTCATTCCCCATAGTTTAGCAATGCTAATTGCCTACCATCCCCATTATAGAAAGCTCTTCATTCTAAAAAACAGCAGCTGCAGCTGCACGTCTTCCTCTTATTTTAATAATAATTTCTGACTGGACAACTGGCATCCATTCTAGTATGAATTTTTAAATCAGGAATTTGTCTGGGCTGCCATTCCTACTTTTAGCATAACTTTTTCTTCAGCCTGTGACATGTTTAAGCTTCTTAATCACCTCTAATTATAATTTAGCATGACGCTAAAAAGCTTTTTGGCAGTCTGATGATTTAATAGAATTCCATGACTGAATGCTTCTAGAGAACACCTCCTTGTCTCATCTCTTATAGTTAAATTCCCCCAGGAAACAGGAGACCTGCAGCAGGATAATGCAACATTCAGCACAAACCCTCCTTAATTGTGAAAGGGATTTCACAAATGAAATTCTAAATTATTCCCATTTTCTTCACTCCAAGCCTCTTAACGTGATCTGCTCTCCCTGTGTTAAGTTTCTCCAGCAGCAGGTGCTGATGAATGTCACGTCTGCATGCTAACCCCCAGCAGATTCATTCATCAAGCACTATCACACCATTTAGCAGTGCAGCACTCGGATCAGTTTGGTGCTGCATATTAAACACTTACATACACCTACACAGAGGCTTATCAGCTCCTTAGAAAGTCCTTATCTTCATAATGAAATAAAGAGCTGTAACATACACAAACTAACTTATCAAACCAGCAAACCAGTGCCATTCAAGCCTGTTTTTCTAGGGAGAATTTTTAAAGTATTGGCTTTTACAAGCTAGTCTAACCCCGCCCGACCCTTCATCCAGGACATATGCAGGTAGGCACAGGTCTGCACTTAACATGCAGCACCCTTCTCCCATGTTCTTTTTATTCTTCCCCTCCTCCAGTTTTTCTCTGCAAACACGCAGACACTTCGGGGTGGTTGTTAAACACACAGGAAAGCCAGGAGACAAGGCGACGTCACGTGGACAAGCAATCCACAGGCTATATTGGGAACTGCAGTTGCTACATTTGGAAGTACAAGCATCACTAAGGTAACAGATTCGAAGGTGCAGCATTTTGCAGCAAAAGGCTGTAGGCTCACCAACTGAGAAGCTCATGCAAATAGACATTTTCACACTCCTGCAAAGGAACTAGTGTGGGGTGCCCTTCAAGGATTTAAGCCATCTTTCCATCTTGTTCACAGCAGACATCACGTTGTGTGGTGAATTCATTTCCACAAGCAGAGCAGAGACTTAGCAGCTTCATGGAGTGTATAGATTTATTTCTGTCCACCACGCTGTTTTTGCTCCTACACACACACCACACACACACTTCATCTCCATGTAAAGCAATAACTAACAGCAGAAATGTTAGGTGAGAAAAAAATAACAACCCAGAAGTACTTCCCCCTTAGGCTGGGCAGGCAGGAATCTTTCCATGGAGTATGGAATACCCACGGACAGAGACGTTTGCTTCTCCTCTGTTGTTCCCTGGTAAGATCAGTAAGGTGGTAATAGATTTGCAGCTTTGATGTCTCCCTTGCCACTGCCTTTGCCTTGGAAGTGGAATGAATGTAAGAGCAATTTTTCAGGTGAAATTTTGGTTTGTTCATGCAGCAGTAACCAGGCAGCACAGCTGGGCACACATTGGACAGGCTGGCACTGGTGGAGTAGAGCTGGTCATGCTGTTGAGCACCACCTCCAAAAGCAGCAGAAGGTACCATGAGCATTTTTAGGTCAGCTGTCAGCAGCAGCCCAGTTCTTCAAAGGAACAGAGGGACAATGATTGGGGATCACAAACTGCAAGTGTTCACACTGCCAGGGAGCTGGTAAGGCAGCTTGGAAGGCTGGCAAGAGCTCAGGAACTTCTGGACAGGAGAGTGGCTGCAGACAGAGCTTGCCTGAGGCTGTGCCTTTCTCCCCCTTCCTTCTCTGGCTGGCTGAAGGACAGACAAGGGGTGCTCAGTCTCAGGGGCAGAGCTATGACACTTTCAAGAAATACTTCAAGATGAGAACTTGCAAATCAGCTGGGCAGATTTATTTTAAAATATTCCTGTCCAGCTGCAACGATGTTTCTTGAATAGTTTAATCTTCGGCAGTATCCAAAGCCTGTTGTTCAAACCCCCATCATGCACAGATCCTGCCTGGGACCTCCACAAACACCAACTGCTCCCCTCCACACATCTCTTTCCCTACTCCAAACATTCCTGCAGACAGTGGAGTCCCTGCCTGTTCTGCAAGCAGCTGTACTTATTGTCAACAAACTTTGCTTTATCAAATTCGACCATCTGATTTTAAGGGAAGACTTTTTTTTGTTCCAATTTCTGAAGGTGCTTCTGACCAGTGGGTCAGAAGGGTGCTCTTCAGGAATTTACCTCTAATCCTTCTCTTGCTTTAAGCTCATTTAACCCCAATATTCTTGTTATCGAGTTTTTCTTTTCAAAATTATATATTGCTTTATTAAATTTATTCTATTGCAGTCTAGATGTGGTTTTACCAATTCTTTTCCAATATGGTATGAAAGAAAGCTAAGAACCAGTTACAAAAGCAGGGCATTCTCATAACTTTCCCTCACTGAGTTACATTGAGATGTTCACACTAATTAAAATTGCCATGCAGAATAAAGTAGTATTTATAAAAGATAAATCTGTGCCTTCTTAAAATAAAACAGATTCTGTACTTCTGGAATGCAGACAATCTCTCCAAGCCTCAACAAGATTCCAGCTTATCTAATGTCTTTGCATTTTTTCAACATCCCTGTTCCCCTGTGTATTTCAGATGGCAAGAAATCTCAACAGCACAATGAAAAAAATCTAAACAATTACATTTTTTTTAAAACTTTTTTGAATGTCCAAATAAGCTAAAACATATGCAACACAGATGAAGATCATGCAACCGTATCAAATAAGCCCTTTTTCACTTTTCACATTGGGTCTTTTTTTTTTTAATAATTATATGGTTCACAACACAACATAGCTTCAGATAAAACCTCAGAAGTCATGTTCCCATGCAGCAAGCCATGCTGTGATGCTCTGGGAACTTCAGTTCATCTATAATTCATGCCATCTTATGTTGACCTTTAACTGAAATGTTTTACTTGGAAAAACATAAATTGTTTATTTTTGCAATGCATAGCCCTGTATTTAGAGAACTGAGGCACCTGTCCTACCTCGCTTCAGAGCTACTACACAACATAAACTACATAGGTTCAGCAACCTCAAAAATTAGGTGAATGGGATATACAACGGTCTCTCAAAATCCAAAAGAATAATGACACACTGTGAATTTACACAGTAAATTCACAGCAGTTCCACTGTCTTAAATATATTGGAAAATGCTTACAAACATCCTTGAATTGACTGGGATTTCAATTCCTAATTTGTATTTTTAGTGAATAACAAGGGTTTGGCTTTCTTAAAATTTTCATTGAAATTTCATCTTCTTGAAATTTCAATCCAAAATGTTCTTTAGTTCAGTCCTCAACATGTAGATGTTCTCATCACAAGATGGATTCCACAGCATGTAAACGGCTCCAAAATAGATTTGAATCTTTGGACTTAGACAATCTTGAAGCACTTAGAAAAGACTTTGCTTAACAGCACAAATACATTTCTTCAGCAATTTTGTAAGGTATATTTTAATGAAAATATTTTCTAAAACAACAAGCCCCATTATTTCATTTTCTGGAGGCCAGACTCATTTGCACCTGTTGAGATATTCTAAATATTTAAAACAATTCTATCTACTCTTTCTTAATGAATTGTTCAAACATTTAATATCTATTGAGGCTGGGTATCTATAGGTCACTTTCTCAAGAATGTCCCACAGTCTTCTCATCACTTCCTCTTGCAATAAATGTTTAAAGCATTGTTAAGTTCTTGCCCCAAATTTGCTTGTGCTTAATAGTATTCCTCCCCTTATCCTCTTTCAGCAAGGCTTAACCAAGGAAAGAGTCTTTGGCTACATCTGCCACACACCAGTTGCAGCCCTGTAGTCTTGAGTTCCCTCTGAGTTGGTCAACACAGATACTGCTTGGTGACTTTGCCAAGGGATTCACTGCAGGCTGTGAAAATGTGGCACAGAAAATGAGCTAAATCTTGGAATGGGACATTCTGCAAGTTCACACACCTGACAGCTTAAACCTACAAAGAATGCTGTGGCAAAATACTCTTATTTACCTACCTCCAGGTCAGCCTTACTGTTATGATATTTTAACATTGTATCTGTGGTAGATTCTTAATTCTTTCACTGGGTTCTCCCAAAGAAACAAATGCTTTCTCAATCTTATTTACACTTTCTTGAATTTGCAGTTTCCTTTGTATAATGACAAATTTTAGTTAAGCTTCCCTCCCATTTTCTCCTACTTGTAATGTCTCCAAATTCAACTTTCTCAGAACCCAATTTTCTCAGCCAGCTAAATTCAGTAAACTAAATACAACACTTAGCTAGGCTTCACCATCTCACAGCAAAATTACCCTCAATTAGTTTCTTTCTGGAAGTACATATTTTTGATAGCATCTATTATAAGTGAAGAGACAACTGGCTAGAATTCAGTTGAACAACTTAAACCTTCGACTGACTTGCTGACAAAAATTAATTTCCTTTACTGTGTACACCATGAGAAAAACGATTCTGCAGAAGTAAAGACTTCATAATTTCCTTTTTTGCTTTGCCCACCAGATGTAGATGCATGTTTTATCTGCTGAATTTGAGTTCTTATATCTGCCATCACAGGAAAAGTATCTATCCTCTAACTTTTTGGATTGCTTCCAATAAGAAAATATATTTATCTTCTCCGGCTCCTGAATGAAATGAGGTTTCCATGGGGCTTTTGTGCAAAAACAGAAGCTTTGTGCTGAAAACTAAAAATGCTACAGATGGTAATTTCACAGTAACAGCTATGAGGCCATCCCACTTGATCAGTATTAGCATGATTACTGCACATGGTTTACCTGTGGTCAAGGTGGCTGAAGTCTTGCAAATTCAACTCTCTGGTATCTTGTGTCAGATAAATCGTATCAACGTCCTGTTAAAAATACATAACCAAATACATCTTTATAGAACTGTAGTGGTTTGGGTTTCTTTTGTCAAGCACTATGGATTTACCTGTTCTTTCATCATTAGTACAGGTAGCTGAAAAGAGCATCAGAAGAAGACAAGCACTTACCCACTGTACTTCCTCTCTGTAGGGAAATCCAAGCCAGTCACAAACACAGGCATACATCTGCGAAAAGCCTCCTACAAACAACCCAAGAGACTATTTAACACAGTAGTCACACAAGCAAACAAATGTACATCTAAAAGGACACTTCAATACTTAAAGATCCAGTTTTTAAAACTCACTCTCCTTTTCTCTCAGAAGACTGTGCATTGTGCTTATGAAAGGAACACAGACTATCCTATCTTCACGTGGTAAGTTGCAAGAAAGCTTAATATAGTGCCTTCACCTACCAATCAGAAGTCTGCCTCATACTAATTACACCTTAAAACTAATTACACCTTTACAAGCTTCTGCCCAAAATAGAATTAAACTTCCTGACACTGCAATTCCAGCCCTCTTTTATATTTGAGCATTTAAATTCATTCTCACCACAAGGTCCAAGTTCTGCCACAGTCTGACTGTCCCACAGGGCCTGGAGATTAGCCAGTCTTTCTGAAGGCTCCATAGTTACTTTTTTCATAATCCTCCTGGATGGAAAAGAGGGGAAAAACATCATTCATGGCTTTGAAAGTATTTTTAAACACATAAACCTTTTTTATTTTAAGAGCATTTTTAAATGAGTGTATAGGAAGAATTACCATTTTTAATACAACCCGCTTTCCTACCTAAAAGGCACACATACCATTATGCAGCACAGCAGGAGTAACATTTATTCATTCTTTCTTTCTCTCTTTCTTTTGATTAACCCTGTGACAACTGGAGCAACTAAATCCTTTTGTATTGCAAGATCACTCCATCTAAGGAGGCTTGCGGCCCTCATCTGACATCAGGATGCCCAAAATACGGAGGAGACATGGTATTAATGGTTACCCTGAAACCACTGCTGTATATACACAGCTTTTATGCAGAAATAGCACCATGGTGCAAAGAGCTGAGCAGTTCCATGTGGCCTCTAGGCCGCATTCTTGATATCCAGCTCCAATCTTTGTAATTTGGTAGCAGTTTTCTTCCCTAGACAGACAAGAAACACAATACCTTCCTGCCTTTTAAGAAATAAAACTAGCTGTTTTTCTGAATGGCAAGAGTGCCTAATAAACTATGGAATTTATGAAGTGTCTAAGGGGGTAGGAGGTGAAGCAGAAGAGAATTAATAAGCAATAATAACTGGAGAAACCTCTTTCCCCCTTTCTTGCCTTATCTGGTCCTCTATCATCTACACAACACCAATGCCTTCATTTTGGAAAACTGCCACCTGAGAGGAGAGCAAGAAATTTGATTTCTTTTCTGGGAAGCAAGCACTCCATGCAGCTACCCAACCTGCTCCAGCAATGTTCTCAAGAAAACCCACAGAAAACATATATAGAGTTCAAGGCCTTCATAAACAACCAGAGAAACAAACAGTCTTGCAACCTTCTTTATTCTTTTTGTTTGCATTTCTCACACTATCACTGAGGTTTTATAGAAACCCTCTTCACAAATATTCAGTTGTATTCATGTTCTTTGAAGGGAGACCTCAATCTCCCCTAAGGCAGTTAACTACACTGCCCAAAAAGAAAATTGGAAGCGGGGAAAAAACATGAAAACAAAAAAAAAGGAACTGCCACCTAGAGTTTATGAACTTGATTTCCTACTCCACCTACAGGAAAGGTGAATAATAAAGACATGCACCCAAAATAAAACATGTAAGTTTAGCCTAACCATTCACATCTAGAGTCTGTTACTAAAGTTCACTTATAAAAATCAACATGTCTGGAAGAAAACTTTTCCACAGCCCTTTTTTTCTAATAATGCTGAAAACCAGGAGCTGAAGAGAATACAGTAGAGCTGCATGACTAGGTAGAGAGTGATGAAGATGAGGCAATGACTGAGAACAAGGAAAATAAAATGAAGAAAAACTACTGAGAGTTGCTGCAAGATGATAGAATCCAGAGACACAGGTATGAGAGAAAACCAAAGGCACAAGTAAGGCAATGAAAAGAAAAGCCAAACAAGGATACAAATAATTCAAGGAGTCAGTTAAACCATGGGAAGTATATGACAAGACTACCCAGGGCTTAGTTTTGAAGAACAAGGCTCACAATCACGTGCATTGTTTCACAAACACTGAAAGTAAATGGAACTTCTCCGTCCTCTCCCAGCTCAGATTTTACTTCTGGTGGGGAAAAAATAAAACAGAATATGGAGCCAGTTACAACACAAAAGACAGAACCTAAAATGTACCTGAGGCTGGAGAGGCAAGAGGGTAAAATAAAAACTTAAGACCTCAAATAACTGCACCCCCCTTCAACCCAAAAGCTCTTATGACCCTACAGGACGACATATACTTTACCTACACTCTACACCATGTTCTGGTTCTGCCATACACCTGGACAAAAGCTGAGTGCTTATGGATATGATTGTTATATCCTCAGTGTATTTCTGAGATTAGGGTGGGGAGATCAGCAGACAAAAAGGGGTGGCTTGTCACTGCTTCCATACAATCTGCTCCCACTAGAGGTGCCCTAAAGGATACTTACACTGGTGAGAGTCCAGGGAATATCTTCCTGAGGCAGGTCCCGATGTGTGCCAGCACCTCGTTCACATCTTCAGAGGTTGCCATCTTCATGGAGATGCTGCATTTCTCTGTTTCCATAATCAACTACAAATCAAAGTGCAAGAGTCTGAGAAGGGTATCATGTAATTCATGTCGATGAATTAAACAGGAAAACATTTTAAATGCCAGGTGAATGCTCGTAGGAATTTGTTATTCTTTAAGACATGACACAGCAATGCACCAGGTAAAGTTTCTGAATGTTGTTCTTGGACGTACAAAGACCCCTGTATTCAAACTTTGCTTTTTCTAACAGTGCCCTGCTTCCCACGGGAATACAATTTTCAAAGGATCTTGACCTCAGCTGACACTTTGAAAACCAAGAACTTTTCACAGCATTGTCCTCTTTTGAAACATGTCCCAGAACACCAGGAGAAGCAAGCACAGCCTGACAGGAAACTATTGAATGAGCAGGGTGCCTGTTTCCTCTGGCAAAAAGTAAAAGTCTTGAATGGCTGTGATCCTCTGGAAAAGCTCTAATGCTTTGTTCTGTGCTGCTTAAGAAAATGCTGTGGTGCTGTGCTGTCTGTCTGTGCAGATGAAGCAGTAACTCAGCCAGCATGATTGTCCTGCTCTCTGGGGGATGTGTGCTTCAGAGAGGGGAATAAATAAAGCCTTTTGCAACATGCCTCTCTTAGATATTGAGTGTTCAGAACCAAATCAGATTAGGGTATGAGTGACACATCAGCTCTGCTGCTGCTTTTGGCTGCATCACAGGAAGCAATGTAATGTTTCTGCTGACTCCAGAGTGAATAGTTAGCACGGCCCAAGCCATCGCCTCTTTTAGATAGGAAGCTGTGCACGCACAGTGAGAAGGTAACGTGAGGAATAAATAAGTGAAGGCAGACAGGAGGACAGGGGACGCTATGCAGTTTGATACAGGGGATTGCTTCTTATTGAGGCTGGCTCCCAGGGCTCTCTTGGTTCCCAATTCATGCCTAGGGTCACCACCATGATAATCCTAGAAGAGGCTGTATTACCCCTAAAGCAAACTGAGACTATTCATACCTTTTACCAGCAATTCAACTCCTTTCTGAGCCTGTTGCCACCACTCCCTGATGATGAATGAGTGGGCAACTTACCACGGTTTTTCATCATCACCAATATTAGCACAACATTTCCTTATATTCTTTTGTCCATTTGTTCACTTATCTTACAGAAGGAAGCTCTTCATGGCTCTCTGCAAGACGCCTAGCACAAAACTATACCCTTCTGATATCACAGCTATAATATGCTCTTTGCAGGAAAGCTGCAACAAAACCATTTGCTCCACAAGAAATAATCTAGGGCTCTCTCTGCCTTCAGTTAGAAGTCTCACACAATTCAAACACAAATGAATGTAAACATGAAAAACCTTAAGAAATATTTTAGGAACAGTGTATGCTCATTGAGGCTGCTGAAAATCTCTTGTAAATACTGCTACAACAATGATTGTCTATGCCTCCAGGAATAATTAGCAATAGATACCTGGCATTTTAGTACCTTAATTTAAAAAAAAGCCACAAAAACTTAGAATTTAGTAAATGTCACCGATTAAAACACCTGGACCTTTTAAATTCCCTCCTTTAAGGAAAGCTTCAAAAGACAGGTTAAAAAGACAAGATGTTAATACAATGAGAGCTTTTCAGAGTTCAAAGTAGCTCAGGCACTCCTATTCCTTAAAAGTTCTTTAAAAGCCAAACACACATGAAACACATTAAGACTTTGATACAATTGAACTGTCAAATCTTGTCAACATGCTCATCTTATGAATTAAAAACGCTCTAAAGGCATTCTTCTTTTCAGCACCTTCCCTTTGACATTACTTTTTTGGGCACATAACTTGCTGTCAAATATATTTTGTGTTGTACACAGCAAAGGCACAAAGAACAGTTGAAAGCAAAGCATTCCTGCCTGCAATGTAAGCAGTAGCTTTGGGCTGCCTCATAAAGGTATTCACCCCAGAAGCCACTGCAGCTTGTGTCGTGATGATTGCATATCAGCCACCACTGCTTTACCAGCTCTGAGACAAAGATCCACTTATGATACAAATGGAAACTTGTACCATACTGAACTAGAGAAAACCTCTATCTATTTCTTATCATTATTCCAAGTGCACAAACATTCCTAAAAATGACTCTTTAAATTCTTATTGTTATTTTTAAGACTTTAGACCAGCAAGAATGCAAGAAGACAAATGCACAGCGTGCTCAGTGGAAGGAGACACCTGCATGTTAGAGCATTACTTCCTTGACTGGCACAGATTTAGCAATGAGTAAACAAGTATCTTTTATCTAGAATACACTCACCTGGCCTGGTTTACTGGAAGTTACTCCTTGGATTTCCAAGTAGCTGAAAGTTAGTTCTAACTGTAGTTAGAAAAGAAACATCACATTAGTGCAAACATCATCTTATTTTAAAGAGCACTTACACTTCTCAATGAGGTTAAGAAAACTTTGGGCAGGCTACTGATATTTAATATCAGTTTCTGTAATTGACACTAAGTATTTTTTTAATACCTGGATGCATTTTTCATTTAAAAACTACTTACATTTGTTTGTTACAGGTTTAAATGGTTATTGAATACCACACTGGACATTTTACTGCAAGCTATAAGCACATAAAGCTTATAATCAATTTTATGAAAAAATTTTACTATAAAAAAGCATCATTAATACAATACTCTACTGATGTGTATTCTTGTGACTGATTAATCATTTATTACAATCTTTACAGCTTCACAATTATTCTTTCATTAGTTATGTTGATCACAGATGTGAAAAATTTTACTGCACAGAAACTGAAGGGACATGTACACATACACACTATATATATGTATATATATATATATATGTGAATAAAAATAACATCTATAAATAAGTAAATAAAGATATGAACATAAATGTCCAAGGACTGCTTTAGCTTATCTAAAAGTATGAGAGGAAGTGATACATAAACTTTGTCTGAGTGGTTTATTTGGATGACAGTCAGACTAGGCAGGGAAGAACATACTGATTCCATGACTCCAAATGGAATCTGAGAAGGTGGCAGAGAATTCTTCTCCAAGGACAAAGGTAGGGCTACAGGGAGTGTAGCTAAGATCTGAATTCACAATTATGTCGACAACCATCTCGACAGCTGAGATACACAGAAGGAACCAAACCTCTTGGACTGAATTGTGATGACAGGGCAAGACATTAGCTCATTTCCTTTTAGTTATTGAAACCATTGCAACTGAGCAGTCTGTCTGAATTGCACCAAGTTTCCCGTACTTTATCTTAACCTACATTCACAGTCAGGGTGCTCCCAGGCTAACTGGCAAGCACCATATCATTCTATTCCTGCATTTGTGAAAAAGTCAACCCTGAATGACTACTGGGGTGCTCAGAACCCAGACACAGCTAACAAGGCACCCTCCCTGTAAAGGCTGGAACAGCACATTGGAAAGTCAGGAACAGAGGTACCAGCTTCCAACCATCAAAAATCTTTCCAGAAAACTTTTGTTATTACTGCCTCTTTGTTCTTTGTTGCCTATTTTCTGAATCCTTATCCCTTCTGTTGCCCTCATGATTTGGCAGAATCAGAAGATACAAACACCCGTCCCATATCTGTGCAAAGTTCACCTTCTGCCAAAGGTCTTTCTTGGTGAACAAACTTTACTCTGAAGTTTTGGGGACTTCATGTGCTTCATCTCACACATTCTGCTGCAGGGGCAGCACCCACAGCAAACAAGCAGTTTCAGGGGTGCCATCACATCTGTTACGAATCAAGTGTAGGGAACTGAGGCAGAACCAGCACAAGCCTCTTCTCAGGGCTCACACCAACACTCTGCATCTCCCCAAGTGCAAGGCATTGATTTCTCTTCAGTGCTTTATTTCTAAGCTAGGCCTGGCAATCTTTTGTGATGACACAGCCCTGTGCAGTTGACTCAGGGCAGAAAGAAGAAAAAAGGAAAAAAACAAAAAACCAAACCCACCAAAAAGATCTATAGCAGCTATTGTTGGCTACTGGATTAAGCAGGACTATACACACAGAAGGGAAAAGTTCTTTTTATCCAGACTAATTAAATATTTCTTTGCCTAAATCACAATGAAATTTTGGGGAGGGAGTTTCTGTAATTGAAATCCTTCATATTTTGAAATTATTTACCTATCAACTTGAGGGTTCTTTTTTTTTGCTAAAGTATGTATGTCCAAACACATATATAAAAAGGTCATTACATGCATACACAGTCAAAAATATTTGAAAAGTTCACACAGATCCAGTCTCAAGAATTTAGTCTGCAAATCCTCTTGCCTAGAATTAACAAATGTCGGGAAACAGGTCACTATCTCCTACAGGTCATCTTTGGTTCATTTTTTCTAGTTAAAAATATGAATTTATAGTCCTTGCTTGGAAGGAAAAATGTAAAACACATTCTAAACATCATCTACTTCAAACTAAGAAATAATTTTTACAAGGTTTAAAAGGCATAATCTCATTTATTGCCCAAAATTTCATGCTTTTAAAATCCTCTTAAAAAGCTATGCGTGCCTCTCATTTAGGAACCTTTCAGTTAATCAGACAGCTAATTTCAGAGTTTTCAATTTTTTCAACCAAAACTTAATGAAAGTTGCACTAGAAATGCATTCACAGATCTGAAATATATTCCTACAAATGTTTTATATGCTTATTTGTGGGCTTGATGACACATCCAACATTACTAATGTTGCAATCACTTTTTATATAGACTATAGGAAGAATTAGCAAGCTTTGAGCACTGTCCTTCCTTCCCAATCAGTCTGTGTTGATTAGTGGGAATGAACTGATTGGACCAGAGTGCGAAATTTAGAGGTGGCCATTGTAATATCTTCGCTCTAAGGATAATAGTGAGAGTTGGTGTTGGAGTTAAACGACATTAATTCTTTCTAACTTTGATCCTTGTTTAGCAGATACATCTCAACAGCATTGTTTAATCAAAAGTAAAGCTTGGAATTGAATGCAGCAGTAACAGTTACTCAGAACTGGCCATCTCTAGGTATACTCCATTTTGTTAGAGGTCCCCAGAGAAATAATGTGTCTTTGCTGAATGTTCTCAGCTGTCTTTCGAGGAGTTACTGCCTGACAGGTATATGGAAGTACTTGAGCTCAGAAAGCTTCTCAGCAGCTATTGAAAATACTACAGACATTAGAAAATTTATTAAGTTTGACTAACCCTGCTAGAAATGCATTTTCAACGATCCTAATAAATGATCAGACCTAAAAAGTTTAATTTTTACATAAATCATAAGCACAGCTTCTCATCATCTTCCTTCCATTTGTTATCACAAAAATTACATTTCTACTTACAGAATACATATTTTAGATTTTAATGAAAACAAAATCAAGTTTTTCAAATATGCAATCTATTTAATGAGTTCTGAGAATTGTCTGAAGCAGTCAACTAAACAGAGTTATCACTTAGTACTCCAAGCCTCAGCCTTCAAGAGCTTTTTGATGACTTATAATGGTTTGCTATTGTTTAACAAAATCATGATTACCACCTGTCTATCACATTGCCGTTGCACTGATGCCTGAGCTGTTCATCAACTGGATCTATCTTTCGAAGCAAGCAAAAGCCCTGGCTGAAAGCTGCAGTGATTCAAACACCAACAGACAACCAACTGGAGACATCTGTGCTGCAGGGACAGGGTGATCGACTGAGGAAAGTGAGTATCAGCAGAAATTCAAGCTGCAGTTCATCCTACCTGTCAGTCAGCATCTTCAAATTATAGCTACCAATGGTCACATTTACCAGTGACCATAACTGAA
Organism: Molothrus aeneus; assembly: GCF_037042795.1. NCBI lineage: Eukaryota > Metazoa > Chordata > Aves > Passeriformes > Icteridae > Molothrus > Molothrus aeneus. Next base: position 93,079,169 of record NC_089646.1, read on the forward strand.
AATTTGGCATCAATAGTTCCATTTATGGATTCTGGTATTTCTATAAAGTGTGTGTATAAATATACACACACTTAGACACACACATGTCAAATACAAAAAAATAGGGTATGTGCCAAATTCCCATTCACTGATTCCAAGCTGGACAAGAGATGTTCTTTCACATCAGTCATTTTTATTCATGTGGAAATCATATTTCTCTTCTATAACAATCATTATGAATTGTCACAGGCACAGAAAAAATAATTCACTGGCAGTGGCGAGGCAAGTTGCCAAACTGCTTTTCAAAATGAACAGCAAAAATCATTAGAAAACAGCAGAATTTAATAAAACTCCGAGTTTCTGCCTCCAAATCAAATGTAATCCTATTTGACACTACAAACACTAGAGGGAATAATACCATCAGCTTGTTTGTACAAAAACTGTCCTTCTATAAAATTCATCAGGCTCCTCTCACAGTTCTTCAGGTTGGAGTTTACAATGCAACTCTTCAGCCACCTGCATTTCTAGAAATTAAAATTCCTCTGGAAAAGGAGTGTGTGGATATATATATATTTTTTTATATACATGAAAAAATTAATTTAAGGCATATACTAATAGAAGCACCATTCTAACTCAAGAGCATGCAACATACCATTCCTCAGTTTTCTGGTTTTTTAACAGATGTACATAACTAAAATATGCTAATTTTTGCTACTTAGTTCATGTAACTTTCATTTGTTGCCCCAGAGTATTTGTAGGAACACAGTGATTTTACCTTGGTGGGAATCCGAGACGTTAAAAGAAACGCCCGACATGATGCCAGCACCTATTGAAAAAATAAAAAAGAACAGAATCCGTAAGAAACATTTAGTATTATACAAGACTCTTTTCCAGGAAAATACTGAAAGCAGAGGGAAAAAGCCTCTAGCAGTGTGAGTGTAGATTCCCTTTGCTGTCATACACCAAAGGAAGCAAAACTGGGATCAGATCCAGTAGAACACACTGAGGAGACTGCTGCAATCTGATCAGCTATAAGCCAGTTAGCACAGCAGTAAACTGAAGAAATCTATTCAACCAATCTCTCAAGATCATATAACAGAAATCTTAGTGACATTTAAAAAAAAAAAAAACAAGGATGAGAAGTCCAGGAACAAAGGATGTATTTAAATATTAAAAAAATAATAAAATAGAAGATTATCATGATTTTATTAGCAATATAAGTGACTGTAAGCAAATGGGGGAGTTTTGGACACATTTGAGGCATTTCTTGAGTAAGAACACAAAGATTTCTCATTCATAGCATCTGAATTTCTTCTCCAGTAAAGGCAATGGAAAAATGCAGTTAGACTAGTGAGACCAGTCACTCTGGGGAGAAAACAAAACAAATATTTTGGAAGTTACTGCCAATCAAAATATAATGATTCTATATCATATCACTCCAATCTCCGGTAGCACATCCCACTCACAGATCTTACTCTTTGCAAAAGGAATTACTCATCTTGCAAAACTACAGTACTGTTTGTTGATTTACCCACAGAAATATCTGCTGTTTGCTCCATCTTTTCCCAGACTGAAGAAAAAAAAAAAAAAAAAAAAAAAAAAAAAAAAAAAAGCAGCAAATTCTACTCAAACACCTGCACCAAAATCCCACAGCACATGCAGAGCTTTTCCCACAGTTAGGACCTCCTGAACTCAGCCCTTCCCTGTGTCCATGATCAAGTTGACACAAAACGTGTTCCTCACTAGGAGAGGAAGAAGCAGGCTGAGAATACAACCCAGAATCCAACTTTAAACACTTCAAGGATTGGATTTCAGCTTCAGTTCCTCAGCTGAATAACATCTTGCTAAGTCCTAGGAGCACCAGTGCTGCACCAGTGTTGAGCATTAGCAGATTGTTTCGGGGTTGACATGATTAGAGCCAGTGCTCTGGTTACCACTAGCATAGAGCCAAACTGCTGCAGAATAACCCAGCCTCCTGGAAGGCTCAACCCTTCCCTGAAGCCCTCTTATGACAGCCTGGCCCTGTCACATAAAGCTGCTTCATCTCTTTGCTCATGCATAGAGGAGAGACAGCCTCTCGTGCTCCCCTCCCAGCTTACCCCTATCCCAAGTATCTCTTCCACAGTCCAGCACCAAGAGAAAGGGGAAGGGCCTACCCAAGGGGTTTTTCCTCTGCTCAGCCACAGTTTCCCTAATCTAGCAGCAGCTTGCTCTCACAGTAATAAAACCTTGATCCTTTCCCTGCCTCACCCACCTCAGGGCAGCCCCACACAGTAGGTGCACACCACTCTTCCAGGAGCCTCTGGCTAAATCACACCCCATGCTCACAAAATAAGCTCACTATCAGCAGGAGTGCTGTCGGGTTCGGCTGTCTGTCTCTGCCCCGACACGGGTAGGGTGGTTCTTGGGTGGCACGCGTTTCAAAGGACGAGTCTGGACTCTTCAGCTTTTCGGTCTTCAGATTGTTTATTATTTCTTATCTACAAAATTTTCTGTCTGCCCAACAGAGGTCTGATCTGCAAGCAGTCACAGGCACTCTCTGACCACCCACGGGGCGGTCATATCCTTTTATACTAATATCTATGTACATAATATTTACCTTTATTTTCCAATGCTTTTCACCCATGTTAGCAAGTGCACCTTTACCATAAACCAATCCCCAAGTGCCAACATCACCACAGGAGATGGAGGACAGAAGAAGAAAGAAGAAGGACGAGACACGCCCTGATCCCTCCATCTTGTCTCCATAACCCCCCTGTACCAAAAACCTTAAAGTCTATATTTCACCCTCTAAATGTGTCCCTTTTACACCCTTCACTCTAAAGTGATTCTCTTGTCCTCAAACTCTTGTTATTTCTGTGGATGGATCAAAATCAAGCCACCAGACACTTCTGGCAACATTCCAGGATTTTCGAGACCCCCAAGGGTTCTCTTGGCATCTCTGGACATCGGGAACGATGTGCTGAGATCCCACAGAGTGCCACTCTTACTTTGTGAAGCCATCCACAAGCTGCCCATGTGTGAAGAGGGGTAGGTGGTCAGGCATCCTCCCTGCACTGGCACCACCAAAAAATCCTCTCCAGTGTCACAGGCAGAGCAGCTTCTGGTCACTACACCTGAAATGCCCAAGTGAGACAGGGGAAAGAAAACTTTTTGAAGAACTGCTTTCCATATTTACCTGCTAGGTAGTGGCCAACAGAGATGTGAGTACTCTGTGTATGTCACCACAGTGGGACAGCTCATTACAGCAGAATCATGTCACAGTCTTGCTTGAAAATATTTGTTTGCATATAAGGGTTCAAGCTACTTTATGAGCCTAGAAAGGGTTGATTTAACATGACTACAGAACAGAAATGAACAGTCCAAACAACAAAGTTAAATGTAAACCAGGTAACCAGAAGGCCCTAACAAAATTATGTTCAAAAAGAATGTTCCAATAGAGCACATGGCAGTGTATATTCTTGCGGCAAACATATCAATGATCCCAAAGTGATCTTTCTAAAACCAACAGAGCTGAAAAACCCACTGACCTTAAGATGCATTTATGTACAAAAAAGATGCCTGCAGTAAGATGATACTCCCTACTCAGCAGGTAAATGGCTACTCTTGAGCAATAAGATGGTACCAAAAAAAAAAAAAAAAAGCAGCTTGATGCTTCAAATCCAGTAACACAAATTTCTATAGTTTTCACAGTTAAGACTCTTAACAAATAAGAGTTTGATTCTTCTGTAAAATCACTTGAAGAGAAGGTCAATTATTACTGCAAAATTAATGGTCCATCTTGACAACAGCACGACAAGATTTATTATTTTTTAAAAGCTTTTTTTACAGTGGCAGAATTGGCTAAGATGAGGCTTGCCATTTATCACAATTTTAGCTGTTAAAATCTGTGAGTATAGCTTTGAAAGGATTCACTTTAGTTTACTGCTTCCTGATTGGTTTTTTCCTAATATTTTCAAAATTTTACTGTGACATCTTCACTTTAACATCACTGGTTTTGCTCACATTTAGCAACAGGGTAGCCTGTACCCCAGTTCAACCCAAGACTTGCTGGATGAGCTGTGAAACATGAATGGTTTGTTTTCAATGACTTCCTTCTCCTCGATAAGGCTGCAGCAGATAAACAAATAATGGCTCTTAGGATGCGGCTCACCCAAGTCTCTGACAATAGGATTCTGCATGGTTGTTAGTAATTGCAAGGGCAACAGAACATGTATTGCAGGCTACTCAAAACCACACCACTCTAGTCCTTCCCTTGAGAAATGTGATGCTGGCACCAAAGGCAGAGGCACTGGAGGTGTTTTCACACGACAGTTCAAGCCCCCTCTTGAGAAACAAGCTATTTTTGTGCAGGAAAACCCAGGTCTCTGCATTCCTCTGACAAGAATGAGTATGTGTCTGATTGCATAATTGTCTAGGGCTTTCAGAAACATCCAAGAGTGCGGTTTCTCATGAACAGACAGATTCTAGATTTCCTGGGGTTTTTGATTTCTTCATACAAAGAAACTGAAAAGCAGAAGCAGCCACCCTTACTACTCTCAAGCAATCCTCAGGCATCTTACCAAGAAGGTCCTGTCACTGTTACTCTCATTTTGCACCCAGGAAACCTTGAGCACTGTAGTGTCATGGTCAAAGTCACTCGGAAGTCCAGAGGCTCAGAGCAGCAGACAGCCTAACTCCAGGGATAACCTGGAATAAAGAGCTCCCTGGCTCACAACCCATCAGGAATGCCAGTTGGACATGGTGTATAATCCACCTTATCATCTGATAACAAAATGATCTCATTTGTTCAGCTTAATGTGTCACAGCGCTGCTCCCTCCATAACTGTTTTGTTTGGGCACCAATAATACTCAATCATTAATGAAGTTAAAAGATCCCATCAAAAGGTAAATACATGCAGGGTAAAGAAAGAGGCTCGTGAGTTAATTCATGCTTTAACACACCTGTAAGGCAAAAGGTTTGTGAGTGACTGATGTGAAGGCAGCAAGTACATCCAGGCAAATTTTATAGAGGATATGCAACCTGAGTGTTGCTCCATGGAAAGGACAACAAAAGAGAATTATATTTAGTTAACAACAGCTTTGGTCTATCTTCCTACTCTGCCTTTTTTAAGCATAAAATAGGATTATTATTTGAATTTTAAATGTCTCCTACTCACACACACATACCCAAGTTGATGATTTCTTAATGTTTTTATCATTTCAAATTCTGTAATGCTCCCTACGCTGCTCAGAATGTACATGAAACAAAATTGGGAAGCATTCACAAAAAACATATCCTGCAAATTACTGTCTCCAGAGATTCATGGCCTACAAGGTCATCTTCTATTTACCAGAGACATAATATATTTCAGTAAATAACATAGCTCCTCTGTGAGCATATCAATATAACAAATATACAAATGCATTTTCTCACTTATTGTCAAATCCTAGCCTTATTACCCATTCTAAGTTAAATTAACAGGGCTGCACTAGGTTAACCCAGCCACCCTACCTGGCAGTCACTCTTGGGAAGGTCACTAGAGAAACACAGCTCTGTGCTAATTGCATCTATTTTGCCAGACAAACCACAGCAACTAAAACTACCTCATCTATATTTAAAGCAGTTTCAAATCCATAAGGAAATGCAAATCTTCTGAAAAACACCATTACCCTTTTTAAAATGCTCAGGAATGAAGAGTTCTGGAAAACACAGTGAGCATACTTGGACTTCGTGACTAGACATGAAACGAAATCAAACCTCCTCGGCACTTCATGGGCCTGGGAAGTTGCATGATGCTCCCACCACTCACTACCACAGATGTTTTGAAACTTCCTTCTGCTGAAATCTCAAAATAAAGAAGATTAACCAAATATTTTTCCCTTGCTGGGAACTGATGAACACAGATACTTTAAAAAAATCCAAAATCAAAACCAACAACCAACTTTGTACATTTTTTTTGATGAACTGTTGCCATTTTGCACCTTAATATGTACTCCCCATACTTTTCCTTCCGCCACAGTTTCTTTAGCCCCTGGCATCTGCCATTTTGTCAGCCTCAAAATTGATTCAGTCTCTTCCATTATAATGTACTAGTGGAAAGATGCATTTGTAACAGGTTTTCTTATTTCTTATCACATTCTTATGATAGCCATCATCTTGTGAATGCCTTGAATCCAGAAGACAGTCACTTTTCTGTATATATCTTAGTTATACCTTCCCCATTTTTCTCATTAATCATTACCATTATTATCCAAAATATCACCATTTTAAAATTTCCACCTCTATTAATTCCTTTATGATTTCTCTCATAAGCTTTCCACTGCTACTGCTGACTCAATATCTAATGTGCACACAATAATGTGAGGAAAAGCAGCAGCACTAATACAGTTTTTGCTTGGTTAAAACATGGATGAATCAATACATGTTAGAGCATCCAGCCTCCCTCGGTCCCTACAGGATCGACCGTTCCCTTCCCGGGTTGCATGCCTGATGTTGTAAATGCTTCATCCTCAAGCAACTGGAGTTCGATTAGATAAAAGGCCCCTTTCAGCACCATGGTAGAGATATTAGAGCTGGGTTTGAGAGAGGCACTTCCTGCTAAAAGCACTAAGCCTCGCTACACAAAGAGGCTAGCTGACATCCTGGAGGGCTTTTTGGAGGGCTGATCAGCTCAGGCACAACAGGAACACGTATGCAGCATCATCTGAAATGGTGGCATTGCTTGGCATATGGTGGGTTTCTCTGCAGAGAGCTGACACCAGTGAAAAATCCCCAATCTGAGGGTTTGCAGCACCACCACCTTCACCTACACAGCCCTCACCATTGAGTTTGACTCTGATCGTTTGGTCTCGACTACTTTTGAAGCACCATCTGTGATAAAACCACTGACAGACCTTATTCACTCCTACTCCAAATGTCCCCTTATTTATACACCAATACTAAAGCAGTCTTTTGCTGCTGAAGAAGTTCTGTTAGGGAAGGCTTAGTGCATTTCAGTTCACATACAAAAAACAGAGTTTCTCCCTCACTGAGACGACCCTTAGCCAAGTTGAACACATTCCCAGGCTTGCCTAAGTTGTTGGTGCCTGTGTGGCCAGCCAAAGACCAAAACACAGTAAGGGGAGCTGCTACTTGCATCAGTACAATTCTCTCCTGCCCAAGACAGGGGTAAGCTCTGCAACACAAATAACTACCTCAGCCATCCCCACGAAGGGGCTGCTCTGCTGCATGTTTCTCTATTATCATTCCTCATGTCAACCACTGCTTCCTCAACAAGGCTCCCTGACTGGAGCCGTGGACAGAGCATGAGCCTGCCTGCAATGGGAATGCTGTGCAGATCACAGCTTTCACTGGTCCTTATTGCCACCACACTACTTTAAAAATTCAAGCCTGCTCTGTTAAGGGTCACCAATTTCTGTATTTTCTGGATGGCAGAGGATGGTATGGGAACCAGTTTTTAGCGGGTCTTTTTTTGTTGTTGTTGTTTTGCTTAGGGTTTTTTTTGAGTTTTTTTTAATGTGTGCTCAAATATCAGAGGAAATGCCAATAAATCTGCTATGTTTAGAGAAGAGAAGCACCTTTCACAATACTGCAGGGAACAAGACAGGGGACACCACAAGATGGCACAACGGAGTGCTTCACACACATTTCCCTTTCAGTCCAAGTCACAGGACCCATTAACAGAAACACCTATTTAGCTCCTGGAAAGCTGTTCAAATCTGCAGAGCAATTTCTGCTTCAGAGGCAGAAATTAACAAATCTTGCCTAGAAGACAGGTAAGAAAAAAGTACCCTTGTTTTAGAATTAATAACAATTAAGGCATGGACACTGAAAGATTTGCCTAAAACAAAAAGGCAAGATGAAGTGGTAAAGCTTGAAAGAGAAGCTTGGAAAAAGAATCTTAATTCTGATGTTTGAGAAGAAACAAAGTAGCTTGGAGGTTTATCAGCAAATTAAGACAAAATTTCCAGACATAACCAAATTTGTTCCAACAGCTCTAGCAACACTACCAGTACCACCTATAGGCAGTGTCCTAGCCCTGTGAACTGTTTCTAAAAAACACATGAATCAAATTGTGCTTCTTTAACACCTGTAAAGCACAAAGAAACATGAACACTTGTACAACCCTGTCTGCAACAAGCAAACTATCCAGCTGTTTTAGTAAAGGTGTAATTTCAGAAGAAACTGAGATGTGCTCACTTTTGGCCAGACATCACCTACGGCAGCAACAGGACCCATGGACACTCCAACTGCCCATCCCTCTCACTGAAGTGGTTTGGGATGTGGTCACCAGTGGAGCAGACCTGAACTGTCCCGATTTACAGATTTTACATTAAAAAGTTTTGTATCTTAGGCTATCAACCACAGAGGTGCTTGAGGAGGGGCAGCCACCTTACTGCCTGTGTGCACAGGGCTCCCTTGTTCTAGCAATCAGACATGGAACAGTTTCATGGCATTGTGAGAGATGTCCAACACTAAGCACTAAACACAATCCCCTGCAGGCTGCAAAGCTTCCTTGTTATCCTGCTTACCACCACACAATTCCCAACAACAAAAAACCATAATGCTGTAAAACACTAAATACCAGAAGACCCACCTAGAGTGCTATTTAAGCCTGCTCTGAGCCATAAAAATGGGAATCAGCAGCTGCATTTCAACAATTCAAAGTCGTCTCCATGGCACTGGACACAGCCAGGGCTGATCCCAGCCAAGGCAGAGGAGGGGAGCAGGTTCAACCACATACCTTCACTTGTCAGCTCATCAATGAGGGGTAACACCCCAAAGGGGGGGTTTCTTTCTCTGTACCTAATACAAAAATAGGTCACTAGTACGTTAGTGTTAATATACCTCCATTTCACTTTTTTCCCTCCACTTGTGGTCTTATCTGTATACAGTCATTACATAGATTCAGTGCTGAAATTCAGGTTACAATGTGCTTCAACAGGATTCCCACATACTCACCTTTTACAATGCTCTAGACCCCCAACACTTGGTTAAAAAGTGGGTTGAAAACATTCTGTTGACTATTAATTCAAAACAGCCTGGGCTCCAGCATTTTCTGTGCAACAGTTTTTTATGCTTTTCTCTCCATCACAAAAAGATGGCACCCTTTAGAAAAAACCCTCCCATTACCTGTCCATGGTGTTAATAATAAGAAATGTCCATACCCCTTCCCCCTTCCTGCACAGCTTCTCTCTGTGTTTATGCACAGCAGTTAAAATAGAAGCATTTTGGTGTGCTGCAAATGATGCTGTTTCCATGCAGAAGTAGCTGGAAATAGATTTTGCTATTACAGTGCTTTTATTCTTATCTTCTTTAATTTCATCACTTAGAAATGCCGGATTAAACATTTTGCAGTGATCCTTAGTGAGGGGATTGCTCTCTTTCTAAGTGTGTCACAGCAACCATAACAAAGAACTTTAAAGACCAGGAAACAAAACAAAAACTTCAGGTTCAGAGGAAATGCAATTTGATCCACAGTGCAAGTATTTTATAAGAAACTCTTCTACAGACATTCCTATTTGCTTTTAGCTACCAACAATTAAATAAAGATTTAATTATTGAAGTGCAATGTGCTTAGCTACAATGGATATTGAAATAAATAAAATAAGCAGAGTAGAACAGTTTTTCTCAATAGCCACTGCTATAAACCACAGTTTCAAAAAAATTGACCTTGGATAGCCCCAAGAGCTAAGGGCCAGAGAAAGATATCAGCTTAATAAATCTGTAGAATTAAGTCTTTTGTGAACTCTTCATGCATAGACAAATTGAAACACAAACCAATGGGCAGAGAATCATAAAAACCCCCAAGCCAAAGCAGTTCTTTCTCAATGAAACCATTGCTGTGGATGCAAGACAAAACCCTCTTCCATGACTAGGTCCAGAGGGGATGCAAGGTCTTCTCCTCTACACTGCTACAGGAGCCTCACTGCTGTCCTCAGGTGCACTCTTGATTTCATTTTCTTCCTCTTGCTTCCCCAGAGTACCCCTTTTCCATCTCTATCATCTGTAAAATACAATGTACCCACTGGAACTAACATGACTGTGACAGCCACTTCATCCCTAATCACCTAAGCTACACTGCAACACTTCATCTTTATATACTTTGATATCTTAAGACCATCAATCTTTCAAGAGAGGGATGGTGCTTGAGTGCTGAAACCAGCTATTTGGCCATTTAAAATCCTTAAAAGCCACCACTATATGCCGAGCCCTCAAACTCAGATATTTTGTTATACTGCTTTACATTTTATATGATCCCTTTTACAGCTATTTTATTTCTAGTATATCACATTTCACCTCTGCTAAAGAAATATTTTCTTTCAGAGTCTAAAATAGCCTTCCAGAAACGGCAAAAAGGGAGCAAACTACTCCCCAGTCCCTGTTCAAGAAAGCAAGGCTGAAAGGGACTTCCCCTTGCCCACTGCTATCCCAGCATGAAAAGGGCAGTGAAAGGGAGGCCCCTTCCAGTATGGAGCTTTCCCACAGCTCTCATCCTTCATTGTTTAAATGGTGGGAGTTGAAGATGGCTGGGGCATCCCTTGATGGCTTACCCAGGGACATCCACCCACTCACCCCCTCAGCTGATGAGTAGCTACCATCTCCTGGAGAAAACTCACAACAGGTTCCCTGTCATGCACTTAACTCTTACAGCCAGGGCAGCTAAATAACTGAGCTGTGAACAGTGTTCCCACTTTTTTGTCACGCAGGTGCATGGTGCTGGATGCATTTCTTTCTCAGGAAATTCTGCACCAAACAAAATCCCCTCCCTGCTCCCACTCTGTATCAAACAGGCAGGAAACCCAGCAACCAGGCCAGCCTCAAGCAGTGATACAGCTGATTGCATCTGGCTTCCCCTTAAACAGAAATTCAGGAATTGCCACATTCCAGAAAAGCAATTTTGCCTCCAACATGCTGCAAAAAAATACTTGGCAGTCTCCCCCACTCTCCAAATGAACACTATCTTGTCTACCTAAGAAGTACAGGCTGCATGAGCTGAGCAAAAACCACTAAGTAACCATTGATGAAAGGCTATTTTTCTTTCTGCTGATTTTTAAATATGATGTCAATTATGTAATGCTATTAATTATTAAAAATTAATATGCTCCTATTCAATAGAAAAGTAATTTTCAGAATTTCTGGTTTTGCAAAGATTCTTGACTGTATCACACTATTACTGCCTATATGTTACTTATGCAGCTTCTTTTACAATACATTAGCTTGGAAAAATGCATGTAATAAACAAAACATCCCCATTTACCTGAGAACAACTTTGATTTCTAACAGCCAAATGGATAAAACAAACCAAAAAAGTCAGAAATCATGCTCAAAAAGAAGGGAATAACAATTCACTGACTGCAAAAACCACCAAATGATTCTGCTCTTCAAACTTAGGAGTTAAGTATAACAATTGCTGCAACTTGGTACCCAACACTCAAAAGATTTCAGTAGCTTTTAAACTGTCTATGCCTCTGAAAACTTGGGAAAAAAAATCAGCTTGCTTCCCCAGAAAGCCTTCACAAGGTTCTGCACATGATGCAAAAGTCTTCTAAATCAAACTCTCTTTCAGAACAGTTTTGTGTGTGAATTTTGCTTTTATAAGCACTGATCCATGTGCTTGATGCTAGTTAACTATTGCTCATTTCAGAACACAAGAGTCTTAGAGAGAGGAAGAGAGCTTTTAAAAGGTTACTTCACTGCTATACTATTTCTAAGTTGTGAACTTACAACTCACTCTGCTTGTTAGAGCAAGCTACAGAAGTGAAGAGTGAAGCAGATCCTCCTGGGTTTTATCATTTTATCTAGAGTAATGATTTACAAGCTCTTCAATTTGTGGGCTATCTTACTTTTCTCTATGGAGGTATAGCACAGCCTGCCAAAAAGGAAAGTAAACCTGAGAATGATGGCCTTTGCTCTTTTTAGATGGTAGGTTTTAAACCACCACAGTCCATCTTAGTTTGTAGAAACAAGGCCTGCAAGTGCAATTTTAAGTTTATGCCAGTTATAAAGTATGGCATTCATATACACACACCAGTTTAGCTAAATTTGCTTCTAATGTGACTATCATCCTTAGCCTAAATTCACAGTAACACTGATTAACTATCACTGGAATTATACATCAACCATCAACCACTTCAATAAACTCACCTGGATTCAGTCAATTTGCTGGTATTCTCACAGACATCAGAAAGAAAAATGTCATTCAATTGTGCTGCCTAAATAGCTGATTAATGTGTGTCACCACCATTTTTTTACCCACTTCTTGTTTATCATCTCTTCTCAAGATCTTTCATGGCTTGAAGTTCTAAATGTTTTCTTTTCCTTTTATTGAGCTTTGATGCTTATATCAACAGAGGAGTTTTGTACAACTAAAATTAGAAGTTTTAAAGAAATCACTATAAAGATTTTGAATTACACAGCTAAGTTCCCAAACACGCTATAAATAAATGATCAGTGTCTTGGTAGCAGATTTGCACAAAATTTTACCCAACAGACTATCAGATATATGGAAGATTTGAACCCCGCCCACACACAAACACCTGTATTATTGAATAATTAACTTCATTATTCAGATGAGAATATTAATGATGTCAGTAAAGCACAGTGATTAAAACTCAAAACCTCCCACCCACAACTGCAACACTGAAAAAAACCCCCAGCTTTATCTTCTATGTCTTCATGTCAGGGTCCTGTAATCACTCAGCTTGTCTACATCATCATTTCTCATTTTCTTGCAGGCTAGATACAGATGTCTTCTCTTTCCCTTCCTTAAATCCAAGCATGTTTCACACAAATGCACCAAGAAATGAAGGAGCAGAAAGCATCCACATCAATGTGTCTGTGATGGGTCGACTTTTCAAATTCAGTTGCATGGCAGAGCTCACACCAGTTCTAACAGGGCCACTACCTCCCCCTTGCTCATAAATTAGATGGGAACTTAAGAGATCTTCTGTCTTCAGGTATAGGTATCTCCTAAAGTACAGGTCAGGGGAGGTGGAAACAATGGGACCCTCTATTGACATCGACTCCAGGCTGTGTAAAGAAGCTCCAGGAGACACTGCTTTGCTCAAGCTAAAGAAGCAAGAGTGCTCACTTGTTTAACAGAAAAAATAACATGTTTAACAGAAAAAACCAAAATCTGGCTATTTGCCTCAAACAATCGCATCATTATGATCATGAAGCACATTTTTAATGAGGCCACTCCTACCCTAGAAGCTGTTAAAATACACAGACACGTAGTTAAGGCCCTAATCTAAAAATGCAGGCGACAGAAGCAAGTAGATATAACCCTTTCAAGAAGAGATGCCAAATACCAGTGTTTAAAATAATATATCTATGCCCACTCTTTGCATGATAAAGACCACAGTGTTTCATCCAATAATATCAGAATTGAGCCTGTAACCTCAGCTCCTCTCAATCTGATGCCTCAGAGCAGTTTCAGAAGCGAAGCATCTGTTATGGTTGCTAATAAAAAGTCTGAAGAATTCTGCTTTCAAATATGCAAAAGTGGGTGGGGGAGAGGGGGCAGTTTCACTTTCCTGCAGCAACATGAAGATACATAACAGCTTTCAAAGTACATCATTGACTCACTCATGGTAAAAATCAATCAATTCTATGAAGTTTATGGAGCCTGGTAAATTAGCTAGAAAAAACAAGCTTTTCTGGCTCCTCAGGGTTCACAATATGCGATCTGACCCTGGCTCTAACAATCATGTCACTATAAACAAATGATGAAGGAACCACAGCTGTCTGGAAACCCTGGTACTTAATAATGCTCCTTCCAAGGGGGTCAAAGCCTATAGAGCACAGGCTTCAAGGAGCCCTGCACTGAGCCAGTGCAGCAACACATTAAAAAAGTGAGGTGACCAAATGCAGATGTGAGGTAAGACACAACCACACAGGGAGAAGCATCAGCTCTCGTAATAGGGTATCATTCCTGGGGAGGGGCACATGATACTTCCCTGCAATCAAACCAGAAAGATGATTTAATACAAAGGAAAAACACTACAGAAGTGACAAATGGCAAGGTAATTCCATTTAAGGACTAACATAATAATTTTTCCTCTTCACTCAATTTCTAGTCTTTGCCACATTTCTGTTTCCAGCAGGCTGTGTAATCCATCCAAAGACTTCAGTATCACACAAAAACCTTCATTGCTAAGGACAGTGATTTTTGTTTATGCTGTCTCAAGTTGCTACTTGCTGGCAACATGCCAGCATTCTGAGGAAGAACTGGTAAGAAGAAAAACTAGGCTGAGCAACCTCTTCAGCTGTGATTCTGTAAGATTTATTCTATGCAGAAACAAAGAGATTGCACTTAAACACAGCAAGTTGAATTTCCACATCTGGAAAGCCTGGGCTGCTCTGCTGATAGCAGCTCTGCTCATGCTCAGTCAACGTGCTTGAGACACACTACACTTCCTGACATGCAGCCCGTGCAAGACATGCTGGATTTTGGCTGTTGAGTTCAGGTAAACTTAAGAGTGGCTATGATCTCCAGATATCCAGCATACATGGTTTCTCCTGGATCACCAAAGGCTTGGAAATCCAGGAGAAATGCACCATCTCTACCTTCAATATGCTACACCAGGTTCTGGTTTCCCCCTACCCGAAATGCAATCAGAAAACATGACCAGAGAAACTCAAATGCATGGGGGTAGCCAAGATGAAGGATAGATGTTCACAAAAGGGTTAATCTGTGCCAAGACAAGCGGTCCTGATTTAAAAGCTCTGAACACCTGACACTAACACTGAGCTCTCTCCCAAAGGCAAGTTTACCCTGGGCTAAATTTGTCACCTTTCATATGCCTATGTTGCAATTCTAGTACACTGAATTCTTGCTCATCAAATACACAACCTGCCCTTTTGTCTGCAGCTGCTTCCGTGCTATTTGCTCCATGTTTCTGCCTGGAGGTTTGTCCCTCTGCTCCTGTGCCCGTAGCTTGAGAAGCTCATAATTGGCAGATCTGGGACACTAAATAATTCTTAGTGAAAGCCAGGAAGCTTCTGAAACCAACAAACAAGACCAAAAAACATCTCAGTCAGGGATGTGTGTATGTGTAATGAATGAAAAATAGTGGTAACACAGAACTGTATGAAAATATTTCTTTCCAGGTCACTTTTACCATGGAACATGTTTTGATTCTCTAAAGTCACTCTGTTGATGTTATAAACCCACCCCTTTTCATTAGGAAATGCATAGATAGCTGCAGAACCACACTTTAAATGAGGCAGTGCTGTGTTCTATTCCAGATTATTAGTTTGAAATACTACTACTTGCAGTGCATTTACTCCTGTGTACATACAGCTAGTACTGCTTTTATAATGGAGCAGTGATTCAAGTATTTTCTGGCTCATTCTAACAAACTAACACAGAGAGACTACAAATACAAGGTAACCAACAGTTTTAGAGAAGGAAAAAACCCGTACTGATTAGTGTTTAATTTGCTGATTCCTGGAGAAGAGAGAAACCTTTTGAACCTACAAACAAATGAGGCCATCTGAAAAGTATGAAGGGAAGGACAAGACTTAAAAGCTGATGTATTTAAACAAACTAACTAAAAATTATAATCAGTGCTATCTCCACAACCCATAAAACTGGTACCTTTCTGGTACAGCTCCATAAATCAATTTTGTTATCAAAATACAGTCAGCAAATCTATGAAACACACACACAAAAGGAAGTCTAGAGTTCAACAATCATCTCTGTCTTACCCTTGTTATTAATTGAAACAGATGGCAGTGGGGGTGGTAATAGCTACACACAATTTGGGACACTACAGAGGAAGACAGCAAGCTTTATAACAGTCACACAAATACACGGCGCCTTTTATTCTAACCATATTCACACAGAAAT
This sequence comes from Molothrus aeneus, assembly GCF_037042795.1. Classification (NCBI taxonomy): domain Eukaryota; kingdom Metazoa; phylum Chordata; class Aves; order Passeriformes; family Icteridae; genus Molothrus; species Molothrus aeneus. The sequence goes on from NC_089646.1 coordinate 93,094,987, forward strand.
ATTTGAGTATAATCCAGCATTAGAAACAGAATCTACCTTCTCTTTTATGCATATAAACTGCTCTCTTCCAAGACCCAACTACATCCACTAGATCATTGTAAGCAGCAGGAAATTTAAATCATTCTATCCAAGATGGAAAATCTCCTAATTTTTTTAAAAAGGGAACTAAATTAATACCCTGGAATAATATATAAAATTGCTTGCAAAGCAAGGAGCACTGCATCAGACTTGGCACTTCACATTCTAGGTCACACTTGCATGAAGCAGGCAAGAAAGTGAAGGAAATCAATTAAAAGTGAAAAGTCTCCGTGCACATGCCAAAATGCAGTCTTAGGATGCAGCTGTGTAGCCCATCTAATCCAGCCTAACACAGCTAAGCCAGAGAGGCTGAGCCCACTCCCCTCCAGTTCCACCACCCTGCAGGGCACTTCCAAAGCCACCCAGCTGCTCAGGTGGCTCAGCCAGGCTGAGGGGCTCCCACCATGTGCACACACACCAAATTGGTTCTCTGTAGGCGTCTCCTGCCATGTCTGTGCCACCAACCCCAACACGGGAGCTGTAACCTCTGCCAGAGGGGCAGGTGGCAAACAGAAATGGAAACTTCCTAGAATGGGTGCAGCTGGCTCAGCCAGAGCTTGCTAGCCATCCTGTGTTGGAAGGAGGACCTTCCTTGAGAGATGGACAACTTCCATGATTTTAATTACCACTCTTTTGCTTTTCCCCAAGAGGACAAATCCCCAAAGATAAAAGAGAAGAGAACCCTAGCCTAACTTTTTTAGAGAGGACCAGCCATGAGATGGTATCATTATTGCAGGAAAGAGCACAAAAGGAAGGGTAATGTAATTCAGCACCTAGTGATGCACCACAGCTGCATGACTTTGAGTCTTCCTGTGATCCAGGTATACAGACCCAGCCCAGGCAGCCCTTTGCTGGCAGCTCACCCCCAGCATCCTACCAGACACAGACAACTCGTTTGGAGATGCATCTGCTGATAAATCTGGCAAACCTGCTCCCTGTTGAAAGGGCAGCACAGGCATGGTGGACATCCCTGAAGGAAAAACAAATGCTGGAGGCCAGTTAGATCATTGAGGCACTTAAGTAGCAGAGTAACAAGCCCACACAAGGCTTTATGTATTTGTTTAACCCCTACACTAGAACAATCAGTGCCATTTGGGCTGATTAACCTTAAATAAATAAAATGCCACTGCTCCCTACAATGGATGAAAAACAAAAATGCTACACGAACTTGTACTCAGCTTTTCAGAACAACCAGAACCAACTCCAGCTGTTCTGACACTGTGCTAGCACTCATCTTTTCTTTAATAGCTGTAACCTCTCATCTTTATTAATCAGGGACTTGTTCAAAATATCCACGGCATGAGCTCCAAATTTCAGTTTAAGAGTTAACTCGTACAAAGAAGCCTATGTTTGTTCTGTCAGTCCTTGCTCACTCTTGGGAAAAAGGAAGCAACTCAGACATGTTGCATAACTGCTCATAGTCACCGTCAAAGCGCTTGAGCAGTAATTGGAAAACTAATATCACTGCTTCAAAATAGGTGCAAAAATACACAGTGCAAGGCCCATTAAGAGGATAGATGAGGAGACAGACATTCAACTCCTCTCACTGTCAGGGCCTCTTCAGAATAATTTAATACAGGATCCAAAGAAAATGTCCTCCCACGTGTATTGATGCTAATTCACAGAATTAAATAGCAAACCTAAGAACGCTGAAGCAAAGAAATGAGTTCACTGTAAAATCAGCTTCCAGTTTGGGCAAATTAATTTGGTAGCATGCTTCATTCATATGCCCTAACATACACAAAGTATGTCATTTTGGTCAAGAGGTCTGTAAATCTGGCACTCCTGCTATCCACAGATACACAGGTGGTTTCCAAACAGCTCTTTCAGCTCCCCTTCAGCTATTGCATCAGCCAAGACAAATACATTCATACTTTAGACAGTTTTCTAAAAGGTTCATTCTGCTTTTTTTAAAAAAGTACACCATAATCAGAAATCAAATGTGCGCTTGTATGCTTACACAAAGTTTGTTTTGCTAGCAAATTAAAAAGCAGAGGTCACCTACGTGGTCAGCTCCACAGCACCATGGGAGAAAACATTGTGGCTACTTGGAGTAGAAGAGTAAAAACCCTCTATGTAATACATAGGAAAATACAGATCAGCTATGCTGCTGGTTAAAGAGAAAGGGAAAAACATGAAAACATAAGACCTGATAGTTCTCTTACTTTTAAAGCCATCAGCAATTGAATAGAGGAAAACAAAATAAACATGTTTTTCAGATTGGGTGTTGTCTCCATCAGTCCCCCTCCCCATAAATGTATACAGTGGAGGGAGAAAATACACAAGAAGGATACAGAGATTTATTTTCACAGCACTTCTCTGGTACTAAAGGAGCAGAAGACTTCATCAAGAATTTCTTACAATTTTCTTCACACTACTGCAAGAAGCAATCCATTTGTCATGTACACTTAGCAGCCCTTTGCAGATTACTAATATAAAATTGTAGTAAACATTCTTTCAGTGAAAGATAACATGCTTGGCTGCATAAAATCCTAAACAGTATGTAATAGAGCATGTTAGGTTAGTCACAGCATTTAACACTGCTGTAACTATATCTATGTTTGCTTTCCAATGAGAACAACATGACAACATAGAGCATCTGTCCCAGAACTGTACACAGCAATGGTATTTCATTTTATAAAAAGAATCTTCTTTTTCAAAGTACTAAATAAAAAAAAAAGACACCTAAAAAAACCTGAGTCTCATCTTCAGAAAAATGCTCTAATAGATTACAACCTAAAATAAGACATAGCAAAGGTGGCCATGGAGTCATTGTTGGAGTTGGCACATTTGGGCTGCACTCCAGCCCTTGCCAGAGCACCTCTCTGAGATCCCAAGCTTATCCAGTGGGTTCTTGCCTGCTCCTGCTCTCACCTGGTCCCAGCCTGGGGTGCCTGCAGCTCCCTGGCCCTCTCCCAGGACTCTGTAACCCCAAGTGTTCTCCTCCTGACAAGTTATGGCCATGCTAAATTAGTAGCCAAGCCACCTTTTCCAACAACTACTGAATCTTATCAGTAGAAAAACAAAATAGAGGAGCATGGATTTGAAACAACAAATACATATCCCAAACCCCACTTACCTAAGTGACTCAAACTCCTCTAATGGAGACCTGGGAGAAACCCTACCTTCTTCATACAATCTCAACAGCTTTTCCAAAACAAGGGCCCAAACTCTGTGAGAAAGGATTTTTCTAACTGTTCATAACCCTTTGGCTCACTGATCCACACAAGGGCCAGACAAAACATGTTTTGTAACTTGGCTGGAGCTCTGAGCAGACTTTTAACAGCTAAAAGCTCAGGAATTGTCTATTAACCACCCTTGAGAGGCCTCCAGAAAGTATTTTATTTCAGGCTATTGTTTTGCTACCAGCTTTTCCAATAGCCTGTTGTTACCACAGCACATTCACAGCACAAATACCTCAATAGGTAATTGAAAGGCACAATACAAGGTAGGCAACCCCCCCCTGCGAATAAAAGGGCATTTTCTTATTTAATTAAAGAGCAGTTGTTCAACACATGCATTTAAAGGGCCAGCTCCAGAGTCTGCAATAATCAGAGAGCAGCCTTGTGTAAATAGATCAGAAATACACAAATACCTTACCCACTGTTGCCCTGAACAACTGTAGATAAATAATATGAATGGTAATCTATCTGATGAAGAGCAAAGATGGAAAACTGCACAGTTTTCATGGTTGGTTAATGAGATAAGCCACAGCCCAAGGCAACAGCCTCTACCAAAGAGAGTAAGACTGCATTTCCAGCTTATTTTAACTACCTACATTTTTTTCCTGAGAGAGATAAACACCATATTTGCTGTGTTATCTAGGATGCTAAGCACACATGAAATAAACACGGCAGATGATTCTATTACTGTTCATTCTTGTGAAGGAGTTAAGACATTCAGTAGTGAACATCCACCCAGGTAAATGAAATAGTTAAGGAAGAAGTTCAGGAATTAATTCTACTCTGCTCTCTAGTCAGCTGTCAGACTGCAATGATGAGCAATTTATCTTCCATCTACAACACTATCAGCAGACAGGCAGAGTCACTGGGGAAGCCAGCTGCAGTCTACACCCTTCACGATACAAAATCCATGCCTCTGAAGGAGCACTCACCAGGGAACTCAGTCATTTGCCCAGCTGCCCCATCAACTGTGAAATACTTGCACTTCTGTGCTTTTCCTTGTCTGGTTCCTGCTGCCTGAGCAAAGAAGAGGTGCCTCATGAGGGAGCAGTTCCAAAGACATGCCAGCCACCCTCTATGCTCTTCGCCCCCTGACTTAGAATGAGCTGTGCAAATCCCCACACCTTTGCATCATAATGTTATCACAGCCAGAGAAACCCCACACGTGGAAGATTAGGAAGCTGAAATGCTCCACTTACCTCTGGTCTTGAGGGTGCCACAGAGAGGGAGACACACGTGTGTAGCCAGAATACTTATCCCAGAGCACAAAGTTCTCTCCCAGACAGGAAGAAACAACTTCAGACCTGCAGGCAGGCAGCTTAAATCGATGGCTGCCGCTGCCAACTATGTGCAGGCACATATGTTTCACCTGGAAGGGCAGGTGAGAACTAGATTTCTCTTCCAGATCCCACAGTACTACAGGAAGTGCTGACACCCCATCCTTCCTACCAGGGGTTTCCCAAAACACCTGTAATTTCATGAGGCTGAGTGTTTATCAGGTGAGTGTTTGCAGTGATGGCAAGGTGCTTTTAATTTTACCTTAAATGCAACAAGAAGTCAGAAACCACACGGACACAAAGGTGATGGCACAGATGCTGAACTAGTCTGATGGAGAGGCTGGACACCCCACACCACCATAAGACACAGCACTGGTGACCTGGCTGACCAGGCAGGTGGAACTTGCACATTTTGGAAGTCCTGGTAGGTGCATGAGGAAAAGAAGAGCTGAACCAGGCCTTACCAGTTCATTTCATAATCCCATGACTTACCTGCAGTGAGATCAAAACCATCAACAGTCTTATCTGTCTGTAACCAGTATCAAATCGTGGAAACTCACAGCTCTTTGTCATCAATGACTCCAGAGGAGGTCAAACACACCAGCAAAATAAACCTTATAAACCACTTAGTCATCTTTTATGAGTAAATTCACAACATCAAGCCAGAGTCCATGCCCACAGACAGCTAAAGGTTCATGAACTCCATCCATTGACCAGCAAATCACTGTTACCCAATTTACCTTTAGGAGCACTACTGACTGACTACTGCTTAGAAGCACTACTGCTTTTCAGCCATGACTCTCTGCCCAAAACATAAAAGAAATTGCTTTGTACCCTTAGGAACAACAAAACACTTCTAGCTGGCAACTAGGAGTCATGCATTTGAAGTTTTGTCTGACTTGAGGTATCTGCTAAAACTGAAAACTTCAGGAATGGGCCTGTTCAAAGTTGTTTGCCTTGAGTCATGTAAGTATTAACTTCCCGATTTTCATCAGCAACAATTAAATTTGCTGAGCAAAGATATTAAATAATGTTCTTTATGAACTACCAAATGTTATCATCAGAACATCTCTGCTTTTTGCCACTGCACATTGCAAAACACAAAACATTCTCAAAACCTTGAGAACATTCAGAAAAACGGGGCAGCAATAAAATCTCCTTTCTACAAAGACAAGTATTCCAGGCAGCATCATCTCTCCTTTCTGCATGTGCTTCCGATGTTCTTACATCAAATGCACATTTCAACATTTTCATGCATTTGTTTTTGCTGAACTGTCATGATTTCTCTCTCTCAGTTCTATAGGGAAACTTTTAAACAGCAGTCGAGATTTGTGACGCCAAATCTGATCAGGGGTATCACAAAAAAAAAAAAAACAAAAAACAAACCAACCAAACACAAAAATAAAATAACAAAGCAGTTATTTTCTAGTTGGCATGTTCTCTGCCTTCAATTAGAGTCTGTCCAACATTAGAGGTACTGCTGTCCATTCTTATTGTCTCTTAGCAAAGAAAAAGAAGTCATGCTTTTTTAAATAGACATTTACACTGAAAACTCATTAAACTCATTAATGATTGTAGGTGTAACACCACTTGAAAGTAATTCTGTGCTGATTCCTACAGTCCTTTCTCTCTCCATTAACCTAACTTGTCATAAAGACAGAACCATTAATAAACAGGTGTTGATTTATAAGAACTAGCTTGTGCTTTTACACAGACCTCTTTTCTTCTGAGTCCAAAAGGGCTTTTGCCCTCTCTGGGAAACCCCTTTTAGCAACAGAAATGTCACGCTGGTGCAGCATGAGACCTTGCTGACTTCTGAGTTTATAGATACAATTACTGATACCATACTGATTTCCCTTCCCTGCCATGCTCCAGAGAAGTGGTTTTGGTTACCAGTGCAGCGCACAGGTGGAGGAGCTGATCCCCTTCCCTATGGGGCTGAAGAGCAAGTAGGACAACAAGAAAGCCAACAGCAGGACTGCAGAGAGATAGCTCCACTACATACTGTAAGATGGAAGGAAGACAGGAAAAAGGGAAGAGCACAAATTAACCCAAGCAACGTCAAAAAAAGAGCCACCAACCAAACCAAATGCAAACACTAATTGAAATTTGCTCTGTAACTCATGAAGAGTGGTTGTGGATTGTAAGCCAAAACCATTTTTCATAGGGACCTGTCACCAGCTGTTTATGTGCTCAGACTTTGCTTACAAAGGAGTTCTAGCCATGTGTAGTCAAGTAGTAGCATTTCCCATTTCTAATTCTTCCAATTCTTTTGTTCAGTCAGAGCCCCACTGGCCTTCCTCCAGCAAATCTGTAGCCACCAAGAACCTGGCTTATTGAGGATTTTTTTTAAATTGTGAACACATTTAATTTAAGAAGAAAAACATTTAGTTCCATCAGTGTTGAAAAAACCTGCGCACGTGGAAAAGCAACAGCTGCAGGTATGAAGCTTAACAAAACCAGCCTGCAATGCTCTTCAAAACAACTCCCTGTCTCATGCTAAACAGGCAGGGCAGACATAACTGATGCTGTGAAAACAAACCGGTATTTTTGTGAATGATCCACCTGCAATAGCTTAACCAGACTGAGTAACTGTTTAGCCAGAAGTCTGGTCAGCTTTCTACCATTCCTTCCCCAGGGACAATTACTCGGGAACATGCACACAGTTACCCTCAAATGCTGTCTCTCCGTAGCAGGTCACAGAGCCTCCTTAATTGCATCCTCCACACAAACCCTACTTGACTCTCCCTCTCTGGCCCCCATCAATGACTGCACTTAATCTGCCCTGTTTACCTAGATGCAAGTTCAAGCATGTATCAGACCAGGCTGCATGAGCTTCCTCAACTGGAAGAGGTGGGAAGTCTCTGTACAGAAAGTCCCATGTAACAAACAACCTGTTCTGTCTCAGAGCACATGGAGAACAAAGCAACTCACTTCAAGCATACTCCAAATGCACATATCCAAAATATACTCTTTTTTGTCATTTTGACTGAGATTAATATGTACTTTTATGTCTTCTGGACATATAAATATGAATACAGTGCTCAATTATAGCAAACAGGATCAAAAAGATACACTGTGAGACACCTTTTCTGCTGTCTTGTAAGTATGAAACAGCAAAACCTAAGAAACTTCATGTTTTCATAACCAGGTAAAAACAAGCACTGAACTTGTATTGCAGAACAAACACGAAGTTAGTCTCACCTTCCACTATTTGAGCTCTATTCTCATCTTCCTAGTCATGAAGGAATCTTTTCACTTAAAGCAATGAAATCCCTGATGGCTGCACATGCTCTAGTGCAACTCTTGCTTTCCAGAAAATAAGGTACACTCAAGAAGGCAAATGAAGTCTTCCCAGAGGCTTTCATGTGAGCCATGTCTTTTCCACAGGACACCACCTATCTCAGCAGGAAGGGCTGCCCGAGCAACTGGGTTCTTCCCTCCATACTACACACACACAGGGCCTGGCAAGGAGCTGTGGATGCTCTAAAAAGGCATTTGGAAGCTGAACTCTCCTCACACTCACCTGCAACCCAGCAGATTTACCTGGAAGCTGCTGCCTGCTGTCAGCAGCACCGGTGTGATTTTTTTTTTCAAAAGAGAACTTCTCACCTGGCTGCACAAGATGGTAGTTTGGATAATGTCATCACAAATGCAGGACCTATTGTCACTATGCCAAGGCTGTTCATTTTGAACAGGGCAGCGTGGTGCTGAACATCTTAGTCACTCTGAAGATGCAGCTTGGGCACACCCTCACAAAAAGCAGCACCTGCTCTCAGTGTTAACAACCCCAACTATTTTGTAGGAAAAACAGCACTGCTATGGATCTTAGCCATCCTCAGTGTGGAATGCTGTCCAGGTGTGCCAGTACTCAGGAGGAGGTGAAATCCAGTGGCATTCACTTAACCTGAGCTCCACCAGAACAGCTAAAGCCTTTATTCCCTCCCACAGATCACGCTTGCAGAGGAGTTATGCTGGCAGGTTGGGAAGCCAACAGCTGGGGCAGAAAGAGAGGGAAGGCTGAGCTATAGAACTTGTTGGCTGTGGCTTGTAGTCAGAATTGCAAGCTGGACTGTGGCATGGGTGCTGAAGCACAGAGCCTCTCCTCTGAAGCGCTTCACACTGCACACACAATTCTGCAGGCTTCTGTCTCCACAGAAAAATTCCTACAGCAGAAACTGTGAACAGATATGGCATTTCATTCTGTAACACATGTGCAGAAATGTTTTTAAGGAAGATTTCCATCATCCTAAAAAAGTGGAAATACCAACATCTGAGAGCAAAATGAGGTAGGAGAACAATCCAGTATAAACAACTATAATGAAAAATATATTAATTCTACAGCTAGGTTATAGGTCTTAAAGAAAGAAAGTACAAATCATATTTTGCTTTTATACTTACTCACTAAAAACACTTGGACAACTACAGTTCAGATAAGCAAGTTTACAAAATAAATTTAGGCAGAAAACGTGTGAAGAAAATGCAAGGCACAGAACATCGTGGCCTCTCCTCTATGTCCTCTTTTTGCACCCGTCCCATTTAACATCTTCTCTGTACGATGCACTGCTAGCAAAAACCCCACAAATCCACTGTCCCTCATCTCCAAGAATACATCTATGTAAACAAAAATTTTTATATCAAGTTCTTTAGTGTACCAGGCATAGAGAAGTTAAACATCCAGAATCAATCATAATTTTTTAATGCATATTTTAAGTTTGAGTAGATCAAGACCATACCACCAACAGCTATGTCTGCAGTGTAAACTTCAAATGACAAAGAGAGAAAAACTGTCTTTTCTTTCACAAGGTGTGCAGATTTGCCACTTGTGATACTCACTGAGGTAAAGGACAAGCAGGTTTCTGGTGCCCAAGAACTGTCCCTTCAACTCTACCATGCTTGGTCACAATTCAGCCTCTTCAGGTGCCTTGAGTCTGAAAAGCTGGAAAGACCCCCAGATATACATGCTCACTTCTAACCACTCTAAATTTAGCACCTCAGTGAACTTGCTCTTCCTTCCTTCCCCCGATAAAGGCAGCACTAAAAAGGAACACACAAAACCCAACCAATCTGGCCCATGAAACATGAGCTACATTCACAAGACAAAAATAGAAAGCTTTCATGTTTCATTATCAGACACTCAACCACACAGGATAGGAAGCTAAAGCTTGAGGCAACAGTAGGTTTCAAATACTCCTCAAAATGGGAGTAAGGCTTACCTTTTCTCCTTTGTGAAAGGCTAAAAGAAGTTGGCTTGGCAATGACAAAAAACATTAGAGTCCAACAAGCCTCTCCAGCAGCAATCTGAGCAGACAGTTTTTTAAGCAATAGCATCGTCCTCACTTCATAAATTGTCCTGTCCGGAAGGACAATCGTTGCCTCCTCACTTCTTCTGATTCAAAACTCTATGTTCTAAAATACTGAAATAATTTTAGATCTTTAAAAGGTAAGATTTTAAAAAAATATTTTGGTAAAGTTTTTAAGATTTAGTCCTAGCCCCCAGACGAATTCAGGAGAAAAAAAGAATAGGAAAATGCAATTTCTAGGGAGTTTACACTTCATGAACTCCAAAACTTGTACTTGCTTACAGCCCTCCAGCCTCCCTCTCTTAACAGCAGCCTGAATTTAATGGGGTTTGTGTCTGCTCCCTAGGGTTTGGGAAGGCCCGATGGAAGGCAAGGAAGGACCTGAGGAAAGCAGAAACACTGTACCCCGCTCCTCTGTCACGGTGTGTCAGGTTCTTCCAGAAGTCCCCTCAGCCTCCATCTTTACAGTCTCAACAACAGATTATGTAGCCATCTGCTGAGCTTCAGTTTTTTAAAATGTTTTTATTTTAAGAGAACTTGTCACCATGCAAAGTCACAACTCTTCCTTAAATATGTTTTTTTGTGGTGGCTTGATCTTTCTTATCTATTCTTACCTACTCTGTACTTTCCCCCAGGGAAACCAGAAACGAAGAGGTTTCACTCACCTCACTAGCTGGGAAAATGGTGTTTATGAATCTGAATGGACTTTAACACACTCTGAACTAAAACTACACAAGTAATTTAAATTTGTCTGAGTGAGTCAGCCTGGCTCTCTTCATCATTCACATCTAACCCATTCCTAGCCTTACTACACACATTCAGAGAACATCTTTTGGGGTTTATCATCTGTTGAGAAACACCACATTTCAATGCCCAGATGTGCGGCTTTGCCTCTTTTGTCCTGGCAAAATCCTGAGACATAGCAGATAAACTGCTACCTGTTTTGGTTTCTTTACTGAGAGTTCAGCACAGCAGCAGCACAAGAACATCTTCCCTTCTGGGCAAAAGGACAAGGTGGCTGGCAGTGTTGCCTGATGGATGGTACATCACTGAGAGGTGGAGTGAGCACTGGGAAGAGGAATTATTGCCACTCCTGCTTAGCATGAACAAGCACACAGAGCCATGTAGGGGAGGAGCAGAAGAAATGCTCCTTTAGGGTGAAAAGGGAAATGAGGACATGGTTTTATATTCCCCATGGCATTGCTATGCTTACTTTTAAACAATGAAATGAAAATTTCACTTAGGCGTCCCACAACACTTGTGCAGAGCATCAAACATCAAGATGCCTTACAGCCCACTTTCAATAGTCTCAAAATGGAATTAACTTTCTTATTTTACAGCCTGGGAAATTGAAGATGTCTGTAAGGCAAAGAACATGAAAACAGCAGCAAAACTCAAAGACCTTAATCCATTCAAAACTAGAAAAAACTCAGTAACGATCATCAGTAGATTCTTAAAGAGCTGACAAATGCAATTGCAGGACTAGGTGCAAGGGCTTTAATAAAACTATTAACTATGGGGTAGTATATAATATGAAAATATTCAATAAGCACAGTAACTAGATTTGAAAAAATACATCACAGAGGAAGCAGCAAGAAAAGCCAAGTCATCCAGGCAACTACTGCTCACATAAAACACCTCAGGAAAAACACAGGGTGTTGGAACACATTGTAAAGGCAGGCATCATTAAAGAAAGTCTAAAGGAAAGCAGAATAAGGCACAACATCAGCTTGCCAACACCCATGAGAAAAATCACATAAGATCAACATGACTTTATTTCTCAATGTTGTAGCTCATTTACTAGATGAGTGAAATATCAGCTTCAGGTGAAAGAAAAGTTAGCTTTAACACAGCTGAGTACCCTAAAACATGCACCAGAGCTGTTAAGCATGGTGGAGGTGGAAATGAATAACTTTAATGTGGGTAGGAAACAGGTTATGAGAGACAAAATGAGGGTTAGATAGAGACCAGACTATTACATCAATCGATATTTCACCCAAGACACTGATACAAAAGTCCTCAGCATTATGTCTAAAGGCCTCACCAGCAAGTGGTTGAAGGGAGAGGCAACTCCTCGTGTGACAGAACACCAGAAAAAGCTCAGTGTATTTGCATTCTGAGGGGGCTGTAAATGTCTCTCTTACTGATTCAGTAAATCTTGAAAAAGACAAGAACTACTTAAATTTTCAATTATTTTAACTGGGACTAGAACCAAGTATGGTTAAACTACCAACAACACATGTCAGAAATTGAAATGCTCCTTACCACCAGGAAATAAAGATATAGGATGGGTTCAGTAGAGGCAAGAACCTTACAGACAGAGTTTGGTTAACATATGAGCACTAGATTATGATGTGATATGCCTGTAACAGCAGGAACTAGAGTCAATGAACCAGTCCTCTCTTGCAAAGGTTTTTTTTCATTGATCAGTATTTTAACAGATTTTTTGATGCAGGTGCCTCTTTCCTCTTCCACTAGAGCTTAATCAAACAGGTGGTCATATAGTAAAAGTTGTCACAAGACTTTAAGCCTGCACTAACTTTTCAGTTAAATATGCCTACAGTGTGACAATACCAGAAAAGCTTCATTTTTGGGAAGGGGAAGGAGAGTTGATTTGTTTGTTTGCTTTAAATTATATTATACTTCCTTGCTCTGATCAAGTCTTGAAGGCATCAAGAATCTCTGAGGAACAAGTTCTGGGACTGGCTTCAGGGCAGCAACATCCAGCACACCTTCTCCTCAAAGTGGCTGAGGATAAAGGAGATGTAGCACTAGTCTAGTTAATGCATTACACAGCTGAAATGCAACAATGACCTCACTCAGGAAAAGAGTGGTCTAATAAGAATAAGAAAAAGTGAATTTTAATAATGGCACTGTAAGATCTTGATTTTCATGTAAGACATACCCTACACATCTAAATTCTACTTCAATGCCCAGATTTCTTACTCCCCACAGACTAGGCCTTCCTGTTACTATTTGTCTGTCTTTGGTGCAAGTCTGGTGGATTTTTTATTAAATTCTTGTGCAGTCCTACCAGACACCTGGGACTCTGAGGGTCTGTAGGTGTAGCTAGACCCAGGTCTATGCAGGTAAGTCCAGCAGCACATTCAGTTCTCACAGACTGATCTCCTGAATCTACAGAATTCATGTCAGATACACATATAAAGCAAAATTCTGTATCCCAATTCAGTTACAGAAGAATGTTCCCACTGATGTATCTCATTAGGAAGCTGGAGAATGGTAGATGTAGTGATAGGAAAAAGATTTAACATGAGTCTTGAAGAAATGGCTAGCAAAAAACACCCACCCACATGCATGGATGCAGAACAGCATGGTATGTAAGGTGGACAGAAATAGCTGCCAAGGATGATGTGAGCAGTAATAGAATATAATCAACAACAACAAAAATCCCAGAACAGTTGCTCAGCTTATAAAAAAAGAATCAAAATATCCTTTAAATGAGTCAGTAAATCTGATCTTATTTATTCCAGTAAATTGCAGTAACAGGAACAATAACATTCCCAAAATGGAAGTTATTGTTTACTTTATATAAACACTTAGCCCAGAAATGTACATTGAAATAACACACACTTTAAAGTGAGCAATTTTTATTTATTTATTCATTACCAGTATTTAAAACAAAAACCCACTACACTTCTAGATTTCCCTGTTGCAGAAAAAAAATGCTGCCAGAAAGTGTAATGCAATGAAATTAATACCTACAAATCCATAACAGTTCACATCCCCTAAAAATAGTTCACATTCACTAACAGAGGAAGTAAAATGGCAAGATGGCAAAGAAGCAGAAAATCAAGTAATTCACGTAGTAAGCAGGAGGCAGATTTCTGTTTCTTATCAGTCCATCTCTTATTAGTTCTGCTAAAAGAAAGATTACCCTGGAGTTTCAAACAGCACACAACTGTCAGATATAAATGCTTCAGCATTCATAGAAATACTACAAATTTAGCCATAAAGATACATACTGCACTTCCCTACAGCCTGCCACAATAATTGTAAAGCAGAGTTTAAACAGTTTTTGGCTGCATTTGAGATCTCACAGAGAAATCTGTTCTTTCCAAAGTCTATGACTTGTAACACACCCCAAAAACCAGGAGCACAAAGGAAACTTGCTCGCCATTCCCTGAATTTACTATACACACACCCCTCTGTCAAGAGGCTTATAGTTTTTGGCATTCCTTTACTTACTCCCATGTTCTTCATCTACTGAATAATTAGGGAACAAGCTACAAACAGCCTGTATCTAACAGATCAGAGCCTGATGGAGAGGTACAAAACCTCAATTTGTTCAGGACCTTGCCAGCAAATCCAGACAAGTCCCTATACTTCAGAGAATCCTGATAATCCTTCCTTACTTTGTCTATTTTACAGCTTTGGAAAGGGACAGCGCCTTGGGCAATGTATTAGCTGTGTCTATCTGGCATGAACTGCAGCATACAGAAAAACATGAACTAGCTGGTAAAGCAGCCCAGCTATACCACTGTGAAGCTGCTGTTCATAGCTTCACCTCCTCTTTCTGTACTATACAGTTTCTAGTATCCAAGCTAGTGAGGTTTAGGCTTACCCAAGAATCCCTAGCTTCAACACTTCCCTTACATTCAACACTGTGGAAAACTGCTTTTGGCTTTTTAGACCCCTTTAAAATTAAAAATAACAGAAGAATAGATCACACTGAAAACTCGTGTTTTTTTCAGACCAGGACAGAACACAGCTTAGTCAAATGTCCTGCTCTTATTTACCCAGGAAACGCTCAAGCAGTGCACGTGTGCTTTGTCAATTCCACCCAGCAATTCCAGCAGCTGCCTCGGTTTATGGCTCTGGCTCACCTGCTCTGAGGGACCAGCAGCAGGTCCTACTCGAGATCAAAGGATAATGCAGCACAAACCCATGGGGTGGTTTCTATTAGACCAGACACCTCCCAAAGATAAGGCTCCTTCAATGTATCAGCATTAACACACAGAGATCATACACAAAGGGAATAACTGCTCTTATGGGTATGAGAGAAAGTTTAACAGGCAGTTTGGATGTGTTTAGTGTATTTGTTTGAAATTTCTTTTCCTTAATTCAACTTCAGATTTTTAAAGGCAGTCCAAACATATATCTGTCTTGAAATCCTTATTCAGGGGATATACAACTCACAGAAGTACATGAGTATACTATGCATATGGAATCTGATTAAAAAGCAGAAACATTTGTTTTATAACCATATTACTTAATATCCCATGGTTTTGGCTGATATATTATTCAGTTGAAATACTGAGACAGTTTGGAGAAAAGCTGATTCTGATGAAGGCTCAAAGCACCTCCCATATTCATAAAGGAGCCATTTCACAAATGGCATCATATTCCTTAACATGTTTATCCTGAAGAGCATTCAAGTCCTAATTAGGAACAGAGCCACACTCTGTTAAAACTGAGAAAAAGTATATTTAGATATCATCTATCCCCAGTGATCTTGCAGAAAGACACATAGCATATGGCACATGAGAAAATCAAAGAAGGGGAGGGGGCAGAAGAGAGAAAGAGACTGACTGTTAAAAATACTTCAGTGAAAAAAAGTTTAAAACCAGGAGAAACCACGAACACCACCACCAAAACACTTTGTCAAGAGCTCAGCATTTCATAAAAAGATGGGGAGATGTATAGGCATTTTAAACTAAAATGACATTGACATTTCTATGTCAATTGCTTTGCCCTTTTTCTTTGTTTTCACAAGAGTAGACACATGTCCTAGTTCTATTTAGTAACTTAAACAACTATTTTCTTAAAATTTAACACCATTACTGAAATTCAACATTTAAACACACACACCCCTCAATGGTATTTCAGAATTCTCATCTTGTGAATATTTCCCAAAAGTGTGTTTTGGTTTGTTAGGGATTTTTCTTTATTTTAGATAAGAAAACATTAATTTCCTGTTTCAATGCTAGAGATTTCAAAAACACAAAATATGAACGAACTGCAATATTACCAAAAGCCAGGGATTCCTACTGCAAGCTAGTGACCTTTTAGAGGTAACTGAGAATTTTCATGAGCTTACTTCAGGCAGAATTGTGAAGGGATGTTAACCTACCTTTCACCATTTTACTGCCAAGTCGCATAAAATCCAGTGGTTTTCATAAATCCCACATCCTGGTGGTAGTATCAGAGTTATATAAGAACTCCAAAACCACCTGAACACAGACATTAGTCTTGCAAGAAAACCTTGGCTATACTACCATAGCTCGCTCTAAAAGCTATAAAATCAGAACACAAATAAAACCAAGCCACTGCTTTAAGAACAACCACAAATACCACAAACTTTTCATCTCCTAACCAATTAAAAGGTCAAGTGGAAAAACAGAATTCAGGAGGTGCTGCTGCAAAAGTTTGAAATCTTTTTTGAAAAAGATTCAATACTGAGAAATCTTTCTTTGAAATCAGAGAGAAAGAAGGCTCCTAGCACAGTCTCCTGCACTCTGTCCAGGGACATGCCCAAAGAAGCAGGGAAAATGCACTGGTTTTGTGATGTGCTGTCCTGTCACTTGATTGTTACAGCCCTTGGCAGGCTGTCTTAGAGCATGGCCCTGTACAGAAACACTCAAGCAATGCTGAACCACCCAAGCAGCACAAAAACATTTAGTGCAGGTCATGGAAGTTGCCTCCTGGCCTGCCACAGACCCCATGCCAGGTGACTAAGTCAGCTTCCCAAGAAGTATGTTGAGCCACACAAAATTCTTACATCCCATGATTCATGTTGGAAAACACTTGGCCAAGCCTTGTGATTGGGTTATCTCATTGTATCACCACTCAGCTTTGGTGTATGCAAAGAGGGGGAAGGTGGATGAGTCCTCCAGCAGTGGAGAAGCAGCAAGGAGGCTCCCTGACACAGGACCCAGCACAGCTGCATCAAGTATGGCTGTGGAGAGCCTTCACCTCTATTTGGGACACTGGCCAGGATTAACACCTGGTCTGACTCAAGTTGCACAACCCCATCTATGAATATGGACTGGTCACAAGCTCTCTGTGAGGCTAGAAACCAAAATCATCAGCCTTTGGCATCTAGTCACTGCCTGTCACCTGGTATCTGTGGCAAAGGAAGCTGTTAAAATGAACATGGTAGTGGCCTCCAATAAATGTCTCCACGTAAACTGCAAATCACGTGCAGCTGCCAAGGAAGTAAACACAGGACTGGAGCCAAGCATACACTCTGTGACACACTGTCAGGCTGGAAAGGTGAGGGGGCTGCTGTGCCACTGCAGAGAGCAGCAGCAAGGGCCGGGCCAGGCACATGGGAGGCTCCCTCATCATGTGCAACAACAGAATGAGCAAGGAGCCACCACCATGTCCTAACAGCAGATGACCCTTGAGGTGCTTCTCCCTCTCACTCTGTCCCAGTGGGGCAGAGAGGACTTCACTTACACACTTCTTTTTGACTGAAGTCATCTTAGATTTTCAGAGAGTTGATTATAACCAGATCTTAGTAAACTAGGCTGCAGTGGCCCTGGTGGCAGGGTAGGAGCCAGGTCTGCTCTCAGAATAATGCCACCATCCTTGGCTGCTTCCATCCCAAAAGTGGTGGGGCACATGACTTCAGGTAATGGATGTTCTCCCCACACACCCCTGTGTATTCCAAGCAGCCGCTGCCAGATGAGGAGCCACCACCACAAGGAGACACCAGCTGAGCACACACCTGGCCACCATGGGGACATCTTCATCAACAGATGTTATTCACCTACAGAGGAATCACTTCCATGAGGGAAAAAAAATGAAGACTCAGGTGACCAAGCAGCAGGAGTTACTTCTGAATTTGCTCTCACCTTTTTGGCTTTCCCTTGCCTGTTTGACAGGTCTTTTAGATATGTGCAATGACCACTTGGAACCTGCCAGCCTGGGTGCCCACCCTCCCCTTGTTGTTTATCTACATTTCACTACGGCAACTTATTCAGCAAGCTGTTACACTAAGCATAAAAACAAGCAAATTATACAGTAGATAAAATGCCAAGCTCATCTTGCCTTGCCAGCTCCATTTGGGGGAAAAAAAAGTGATGAAGTCTGCATGCATATAATCATAATAATTAGACACTTGTAACCAGCTGAACATCAGCATGCATGCTGAAATTAAAATTGCCCAGTTTGAAAAAAATAAGAGGGCAGGGTCTGTGCAGACCTATCTTGCAGAAGAGGGAGGAAGTATTTTTTTTTGCTGATTCAGCTCCTTCTCAACAAAAACCCTACAGCATTTACCATTTATCGCTCACTAGAGAAGGGCTGTTGAGTTTGTCGTACATTAATGCACTCATCAGAAGTAATTTTTTAAGTTGAGGAATTTAAAACTTGTCTGTGGGTGGCCAGATGTACTATTTAATTTGAACAATTAAATAGTGCTGTGCAGTTTCAGTTTGGGTTTTTAACATTTGATTCTCCTACTAGCATTAAAAATACCTCATTTCTTAGCCCACTGTCAGTGGTAGTCTTTTTTAAACACATATTGTGTAGCTACTCACTGAGAAAGCCACTTCACAAAAGTCTTTGTGAGTTTAAATGAAAACCCTACTAATTCCTTAGTGTTTGTTTTAAGAGTTCTCAGAATTAGTAGGTCAACAAATGTGTAAATCCAGCATAGAATCAATCTCCAATATTGGTACTTGTCACATAAGATAATCCCTTTAAAACCAGCCTGCTCATCCTGGAGACACTATTGCTAACTTCAAACATCAAAGTAACTCTCAATCAAAGGATTCAATAAAGTTCAAAACTGTCAACCCACACTTTTCAAAATTTCCATCTTTTATTGTATTTTCAAACTGTATGTCTTAATCTTCCCTTTTACCCACTAAAGCAATTACTTAATTTTAAGAATATTGCTTAGTTACTGCAAAGACAAATGGTAGACAAAAATTTGTTGTTTAGGACAAGGCAGTCACTAATTTTCTGTGGACACATCAGCCAAGTTTTCCTGCAGTGGAAGTAAAGCTAAGAGTAATCTCTACTCACTTTTTTTTTTTCCCCATCTCATATTATCACAATGTCTTGAACCTACATATTTTTAAACCCACAGACTACAAATGTCATTACTTTTACATAAGCTATAGGGAGCCCACTTCTCCATTCACTGAGATTTTTGCAAGATATCTGTTTGAAGTAATTTATTTCCTACTGAAATCTGTAATAGTGAATGAGCAAAAGGCAGAGAATAATAAGAAGAGATTATGGGAATATAATTTTATTTTGGAACTGTATATTTCACATTGTCATACTTCACTGGGTAAACATATAACAAATTAAGTCTTCGTGAAGGAGACTGAAAAAAATGCAGGGATTCTGTTGCATGAGTAGCACTGAGTTTAAAAGTAATAAGATCTGATTAGAATTATTCTAGTTGTTTTTGCTCTACTGTAATCAACTCAAGTACATAATTGGTGTAACAAGAAACAAAAACCTATTATGAGAATAAGAGAATCACAACATTTTTAGAATGTAATTATTGCCTTGTTTGATGAAGAAAGATGAAAATGATAACTCATTATTACCCATGATAGGTATTAATCATTTTATCCTCTGATGACTTTTCTCTATACTTCTGTAAAGTTCAGCATTGGTAAGACAGAGATAGAACAAAAAGCTCTTCACGTGTTATTAGATCATTTTCAGATATGTTTGGGGTGTGACAATGTGGCTTCCTCCAAACATTTACGGTTTAAATTTCTTTGTAAACAGGCGATTTTCCTATGGTATTTTAAAGAAACTTCTTAAGAATAAAATTTTGGCTGTGGGAGAAGTTCTTGATACACATCTTCATTCAGATACTGTTTTGTATTCTTCTAGAAGTCATTTACTTCATATTTTGTTACACTGTTTCTATGAGAATTTGCAAACAGTTTGTGAGACCAGATTCTTTCTTACTGTGTACAAAGAGTACTTTTCATGTACAGAGATAAGTCAAGATGAAATACTCAAAGTACAATTGCAAAAAATAATTATTAGGAATTGTTTAATAGATCCTGGAGGTCTTCCATTTGCTGAAAAACAAGAAGCAAAGAAATCCCTGGCTAAAAGACTGAAGTACCTTGTCTATTTATTAACAGACAAGCCTGCAGCTCTTCTTGTTAGGATCCACACAGCACTTCTAAAGGCTTGGCCACCAAAAAAGACATATGCAGGAGATACATCTGTTCAAGAGATCCTAACCAACTCACTGAGGGTAAAGGCAACTGGTTACAAAATTGAAGAGGTTAATATAAAACAGCTGTTGACAAGTCTTCATCCATGGCCAGCCAAGAAATGGGTGAATATGGGTGTGTATGTCACGAGCAGCTCCTTTACTGAAGGATGTGAGACCCAGGGCCTCACAGCACGTGCCATGGCCAGGATAAAGCCATCAGAAGCCACAGTTACCTTTCCCACACTGCAGCACTTCCCCATCAGGCTGTTGTTCCTGCTGCACACATCTCTGTAAGACAGCAGCTCTCACCAAGCTTCCCTTCTTCATCCAGCTTGTTTACACAATGAGATACTAACACATCAGGAAAAAACCATGCAAAGCCAATGGCTACACACATGCAGCTAACACAATCTTCATGCTAGTGAAGCAGCTGTGTGACAGCCAGGCACTTAGGGTGCAACACAGCTCCATCAGACCTGTTGCTCAGACATCCAGCAAACGGGTAAGGACAGACATCACATTAGCTCTAAGTTTGTCAACAGCTTCAGTGGCCCTCTGAAACTACTTCAGACACAAATATACAAAAAGAAACTAGAAAATATCCATCGGTATACTCCAGGCTAGGACAATTCTTTCTTTTCTGAGAGTTTATTTTCCAGGCTTGTCAAAAGGCACCTCAAGCTGTCTGACCCCTGCCAGAGTGTAAAGCAAACAGGCAAAGTCCTCTGGAGTTTGTCACTTTAGAAGTCACATGGGGAAGCCCCAGGACACCCACTTTTCTCTGGGTTTATGTTATGCCTCAGAAACAGTTTTGCTGAGACAAAGCAGTTTTGTGCAAATTCACAGCTCTGAAAACCACCAAAATCCTCTGAAACAGTCAGGGGAAAAAAAACCCAAACCTTTTATTATATACTATTATATGCTTTTACTCACCATCAATAACCCAGAATACAGGAGAACACACTCAAGCAAAATTTAGGCAATGCTTGATGCTTCCTAGCATCAAGCAATCCATGGAGGAACCCCACTGCCAGATCACCAGACACACCTTTATTAGCCATTCAAAAGTAACTAAACAGACATGTCCAAACATTTCTATCACTTCAGAGAACAAACGGTTTCTTTCCAACCTTCCGCCTTGCCCTGGAAAAAGTTTGCTCAATGACAGATTATCAATTATTAACTAAGACTTCAAGAGTGATAATGTTCAGATAATAACTGCCTAGGAAGAAAAAAAATTACCCCAAGCAAACATTATTTGCAAAGATTTCAAGAATAAACCTGAAACAATTCCTACCGCATAACTAAGTCTCTAGCCATAGATATTTTTTCAATTTAAAAAAAAAAAATCAAGGAAAAACCTCTGTAAATTCTTTAACTCTTGCCTGAGAAGCCCCTTGAACACATGACCCTATGCTGAAATACAGATATTGCTTAAATAGCTGGATTTCAGCATGTGCTAACCTACTTTGCTGAAATAGTGCCCAGATAACTTATAAAAATTTTATAATGTATTACATAAGCAACTGTCTAACATAAAAGTTATGTACTTCACTAGACACCCAGGCTTCCTATGTTTGGACCTAAAAGAGATACCTGCATCTGTTTAAAAGACATTAGCATACATCCAACTTGTCAGTGATTTACAAAGTCTGCAAGTTATTTGTACCCCATGTGGCCACATAGTTTTAGTCTGAGATTTAAGGAAAAGAAACAAGGAGGGACATGTAGCACAATGTAAGCTTGTTCAGGAACTTTCTCTTCTATCAGTATAGAAAAACAGTCAAAAACAACCTTCAAAGAAATGGAAGAGGTCAACTAAAGGCCATTTTACCATTGGCAGGAATAACACGCAGCAGGCCTGAAAACCAAAGAAATGTCTTAAAAGTTCTGACCAATTTTCTATTCAGCCAGTTCACCTGGCTTTCAAGCTTCCATAAATCATTCCTCAACACTACTGCTTGCTTAAAAAACCCCAGAAATTAAAAGTTAACCTAGGCCATGTAGCAAAGTGTACCATCAATCAGTGAAAAACCACTTTGATCCAATGCCACCATTCCCAAGAAAAGCCTGCAACACTTGGCAGAAATGCTACATTAGACTTCTGCTTTGAATGCCAAGCCTGAAAAAGCAGGAATCTTGCCTCAAAAAGGCACTTAAAGAGCAGTAAAACAAGTTAAAGAATTACTGATTTAATGAATCATTTCTATTTAAATAAACTACTACTTCAATAAACTCCCAATATACTTAGCAACATACTTCCTGATTATTTTTAAACTAACAGCATGGTTACTTCATGAGCTCTAACAGCTTGCCACCAAGTGTACGAAACTGTAATATGGGGAGGCAAACAAGGTGATTTCCACCCAGGTCTGTGCAGCCAGGGAGATTATGTAGTTCTTGCTACTCACACCTGCTTTAAAAAGAAGTATCCTTCTTGATTAGCTTTTTACCCACTGCATTACCAAGGGCTTCCTCTTGGTTTAACTCCTCCCTGTAAGACCTCTCTAATAAAGGTCTAATGCAGAAGACTATGGCCTTTCCACAAAATATGTCCACACAAAGTCAGGCAGTTCACCCCAGGTCAGATGAGTGGCAGGAAAGAAGATACACTATCCAAACTTGAACAAATGAAAGTCAATCATCATTTCTTCTCCAGGATGCAACATGAAGCCTTTCTGGAGGTACAGCCATCCTCAGCAAATGCAGCTGTCACTTAGATGTACTTAAAGGGCTGATTTTACTCTGAGGGAATCAAATGCAAGTCATTTGCTCTTATTACTACAGTGAGCAATTTGCTAGGAACTAGAAGCACAGGAGATGTAATAAAATCAACTTGACTGAAATTCTACTTGGTGTGCGTCGTTTGGCACTCTGGCTACTTGGTTGGGCAAATTAAAAATTTAAAAAATATGGCACATATAAGAAAAACTTACTTTAAAAGTCTAGAATAGCTATACAGGAACATGTAAGAGACATACCTTTTCCAAAATAAACTGTACACTGAAGCTCTTCCCAGCAGCTCCCTACTTAGCTCTGTACTATGTATTCTGTAGAGGCATATGCAGTAGGATTTTGCCATTTGTTAGCCTACATCTGCACCCGTTTCTCCCTTCAAAACAACATGAAAACAGGGGTCCAGAGTAGAAGAATGCCTGTGCCCAGTGCAGCATCCAGGAGCTGCAGAAATGAGAAGCCTGCTGTCCCAGCAGCCAATCCTTCCCCTGCCACCTCTCCATCTCTCCCTGACACCCCAAAGCCCACCAGGCTGAAAATGTTCTCAGCCCTACTTGTTTCACTCTATTCTTGCAGTTTTCAAATAGCAGACACTGGGTACTACTGTAAAGAGTATGAAAAATAACAATAACAGGAAGCAGGATAGAAAGAAAAAAAAAAGACTTTTCCTCAGTATTAAAGTTTTTTGAACTGAATTAAAACATGTAAATCAGATCTTCACTAAAAGAGCCACCAAAAACTTCTCTCTAAAATAAATTCTGTTATAAAGAGGGGAAAAGGGCTGTAAGGAACAAATTAATTCAGAAAATAATCATAATTATACAATACTTACCCAGATCAGTGCTTTTATTGCCACACATTCAGTTATCTAAACTTACAAGAAATAAACATTTAAAAAAACATGTTGGACAGCCAACATATGATCTTCTTCCTCCACAGAAATTACAAAGCTACTAATTCATTAATTCAACTAAGTCCACAAGTGCAGAACATCTAATTAATTAAAAAATCAGGCATTTCCCTGCTGACACATCAGTTTTAGGTGGAAGGTGAGGCTGCCGGAAGGCAGTCCAAGCCTGGGATCTGCTGCAGATTGACACCTATGAGCTGTGGCTCTAACAACTTTGGATAGAAACCTTCATTGCAGATTAAAGATGTTCAATGTAGCTACATTAGAAAGACTACACCTTAAAAGAAGAAGGAGTAAGGGGAAACATCCACAATTGCTGTGGATTCTGTGTTTTTTTAACTATTGATGGTAATTAATTTAATTTAAACTAATATTATTTAATTACTAAGCATCATAATCATAGAATCATTTACATTGGAAAAGACTTTTAAATCATCCAATCCAACTGTCAGCCCAGCACTGCCACCAAGTCCCCAGGTGTCATATCCACACCTCTCCTAAAGAACTCCAAAGATGGTGACTCCACCACTTCCCTGGGCAGCCTACTCCAATACCTGACCCATTTTTCAGTGAAGAAATTTTTCCCAACATTCAATTCAAACCTCCCCTGACACAACTTGAGGTCATTTTCTCTCATCCCATCACTTGTTAATTGGGAGAAGAGACTGACTCCCATCTTGACACAACTTCCTTTCAGGTAGTACTACAGAGTGATAATCTCCTTGCTGAGCCTTTTTTCTCCAGGATAAACAACCCCAGCTCCTCCTTATCAGACTTGTGCTCCTTTCCCATCTCTGTTGCCCTTCTCTGGACATGCTCCAGCATCTCAACGTCCTTCTTGCGTTCAGTTTTGGGCCCCTCACCACAGCATTTGTGGTATGGCCTCACCAGTGCCAATTACAGAGGGATGATGATCACTGTCCCAGTCCTGCAAATTGTGAGAGATGGTTTGCTAAAGAAGGCTGGACCATATCGTAATCAACTCACTGGGTTTAAGAGGAGCCTTTTCTTTGATGCACAAGAAAAGTGACTGATCCATTACAAAATATTCTTTCCTCGCAACACAATCCAATAATGTTCACGAGGAGCTTCTTTCATAAATAGAATGGAAATTAATACAAAGGTTTAGATCTTTATCCAAAGGGTAAAAGAAAAATCACCAGTATGGTTAATAACAAAAGGAAAAAAGTATTCCAGGGTAACCACAGATTTGGAATGAATGCTATTTCAGAGCCAAGGAATAGGAATTATCTAACACAGATGGACGTCAACCACTGCACAAGCCTAACACTTCCAAGGAAACTTGTCTGTCAAGAAAAGCCGTGGATAGGCTCTGAAAACTTAAGAACAAAATCACTTTCTTTTCTCAGCAAATGGCACATATTTTCAGAAAGAATTAAAAAACCCAAACCAAACATCCCCCCAACCACAAAACCAAAAATCCACCAGTATTTAATACAGCACCACTTGTTGACCCCCTAACATGTCAGTCAACATTTTACAGAACAATTTTTAAAGCCAATGACTAGTTGATAAAATGTAGAATAATATTGAAAGGAATAAGATGAATATGTCTTTACAAACAGATCATGAAAATCTGCTTGTATATATGGCCAGGAACTTACAGATAGGAAAGTAATTTAAGAAACTATCAATTCTAGAAAACGTTACTAATTGACACAGACCATTGCTCAGCCAAGGCCATGTGAAATTCCTAAACTTAGAGAAAAAGAACAAAGACTTAATAGAATTATGAATAGGTTTTTTCCTTTCTCTTATATAACAAAAGCGGGGTACATATTAGAGGGGGGCAATAGAGCAGGTGATTTGGGAAATCTGTATCTTCTGAGTACCTCAGCCAATGGGAAAAGGAAGAGGGTGATGCAGTCAGGAACTTAGGATAGAAAGGGGGCAGCATCCCCCAATAATCTGAGAAATGCCAGGGGAATGCCCCATGGCCTCTCCTTTTTTTCGAATAAAGTTACTGGACTCCTCTGTCTCCTTTCTGGACATAAACCTCTGCCATTGTAAATTTTTCCACACAGTATCTTTTTATCTTACAAATAATTTTATCACATTATCTCTTATCTTTTATTGCTGGCTGCCTATTTCATTTGCATTTTATCAAATTAGTGAGAATCCTACTTTGAATTCCAAGAAATTCTTTAATTGTGACTTAGGGAAACACTTAACACCAATTAAAATTTTAAATCATTATGGTACACTAACACTTAAAGTCACTAATATAATTGTGTGTTCTGCATGGCATAGATTCATTGAAACTTTGAGAAAAGGTTTCTATTATCAAAAAAATATTCATGTGATATTTAAAAGACTTAAAGTCATGGCTAATAATGTAGCAATAACTATGAAAGACAGTAGAGCGTGTAACAGATGTCTTTCCCATATAGCTCAGAAATACTTTACTGAATTTAAGTTTGGCTTTTTAAGGAATGCTAAGGGTCACTGGATTTATTATGTATAAAGGAGAAGGGATTGGGTCTCAAAACTAACAACGTGATATCAGATTTGTGAATGAACTGTTAAAGACAAGAAAAAGTAGATGATGAATGGCAGTACTCTATGTAGTAAACCTCATGATGAGGAACATTGACAGCAAACCAGCCAAAGCTCATTTCTCTGCCATTCACAGCCTTCAGCTTGTACCAGCAAGTATTAGAGGCACCAGAGAGTTTGCTGGAGAGATAATGGGAAATAAGAGTTTGGGGTTTGACACTGCACATCTTTACAAGTTTTATTTTTCTCTTTCAGAAAACCTGAGTGGAGGAGCTCCTAAGTGAATTTCACCTCATTAGGGAACGCTTATCTTGGGTTTGTTCAGAGAGGTATTCAAAGACTTTGCTGAAGCCAGTAAAATGCCTGGTGGCCACCTCAGAGGCCAGCCTTTCCCCACTGAACTGAGTAAGGGTGTTTGTTGGGATGAGGCACGAGAGATGATCTAAACAGAACAGAGAATGCCTTGAGACCAGCTCAAATGAGATCTCCAGCTCCCAGGCAGCAGGGAAGGAGCAAAGCACAAAGCAGCGGTGAGTCTGGCAGGCCTGAACAGGCTGCCTGCAAGGCACAGCCCTTGCTGCCCAGTCTCCTCTGATCCAGAGGGGCAGCAAGAGCTGCTGCCTGCCCCGCTCCTCAATCAGTCCCAACACACTTCTGTGGCTCAGGGGCTTTCACAGGCAGGCACCCAAGCCTGCTGAACCGGGGTCACCATACATGCAAGGCTAGAGCTCAAACAGTAAACTGGGTAGAAAGTCATGAGCCAATTTCTCCATGTCAGGTGGAGCACAGGCCTCAATTTCTCTCTTTTTCCTTCTTAGCCCAGGTTCCCAGAGCCAGATTCCTAGGCTGTGCTCCTTTCTTCCAGTCAATCTTTACACTCTCCGCAAATAAAGAAGAGGCAAGTTTGAGGCATCAGGTCTGCTAGTATGAATGGAACTGGGAACACTTCACCAATGTGTGTTTTAGCTTGTATTAAGGATGTGCAGCTTTTATGTCCTATAACTACTCTTCCTGGCTTTTGGATTGCTCTCTCTCACATCATCTTCTGTAGCAATACTTCACTGCCATTTGCCTTGACTAAGGCATTACTGCTGTACAAGCCATTTCGTTATTCTAAAAATGTTCTGGTTTGCCACACAAGTTCAAGATTAACCTAAGGAATAAAAAACATTTATTTTGTAACTTCATCGCAGCACAAATTTGTAATATTACTACTGCCTCATTTCTATAGCAAGCCTTGTTTAACCTTGGTGTATGTTTCCCTTTTGCACAAAACCACCCCAACTGTAGTGCTGCATATAATTTTGCAGCTTGTCAATGCCAAAAAAAAAAGTAACTATGAAACTAGTGTAAGCTTTTTGTTCTGTTGCTTTATTCTGGCTTCAAAACAGGAGATTAAAGTTTTGGTGAGCAATACCACCACTCGCATAATCCTCCAAAGCCCTGAATCCATTGCTGCTGCTCCTACGGTATACTGAGCCTTCTGCGCTCTGGATCAAACCTTCAAACTCTTCACTGAGCAGGCATCCAAAGAGTATGCTTGCCTAAACCCACAAGATGTTATGCTCTCAAAAAGGAGGGAAGAGGTAACAGAATTCTAGACCCTCCAGAGAGAAGCAGCAGCACCCTCTGAGAGCAAAAGCACTTTAGCAGGAGGTGCTTTGTAGAATTCTCACATAAACCCTATTCCTGAAGAGCACTTGGCTGCCTTAACCTTGAAGTAACTTGCATAAGCTTTCAACTTTTGGCTATGCATCCATGGCTTTTTTTCTTTATAAATGCTTCTGTGTCTCAAGGAAAGTATTTATGCGTGTAATCCTTTCCTCTGGAGGAAATAACTCTAGGTTAGATAAACAATTAATGGGATGTTTTGGTTACAAGTACAGTACCAGTCATGTCAGAAAATATGATGTAACTGTTTAGTTATGCTTTCCAGATACTAAAGTACAGTATACCAGCATCTAAAAAACAACTTGAAGATGATCTACAACATTGCCCTATAACTATCAGTTGTTGAATAGGTGGGGGGAGGGGGGGTGAAAAAAAATCACTCTGTTTTCCCCAAATATCTTGGAAGCATTTAAAAATAGTTTATAAAAGTCATTTTTCTTCTGTGAAGATTAAAATCTCTCCAGTGCTGTAGCTTTTCAAACCATCTCACAGACTTATGACCAATTTTCCAAGATCCCCACCACAATTGGTCACATAGCACAGGGAGAGGATGCTAAGCATCTTGATTCTGTGTTCTGCAAAACCACAATGCTTTATACCTTTATCAAGTGCTTTACAAACTGATTAACTACTTATGGACCAAATCCTAGAAGACATTGAATTGCAGGCTTTATTTTACATATAGCACATACCCATAAACACATGCACAAAATTCCAAGCTCAATGTATTCTTAGTCCAGGCTGTCATGCCCTGCAAACATTTGGGACCCAAACATGTAAAAGTGTGGCTTTTCATGCAGTCATCTCTGGAAACACAGCACTTTTCACAGCAGCTCATCACCAGAGCCAAGGATGGCAAGCGAGCACTGCTGCTCCAGCAAAAAACTACCAACCAACCTGTGAAGCTGGGATGACCATGAACAGCCACAGTGGGAGAGCAGAAACTCCTTGCATTAGGAGTGGGCACCCCCACTCATTTTGTTCAAACACATCATGTTTTCTGCATTCATCTTTACCTCCCTCCCAGCAGGGCTGAACAAGCCAGTGCTGCCATAGAACACAACTAACTTCCCATTCTCTCAAGAGCTCTGACAATTTAAGCACACTGTAAATAATTTATGCCATAGATAGTTGTTGCCCATAAGCAATCAGCTCTTCCTATTGCTTTGGAGTCGAGAGCATTTCTACTGAAGCATTCTAAGCAGCTATTACAAATCCAGCCTCTCAACTGAATAAATACAAGTTGATTATGTCAATAATAAAGAAGTGTTATCCTCCTTAGGAAACCCTTCCCTAAAGAGCTGATGCAAGGTTAAAGATAAGTTTTGACTGAGCCTGGAACACTGGAGAACACACAGCTAGGAGGAGGCAGGGGACCTGCAGGAAGGTGGCTGCAGCCGAGCCCAGGCACTTGGAACACTTGGAACCCAAACCCTGGCAGCAGAGAGAGGCTGGCTGCTGACACTGTACTGGAAGGCTTGCCACTCATCAGATCCATGGAAACAGGAGAGTCCTCAGTCCATCCCAGACCCTGGTTTGGACTGGAAATTTCTTTCTTCCAGTAACTAACAGGACTCGCCTCTTCCTGCAACAACAGCCAGCTTTATCAAGCAGTTATGGTACTGATTTCTGTGCCTGCAATATTTGCCAGTAAATAGTACCCCAACAGCGGAGAACAGAGGGAAAATATCTTAATGAAAAAAAAAAAAAAATCATGTAAAATCCTGACTATTTTATGGAACCAGATAAGGAGCTCCAGATTCCAGGGATTATGACATCAAAACATGGAATTGCCTCAGACATCCTCTTTTGTAACTGCACACAAGTAATTTACATCTGTGCCACAAATCTCACTTACGGCACAGACACTCACATTTCCTCATCTCACAATGGTTTATGCAGTCCAAAGGCACAACTGATGTTTTCCAGTCCCATCTTCTACTGTCAGCCAGGCCCTGATGCCTGAATTCTCCCCTGCCAGCACATTCCTGAGCAAGTCATTCAACCTTTGTGTCTTTGTTTACCTCCAAACAATGCCCTGCACTGACTGATTTGATAGGAAGTAGCAGCAGCCATATCACTCACTGTGTGGGTGGGATTCCTTTGCAAAATGGGGCAAGGAAATCACCTATCAAAGGTAAAAAGGGGTAGGTCACACTACTTTGGATAATGCCATTTTATCACAACTTGGAGCTGACACTACAGAATTCATAAACACATTACTTGCACTTTACAAATTTATTGTCCAATGACTAAAGCATCTTGGAACTAGAGCAATGCTATCACTTTCAGTCCTGCTGTTTTAATGTTATATAAAAATTGTCCTATTACTGACAAAATGAAGTACAAATGGACTGCTCAGTGTGAGCCACATTTTAAATGTGAAGAGGGATCATTATAAAGCAAATGCAAGTTTATTTTCATTTGCTGAGTTTTATAAGCATTCCAAAAGAAACATTTAACAGTGAGACATCTGCAAAGATACAAGTGAAAAGCTGTACAAATACACTTTTTCTTTTTTCCCCTAACTCTCCCCCCCAGTATCTACTGATGAACAGGAGCTGCAAATAAGTAGTGATTTTCACTATAATGCTAAGAATGGAGAAATCCATCCTTGAAATGGGGTTTTTCTAAGAGGACTACCAACATTCCATGTTCCAAACTGATGGAAAAGAGGGAGTTAACTGCTAAACAAAGAGTATATTCACTTGGCTTAACATGCCAGCAAGTGAAAGGTAGAAAATCAGGAGCCAAGCCAGCAATATGAAAACAAAGTATAAACAGATACTTGCTTTCAGCTCAGTTCCTTGACAGTGAGTACATTATGACTGTCGACCTCACTGACACATTTTGCACCTCTGCTGGGGAAGAATTCCCCATATTAACATCATGTTTTGATTCCTCATCGTTACGAAATTATTACTTGCTTCTTTGTTTTGAAGTTACAATCACAGAACTCACATTCCTCTAGGAAAATGACACCAGCTAAGAAAGCAGCAGGTCAGTTTTAAACAATAGCAGATTTAAAAAAAAAATTAAAAAAAAAGTAGGAAAGTTCACGTTCCTAAGTGATCTGAACGTCCTGTTCTTGCTGCCTGGTGTTAATCACCAGGCACACGTCACTTCCTTGTCATCCACCCGCAACAGCGCAACACAGGCACTGGTTCTGCACCCTGCTGCCAGGAGAGGTGGGACAAACCAGGAGCAGACTGGATCCCAGGAGACAGGCGACAATCCCAGATAGGATTTGGGGGATTATTTCATCCTGCTCTGATACTTAACCATGCAATACCCGACACTGGCTGCTCTCTGGGACCCAGATTCACGGTATTAACACGCCCCACACAAACTTTTGAACAAACATCTTCATCCAGTCAAACCAATGTAGTGCAAAAGCACCACATGCACACACCATAAATACAAGGCAGTAACTCTACAAAATGCAATCTTATAAGGGAAATGTCACATGAAACACCCCCATTTCATGGGATGGCTGTCATGTGCAAGTGTCTGGTATTCAGCATCAGTGTTGGCCTTCAAATCCAGTGAAAACTCATACAATTCCTAACTTAGCCTTTACAATCAATACTAAATTGCTTTGGTACAATGACAATTTTTCTGCAAACCTGTGATAAACAAAGCCTTAAAATCTTTATTACTTCACTGCAGTAAACTGAGAAAAATGCTATTTAAAAGCAAGAGATACAGAACACAAGGTCCACCAGAAAGGTGGCTAGTTATTCATATGAATACTTGTCACCAGATATTCATATGAATTAGAAAAGGCAAAGCCTTAGGAAACAATTGCAACTGCATCATCATCTTTTCAGAGAGCATCATCTAATCCTTATCCAAGTCAGATAAATGCACATTTCAATGGTAAACAAAATATCTGAACAAGCACTGTGCTGCTTGTCCCTTTGCAGATAAAACAATTGTGGGCATAGACCACACAATGTGTTCTGGAAAACTTTGTTTTGCCTGTTTCTATACATGGCACACCTGGTTGTCTTCCTAGTACCCTCCTGCCCCTCTCTGGAAGCCAGTGAGAGGATTTCCGAGTGTCTGTCAACACACAATCCTTTTGGATAACTGCACTCATCCTTCCTATTTTTAACTATGCCTAAAAGGAAATGACCCGATGCTATCTCCAGACATTACAGAGAACCTCCTCCATCCTCTAAAAGCATTTTGTTGTTGTTGTTCTCTTTTATTATTTGTCCCATCTTTATTAAGTTTTCTACTCTAGAAGCATGCACTGTTTCATGACCTACCTATAACTAAATGTGGGGACAAAAAACCCTCAAAACATCATGCTTCAACAAGCTGCAAACCCTTCAGTTCCAGAAAGCCTTTATCAGATGTAAACAACAGCTACCACACCTAAAGGAAAACAAGACATTTCAGCTGCATGTTTCCCCACCATGTCCACTACGATAACTCAGTATGATGCTTTCCTGGGCAAAGCCTGGGAAAGGAGAGGAAGCCTGCAGCACACTCCATGAGTCACAGAGTCCAGCTGCAAGCTTCAGATTTTGGGATATGCAACACCTTATCACAATACTGCTTGGTGGGTCATCATTAAGTCAGCTTCCCTGCCTACACAAAGCAGGGATCATTATCAGTTTTCTACAGCCAAAGAGAATCTGCTTCTGCTGATTTCATCAGCCATGAGATAATAACTAATCTTTCATGTGATACAGTTTGAGGCTGAAGATGCATGATATGCTTAGCTGTAAGGATAAAAATACATAATTAAATGTAATCACAAGTCCCAAGGTAAAAAAAAAGTGCCTCTTTGGATGCTTCAACAGCTTCATCTTATTTCCTAGAAAACACCATACTATGAATACTAAACAAGGACCTATCTAGCTATTAATTTTTTTTTCATTATATATGCACTGAGCTAGTCAATGCAATTTACATTTTTCATCACTAGAAAATAAGAAGGAAAAAGGAGGGGGAATAAATATTTATTATACTGGAAAGAAATGTCATATGCTCTACAATACTTGGAAACTGCTACTTAAATTCTTGGTATAGAAAACATGCAAAGGGGACATTGGCCTAGTCCTATTCTCTTCAGTTCTGAAATCCCCATATTTCTGCAACTGCTGGTTAGTGAACATCCTTCCCCCACCCCTGCGGTGGCATTCCTGCCTGATGTGGTCATCCAGCCAATATACTGACAAGTCACCATTGTCCACTGAGAGTGCAACCAGTGCCAAAAATCAAGCACATATATCCACTTACAATATTTTCTATAGGGGACATACACTATAGCACAAATTTCAAATGATACCTTTTGGAAGCAACATGGAATTACATGCGAAAGACAATTTCTAGGAGGACTTGATGGGCAGGTTAACACAGAACCACTGAGTGATTTCAGAGATAGAGAATCGCACTTACCCATACAGAACATTTAAATCACACTGATGGGTTTTTATTCTAACAATTATAAATGGAGTCTTCATTGTCCATGCACACATTATACTGCTGTGTCTGGGTTTGTGCCAAAACTGGAGCAATAAAACTAATGAACTGTCAAGGCAAAACTTTTCAAGGAAAGTTTAAAGTCCCTGCACTTGGCACTGTCAAACATCCTTTTTTTTTCCCTTCTCACTTAACATATACTGAAAGTCTGAACTTTTGCAGTACTCCCTTTTTTTTTTATGCCCTCCCAACCAACCTCCCCCTTTCCAACTCATGTTCCTCAGGAGCATGGCAGCAGAGGATATTCATACTGCTTATGTGGAGACAAGTAGCTAATTACTTGAGTTCAAAGCTAAATAGCAATCAACAGAAAGATACAGCAGTCTCCACAAAGAGATTCAGAGGAAGAGCTTAGCCTGGATTCTCTTTATTGCTGTCTGGAGAAGGCCCTGGATCTATACACTGATAAGAGAAGGAGGCTCACTGACCAAAACTGAGTGGCTTCACTTATCCATCCTGTTCTCGCCTTCTATCACAAACACATTAATTTTCTTACTTGGTTTTTAGTTATCCCAGTCATATGAACATTGTCAGAAATATGTACAAGTTTTCCAAATATCTCAGAAGCCAAAGAAACAATAAACAAATAACTGGCAATAAGAAGGGTTAGTTCGCAAGATTTGATTCCACACTGTGTTGGCTACAAAATCACAACTACAAACAACTTTTCACACTACTTCCATACAACGTTCCACAATAAAAATAATTCAGAAAATTTTATTTCCCTACAGAATCTTTCATTTTGTTGATCCTCACAAAAAATGCAAATTAATGGAATTTCTTCCCTAATCTTCCATCAGTTACTAGTTACAAACCAGGTTTTCAGAGGTGTTCTTAGAAAGTATGCTTATAAATACAGCCATGAAACAAGCTGGATTTTCAAAAGGTCTAGACAGAATGCCCTTTAACAGAAAATTCTATCCTTACATTTAAAAAAAAATTAAAGCAGCAAGAAACATGTGGAATTGCTATCAAAATTCTATCCACACATGTTGCCACACCTAGCTAATATCGCTGCTTAATTAGTGGCTCTTTGTTTTCTACAGGAAACACTTTAACAGAAAAAGTGATCCTCTCTGTTTGCTCCACTAGGCTACAGAGTAAATTCAATGTGTTTAGCTCTCAAAAATAATATGTCAATAAATTAGAAAAAGCAGGACTTAGCCAGCCTTCAGAAAGGTGAAGTGCCAATCAAGAAAACATTTTAAAGTCTTCCTGTGGGCTAGATATTGATAAATTAATGCAATATAGGCCATTAAACCATTTGTCCATCATTCATTCATTCCTAAATACATCTTTTTGAGGACACAGATGCACTCTCTTCCTGACAGTTTTCCTCCTCTGAGATATTCCAGATTTAAAACAAAATGGGAGATAAGTACTACCTTTCTAAGTCAGGTTTAAAAACACCACCTTTGTACACAGCTTTCAAAGATGAACTTTTCCATCACAGAAAACAGGACACGGTCAGTAACGTTAGTGGAACTACACAGAACTGGACACTAGAACAGACACGAGGCCTACCACCACTGCATAGAAGCTCTCCTATTTGGCTGGTTTGGGTTTTTTTTTAAACTTAGTGTTGTGTGACAGCCTCAATCCAGGTTCTCATTTCCCCTCCCATGCCAATAAATCCCAACTTGATCAGGCCACATTAGGCCAGGCTGTAACAGAGCTGCTGGACACTCAATGTTTCTGGTGGAATTTTTAGCAACCCCCACCCCCCTGTTGTTGTCCCAGTTTGCCATGATGAGCAACACTTCTGTTTCCCCCACGCTTGCCAGGTTGGCCTCTTGCCCCTACGTTAATCTGCAGTCCTGGTGTGTGGCAGCACAAGGCAGGCTTAGCTAAGCTGCCACCAGTCCTGCTTTTGTGCTGCAGCTCACCTGGCAGCTTTTTCCCCAGCAGCATCCTGGTGCTCTGCAGCTCCAGCATGTTCCTTCAGAGAACATCACTTCAGAGCAGGGCCAGGAGACAGGAGCCATGAAAAAGCAGTAAAAGACAGAAGGAGCAAGTTTCCTAGTTACATTTTTACCTTCCACATCATCCACAGAATTAAAGCAGTTAAAATAAAAGCCACATCTCTTATCCTGCCATAACCACAAAGAGGCAGGTACACCTGCAGGCACACTGAAGGGATATACCTCAGGAATCATTCCTATGGAATAATTTTCTCAGGTATGGTTACACTCAGAGGGTGAAAGAAATTTTGCCATTACTTCAGTTTGGAACTGGCTACCATTTCTACCAAACTGCATCAAGCAGGACTTGCAGCTTGCACCTCTTAAAAACAATGCAAGACAGTCAAGAAATACTGAGAAAGACAACGAATGCTTTTTTCTCACAGTTAAAATTGGCATCTAAAGATCAAATCACCCTAGGAGGCTTCAAGAGAAGGAATGTACAGGCCATTCCAAATCTACACTCGGAAAGTCATTCTCCAAAACAAAAGAAAGTAAACAAGCCACAGCTCCTCCATTGGACTGCAGTCCTGTAAAGGCAGAGGCCAGGAAAAAGTAGCCAAGAATCCTGCATGCAAATCATTGCATTCTCTTTTTTCAGCAAGGGTTTAGAGGGTTCAGTGGTGTTTGAAGGATTTTGGGGTTTTTCAATATCTGGTGATTCTAACCCAAATCCTCTGGAAAGTAGAACGAGGTACTGGAACATCGTTTGCTGAGATGCCATATTTGAGATGTAAGTAAAATTGCTGAGAAAGAAAGTGACGTCTGGCACTTGGGTGCAAAGGAAAAGCAAACAAGAAGTCTTAGCAGCCTATTAATGTGGGGGTTTTTTTTCTGTGACTGGAACATATATACAACATTGAACTTTTGCAAAGCTGATTATTAGTAATTCCATAGGAACCAACACCTACTTGAAGAGTCAATCAATAGCTACATAAATGGCCTCTGTATGCAGAGGTAGATAGGTCATGTTCAGTCACAGCAAGACTGAGTATCTTATCTTAGTACCTTTGCTGAGATGCCTCTCGTACCCTGTATGCAGAACCCTGGACCAACACACTCTCTCCATTTCTTCCCCATCACCATGATCAGCCTAAACATCCTTGGCAGCCTGCACATGCATAACAGCCTGGCTCACTTGGCTTAGCAGAGACAATGAGTTACCCAGACACCCTGATCATCTGAAACATCCACAGCTGTCCCCATTCACCAGAAGACTGTGACACTGTGGTTGTCAGTGTCGTGCCTACCAGCCACCTTAGGCAGCAGCAAAGCTCAAGGAACATGTTTTGTTGTTGATGACATCAGCCAGA
This sequence comes from Molothrus aeneus, assembly GCF_037042795.1. NCBI lineage: Eukaryota > Metazoa > Chordata > Aves > Passeriformes > Icteridae > Molothrus > Molothrus aeneus. Next base: position 93,131,593 of record NC_089646.1, read on the forward strand.
AAAGTTCGTACAAGGAAAAATGCTTTGGATTCCAGACACTGAGTTTTTCCAAGAGTGGCTTTGGCCATTTTAATAGCTCATCATTAAACTTGTCTCTCTTTTATTTCACAAGCCAAAGAGCACCACAAGCAGTTCACGTTTCATTATTATCTCCACTCAAGCAACACCTACAAACCATTTTAGAAGTGAGAATCCACTCTCCTGCTTGAATGCAGACATTACCCCACCCCAGAAAACGTTCAACATTCAAGACCAGACATCACAGTGCAGCAAACAGCCATAGGAAAGGAGGGAGTGAAGACAGAAATAAATCTATGAGTTTAAAGAGAACTGCATCAAGAGGCTAGAAAAATAATTAAGAGTTCTTGGGGGAAGGGAGAAAGACTAGGAGCTCCATGAAATAAGGCATTAAGGGCCTATATCATATTTACCATGGATTATTACCCTTCCCAGGATATTGTGTTTAAGCAAACATTCTGAGAATACAAAATAGGATCCTGTGGCTAATATAATAAAGTAGACTCACAGCTGGACTTTCAAAAACTGCCAAGATAATCTTAAATCAGAGCAAAGCAAGTCACCAGGTCAGAGGCTGCTTTTTAAGAGGCCTGTTACCAGCACTGTAACAAGAAATTCCTGCGTGAGGAGATGAAGACAAGCTCATGTTATTTCCTGAACTGTCTCCACTGCTCCTGTGGTACACTCCCCAGTTGCTACCTAGTTCATCTGGGTTTTGGTGATAGATAAGACAACACTTTATTCTGCACATCTTTGATTTAAGAGCATTTGCCTCTGGTCTTTTAAATTGATTTAATTTAAAGTAATTCTGATATTTGCTCTTTGGAAAAGCTGTTTTCAGAAACAAAGGAAAAATTTCTGGTATCATGGTATCTGGTATCCAAAGCCATTGGAAGACAGCTGATGAGAGGCATTTATCTCAAAGGGAAAAGCACACCCCCCCTCCTTCCTCCAGCGCTTGGTGGGACTCCAGCCATGCCTGGATCACAGAAGAGGCACCCATGCTGGTCACAGGAAGGGGACTGCTGAAGCATTTGTTGCATTTTCCAAATTTACTGCAGCAGGATGGTATCACAGTTCTCCATTCAGGATGGTCACGGAGAGCCTTGTGATTCAAGAGACCTGTAACTTAAGCAACCTGCTCTTGACCAAATCCACAGTTATTCAGGGCTGCTCTACAACCCCTCAGAACATTTCTCACAGCAGCTTCTTCTCCTGAGAGAGGAGCAGCAGCACTGGACATTTTAAAGATCAGAAGGAGGTAGAAAAGGTGTCTGGCAGATGCCACAAAACATCTGCTAAATGCACTGCCACAGCCCACAACAGGCAAGCCCACAAACCATTATAGGCTTCAGAAGACAACCAGAAGCTACAATTACAGCATTCCACAGCAGCACAGATGGAGAGATCAACAGCACAACCAAGTACCACACACACTTGTGGAAATCATCACAGTAAGAACACTACGCATGCCAGCAGGATACACCACTCAGGGAAAAGGATGGTTAATTACCCGAGGCAGCGCCAAGCCACTCTTCCATTCCACTAACATGAAAGCCAAGTGCAAAGAAGCAAGGTGAAAATAATTTTGTGTAGTGTGAGCCATCTAAAAGACTTAGGCATTTAGACTAAGCTGAAGCCTAGGTGACCCCTTTGGTCCTTCTCTAGTCACAGATGGGGTTCACTCCCCAATTCCAGAGTTGTTCTTCAGTTAATTAACTAGCTAAAATAAGGAACACTTTGCTTTTAGCCAGCTAAGTGTGCAGCAGATTCTGTCTTGCCCCTTCAGGGATGAACTGAGCTGTGGTCTCTTACTTAAGATGGAGATGTAAGGCTAAAACACCATTTGAAGAACCTGGGTCCAGAGCTCTCTGCTCATTTGGTATCACATCTCAGCAGCTTGGCAGCACATGTGACAAGCTGACCACCACACAAGACCAGGTAGCTTACCCAGGATTCGTCACAGCTTAAGAGCAGGCACGCAGGCAAACACCAGCTATAACAAATATGTCAGATATTGGAACTCCAGCAATTCAAGCAATTGTTTGTGTAACCCCAGCTAACATTTTTAACCTCTTTAGCTATGCCTGCTAGTGATGTAGTGGGTACTTCTAAAAGGTGAAGGATTTTTAAAGCATCACATCCAGGAGACAGCTGTTCAAGACCCCTGTAACAAAAGGAAGAAAAAGACAGGTATATCTTTAAAACCACACTTATAATTGGAATTTTAGCCAATACCAAGCTGTCACTGAAATTGCTGATGTGATGCAATTACCCAGGCAACAGCCCTCCTTCTCTTTCCATCCTAAATAAAATTTACATCAGACCAAACTACTCCTGCCTAAATCTAACATAATCAATGCAGAAATCTGAGTTTAGCATAAAGATAAACCTCATCACAGCTACTCTTATGGCTAACCACTGATGTCTATGAATTGAAACAACTCCACAGCTGTGGATACAGTCTAGATTTATGTATCTGTATCCTTTCAAACCCTCTCTGAAAGTACACACTTCCTGAGTTGCTAGTGTCACTCATTTTAACCTCAATAATCCTAACCACTATCACTGCACATGTTCTGCAGAATCCCACCATACAATGTTTATTTCCTTGGAGAGGGAAAAGAAAAAAAGCCACAAATGAGTTCCTGGCCTCTTCAGGTTGCTTCTCCCTTTGCCGGGGCCTGATCCTTACAAGCACAGCAGGACTTCCCCAGCATGGACTCATTTCTATTCTCTTCAGCAGGCAAGGCAGACACACAGCTCTGGCTGAGACTGGGGTTTACAGAGTGATGCTGGGCAATTGTTTTCCTTGGCTCTGCAGCCTCCGATCTCCTAGTTTAAAAACCTTCCTTTCCCTATAACCTCATTTTTAATTGCAAATTGCACAACGGTTTATTTGTGTATTCTTCATACACATAGAAAAGCCTCTGCCAAAACAAGAACTCCTAAAAAAAGCAGCTGGGTTAACTGAGGCAGACTGCAAGATCTTTGAGAAATGAGGCTCATTAAGTACTTAACACTAGCGCAGTGTAAGCCCTTCATTCAAAACTCAGACCACAGATTTCCATTACTGACTGAAATAAAAGATCCAAGAGACAGGAAAGGGGAGGGAGATAATGCATTTGAGCATTTCCATCTGCTTTTTCCTTCTTGGCACCACGAAGCCCGCTAGCTACAGCCAACAAGCCATTACACCACACTTTGATTTAATACCTGGCTTCTGTCTGCACTAACAGGTATAACTGCCCTGCAGCAGCCCAGGTCTGCTCAGCTTACTCACTGGCTGTCACTCTGCTCATCACAGCACTTCACTCAGGAAAACACACCAGACCACCGTAATGGGCAGTAGATCTCTACCTGGAAAGCCTTTTCCCCCTCCTCTTCTCCAGGGAAACATAAAAACCACCACAAAGAGCTTGGTTTCTTGCCTATGGCTAGCATAGTAGATTATAAGGAAATTCCAAGGGAGAGAGAAAGTTTAAAGTTATTGCTATGGGTTTATTCCTTCAAAACATCCATAGGTTGTTGCTGCTCTCTCTATTAAGGGTAGGGTATTACGAAGAAATCAGCTGTGGCAGTTATTTTTTTTAAAGACAGGTCAGAGAAAAGCTGCAAAAGTCAAGCATGCCAAAAATATTAGGTGTCTCCTTAACAATCATACAACTATCCACATTTACATAAAATGCTTTATCAAAGGAAAGATACTTTATCAAAGGGAACATAAACCTGAGTGTAATGCCTTGCTTGAAGGGACAGAACACTCAGAAAATGAAGAGCAGAAAGGGAATAGTTCTTTAGAGAAGGAAACTTAACAACTGTGGTATCAAGTTTTCAAGGGATCAGTGGACTTCTCTACAAAGGAAAACAAACCAAGTGAAGCATTTCCTTCACTGAAAAAATAGAACTATCACAGAGCCCAGGGAATTTGGCTTAACTCACTTAGCTTAGCAGTAAAATTGATGGTATATGACTTCTCAAAGTTCCTAGAAAAATTTTCAAATACATTTTAAACGCTATTGACCTTCTAAATGCAAACTAGTTAACTTCTAGAGAAAGGATTGTACTACCTATCCCTCTGTATAAGGAAAGTTTCCAGAGTGAGTCAAAATTTGAGCCAGTCTTACATCTGGCAATTCCTAACTAGCCAACCTTTTCATACAAGATCAAAAAGAATCAAGGTCAGTCAGTTTATTCACTACACACCCAGACAACTGAGAAGTGCAAAGAAATTAATCACTTCATTGTTTTCATTTGACATGGTCATTCAACTTTCTCACTCCACAGCAAAGGCCATCCTGACCATGTAAATAGTGTATTTTCTTTCTACTGGACTACACAGAGATGTAGTCTCTATCCTAGACCTTCTGTATTACAGGAATCAATCCCAAAATCAAACTGGGCCTAAAAAGTTTAAAAGTCTCAAGTTTCTCTGGCAATTTATATAGCTCATATCCACTATTTAATTATCAAAGAGCAATAGCTCTTCTTTAAAAGCTACAACCTTATTTTCAAGCTTGGTTTCTTAGTAAAGAAATATCTTGGTTTCAATGTTTTCAACATTGGTTTCTTAGCAAAGATATCTATTTTTCAGCCTCACCAATCAAAACTAGATAAATATTTAGGGATGGTTCCCAAATCCTAGCACACCTTCCTAATGTCCATCTCAAATCTGTACACAACTGCATCAACCATATACTAATGTCACCAGTCAACATCTTCAAGACTTTTAGTTGCAAGGATCTGACCCACCCCCTACAAGACCCACATTTTCCTAGGCAGCATCCTTTCACATTATAAGAAGAGCTGTACTTGTGTATTTTCAATGTCATTTGAAAAATTAGCAGCCCTGTAATACTGTAAATATTTTCTCATGCCCTTGCATACTGTGTATTTATTAAATCTGTTAAATACTTTTTCTGCCTCATGATATGCTTTTCCCTATTTACAATAAATCTCCTGCATAAGGTTTTTCCTTCAGAGAAGAGCTTTACATCTCAGTTACAGGTGATATTATCTAGAGTCAGAGACAGTTCCCTTCTGGTAGGTTTTCCCTTTGATAATATATTGCAATAGTTTGCTACAATGTGCAAGCAAAATATATATATCTCATACTAAATAAGCATTTTGAAAGTAGAAGGGTAGCCTATATTAGTGTAAGAGAGAAATTTTTAACTACAGATTGTCATTTATTTGTCTAAGTCAGTGGCCCCAAAGTTCCAGAATACCACAGCTTATTAATGTTCAAGGACAATTACTTGCCCTGCAAAGAAAACACTTGTCCAGGAGAGCTTGTCACATGGAATTCACTGGAAAGCACAAACTAGGAAAGCATCAAAACTACACCGCAATAACTTAAATAATCAGAAGACAGACAAGATGTTGGAAGAAAACATTTTTTGAAAAAAAGATTTGGTTGGTTTGCTAAGCCCAACTCAAACTGTATTTTCACTCGATGTGTGTTTTCCCAGCTGCAAAGGGGAGCCTTTCCAGAAGGGCACCTTTCCAAAAAGGGTCTGCCTTCTTATGAAAACAGCTGCTGAAAACTGACATTTTTTAAGTCCAGTATTCAAGACTTTACTCTCCTGTCATTACACCATTCCCCTCACTCCATGCAAATAAACACCTTTTCAATTTGATGGGGAAAAATAAACCACATCGATTTGATTTGTCTTGGCTAGAGCCATGGGGGGAAGACCCAAGGTACAGACTCAGCATGAATGGGTGCAAGATGATTTATGTGATGGCTGTAATAGGTGACAGCTCCACTCAATTACTGGATGCTGCTGCCTAGAGGTTTTTATACATCTGCACCTCAGTAATTAATGCTATTAAATAATCATACTTTACATTCACTCAGTTATCAATACACTGCTTCGAGCTGCTGTCCAGATGTGACAGTGTTCACAGGGGTTCTTGGATGAGGCAAGAGACAAGAATGTTGACTCCATGTCCAGAAGGCTTGATTTATTATTTTATGAGATATATTACATTATAACTATACTAAAAAGAAATAGAAGGAAAGGGTTTCCTCAGAAGCTAGCTAAGAACAGAAAAGAAAAGAATGACAACAAAAGGCAGCTCTCTCAGACTGTCCGAGATAGCTCCGTCTTGATTGGCCATGAATTATAAACATTCAAGATGGCCCAATCAAAAATCCACCTGTTGCATTCCACAGCAGCAGATAACCATTGTTTACATCTTGTTTCTGAGGGCCCAGCTTCTTAGAAGGGAGAAAAATCCCAAGAAAAGATTTTTCACAAAAGATGTCTGTGACATTCAGATTTTTATTACCAGCTAATCTAAAGAAATGAGTGTGGCAGCAGACATGACTGTCAACAGGACCTGAGGTAACAGATTTTCCTTCTGGCTTTCTGTCACTAGAAGCTGCCAGATCCCAACTTTCTAATTCTTCACCAATAAACACAGCAGCTGAAATGCAGTGCAATTCAGAGTTAACGCCATCTTTTGTAATAGTTCATATTCCAAGTTTATATTTGTTCACAATCATTCCCAAAAAAAATTACAAAAGGCAGAAAGAACAAAAGCAGTAGCTATCTCAGTAAAGCACTGTTTTTAGAGGGCAAGGCTAGGCCAACAACCACACACTGTTCTCAGCAAGCACAAGCGGCTGTAGTGTTAACATTCTCACACAAGTGCTCACTCCTTCCAGAAGTGCTTGAGAAACAAAGTTTACTGCAGAAGCACCCACAGAAATGATAGTGGGGCTTTGCCCCAAGAATAATCACAGAAGAAAAAAATTAGTATTCACAACAGAATTGTTTCTAGCATCTGCAAGTTTAGGTGTGGAGAAAACATTCAAATACCCAGTAAGGCAGACTCAAGCCTCTGAACAGCAAGTGCTGAAAGAGCTCTGCAAATGTGCCTGAGATTTTCAAGGAATGGTGTTAAATCCACTTAAAAACAAACACCACGGCATTTTTGTAAACACATGACCACACGGAGGAGGTAAGGATACAAAATTATCCAATTACTCATTCATTGCAGATGACACACTTGGTTCCAACTAGTGCTCCTATAACTTCCACACTTTTTGTGGCTCTAAAAAGAAAGGAAAGTTTGACCCTATGCCTTGGAAACTTAAGCATTTCAATAGATCCAGTGTTACTTAGAAGGGCCTTCACCTAATAACCACACTTTTGGCACCAAACCAGCACTTCTTAGCTAAAAGGGGTAGTGGTACATCTGGAGCTAAACCAAACCAGTACTGACTCCAGGTCCATCAAGGGCCATGACCATCAGGAGCACACTGATCCTGGAATCTCTCCTCTGAGGAGATGCTATGACCCAGAGGGAACTGTCCTACCATTTCAACACTGAATGGGAGACCAAGAGCCTACGAGTCAAGAGGAACTGGTTTCTGGCAGCCGGCATTCTGAGGAGCCTTGCACACCACCTGCCATGCTTGTGGCTACCTGACAGCTATTTCAGCAGCTGTAGCGCTTGGAGCAGGCGTACAGCTGCCCCTTGGACAGGTAAGAGTGAAGCTGTGGGACTGCTAAGATGATCACAGTTGAGACTAGATAAAACCACAAGTCTGAGGCGTGGGAAGGTTCAATTTCTTGGACTTCTTTACTAATAATGGTCTTAAAAAACATTCAGCATTAGACAGAGTTCCCCAAAGCCTCCTTCATACTCTTCTCAGCTTCCCCTCACCCAGTTAGATAAACCCTAATTGACCTGTGCTCTGAGAAAAAAAAACTTGTGTCTTTGCTTACAGGTCTCCTGCTGCATGCAGGAGGACAAGGTTCACAGCTGTGGGTTGTCAAGTACAGAGAGCAAAAAGAAGGCTCACTCAGCAGTCTGAGTATTTCCTCTGGCCTTGATCTCACTCTCCTTGGCCTTGCTTTCAAATATCCTTCAGACAGTCTCCCATCTGCTTCTTTGTTCTTTTCTAGGGGAAGAGTCAGCTCTCCCACTGCCAGTTATCTTGGATAGCAAAACTGCTGTCCCAGGTCACTGCTGGTGTTAATCCAACTGCAAGAGAAATCCTGAGGCTACCTCTCTGATTCATCAAGAGATGAATCAGACAGAAAAGGAATCTTATAGTCCCAAACTGATTATTTTCAAAGCAAACAAGTAAATACAGGTGAAAGCTGAGCTAAAAATCTGCCATGGCTATATTTTCTAAGAAGAATGAGAAGCAAGAGGCCTGTATTTGGAAAGATGCCTTCTTGTCAAACCAAGATCAAGAGGTTAACTCTGTTGTTCTCCTTTTGGAGGGAAACCTGGTGTCCTGGATTAGTATCTATAGCTCCTAAATACTGCAATGCTCATCTAAGAAAGGATAAATGAAATATAATGTAATAAAAACAAGTTAGAACAAGCCTAATAAGAATTGAAAGACAATACAGTGCTTACATATGATACAGCTTAGGAAGGAAGTGCAAAGCCCTGATTCATCTGTTGTTCTCAAATAATCATAAAACTTCAAATAACCTAAAAAACTTCAACACTGCATATCTACACTCAATTTAAAAGTACAGCTTCAGAAATCTAGAACTCTTGTGGCCCATGTTAGAATAGATACCTTTCAGTTTTATGCTCTGTGTTCTTAATGGGGGCTGCATACCAGCTACATCCATATAGAAGAATGTAATAATAGCACACAAACTACACAGTATGAACATTAATTTTCATATAGGACTAATATACTATCAGACCTCCAGAAACATTTTTCCACACAAGACATTATTGTTTCTGTTTCCAGTAGCAATCCGGAAATTTCTAGCATTTATCTTTTCATGACTACGGGGCTTAAAGAGAAGGACAGGGAGTATCTACCAGCCTGTTAAGGAGTCTGGTCTGAAGAGCACTTCAGCAGAAAGTAAGAATGCATATATTTGCAGTAAAAAAGAAAATTATAACCCTTCCAGACTCTCAGTAGAGGTTCTTAGGTTCAGCCACAGTGAAAGGGATTTTATAGCACTTGTCAAGCAGAAAGCATGAATTTAATAATGATTAAACGAAGAAGATGAAGCTACAAGAACTCGGCAGCACAGAAGGTGAACCAGGCTCTGGTATTTCACAGCAAGTGTCAACAGAGGACTGTGCTCAGGCTGAAACAAATGGGCCCTGCAGAATCTGCAGATGCACTCCCTGTCTGGGGAAAAACACATTCAGCAACCGAGCACCATTCTTGATGCAAGAGGCAGCATGCTGGGCTTGGAAGATTTGATTTTATTGCCTCTTGCTTCAATTACTCTACTAACCTTAAAGTAAGAGTATAACATTACAATCTTTGAAATTTATATAATCTATGTGTGATCTATTAGGCAATATATAACAAAGTAGCTCTTTACATCACAAACCCATCTAAAGCATCAACCTGTGCCACATTATAGGCATTGGTATACATTCCTGGGAGAAGTGATTACTATGCACACATAAAAGCTCAACGTTCATTTTACACATGAACTCTACCAACAGGAATAGAAAAACATCAATATTTCCATTTCAGATGCTTGAAAGCAACCTTACCGCTCCATGGCACAGTGATAACTGCAAACCACTATGAATCTTTACCTCCATGTAATGCTAAAATCAGCTCAGGACAGATTTTCTCTCACAGGGGAAATTAAAAAAAAAATAGAAAATGAGTATTTTTCTTACAGTAGCATCCACCAAATATAACAGCCAGAGGTTACTGTAACCCAGATACTAAATTTCCTCATGTCAATGCATCCAAAATGCCCCAAGCATTAACCTAATGCCTCATCCAACTGGCCTGGCTCCATCACACACCAAAAGATCCACTTATCCTTGGACTGTGCAAGAAACAATGGACTGGGAATCCAATCCACTCTTCAGCTTGCAAGTGTGTGGGGTCTACAAACCACCTGAGAGTGCTCTTAGACCACAAGACATTACAGCAAAGAAACCAAAATCACAATTTTGGTCACATTTTAAGTAGATACAGTTGAACATAAGTGAACAGATGGATTATTCAGAAAGCCAAAAATATAACAGACTGGCATTTAATGGATTTTCACCACCGAAGTTTAAATGACATGGCAAGACCAATTCCACCTGACCATGTATTTTTCTTTTGTCTTTTAAGACAATGCCATCAGATTATCCAAAGGTCAATTATGAAAACTTCTTTACTCCCCAAGGGAGGGTCATCCAATACCCATGAATGTAAAGTCAATTACCCAACTTGGTCAGTGCCTTTCAAGATACTAAGTGGCAAGAACCACGCTGTACTAAACAACTCAACTTTGCAAAAATGCATCTGGACCCTGTATGTTTAAGGATTTTAAAGCCTACTTTATTATATCAGATATTAAGTCAGAGAACTGAACCCAAAAACTGATGTACAGCTTGAAACAGTTTTGGAGGAGAGAGGAGCAATGTCTGTGCACTGTGTTTTAAACTCTTCTGCAATCCTCTGTCCATTTGCTAAATTTCCCACAAGGGCTTTCCTACAGATATAAAACCTATTCAAAAGTTGTGAAACCACAACAACTTTTCTTTCAAAGGTAACTACAATGGCATAAGAAAATAAATAAACATATGAAACTAACACCTTTTCCCAAAGGTTCTCAAATTACTTTACCAATAACTAATGCCCAGTGAGACTGGTGCAGTATTTTTGCTGGGTCCATGGAAAGTACACTTGAAGAGAACACAAAAATACAAGAACAACTAAGGAAGCCTGCTTAATTCCTGCCAGGCTTCTGACAAGAGCCTCATGTCCCTGCCAGCTCTTCCCCTTTATGTTCCAGGAAAAGCTGCTATTACCACTTCAAAAACAGTGACGCATGGGAGGTGGAGAAAGTTATTCCTTTTCCTTTTGGTAGTTCTGTCACACTGTATATTCCTTTTTGCACAAGCTGAGGTTTTTCAGAAGTACTATCAATAAAGCAAAAAAAAAAAAAAAAAAAGGAGGCAAAGATGACATGGGAAAACATTTCTGAGTCTGGCCCCTCATAGCATGTGTATGGTAAAAAAGCTGGTAAGAGCAAGTAGTATTTCTTTTAGGCTCCCTTCCTCTCAATTCTCCAATGCTGTGAGAGCAGTGAAACCAGTGAATCCCTTCCTCCCACTGGAGCCCAGCAGCACCATGCAGATTCCTGCATTGGCAAGAGAGAGGTCTAGCATTACAGAAGGAGTTGTGCAAGCAGAGACACCTCCTCTCCCACTACAGTCCAGCCTCTTCCAGCTCCCCCACACAAATTACACAAGGAACAGCCACACTGTGGACTTGAAACAGAGAGGCTACTGCACAGCAAAGCTTTCTTTGCAGCACATCTCAAAGTACACACATGAGGGCATTCCTCCTCCCAGGCACCACCCTGCCTTTGCTCTGAGGCACAGAGCACCAGCCCCAGGCAGCTCTGGCTCCCAGGAAAGGCAGAGGAAAGTTGATTCTCAGTGCTCTGTGTCTAGCACAATTCCCTGACCCCTTCCACAGAAGGCTCATGCTGCTCCAAGCTCAAGGAAGAGGCACCATGGACATGGTAGGAATCACAACCCAGAGAGCAGTGGGAGACTGGTGCAGTTTAAGAGGTGAAAGGGGAGGCCCAGAAGCTGACCTGCCAATGATTCCTTCAATTATAAGTATGTCCTTAAGGCCAGTCTTGATATCAAAGAACTGTATGCAATTTTCTTTATGGTGAGAGGAAGCAGACACTCCAAGCAGAAAAAGCAACATAAGGAATATTCTAAAATAAACAATGGAAGATAAAAGTAGAAAAAGAAGAGAAAACATGGAAAAAATAAAATAGAAGAATAATGTATTTGGGGCAGACCTAAGCCCTCAGGCTGAACAAAAACCTACTAAAATTGCATTAAGGATACATTGTGATACACTAATACCATATAAAAACCTGCAGAATTTTAATTTCACACAATTTCACGCACATATAAACAATAGCAGGACCATCTAATAACATTACAGGAAATACATTAAAAGGATGGCATCACACTGGAAATATCACATGAAATTAGTATTTTCAGGTTTTCTATTTTTGGCTAAACATTTTCAAAATATTTAACATGGAGGAATATATTTCCAAGGCTTACAATAAGCATTTTCTCAGTTTCAGAAATCTTTCTCAGCTGGAAAGGGTGATAGTTTAACAATGAGAAGGCAAAAAGGCAATGTATTTTCAGTATCACCATTAAACCTGCAACCATCTATAATCTTTTAATTTGAATATGCAACTTGTGAGAGTTGAGAGCTGCACCTCTTAGCTTTTTTTAGTAGTACTCAGTGTAGCAAAAAACCAAGCAACAGTTTAAATGTGGAAAAAAAAAACAACAAAAAACCACCCAAGCAAAAAAAAAAAAAACCAAAAAAACCAAAACAAACCAAAAAAAAAAAAGAAAAACAAAACCAAAAAAAAACTAAATCCCTGCAGTATTAGATCACTCCTGAAGAATTTTCTTGGCATTTTGGCTAAAGACCGACCACACACTTTTCTGCAGATAAGCAGCTTTTCCAAACTTCAGCTGACGTGCCTACATAGAACCTCAAGAAAATCATCATGCAGCTTCTTCTGCAGTTTGCCAACATGGTGTAGCTGAGCAAGTAAATGGTAGAAAACTGGCTTTGAAATCACATGTGAAGGAAATAGTACAGATTATATAAAATACAGTTAAATTCCATCAGCAGAGTCAAGTCTCATAGAGGATGTCTTCCCAAAGTAGAGCGAGAGCTATAAAACTTGGGTAACAAAGCATTGTATTCACAGATGAAACCCTTTTAAAGCTATTTTACAATCTTTTACACTGCTCTGGCACCATCCACACCAGCTAATTACATTTAAATTGCAGTGTTATACTACAGTTCCTTACTTGTTTTCTTTTCACTTTCTCCCTTCTCTCAGCCCAACTGCTCCTGTACCTAGAAATGTGGAGAGAGCAAGCAAGTGAGTTGTGTCCATTGTACTGCCTTGCCTCCCCTCAGGACAAGCAGAATTTGCACAGCACTTGGTTGAGATGCTAGCAGCTGGTTTGGGGTTTAATGATGAGTTTTTGCTTGTTTTGTTTTGCTTTTGTTTGTTGTTTTTTGTTTTTTTTTTAATGTTGGGGTTTTTTTAACCAAAGAGGGCTGCCTTGGGAAAGGTGGAAAGAACTTAAAGCCAAATTACAGAAAGAACACTATAATGTCCTGCCTGAACAAAACTGCCACCATGACACAAATAACATAGACCTAGCATAGATTTTGATTAAATTGTACAAGGAAGTGGATAACCTGCCTTGCAAGACAAGATAAAAATGTATACAGCAAGTTTATGTCAGCCTACAATACTTTTTAGCATAGCAGCATCCTGTTCAGTCCATCACTCCTGTATTTGCAGGGATGCTGAGGAATTTGAGGATATTAGGGAACAGAAGTGGGGGAATATGAGCTGTTAGAAAAATAGACATACAGAGTGAGAAGGGTTAAACTAAAAAGCAAACTCCAGTCCTGACAGCAATCCACACACAGGAAAGCTTCCAGGGACTTTTTGAAGCAGATGATGTGGAAGGACAGTAAAAAGGAAGAGCTTTAAGATACCCACAGTGTATGCAACAATTGTACACAGAATACATCAAAATGCTTTACCAAAAATGCAGGGATTTTAGCACCTTCTTGAGATGAGAAAAGAGAAAGGTCAAAGCCTGTGCTTTTCTGCCACTGACAAAGTGCAGATGTGAAGAATAACAGTCAAGAAAGCAGCTTGTTACATTTAAAATTCATTTTTCATGCTATAACAATAAATGCATAATTTAGTTTTGAGATATTAAGAAACTTACCAAGGTGGCAGAAATTATTACTCAACGAAGCACCAGTACCTAACAAAGCTAACATTTCTAACAAAGCTAATATTTCTTCAAATATTAACTTACAACGTCATAAATACCAGAAGAAGAGATTGCCATCTAAAACCAGCTGCACTAAAAATCCCAACATCTGCTTTGACCTACCTTCACTGCTCCCTTCCTAAGGCTCCTCAGCTCCACATTGGCGTAGAGGCTCACATACATGGCTGTAAAAGGTATCATTCTTAAGCACCAGCCTCTAGTGTTTGTTAAGAGATGAGCCTCTGAAAGGCTTTCCCCTCTATCAATAGTTTTGTGTGAATAGTTTACTAGTGGTCTTCAAGGCAGAGAAGGAGAAGCCTTTTCATTCAAAGGTTGACCCTGAACAAACACAGCAGTGCCCTGTCTCCCAACTCAGACTGAGGTCAATAGCCATTCACTTCCTCTAATCAAATCTGAGTAGAAGCTGCTCTGCAGCAGCTATCTCACCCTCTTGCTTTGCTCCCTGGCCCCAAGAAGTAGGTATCTCTAACTTCACTCAAATCCTCAACATTTCATGGAGTTCTACAAAAGCAGTGGTTTAACCAAGTTTTAAGTACAAAGGAATGACTGCAGTTCAAGTGACATGTGCCTTAAGTGGCTACTCCATAAAGACATGCCTCTGGCAAGCATCTTTGAGGCACAAAGTGGAAATGGCTTTTTCCAAAGGACTTCAGCTTCCTAAGCCCTGGCCAAGAGAGTGCTTCCAGGCATCCCAAACAGACCACTGTCTACCCCACAGGCAGCATGCTGCTAACCACTGCTTCAGCTGTGGAAAGGGGGAAAAAATAGTTATCAACTCATCTACAAAGCATAGGAACAAGCACCACTTCCAAATGCAAGGCAGGATGAAAATCTTAAGGGGAATATAGACCCAGCATCTCCTCTTCTGTTTTCCATCTCCACATGCACACTTTGAGGCCCAGCCTACTGTCACAAAGGCCTACTACTCTACGCAGGGATAGGAATGTCACTTGTCTGCCAAAGGGATAAGCTGCACATCACCCACACTTGTTGTCACCTTACTGTAAATCTTCCATAGCTTCTGGGTGATTTCTCATGGGCACCTCCTCACAGCACCGACTCCTTCTTCTTCACAGCACAGCCAACAAACTCCAACTCTCTCCTCACCCAGCTAACCCACTCTTCTGTAGCACTCATCTTCTTATTGGACACAGCTGTGGCCTATTAAGGGCAGGCCTGTTCCTAATCTTTGGTGATCAGTACAGCTGCAACTCCTCAGGGGTGAGACTACCTTCTGCACTATTTTCTTACATTCTATCCCTCCACACACACTTTCAGGTCCAGACCAGAGTTCTTGTACTTATTTTTTTTATAAAGGTCACTTTGCAAGGAAGATCCAGAAATGCAACCTGTTCAAAGAAGAGCTTCTTCCCACTTGACAACAGTTTCTACCTGTGAACACTTTTCCCGTAGCCTCACAGGAACCACAAACCCTTTTGATTTGTGTTAACACCAGCAACGTGACTCCTTCTCTGAGCTTCATAGCAGAAACTTGTTTTGTTGTGCTAGCTTTATATTTCACATGCCACAGCTATTCAGATCTTACTCTGCACCACCCCTAACTCCCTGAGGCAGGGTCTCTCTTCCCTCATCCAGCAGGCCGATTAATTTGGTTAAATCTGTTCCAGGAGTGTAGGGTTATAAGAATCTGGCTCTTATAATTACATTTGGCATCCTAACAGTTTGTCATCTGAAATAATCAAATTAGGGAAGCTATCACTAAGACAAAGATATCACTCATGAGTTGACACAGAGTAGATGTTTCAGAAATGGGGAGAGATGAGACAGGACCAAGGGCAGAAATCAGCCTGGGGATTCAAGGTAGAGGCACAGAGCACCACTAGGAGCAGCTAAATTTAAGGATAATTTTATATCCTGGGCCTGTAATTACTTTACACAGAATTAAATTACTACTCCTCATTACTACATGAGAAAAAAAAAGAATTCTAGGTAAGCTAAAGTATTTTAATAATTAAACAAATCAGTGGCATTCACCAATTTTTCCACCACAAGAATGGTTGAAGAAGGGACTCTAAGCAACGAGAAGCATTTTTCACATGACACGGCACTAACTTTTCACTTAGGAGCCCTTGCAGCCATTCTCAAGTTTACTGTGTCCCCCTTCACACTACTTACACCAAAGTAAACCACATTCTCTGCATGAGAAGTCTTCTCTTAAAGTAAGTCAGGCAGATGAAACAAGCTGTAAGAGGAAAAAAGAAAAAAAAACTCCCCACAAATATATGTCTACCAAAGAACACATTCTGTTCTCCTCCAAGTCTTCTCTTTCTTGGGGAAAAAAGCCACCAATGGCAAAGAGTGAGTGAGACAAGAAGTTGACCCCAATGCTCATTTTTTATTTTCAGCTTGAGAAATTATATAATTAGTAATAATCAGTCTTCTGCCTGTTTTATGCACAGATTTCAGTGAAAATCCTTGCTTTCAGTGAAGGCTCCATTTCATAAATAATGGTGGCAAGGAGTCAGGCCCTCTCAAAGCAAAAGCACATTAACAAACCACTTTGGTACATTATATATTCAGCAAGAGAAGTAGGAAGAGTGTGGCAGTTTAAAAAGGAAATGCTTTCTAATTGGGTTACAAAAAAATTGACAGGAGGAAAGATTCCACGATCAGTTCAGAGCCACAGCAGATTCCTGCCTCCTACCCTTTTTTTTTTACCCCTACAACTGTTAGAG
Organism: Molothrus aeneus; assembly: GCF_037042795.1. NCBI lineage: Eukaryota > Metazoa > Chordata > Aves > Passeriformes > Icteridae > Molothrus > Molothrus aeneus. Next base: position 93,148,143 of record NC_089646.1, read on the forward strand.
CTGTGCACAGAAAACCAGAACATGCTGAGTGAGATCATGTCCACATTTCCCCCTTCCAGAACACTGCAGGTGAATGTGTAAATGCAAAGTACATGAGCCAGGACAACAGCAGGTGCTTTAAGGGCACTGAAAAAGGAGTCCCTTTTTCTTTCCTTTCCCTGCCTGTACCAGTTGTCCAGAGCTGAAGAAAGGGAGAACAAACAAGCTGCATTTCTGTCCTCCCAAAGCATGGAAAGAACACACAGTACTCAAGGTGCAAGAAATCATCTTGAATTTCTATACTTTCATGCACTATCAGCAATTCATTGAATGACTGAATCATTGACCCATAGAACAGTTTGGGTTGGAAGAGACCTTAAAAGTCCTCTTGTTCCAACCCCCTGCAGGAGCAGGCACACTTTCTACCAGACCAGGTTGCTCAAAGCCTCATCCAACCTGGCCTTGAACACATTCAGAGATGGGGCATCCACAACTTCTGCGAGCAACCTGTTCCAGTGTCTCACCACCCTCATCATAAAAAATTTCTTCCTTACATCTAGTCTAAACTAACCCTCTTTTAGTTCAAAACCATTCCCCCTTTTCCTAGCACAACAGGTGCTGTTAAAAAAATTTGACTTTATTTTTCTTATAAGCCCACTTTAAGTACTGGAAGGCTGCAGCAGGGTCTCCCTGGAGCCTTTTCTTCTCCAGGCTGAAAACCCCCAATTCTCTCAGCCTGTCTTCATAAGAGAGGTACTCGAGTCCTCTGATCGTCTTCAAGGTACTCATCTGCACTCACTCCAGGTCCATGTCCTTGCACTGAGGGCCCCAGAGCTGGACACAGCACTTCAGGTGGGGTCTCACAAGCATGGAGTAGAGGGGCAGAATCCCTGGGGAGACTCACTCCAGCAGGTGGGTCCATGTGCTTCTTATGTTGGGGGTCCCAGAGCTGGACACAGTACTCCAGAATGCTAGGTTTGCAAATCTTCCCACCAGTTAAAGGTAACCTTATGGATCCGTGTATAACATAAATGTAAATTTCAGTGAAACTTGCACGTGTGTATTTTTTAAAAATATTTCCTATTTTGGAAACATATGCAACTGCATGACTGAATTAGTATTTCTATTTCCTGCAGTTCTCTCCTTATTTCAGTTTTTTGTAGCAATTTTACAGGCCACAATTCAGTTGCTTTCTAAGATACACCTTGTAAATGTATTAAAATACATTTTCACATCTAAGTATTTTTTGATTACCCTACCTCACTTCACTTAGATTTCCTGACATGAGGGATGTACCAACACCTACCTCCTTTCATCTTCATAAAGACACACTTAAGATATATGTCATAACAGTCAATATTCTGGGCAGGGAAGAGGAAACACCATTATTTTTAAAGAATGTCCCTATTTAACATCATTATCACACACCAGCTGTCATGATATAACGTGTGAGATTGCACACATTTTATGTAAAACCAACCTTAGACAACCCTGTTAGCTTCATGCTCTCAGTGGTTTAAAAGAAGTGCATATTTTTTAAGACAGGAAGTGAAATTCATCTCTATTCAAACTGAATATCACGGATGGATCAAGACAAAAGATGAGCAATGGAAACCAAGCACCAGAGCTTTTAATCCCAAAATAGTTTTGGCAGTGCAAAATACTACTGCCTCTATCCAGAGACTGCCATCCTGATAGCTGAACAGGCACAGGAGCTCAGGCTTTTCTCTGTTGCTTCACAAGAGTCAACCACATTGTTCAAGCAGTGTTCAGAAGCCACATGGAGAGCATACAAAATGGCCATAATTGCTCCTTTGAAAGTAAACACAGATAGACTTTATTTTTTAAATACAATTCCAGTCTTTATAAGAGTCTTTAGAAGCAGAACATGAAATCTCAGACCATGTGCACAGAAAAAAATATAAACTTCTTTGACAGGAGTCAACTCAGCTTTTTGTTTTAAAAGCCCATGGAAACATATGTCCCAGAGAAAGTGACAAGGACATATGAATTGCTCCCAGTGTATTTATGTTGGGCATACAGTACATTTTAGGGAGAGCCACCTGCCAAAGCAACTGTCTCAGTTTCAGAAGTAACACTGTGATATTTTAACAAAGAGAATATAAATGACTGAGGGCAGAAGCATAACAGAGACTCCTCAATGGGATTTCCTAATAAAGTGCTTTTGGTCACTACATTGCATCACACTATTCTATAGCCTTAAGATTAGGGAAAAAGCAACAACAAAAAAATCAAAATAAACCCAGCAACAAAGCAAAGAAACCCGACCAAACATATAGACAGCATGGCCACTTGCAATATTTCCTTATCTTTTATGTCTAAAAGTACTACTTCGGAAAGGAAAACTAATCTCAAAGGCAACTAGAGCAGGAATATTCTCTTTTTCTAATAGTGAAGACAAAAAATAGGATGAATCCTGAATTCCAGCCTATCATAAACCACTCTTAAAAACATCAATATTTCATAAGGAGTTGGTCACATTTATTTCACCATGTGAAATAAAAGCCATTTATATTGGCTTTAGCTCACATTTTAACTTCTCATTCTTTGCTGCTAATTACAATAAATCTGAGAGAAAGAAAAGGCTGGAGGAAATCATCAGCAAATTATATACAGATATCTCAGCTATTTGGGGGGGGGGGAAGCAACACCACAAACACCAAAGGTAAAAAGAAGCCCAGTCCCAAAAAGCATTTGTCTGCACGTGATAACCTGATAATCACTGAGGCCCCTGGATTTAAAAAAAAAAAAAAAAAAAAAAGACAAAGAAGAAGAAAATACTGAAGTATGTCAGACACCAACAGGGCATTCTGCCTGATCCCTTATGGTGGCAAAAGGTGGAGGCCTCAGAAGAAGGAGAGAGGGAGTAGGTGTAAAACTTCTCTTCTTTTTCTGGCTGTCTCCCCCCACTCCCCTCTTATCACAACTGAGACCTCTCCATACCCATCAGCTTAAGCTGAAATTGGAGAGAAGGTCAGAAGTTATCAGTATGAGGAGAAACACCACAGGCACTCAGCATGATGCCTTCAACCTTGTCCTCATAAAAAAAACAGGTTTGAACAAAACAATCACACAAAACCAAAGCGATCCTCTGCTGCTTAGAAAAGAGTGACGTCTCTATCTATTTTAACCCAATCAAAATACTGTGGTGAGCATCCCATTGAAGCCAAACACAGCTGAGTCCACTCCTGCCAGGAGTACTCTGCCTCTGGCTGAGGGCCACCTGGAGCAGCCTGCTCAAGGGCTCTGCCACAGCTAGGCTGCCTGCAGCCAACACAGCACAGGTATGTGACCCCAAAGGTAGGAACAAGCCTTGACCAGGGCTCCCCACCTTGCTTCAACTCTGGCACTCAACTATGGCCTGAGAACACCACAGCTACACCTGCACTCAGTTGCTTTCCCAGCTGAGGCCACCCTACAGAGCCGGCTGTGGGTCACTGCGGTGCTGTCACCACTGGAGCTCAGCTGCCACCCCAGTCCTGCTGAGTGTCTCCCTGGCCCACAGTGGGACTGTGCCCCACTGGGGAGCCCCACAATGTCTGTTCTGCCCACCCTGTGGGCAGCTTGGCACCTTTCAAGGTCTCCCATATGCCTACATGTTTCCTCACTTTCCCCAGTGCAACTTGGCTCTGCCAGAGTACCCAGATGGGACTAGGGTTTAGCCCTAATCACTTGAGGACTGATTTTTCTGCCTGTTCAAGCTGGTTATTGCCTTTTCAGGGCTGGATACCCGTTTGCTGCCCAAACACATGAGATTTGGTGCCAGCAGACCAGAGGCAGCTCAGCAGCTCATGATGTTTACTATTTTGCATCATTATGACTAACTGAAAAACTAAATAACTGCAGATTGAGATTACTGAGGCAGCAAACTCCTTGTGCAGACTGAAAAAATCTGGTTTATATCAAAATTCCTAGAAATAATTTCCAAACTCTGGCACCCAAAGCATCTTAAGGCAAGCATGGTGTTGTCATTATATTGCAAGAGTTCTATTATCATTATATTGCAAAGGTTCTGTATTGCTAGAGTTTCATACCTCCCTGATGTTTCTTGTAGGCAGCTCCTCTAGGCACTGACTCTTCCTTGTCCTCACAGTAGCCAACTGACTCCAGTTCCCACCAATCCACTCTTTTATAACACACTTCTTATTGGCTACAGGTGTGGCCTGTTAACATCAGGCCTGCTCCTAACCTTTAGTAATTAACCCAGCTGCAACTCTTTAGGGGATAAGATTACATTCTATACCACCTTCATTTACCCATACTGTATCCCCCTACAGCATGGTTTTTATCCTCCAACTTCACCAGTTTAATACTGGGATCCTATTGCAAGCAACACCAAGGGCTTTGCACTGTTTTTTCTGTTGTCTCAGATTCTAATTTCCATCTTAATTATCAGATGACCTTCCTATAACAGAGTGATTTAAGCAGATGGTTACATCCATATTCTAGTACTCTGTACCTTGAATATACTGTGAACAACAAGGCCAGCAGTCAAGTGTTTTTACAGTTACCTGCCAAGTGCAGTCATTTTTAAATAATCTCCCTTGCTCAAAGTGGTACTGATTTTGCTGAATTTCCCTAGGAAGAAAGGATGAGAGATCATTTAATTAAAGCAGAGATTTGGGTGTCAGGGCTCAGTGCCAGCCTCTGTGATTAACCTCCTCTAAAGCCATGAGCACATTTCACAACAGCTCTGGGGTTACCTCGATGAGGGCAACTAGTATTTTCTCCTTATTAAGTGCTACACCCAAAGTATGGCACCTAACTTGCTTATAAACACCCAACTACTAATAAAATTCAACCCAAAATCTCAAAACAATCCATTGCCCTATGTGCACTCAAGAGAAAGTACTCAGAAGATTAATGTTTCAAAACCAAGCTCTCAGGAGTCAAGGAGTGCTGGCATGAAGGTTGCCCATGCAATCACATTTGAGCCCACTGGTGCGTTCACTTAAGGATACAGTCTTCAATTACTGAGCTGCTTTTGCTGCCAGTACTTCATTCAGCATTCCATTTGACAGGCTCACCCAAGGCACAGCAACTTTGGTTTTACCCACACCAGTCGGAACACGGCCATATGCATTATTTACTGAAAACCTTTCAGTTCCACCTCAGAGTACAAAAAATCATTGTTTTGCAGGCAGATTTCCTGTAGCATTTAGTACTAAGCACTCACTTCTGAAGCAAGGTTATTTATTTTCAGTGTCACTCTTTTGATGAGAGAAGGGTATATGTCCTCTACTACACAGGTAAGAAGTGAGACTGTGCTGACACAGTAAGGCCACAAAGTCTCCATTAATTTAATGTACCAAACTTGAAGTGTTTCTGGTGTAACTCTTTTCAGAGTATTCTGCATTTCATAGAACTTTGCATCCCCAAAGTGAACCACAGTCTCTACAGGCCTTTGCCACAGCAGACAACATTCAGCACCTCTGCAAAAAAGAAAAAAACTCCCCAAAATGACAAAAAGCATCCCAAAAGCCCAAATGAACAAAAAACCCAAAGCAAACAATCCCACATAAAGATTTACACAGTCAGACAAACATTGTAAAAAAAGCATCTTTAGTGATTTGCAGTTTCCTTCTACAGCAAAGGAAAACACAAAATCCAATTCCAGCAGTCAATATAATCAATTTCTCTGAGAATAAAAACTTTTTTTCCCCCACCAAGATAAATCTCCTGCATTTCTGCATCAAAGAACAAGTGGTTATACCAGACAACATCCAGTAAATCATTCCCCTGAAACACTTATGTTGTGCACTGAAACCTACATGTATGTACACCAGTAGTGCTCACTAACTCATGAACCTCTGAAATGTTCTCTCCCTTTCAGTACCTCTTCAGTCATGGAAGGTGAAAGTCCCCCACCTGAGAGCTTAGGAGATTAAAGAGAGAAAAAACACCCAAGGCACATTTAGGCATTTTATTACCAAGTAGTACATCCCTCAGAAACTTCACTGATGATTCAAAGCTTGACATTCTCTTGATCCCATCAGTTCAGAACAGTATTTCAGTATTTCCACAATATATTTCAGTATTGATAATAGTTATGATTCCATGTAAGTCCAAAAGCCAATCAAGTGTAACTACTTCAGTGAAACCTGTCAGCCTTCCCTATAAACATGGCTTTCAAATAAATAGAGACAATCAATCATCATTCACATATTCAATCTATTTCCAGTACAGAAACTGTAAATCAAGGAACTAGATATAACATGGGTAGATATTAAACAGAAAATATTTCACGTTTCTTTAAGTAGTGGCTCTTACAGAAAAGTGAGCCATTATCTACAGTCTTAATGCCCAGGGATTGTACTTTAAGAAGATAATTCAGAAGCGATTAAAAAGTTGTGGTTTTGAAAGACAAAATAGCACATTTGCATGGAGAATGTACCTAATATCTGTGATAACAGCTTTGAAAACAAAACTTTCAAATACGGAACAGCATGAACACAAGACACCAAATTTCAAATATCTCGCAAAATATTATGGTAGCATTGTACTTAATTGTGCTTTTTACTCTAAGAGTTCTCCTCATAGAAATTTATCAAAAGAGCAAGGAAATACAGTTCCATGTCTTTTTGTGTGTTCAAGATAGTATGCAAATGTAGCAGCTCATTACCACAGCTTTCTTCCTATCAAGAGAGACCAGCAAAACTATTCTTGAGAAAACAGGAAAGCATACTTAAGTGAGATTAATTTGACGCTTTCCTCCATTACAGTTTTAAGAACAATTCAGAATCCCACACATTAAGCATTTATTTTAAAATGCAGATGTAGATGCATTTTAAAATGTAAATGCATTTTAAAATGTAAATGCATTTTAAAATAAAGACTCAACATGTTGAGAATACCAAAAAACACAGTCATTTGAGTTCAAAAAGCCCAATAGTTTTACTGTTGCTCTTCACTGCATAACAGCTTCAGATTCTCAAAATTAATTCTACACACTTCATTTTGCATTTCTTGGCCACTTAAAACTCTTATGGATATAAACAGGAAACCTAACCAGCAAAGGCAGCAGAATATTTTAGAACAGGTTCCGATAATAGTTTGCTTTATCATCAGTCCACAACACAATATCCAAAACTCTGAAAAATAACTCAGTGATAAACAAGTGTGTGTACACATACACAGCTGCACACCAACCCTATGCAGGCTACCATGAAAGCCAGAAAAAGTAAGAAAATAAATCACATGGACATCTTATGGCACACAGAAAGTTCAAAGAATACTTCCAGAGGAGAATTAATGCATTCTGAAAAGATACTGGCTTTTCCTCTGCATTTGTAATCTGAGTCATTCTATTGTACTTACCAGTATTTTGTTATCCACTTTATCTCCCTTGGTTTCCAGCTTTACTTTCTTCTTGACAGAAATTTTGATTTTCCTCCCAATAACATCCCTGACGCTTTCTGAAACAAAAGAAAATATCTTCATTAAATACCTTCAGTGTCAACACAAGCAGGAAACAGATGCCACTGTTGAGTTTTCAGAAAGACTCAGAGCTATGTTGTCCAACTGCTTGCACTCATGGAAGTCTCATGCAGATGCACCAGTACTAAACACAACCTAACACAAGTACAATTTTCTAAGTATGCCATCTACACAATAAATTGTATCTATTATGATAGCATCATTGATGTCATATGCCTGGATTCCGAACACAATTTGATATTTTTTCCCAGCACTACTTACATATCAAAAGCACTCCCAAGACAAGCCACAGCACTGCTTAGCTCCATTCTGGGAAAATAAAACAAATTCTTCACTGCTATTATTGGTACCTGAAAAGCTTACTAAAGCAAATCAGCACCTTGCATTGCACAAATTTCAACCTCTTGTTAATATCAAGGAGGCTAAATGGGTCAGGCAATGGAAGAGCAACTGTTCACACATTTTACACTCTGTGCTTTGAAGTAGCAAAGCAAACCAAGCAGACTTCCAGATAGTAACACCTGGCAGCTATGCAGAGGATGCTGTGGAGGCAAAATTGGTCTTGGTCCAAATCCCAGCAACAATGTAGCCAATCCACAGTGCCAGCACCAAAGCTACCTTAGTTGCCATAACGTTTTAATATGTACATGCACACACATGTATACACAGTCTCTGCCAATTATGACACGAACCAGCTTTTCCCCTGAACATTTGCACCCTGGCCTGAAGGGAACAGACACACAGGGAACTGTGTCTAGAAAGCTTATACAACTACTGACACTGATGTAATTGAGAGATAAACAGAGGAGTTCATCTAGAAGAGCCAATTTGGCACTTTCCGTAAGTTTCACTCTCCAGCCCCCACTGAAAGGGAATGAGAAAGAAATCTTTTAAACACATTAACCTATTTTCAGCCCAACAACAGGCATCTGTAAAAGGAAAGTCTCCACCCTCCCCAGACACATACACTTTGCCCTCGGGCACGCTTAAGTTTAAAAGCAAAAATGAAAGATAATAGGCTATTCCTAAGGCTTTTAATTATAGTGCTCTGTATAGCGCTTTTCTGCACAATTTTCATTCGGTAGTCAGAAGACGTTAGCACAAACAACACACCATTTATTAAGCCTGGATGTTTAACCCAGGCCACTGTGTTCTGCCTGCAGGGCAGAAGGGTGTGCAAGTCAGAAACGTGGCTGGTCAGAGAGACTCTTCACCCGAAAGAGCTCTTTCTGCAGAATCGGCATGTTTTCCCCAGGAATTTTAATTTTCCTATCAGGACACAAAAGCTCCTCGGTAGCAGCGGCTTGCCCAGCGAGAAGCCTGTCCCAAGCCGCGGCAGCCCCGGTGGCAGGCAGCCAGCGCGGCCGGCTCCCAGAGCAACCGCTTGGTCCGCAGCCAGGCTGCGAGATCCTGGAGCAGCCAGGTGAGCAGAACCCCGGGGGAAAGTCCAGCCCGATGTGAACTGCTCTCCCAAGGCTTCCTCTCCCATGGGTAATGCCCAATTCCAGTCTTTCTGCCCCCTTTCTTCTTCGGGAACTCAGAAGCAGGTTGATCACAGAGTCTTTTTTCATCAAGTCCTGTGTCCTTGCAGAAGGTATTGCTGCTGTCTCTGCTACTTTACCTCCACGTGCAGCCTGTGCTTTTTGGCTTCTCCTCTCCCACAAACAGCTCCAGGTGCCTACATCTAGCAGGGGACTTCCTCCTAACACACCTGCATGGAGAGGCATGCTTCCCTTTGCTGTCCCACATGTCCCACGCAGCAGAAATGGGAATGACTGCAAGCCCTCAGCTCCAGCACTCTTACTCCAACAAGCCATAGGGAGAGAAGGGGCCTGGGACCCCAGACTGCACAAAGCATCATCAGGATGTCAGCTCCTCACAAGGCTCTATCTACCTGAAAGGGCTAAAAACACTACTTCAAGGAGCTAAGATAGAGATTTCATAGATACTCTGCATGGGACTGAAGACAATTCCCTCCACATTGGGTGGCAAGTGGACTCAAAATAAATTTTCAGACTGAGAGATGGAAACATAATAAACATTAAGGTTCACTTTTCTAATGCTGGAGGCTTCAGACATCCACACCTGGGAGAAGTGGATCCAGGCAAGCCAGCAGTAAGAGAGGGTTTCTTTGAAGACTATGACCTACGAGACCTGACAAAGGTCACACGGGAAGTGAGTAACAGAACAAAAACTGCAGCTCAACCACTCCTACCCCCAGTTTAATCTCCACACCTGGAGGATTAAACCTCCAATCACTCTGCGTTAAAGCACATCCTTTCATCCTGCTCTCAAAACATGGTTATTACAAAGAGCCTATTTAGAGGTTAAATTTTAACATGCAGACACCAAAATACTGCTAGAAATTAAACCAATCTACATGAACAGATCCCCACACCTCAAATAGCCCTTAACAAATCCAGCTGAGTGAGTGCCGGGCACCAGGGCTGGGGGGTAATTCTTAAGGTGGTTCAAAGCCACCAGAGGAGGCTGTGAAGGTGCTCACCTTATTCTCCCCTGCAGTATGAAGCACATCTCACCTACAAAACTAGAGTGCAGACCCATGGTGAATAAGAAATACTGTGTATTAGCACTCAAACATGCCTGGCCACTTTAAAATAGGAAAACTGCATGGTTTTAACCATAGCTACTCCTAGAACTCTTCCCAGCTCATAATTTCTTAGCAGCAAGCTATAGACTACAATCTCTCTGTAATCCACATGGTTTGGAGACCAAAAGGACTGCAAAATAGAGCTATTTTGACTCTACAGAAAAAATATCTGCAGCAGCTGCAAATGTCCACCCAAACTTTACTTATATTTGATAAATGCTAAAATCACTTGCTGAGGAAACTGAAGGAAATGCAACAATGTACATTACCTAACTACGGTTTGAAGGATTGTATTCAACACCACTTATACCTTGCTGCCTGACAAATTTCTGTTTCCATCTGTCCTTAAGACAACATTTAAATTATTACAGTGCTGGTGAGATCTTTAGATAGCTCTTCAACAGGCAAAAAGGAAATTCTGCCTCAACAAGGTAGCTGAGGGCCTGGAGCATCAGACCTGTTATCCCCAAATGACACTGGTTACACACACGCCGCCTGTGTAACGATCCATTTATTGGAAGCTCCCCAAAAGAGGTGACAGCATTTTCAGGGTCCTCGCCATCACCTGTGACTGAGTTCCTAAGGGTAAACCACGCAGGATGGAGGCTCGTGTGCACGGGGCCATAAAACTTTAATTACAAATACCCTCTCTCCCTCCTACATCCAGGGGAAAACGAATCTTAAACTAGGCAAAACCCGGGAGGATAAATAAAAAAGCACCGAATGGAGCTGCAGCCCGTGCCACCAGGCTGAGGCGCACCGAGGACGTGCCCCAGGCGGGCGGCAGTGCGGGGGGCCGGGGCAGCTTCCCAGGGCGTCCGCCAGCGCTCGCAGCCTGCCGGCACCCCGGACACACCGCTCCGGAGGGGGGACACACACCGTGCCCCGCCGCGGCCCCCCGAGGGCTCAGTCCCTGCCCGTGGCCGCCTCCCCTGCCCGCCGCAGCCCCGCAGCCCCCGCCCGCCCATTCCCCGCACGCAGCAACGCGGCCTCGCCGCCCCCCGCCGGCTCCTCCGAGTCCCTCCAGCCCCGAGCGGAGCCCCCCGGGCTCCCTGGCGCGGCGCTTCCCCGGCTCCACAGACCCATCCCCGGATTCCCCCCAGCCCCATCTCCGGCAGCGCTGCATCCCGCGCACGGCGGCCTCCAAACTTGCCCCCGCAGCACCTTCGCCCGGGACCCCGCAGCCCCCATCCCCGCCGCCATGCCCCGTCCCTTACCGATCAACTCTTTGGGGACGTCGGAGCTCTCCTCGGCCATGGCGGCGGCGCTGCCCGGCGCCCGGGGGTGCCCGGCGGCGGGGCTGCTTCAGCGGCGCGCCGTCCCTGCGCCGGGCGAGGCGGGCATGCACCCAGCGGGCGGGGGAGGAGGAAGAGGAGGGCCGGCCGTGCGCCTCGCTGCGGAGCACGGGGTGTGTGCGCGGCGGCGAGCGCGGGCGGAGGGAAGGGGCTTCTCCCGCCCCCGCGCTACATGCCGCCCCCGGCCGCCGGCGCGGCCAGGAGGGGCATTTCCCGGGAGGGATGGATGGTCCGCAGGCGGCCGTCAGGCGCGGCGCTGCGGGCTCACGGCGGCCCCCGCACCGGCTCCCCCGTTCCCGCCTGCGCGCCGCCCGGCTCCCCCGCCCGGCACCGGCGAGAGGCGGCGGCTGCCCCCGCCCCGGGAGGGCCCCGGCCCGGCCCCCGAACCGCGCGGGAGCCGCCCGCTCGCCCGCGCCCACCGAGCACCCGGCGACAGAGCGGGGAGGCGGTGGCGGCTGGGAGCATCGCCCTTAGGAAGCCATCGCGGCGAGGCAGGAGGAGGAGGAGGAGGAGGAGGAGGGCAGCGGGCTCGGAGATTTAGCGCGGCGGCGACGCCGGCCCCTCCTTCGGCCGATGCCGCCGCTCGGCGCTGCGGCGGGAGCCATCTGCCGGCGGCCGCGGCGCTACACCGGCCTGGGCCGGCCCCGCCGCCGGGTACCACCTGAGGCGGCAGCAGCGCCGGCCCTCCCCAACAGACCGAGCCTTCCGCAGCTGCACCCTCAGCCTTCGCCCCTCGGGAATTCTCTTCTGGGTTCATTAAAACGGGTTTGTGGTACGAAGGGGGTGGTTGTCATTGTCAGGTCAGTCCTGGCCTCCCTTGGGAAAGGGATTGCCCGATTCCCTTCCAGGAAAGCTGGGTCACTTCGAGACCTAGGAGGCTAACCTTTGGTCCAGAACTCATCTGCCTCTCCCTGGCTCCGTCACCTTATCTCCATGGGGACGGCGGCTGCCTCGGCACCTGTTGAGAGAGAACGCCATGGCTGGGGACGGCTTAGCAAACTCCTTGTGCAGGGAGCCTCGGTGCTGCTAAGCCTGTGCTACATTGAAGAGATACATGCCTCCTTTCTCAGGACCAAATTAAAATCCACAAGTTGCAGCATTTTGCTTGTTGCACTTTGCCATCGAGGGTTTTTATCATGTAGTAACAGCCACATTATAGAAACACAGCACATGAGCTATTTAATTGCACTCATAAATATAAACGCAAAAAGATGCTTCTTGGATGAGAGCAAAGGAAGAGGCTCGGCAGCCCTAGAAATCCTATGGCTTGCTTCTGGTAGTGATGCCTGGTTTCAGTGAAAGGATCATTTTCACTGCAGCAGGACCGTGATTGGTCATCCTCCATCCTAAAGGGGTGGATTACTGCATAAACCTCATATTTCAAGCACTCTACAACTGTGTGGTAGATCTGGGAGATCAAAGTCATTTATGTCTAATTAAAAAATCTGAAATGCTTTCAGTAACAGCAACAATATGAGTCCAATAAGAGTTGTTTTGCTGGTACAGTACCATACTGTTGCACTCCTGTGTGTCACAGACTACTGTATACCATGGTCTTCAGAAGAAACATGACCACTTTGAAGTTGGTGTCACTTACCAAGTGAATGCATCATGTTTTTTCTTGACACTAACCAGATCTCTAAATTGTCAGAGGTGATTTTACCAACACAGATACCATTACTACTGAGATGGATACGATTTGCAATCTTTACAGTTTGCAGTTTACACGTATAGAATAAACATATCCTTTAAAGAAAATAAACAAAAAATTACTATATTAGTAAAAGAATAAAGTAAGCTGTGTGTTTTTAACGTACAGCAATGTCAACCAATCTTATCTGGATATGAATATATATCTCTCAATGAAATGCACTGTATTCCTTCTCTCCTCTGCTCTCTTTTCCTTACTGTAACTGCATCTTTTTTATGATGAACATAAAATACCTGCTGACCTCTTCCTTCCTTTTCTGCCAATTTTTCCTCATGGCTCAGGAGAAAACTGCATTTCTTGCACACTGGATACACATAGGCTTACTTCCACCAATGAACCTGTGCCTGGGTTCTTTGTTCTGGCAGGAAGCTAAACAAAAAATAAAATTGCGAATTTCATATCTTTTGTAAGACCGAGGAGGGAAAAGTTAAACCATCAAGTCCACATAAGAAAGGCCATAAAATGTCATATAATTACTTATGTATTGAGTCTAATTCCCTACCAGCTAAAACTTCTAGAAAGATAAATTTTATTCCATCACTATTCACCTGCTCTACAAAAAAAAATATATATATTTTAGGATCTATGACCTCTTAAGCATGACACTTTCTTACACTACTACCCCACTGTCTTGTTTCTGACACAGTATTTGAAGCATGAACCTTGCCTCTTTGGCTGCTGCCAGACATCCACAGGCTACCTGCAAAAATGATGAGCTCCTTCCATGCCTGCCTGTAGCATTCTGCCGGAATACTGCTACCACCTCCTCCACCCCAGTTTCCTACCATGAGCTGACACATAAGGTGAGCCCAAGTTTTGTAAAGAAAAAAAAAAAAAAGAAGAATGAACGATCGCAGCAACGCAGGGCTTTTTGTAGGGGGACAGAATATAAGAAAGATAGTGTAGAAAGTAATCTTACCCCTAAGGAGTTGCAGCTGGGCCAATTATCAAAGATTAGGAACAGGCCTGACTTTACCAGGCCACAGCTGTAACCAATGAGAAGAAGAGTGCTATAAAAGAGTGGGTTAGCTAGTTGTGAGGTGAGCTGGGGTTGGTTGGCTACTTTGTGCAGAAGAAAGAGTGCTCTTGAGAAACACCAAGGAGGTCTGAATCTTTTACAATAGAAGACAATTGAATATAAGCTGCAGTAGGATGATAACGGTTTTTGGGGTTTTTTTTGGTTTTTTTGTGTTTTTTTTTTTTTTAATTTGTGTTTTTTAATGAGCAGTACTACAGGTCAATGAAGTAGCTCTACTGCCAAGGCTACTGTATAATTCTTGCTTTAATGCTTGGGAGACTGGACCTGGTTTGAGGTAGGGAAAGTACAACCTAAGCTCAGGTGGATTAGTGCTTCCAAGACTAGGTTCAAACAGCAAAATTTATGGTTTCCCATTCCTTGTTCCCTAGTCAGGAGGTAGAATGTGATTGCCTAGCAGGCTGCTGCTCCTGCTCTTCCAGCTGCAGTAATGCTTAGGTATGGACACTATCACAGTGTCAATTTACAGTCTGGTCTATCAATACAAGGGTATTTCTAATCCCAAGGGTCCATGTCCCAGTGCAGAGAGGACTAGATCACCATTACAGAGATCCCAAACAATTATCTTCTAGAGTCTCCAGAGACTCTTCCCTGCAGTTTATAGGTAAAGCCTCACCATGGAGAGTTTGCTGGCTTGGTAAGAAGGTGTGATTTTCATCCTTTCCTGTTGATCCTTACTCTCCCTAGTCAGTTCAGCAGGGATGCAGGTGTCACTGGCATCTTTCCCAGTGGCAGGGATGCTTGAAGAAGTTCAGTTCCCTATGGCAAGTCATCTGTATCCAGTTGTGGCTGTTTACCCCTTTCCATGTTGTGCCAGTGTGAGAAATTGTTTTACTGTCTTGTAACCTGAATTAGTGAAATGGGGTAGAAAGGGGTCTTTTGTCATTTCAGTAGCTGATTTTTTTATTGTCCTTTATCCCTCTTTGCCTGCCAATAGATGCACATTGGCACAGCTGAGGAGGTGCCCAATTTAAACTGCAACAACAGAAGCAGATGAGTTTCCTGTCTGATCTCAGTGGCATTCCCCTAACTCTCAGGTGCACTTCATAACCTGGCTGCTCCCAAGCAGCCCTGGCTATGTTTGCTGAGCCTTGTAACCTCACTTTAGGGGCACTGAAGCAAATGATCACAACGTAGGTGCCCTAGTTAGGATCACACTCCAGCAAAATCGTAGAACTATCAGGGTAGGAAGAGACCTTTAAGATCATCAAGTCTACCTGTCATTCCAGGACTACCACTGAAATCCCTAAACCACGAAACCGCATCACCCACCGCCAGATCCAGATGCCACTTAAACACCTCCAGGAATGGTGAGTCCACCATCCCTGGCCAGCCTATTCTGAAGTCTGACCATCTTAACAATGAAAATTTTGTTCTAGTATCTAATTTGAATTGCTCCTGTTTCAGATTATGATAATTTCCTTTAGTACTCTCACTGTAGCACAGTAGAAGAGACCGGCTCCCACCTCAACACAATCTCCTTTCAGGTAGTTGGAGCAGTGCAGTAGCACTGTAAGGTTGCATATCACATGTGCAGCAGGCACATGGAGATGGAAAGAGGCTACATAATCTTCTGCCAGAGCAGGAGATCTTTGAAGTAATTTTAAAAGTCTTTCAAAGGATAACTGATTTGTGTGCCAAAAGAATGGGATGTGTGGCTTTGTTGAAGATACTTTTTCTCTAAAGGCTGCTCAAGTTGTTGTAGTTCCTGGCATGACAGAAATGCTGACGAGAGTAGTGGGCTGGATTGTGCGTGGGTTAGATGGCTGCAGGGGATGTTGCAGCATGCAGAGCTTGTATTTAACTGACAGTAACAGAGCAGGGAGGGAGGCACTAAGAGCTTCAGAAGACATTGACACAGAAAGGGCTGTGGAGGGGAAATGTCCTCAAAACTGCAGCCTTTATGCATTAGATTAACCATTAATTGCACTAAGTAACTTTTGATGGGCTTTTGACTCCACCTCTTGCAGGTCTATATTATCATGGCACCTCACAAGCTGTACTGATATACAGTATAACAAATTCCTGTTTCCCTGCCTGTCTGCTGCCCTTGTCCTCCTTCTCAGCCTAAATCCTGTCATCTCCTGCAGATAAGGCAGGTGTCAATATGAGTTGTTGCCAAGCCCTGTACACTGTCATAAGGCAGGGTATTTATAGTCTCAAGTGTTGCATGTCCTCCCTGGCAACTTCTCTGGCCCTTGTATAATGGCTTCAGCACTGAAGAATTTATTTTTTTTTTCCTGAGAAGCAGTAGAATGATACTATCAACATCAGTGTCGGGTTCGGCTGTCTGTCTCTGCCCCGACACGAGTAGTGTGGTTCTTGGGTGGCACGCGTTTTAAAGGATGAGTCTGGACTCTTCAGCTTTTCGGTCTTCAGGTTGTTTATTATTTCTTATCTACAAAATTTTCTGTCTGCTCAACAGAGGTCTGATCTGCAAGCAGTCACAGGCACTCTCTGACCACCCACGGGGCGGTCATGTCTTTTTATACTAATATCTACGTACACAATATTTACCTTTATTTCCCAATGCTTTTCACCCATGTTGGCAAGTGCACCTTCACCATAAACCAATCCCCAAATGCCAACATCACCACAGGAGATGGAGGACAAGAAGAAGGAAGAAGAAGGACAAGACACGCCCTGATCCCTCCATCTTGTCTCCATAACCCCCCTGTACCCAAAAAACCTTAAAATCTATATTTCACTTTCTAAATGTGTCTATTTTACACCTTTTACTCTAAAGTGATTCTCTTGTCCTCAAACTCTTGTTATTTCTGTGGATGGATCAAAATCAAGCCACCAGACACTCTTGGCAACATTCCAGGATTTTCGAGACCCCCAAGGGTTCTCCTGGCATCTCTGAACATCAGAAATGATGTGCTGAGATCCCACACATCAGGAAATGATCAATTGAATGATCCTCCTGAAGACCGTGAAAAGATTTCAGATGCCAACAGCAGGTGTCAGACTGACATTCAGGTTACACCCTGGAGTCATCCTGCTGCATCAAGGTGGGAGAAACCAGGTGATCCAATCTGATTTGCAAAGCTGCCTTGCAGCCTGGAGTATCATCTTGGAACATCCTGTAAAAGACAGAATGTCTCATAAAAAAAATAATTGTATGTATAAACTACTCAGGTTTGCCAGTTGCATTTCTAAGATATTTTAAAGGGTGAATGCTTTTTCCAGCTATGCCTGTGCAATCCCATAGATTCTGTTTCCTGTCCTGGTTGAAGGCAGATAGAACAGGGCCATACTGTCTCATATGCCACAGTACTAGCCAGCCAGGCATTTCCTAGAGTAGTGTCATTTAAGAAAGTGTTTCTTTTCAATCACTGCAGTTATTATGGGCATTTTGAAGACCAAAAGGCAGCTAATCTGCCATTCTATGGAAGTACGTGAAGCACAATTAAGACAATGCTTCCAATTATTTCTGAGCCCAATTGTTCATGAAATCTACACATTCATGCTGGCTTTATTTCCATTTAGCCTGAAAATAATTTATAGCACTTCCAGTTTTGGGATCTCTCCAGCTGTTTGTTTTGTTAAATTTTTTACCCAATATGTATTTTTCTGTTCATTTTTTATGCCTGGTGATAACATTAAATGTGATATTTAGGCCCCTCACACTGATCACGTATGTTTGGAAACCTGTAGCTATTCCAGGACTTAGGGATCTTTTGACATGAACCTTTAGTTAGGAAAAGAGCAGAAAACAAGCAGCTAGCTAATTGCACAATGATAAATATATCTTATATTGCTGGATGATTGGATGCCTTCTTTGTGTTTCACCAGTTGATATAAAATTCATAGGGAGAAATGCGTGTCCTACATCAGTCCCAGTTTGGTAAAGAAAATGTCAGACTTTGTAAGTAGACTCCTGTTATCTGTGACTGAGTCTTTTCAAACCCTTTCCTCTGTATGCTCCTATGATTATTTCAGTACCTTGCACTCAAAAAAAAAGTATTTTGTCTTGATTTTAAATAGGGTGAATATAAATGCAGCAGCAAAGATGTATGTTTTGTTAAGGCATACTTTGATGGTAGAGTTAAGAAGAGAATTACCAAGAGCAGTTGATGCCTCATGAAACTCTTAAAATTAAAAAATCTATTCAGAAAAATTCTGGTTACTCCTCTGTGTTTGGAGGGGGAAAGGGATAAAACAAGGCTCACTGGAGATAAGTCTGGGAAGAGCATGCCAGTGTTTGAGGGACAGAGCACTAGCAAGATCCTTGCCTGCTGTCTCAGTGGAGAGAGAAGATGGAAATCCATGCAAGGGTCATTGATATGTCAGAAAACACAAAAGTGCCTGCAATGGTCAGGTAGGAAATAGGGCTTCTCCTTCCAGGAAGGTGGCAGGACCAATAACCCAGCTGAGGTATTTCTGCACCAGAGCATGCAGCACAGGCAATAAACTGGAGGATCTGGAATCCACGGTGCAGCAAGAAAACTATGACAAATTTCCAACACAGAAACATGGTGGGATGACTTGCACAACTGGAGTGCTGCAATGGAAGGCTACAAACTCTTCAGAAGGAGTAGGCAAGGAAGGAGAGGTGGTGAGGTAGCCCTGTATGTTGGTGAGTTTTTTGATTGTCTGGAGCTTAGTGATGGTGATGATAGGGTTGAGTGTTTATGGGTAAGAATCGGGGAAGATCAACTGGGCAGATATCCTGATGGGAGCCTGCTATGGACCATAGAACCAGGATGAAATGGCAGATAAAATATTCTGTAAGCAGCTGGGAGAAGTCTCACAACCACTGGACCTTGTAATCATGGCAGACTTCAACTTACCAGATGTCTACTGGAAATACAGCAAAGAGAAAATAGTCTAGGAGGGTCCTGGAGTGTGTGGAAGACAAAGCTGGAAAGAAAGGCAACTAGGGAATGTACCTGCTGGGCAGATTGTTTTTAAGCAGAGGAGAAATTGGTGGGTGATGTGATAACTGAAGCCTGTCCTGGGCAGGGAGGAGGTTTAGATTGAAAATTAAGTACAATTCCTTCACTGAAAGGGTTGTCAAGTATTGTAACAGACTGCCCAGGGAAGTGATGGAGTAACCCTTCTTGGAGTTATTTAAATGTAGTTGTGGCATTTAGGGACACAGTTTAGTTGTGGACTGGGCAGTACTGTGTTAACAGTTGGACTTGATGATCTTGGAGGTCTTTTCCAACCTAAATGATGCTATGATTATTTTATCATCTATTTCCATATTCCTCTTGCTTCTAACATTTTTAGCTGGCATATTTGTATAAAACCAGGAGGTTTGTTGCTAAAGAGCTCATTTGCTTCTGCTACTTAGCTCTCTTTCATGAAAGCATAATCCTTTGCATATCCCATCACACTTAGACACTTAGAATTTGTATAACTTGAGATGCTGAACTAGGGGCAAAAGCAGATCATTCCTAAATGAACTCTCTATACTGGCATCCTGTTTTCCTCTGTTCTGTACAAGGCATTACTAACAACACGTGGAATACACTGAGCAAGATACTGAATGGAAATGTAACATTTTTAAAGCATTTAAAACAGGTATGTGAACATTGCAGCTACTTGGGTCACATGTCACTAAGGCAACCTTCACCATCTTTAGGGTATGTGAAATCTCATCTCTACTGGGGATGTCAGATGTCTTGGCAAGCCTCTTTTTCTTACCATTGACTTCAGCTTAATAAATCAATGCTCCCTGATTGGTTTCCAGCCCTGTGATATTAACTAGTACCTGTAATCGAGGTGGTGAAACTCCACAGACATTAGATGTACTGGCTGAGGTAACTGAAGAAGACAGATTTTCTTTGTAGCAGTGAAGTGGATGAAATGAACCTGCATAAAAATAAATGTGAAGTAGTTCTGACCTAAATTCAAACTGAGCATGATTCTCTCTCCTTTTTAGTAGTTTGAGCTTCTCTCTCAGCTGTTATTATTCTTACTTCTTCCCCTGCAGAAGCTACTAACAGTCCTTCCATCAATACCAATACCTTCCATTCAACCTAGAAACCTCTGCTGCAAAAAATGTTCTTTAAATCTCAAAAAACATTCTCAGAAGCAGCAGGTTCTGGAGAGGTCATTGACCATATGGTGTGTCAAGAGCCTTTAAGAGAGCCTGCTAAGCCTAAATGGTGAGATGTAACTCTCCAGCTCACACTGTGATAGCCTGAGAGACAGGGGGGAAAGGATGAGAAATGTGTAGGAAAAGTCATCTTGGACTGTACTGCTTTGGGACCAGAAAAGGTGGAATATATAGTGACTAAAGAGAACACTAGCAGCAATTACATGGGAATTTTAAGTGGAAAACAAACTTTCTAGGTACACTGAACTATCAACCTTTTGAATTGCAGCCACTTTTGGAAAAGTTTAGAATGTGGCTAGAACATGCAGGAGCCTCCTTTCACACACTAGACCTGAACTCTGATGTGTCCTGTAGCAGTAATAGTTGGTATGGTACTTCTCCCTTTGCACAAGCTTCTTCCCATGGAGGAGCTTGCACAATATAGTCTGAGAACCTCTGCACACTTATGTTGGTAAACCATTTACGGAACTCTTGCCGAATGGTGTTCTAAACTAAAATGATGTTGGTCTTTGTCATGGACTGGAGAATTGCTCAGCTTGGTACAGTATTATGTGGGGGGACCCTTTTTGGGGGTTTTTTTTTGCACTCATCTTTGCACCCGCCTTGAAAATCCACAGTTATCTCTAGATTCATGACAACTTCCTGTGAGGATGAGATCTTTCTAGAGCTGTCCTTACCATTTCCAGAGTGCTCGAGTTGTCCTAGATGTTTTATAAAATAAAACGAGGAAGACCGGTCATCTCTGGACAGCTTATGAAAGTTTTACAAATGAAATACAGGGGAATTAGCAAGCAGGGAAAGCAATGTGAACAAACTTTAAGAATGTCCTAGCTGCATGTTTCTAATATAAGACAGCATCAGATGTGGTATTGCAATGTAATAGGAATTTACTGGCAAAATGAGATTTCCATTTCTGGGTCTGGCCATAACTGGATATTAACATAAGAGTTGACTAACACAATAAAGTTGAGGTCACATCAGGTTTTCTGGATGGATATACTTCATCAATGACTTGGAGAAAATTATTTTTAAAACTGCTATTTTTTTCATATTCAAATCATCACTCTTCGAGCCTGAAGAAAAATCCTGTGCAATAGGATTATCACCAACACACACAACCTCCTTTCATCAGCACACACGCATATGTTCCTCTGAGTAGGTTTGCTTCCACATATGGCCATTTCAGTCTCAGTGAAAATGGTATCTTTAGGCTATTAATTCCAAGCCCTATTTTTAATTCCTAAGAGGGCTGGTATTTGGGGACTAATGCCACTACTGAAGCAAATGTTTTGAGAGGTTTTGGTTTGTTAACTGGGCAAGAAACTGTTCTTGCCATTTATGGTGGCCCTCAAGGTACTGCAAGCAAGTCTACCAATGACTGAGGGTATTACTTCAGATCCCAGTTAGGTGTTCTGGCTACCAGAAAAAAAAAAAAAGGTAAAATTTACATCAGTAGCTTTAAAAAAGCAGGAGAAACATGGCCCCACCACATGTGGGAAGAGAAAGGCTGTTTTTCTGTTAATAACTTGAATGGCCCAGTGATGAGTAGTGAGACCAGCTCTGGGATCCCCAACACAGAAAAGGTGTGGACCTGTTGGAGTGAGTCCAGAGGAGGACCATGAAGATTATTAGAGTGCTAGAGCATCTCTGCTATGAAGACAGGCTGAGAAATTGGGGCTGTTCATCCTGGAGAAGAAAAGGCTCCAGGGTGACCATATAGCAGCCTTTTGGTACCCAAAAGGAGCTTACAGGAAAGCCAGAGAGGGGAGGACCTGTACAAAGGCACATAGTGGGCATGGACTGGGATAAGGGGCAGTGGTTTTAAACATTTAGGGGGTAGGTTTAGATCAGATATTAGGAAAAAATTCTTTACTGTGTGGGTGATGAGGCACTGAAACAGCTTGCCCAGAGAAGTTGTGGATGCCCCATCCCTGGAAGTGTCCAAGGCCAGACTGGCTGAGGCTTTGAGCAACTTGGTCGAGTGGGTGGCATCTCTGCCCACTGCAGGGGGTTGAACTAGACAATCTTTAAGGTCTCTTCCAACCCAAACCTGGGTTACTGGGTGATAAGAATGACGAGCATGTGGTAGCTTGTGTCTATGCTAATGAGCTCCCTTAGCCTTCAAAGGGTCTGTGGAGCACCTTAGTTACTATGCAGTGATGGAGAGTTGTTTGCTAGCTGGCACTTGGCAGCTCAAATCCAGGAGCAGCTTTTTAATGCAATGTGTGCTTTCCAGGGCTGAGAGGGATTCCTGGCACAGTTTATTTCTGGAATTTACACTAAGCCTAGGCATGCTCAGTCTCTCCTCCCTTGCATAGTGAAGGGTGCTCAGAGAATTTCTCCAGTACCATGACATCGCTGGACATTTTGCCGCAGAGGCAAAATGAAGCCAGCAGCAACAAGGGAGCACTTTAAAAGCAGAGGAAGGAAAAACACTTGTAAAATTCCTGAGATAAGCCACAAATATGAGGAGGTTGTGGAAGGAAAGCCTGCCTTGAAGTTCCTTGGAATGCCATTAGCAAATACATTTCTGCTCACCCTATTACCACGTGTCATAGTCACTTGACTGGTTTGTACTGGTTTTGGCTGGGACAGAGTTAATTTTCTTGGCAGCAGCCTATATGGTGCTACCTTTTAGGGTTTTGATGAAAATTGTGTTGATAATGACATGGGTATGTGTCAGCTATTGCTGAGCAGTGCTTACACAGTGTCAAAGCTGCTTTTGCTTCTCACATTGATGCACCAGTGAGTGGGCTGGGGGGTGGGCAGGAGGTTTGGAGGGGACAGACATGGGGCAGAGCTGACCTCTGTGACAAAAGGGACATCCCATACCATACAACATAATGATCAGCAATAAAAGCTGGGGACTGGCCAGGCACTAGTTGGCTCAAGGACAGCAATTGCTATTTCTTGCATCAGTTGTCTTTCTTGTGTGTTTTGGGGTTTTTTTTGTTATTGCTTTGGTGTGCATGCATATGTGTTTCTGGGGTTTTTTTGTTTGTTTCTTTTTTAGTTTCCTTCCCTTTTTAGTTATTAAACTGTGTTTATCTCAACCCATACATTTTCTCACTTTGCCCCTCCTATTCTCTCCCCAACCCATGGTAGGAGTGAGCAAGCAGCTGTGTGGGGCTGAGCTGCCCACCAGGGCTGACACACAGACTAGGCTGTTACAACTCTTTGCAGGGCTGTACTGAAATCCAGGTGAGGAGATCCATATCAAAAACAAATCAGTATATCAGGATATTGAGATCACATTTGTAAAGAGCAGATGCTCCAGAAAATTCACAGATCATCATTTAACTTGCTGTGAATGCTTTAGACAACTCTGCTATTTCTCTGATCTCAAATCACCATTGGAAAGACCACACACTAA
Organism: Molothrus aeneus; assembly: GCF_037042795.1. Classification (NCBI taxonomy): domain Eukaryota; kingdom Metazoa; phylum Chordata; class Aves; order Passeriformes; family Icteridae; genus Molothrus; species Molothrus aeneus. The sequence continues at coordinate 93,171,676 of NC_089646.1, forward strand.
CTGAATGTATTTGCTATTAGGAAAGAATTATCCACATAGGTCTTCAGAATGTAATCAGTGATCTGCAAAGCACAAGTTTATGAATAACTATCTGCAGTTTCTAATCTCCAGCCCACATTTTGATCTCAATTACAGATGCCTCCCAGTCAGGGGAGCAGAAACAAGATCACATTATTTAAGGCAGGACGTAAAGATTGCAAATAGAAAACTGTATGACTGACTGTAATATTCACAGTTTACAAACTGTGTTTTTCTGTCAACAGTATAGGTCGAATGGTATTATTTCTGTTACCCCTCTGGACAATTTACATAACAAACTAGTACAACAAGAACAACTAATTTCACAATCAGCCTGAAGTTTGCTTTTGGCATAGGAGCACCAGTTCTCATCAAGTTCAAGTGCTTAAATGATCTCTGAAAATAATTACTGGTTACCTCCACAGGGGAATAATGAATTTTGTTAAAGATTTCTGGGAGCATTTTTCCCAGTCACCAACCTCGGCTGTCTTTTTCTGTAACACCATTTCTCAAAAATAAAGAATATATTGGCTTATTATGAGTATGTGCAGTAAAACAAAGCAGTGTCAGGGACAAGCTGTTCTTCATTTCAACAGAAAGGATCCATTTAGCAGCCTTCAGTCTGCCCCTAAGTGGTTAATGTAGTGTTCAGAACAGGTTTTTATTACCCTTTCTTCCTTCCCTGCCTCACTGCACACACACTTTTTTTTTTTCCCCCTGCAACTTGATGCTTTTGGTTCCTTTCACTGTGTATTATCTGCTGCTGGCAGTAATCTTAGCTCTTCATCTGACAGCAAAATTATGAGGTGCTCAGTACAAGATGACAATTTTCCTTCCCTCATTCTAATTCATTCGTGCCTCCATCAAGGAATCAGCATCATCTTTTCAACACATTAACAGCTCTCTGCTGATAGAAAGCATTAGTCCCCCATTCTTCAGCAAGAGGTCAAAAATTATTTTTGTTTTGTAACAACCCATTAAATTTTGTGCTTTGGAAAATTCCATTGCTCTCTGATTTCAAACAGCTAGGCTGCTGTCTCAGTTGGCACAGAAGGAAGAGAGGGTTTGCTTGGTGAGACACCAAGTGACACAGGCAGCTAAAATTCTTTCCAAGACAGGACCATAGTCTACCACCAGCCTGGTTGATTACTTTGGTTACTTGTTTGCTTTTTCTTTTTTTTTTTTTTTTGGCCTACTCTCTTCACTCTTCATTTTGATATTCACACAGAGGCTCCTGGCATTGTTTTTCTACCTTTAAAATAGTTTTTAGCTAAATGAAATGTTGCTGGAAGCTTTTGAAAGTGGCAAGAATCTGGGTTTATATATAACCAGAGAAGATATAACCTATTTCTGTATTCATGGCATGGCTTTATTCAGTCTCCTATACAGCTGAACTTATCTGCGTAGACAAGTGATTCTCTTATTCCCAGGTAGCTTCATAACAGGAAACCTTGGTCAGTGTTACACACACTCATTTGCATTCAGTGTAGCAGAAGCTGAAAATCTTTCTCAGAAAACTTGCATTTAATTGTTCAGTGAGCATGGTTGTGTTTCTGATGGGTGATAGGACCTGAAATGAGCCTGGCAGCAGACAGAGGGGCTGTGCTGACCCTGCCAATGTCCCCAGGCTCTGGAGCAGAGCCCAGCTGACCAGCTCAGTTCAAGGACACATAAAGCTGGCATTGATGCTCCTTGTGCTGCAAACAGACTATATGGATATAGGGGTTTTCTTACCTTTCTTTTAATTGTAGCACTTGAAATAAGTTGAAACCAAAGTAAGCGGAACTAGAGATGGAAACAACCTGGTTAAAAATATCCTATATAATGAGTATGCAGTAAAATATGCATACTGCAATATTTGCAGATAGGGCTGGGAGGAAACCGAGGTAGAAAACTGTGGTGAAAATAGAAGTTGAAGAGCTAATTCAGCATTCACCTTAGTACTGTCAGAGCCCTGGCAGAGAAATCAGCAAGACTCCTGAGATCTGCAGCAGCAATAGCAGAACACCCAAAGGACAGGTTTTGAGAAAGAGAAGCCCATTCCTTTGGGGCAGAGGTGCACAACGGAAAAAAATCCACTAGCATTTTGAAACTGTTGAGGAGATCCAGCATTCTTCTAATCCATGTGCCAGCCACAATTGCTTCATGCCTCTCCAGGGAGTTTTGAGGGGTTCCTGATGAGGAGTATAGCCCTTCTGCCCCTTGCTGAGCACAAACAGTCTGACACAAATCAGGCTGACTGCTCCTTTCCAAGGGCAATGTTGTAGGCACATTTCCCAGGAAACTAGGAGCTCTGTGAACCTTTACTTTATTACTGCTACCTTGGGAGTAACTGTATCTATTTCCAGTTTTACATCAGACAGCATCTGAAATCAATGTTCTTTAATAAACAGTAAAATGTGTGTTGTCATCATCTCCGGGTTAACGCAAATACAATTAGACCTTTGGCAGACCTTTTTATGCTCTACCTGCACCTAAGAGTGATCTTCAGATTTTGTGCCATGTTGTCCTGTACTGTTGGATTTAAGTATTCAGCTGTGATTCAGCAAAAAGAGGGAAAAAACTGCCACAAACACAAAGACTTCACTCCTCCTCACTCTTCCCAGCTGCACACACCCAAGCGACTCATTTCCTTTCCCAGCAAAGGAATTAGGCCCCCGCAAAGCTGTTATTTCCAAAACAAGGATGTTCAGCCATAAAACTTTTGCTTTTTTTTGTTAGGGAAAATGTGCCAGATGTCCTTGCTGCACAAGGGACAAGCCTGGAGATGAGCACACAGCAGACACCAGTTAGTTTAGGGAGATGCAATATCTGCCAATGTATTTAATGCAGCACATGCCAGTGCTCTGAGTGCAGAATGTGCCAAAGCTGCTGAGCTGTGAGACAGCAGGAGATGCTCACCCCAGGGGATGGAAGCTGCCCAGTGAAGTCTTTTGAGTTCCCTGTAGTACTTACACAAAGTAATCTCTCCTGAAGCAACTTCCTGCTTCACCAGACTTACGATCCTCCTTCTCTTTTTTTCCAAGGGCATTAAATTATCATTTGCTTCTCATTCCCTTGGATGACCCACCTAGTTTATGTTAATTCCCTTGTGAAGTGCAGCTTCTCCCTAGAGACCTTTCACAGAGCTTGCAATGTTTTCCTGTGTACCAATAATTTCCCCATGAAATAGGCTTGATTTGAAAGAGAAAGTGTTTCCTTGAGCTGCCAGCTCAGTCAAGTCTCTAGCAGCTGAGCTGGCTTTCTTCCACCTTAAGCCGGAATGACGCTAGTAATCAAGGGTCGTGCTGACAAGTTCCCGGCTCCGGCTGCGCCTGTGTGACCGAGTGGCCACCAGCTGACGCTCTAAGTGACAGCTTGCTCTACCTGGTGGCTCTGACACATGGGGGAACCCACGGCAATGAAGCTATCAGAGTTGATGGCGGCCAGTGCTGCAGAGGGGTGCTAAGAGGCAGGAAAAGCACTTAAGACTAACTAAGATCTGGAGATACCTACTCAAGTGAAAACACACCATCTTTAATTAATTTTCAGAGTGTGAATGCACTAAAAGACTATCTTGCTGAGGACTGGACAGAAAAAAAAAAAAAAATTCTCCCCTTTACAGCTTTTTCCAAATATGTAAGAAATCCCAAAAGGAAGACCAAAATGCCTTCCTCCTCTCTAATATGACACCATGGAACATAAATTCATGCATATTCAGACACAATCTTACAGGGGAAAAAAATATAGCAGCACTGAAAGAGGCAGTTCAGAATGCCACTAAATTACATGTGCCATGTAATTTGTATTTTTCCTCTTTGGCAAATCAGTGCTATTCTCTCCTGCTAGCACTCAGTGTTGGTACTTGAATGCTGAACCACCACTCAGAGCACATGGAGTTCACCCAGGGAACCCAGAGGGAATTCAGTGTCCATTAGCTAGGGTAAAAGGGAAAAATGTCTTTGCTATGTTTCAGCTGGACTGCTGAATTTCTGCTAGGATTTCTGAGGACAAAAATGCTGTTTATAAAGCATCAGTTGGCAAGAAGGTGTTTCATTACTGAAGCACAGTGGAAAAATCTGGCTATTTAACAGACGTGTAAATGCTGAGCTTTTTGAAAGCCTGACTTTGCCTTTTTTGTCACTGTTTTTTTTTTTTTCCTGCCACTTGTTATTCTGAAGTGTTAAGTGTTTCTGGATGTGTCTCTAAAGCTTCTTGTTTTTTGCTGATCTTTTTCAGATCTTCGTTAAATAGAAACACGTTGAGGAGACTGCAACTTTTTAATATATCTCATAAAAACTGAAATACTGCATGAAAATAACAATGAAATTCAGTTTTTATTTCATTCATTAGCTATTCAGGAGAGCCGTGTATCTAATATTACAAAGCATGTATGTGATCTCCTCACAAGATGAAAAGGAAGATTTTGCAGTTGAGTTTTAAGCTTGTCCTTTGCATTTTCTGGCTTTTCGTTCTCTTTTTCCCTAACTGCTCTTGCTCCTGGAGGAGCCATAACTTTGCTTCAGCTCTGCTTGAGAGCAGTATAGCAGCCACTGGTTCTTCTCGTGAGTAAGGAATGACACCTTGTGGCTGCAAAGTGCCAAAATAAAAATAATCCTATTACATTTTGAATCATCTGTCCATTGCCTATAAGACAAAGTTTTCTTTAACTATAATTTCTCTGAGGAGCCAAAGAAATATCAGTATAAATATGGGTTTGGGCTTTTTCATTTATGTTTTTATATGGTTAAGAACAATTTAATTTCCTGTCTCCCAGGGAGAGAAAATAGCTTTGGAGGCTTTGCCCACCTAGCAGCCAGACACAGTTTTGTACTCCAGCCTGACTGTCCTTCAGGAGAAGTTAGCTCGAGGGTCATCTCACTGGGAGACTTCACTCCTAGTCCTTTGCAGGAATTTCAGGAACAATTTTTCTCCATAAAACCATTTGCAAGGCCAAGCAGGAGTAGGGTGATCTCCCAGCAGACTTTTCTGAGACTATTAGCTCTGGTCCCTAGCCCCTTGTCAGACCTTTGCAGGGCAGACCTTAGCCTAGGGAGCAGAAGAAGTGTGTGAGAGTGTCATCCTAATCTAGGGAGTGGATGAGTTTTGGCTTCAGCATATTGTTTCTGCTTCCACCATAAAGCTTAACAAATGACCTTTGAGATTCTCTTTAAATCATTGGTTTCTTTATTGTCCTACTACTAGCAAAAAACATGGCTCAAAACCCTTTTAGTTCAAGAAAATGGAATGTAATGGGCTTGAAACACCCCTCACTCCAACCTGGCATTTCTGCCTATGTGGCTATTTATTTTTATTGTTTAAATTGCACCAACTCCTAGGAACTCAGTGTACTGGGCTTTGTACTAACAAATATTAAAAGATAATGCCCTCTGTGTCCACATAGTGGACAAGAAGTATCAGGTAGGCAAAATGGGTTACAGCTGATTATGTGTGCTGGGAAGACAAGAGCGAAAGAGGGAAAACAGGCATTTCTGCTCATCCATTGAGTTTAAGTGATGTCACATGAGAATGATTTGTACCTTCAGCATGGGAAAAGTGAATTTTGAGCAGAGATGCCAGAGAGGGTATGTCTAACTTCTTCAGGTATTGGCTGAAAGCTTTGCCCAAGTAAAAAAAAGAGAGTGAGGAAGACAATGCAAATCATCTTCCTGCTCTTGGAAAGGTCACTGGGATAGTCCAGAGGCTGGCAATGAAAGTGTTACCTGACTCAAGCTCAGTCTGTTTTGCCCATGCAGAGGGCATAACTTCTCCCAAAGTACAACAGTCATCTCTTAAAGATGCCCAGGGGAAAGAAATCACTGACTTTTCATGTGTGACCATTATAATGATATAAATGGCCACTCGTCCACAGTGACAATATCAGATACTTTAATCCATGCAACAAATGAAGTCAGACAAACCCATTTTTGAGCTCTGTTCCTTTTTGGGCTTTAAGATCAGCTTTTAATGATCCTTTATGAACTTAAGAGCTGAAAGACTCATCCAAACCTCTTTCCTAAGCAAAGGGCAATGTTTGTTCTGGACTTCCAGTTTGGATGATATGCTTTGCATGAATATTTAGCTTGTGGCAGGAGCCCTTTTGGACATCACGTATCATTCCAAGATACACAAACCTTTCAAAGCACAGCTGGAAAGGACCCTGAAGAATGTAATTTGAACCAATATGAACATGGAGTTAGATCAAACACCCTCCAGAAGCCCCTTTAAATCCTAATTTTTCTATCATTCTCTGAGCAAGCTGTGTGACATGTCAAACCAAGACTCAGACCAGAAAGCTGTCCATAAAGCTGTGATCAAGAACTTCATTTTGAAGGGAAACTCAAGCCTAATTCACAGTTTATTTACATAATGATGCAAGTGCTATCATGCTGCTGGAGGCCGTGGGATGCCTCTTTTTGTAATTTTATTACAAATATCTGGAACACAATTTTCAAGTTTCAGCTTTTGAAGCCTGAAGGTTTCAGAATTTCAGAAGGAAAAGAATGTGCCTGTGGATTGGGGCAAACTACTTTTGAAACATGATTTTTCAGACTCAATGATTTGTTTGTATTTTCTGGATGACCACTGGTGTGCCTTCACAGCAGTGCACCGAGTTCAAGTCTTTGATTCTCTGCAATAAGCCTAAAAGATTATTTTTATACAGTCATTTGTTTCAGAGGGGAGCAAGGTGGGGCAGAAACAATGCCCAGAAATGTTTAATCAGACATGCTTTTCTAAGGCAGTCAGTTAGTAAAAGCATCTAGGTCATGAGCCAGTGGAAGAAAAAGTTTCTGTCGAGCTATGGAGTAATTTGAAGCCATTTGCCTGCTACCTGGTCTCTTGTGCAACCTCAGTTTGAGAATACAATAGGTTAGAATACAGGTTTAGATTTTCTTAAGCTTTGAGTCATGCCATTAGGGTCTCTATCAGATTTATAAAGGCAGAAATCATGAAGGAAAATGACTGCACTGGGACTCCATGTAATATTACCCACAAGAGGTGGTGATTCTTAGTTTATGTCCATTCCAAGGGGTGAGCAGCACCTTCTGACAGGATTATTAAGACAGACAAATTATCTTAAGGACTAATGAGAGGTAAATAATCACTCATCTTTAAAAATATTAGACTAAGTGCTACCTCTTTCTCTGGTTTAAGGTAACCAAGTATGTTATAATTATAGGGAATAATTAACCCCTCCTTATTCTATGGAATATTATTAAAATTTCTGGAAGCACAGTAATAATCACCATTATATAAATATGAAATCTCAATCTGAGGAAATATATTTACTTATAGAAAGTCAATTGCGAAGACTGAAATGCAATCAGGGTGTGAGCTTCCCTCATAGTCCCCGATATGGGACTATATACCATGGTGCTTGCAAGAGCATAACTCTGAAAAAGAAAGACATAAATTTCTGGCCTGTGAAGTTCCTGTAGTGTTGTGTTTGATACTGGAGTCATAATTGCCAAAAGGTAACTTTAAAGAGGAAAATGCAGAATAATAAAATATAGTCAGGGCTGAAGAAAACAGCAATGTGTAAGCAATCAGTATATATGAAAAGGAGTAAGAGGAGAAGAAATAGTTACAAAAATAAAGAGTACAGCTAAACCTAGGAAATTTGAGATAAAATTAACAGGCAAGTTGATTAGCAAAGCTATCAAAAATGATACTTTAAAAGAGTAAGTAAGGGAGCAGGTTTCAAAGGAAAAGACTGAAAGCAGCTCAATAAATTTGGGAATGGATATCACTTAAAATCATACTTATTCTTAATTAAGAGGGCTTTAGAGGAGACCTATTTATCTAATAAAAGCATTCTAATAAAGTGTTCCAAAGGTGTTTAACAGACAAAACTTTGCCATGTACTTTCTGGTGTTCCGTTTGGGTGCACCTTTCCAAGTAGGAAGACTACAGTAAAGTCATACTGGGAGCTTCCATTTGAACCCCACTCTCACAGCAACTCCTATTTTAGGCCTCCTTCTTTGCAGAAACACAGTCCTGTAGACCGTGGGTTTATCCATCTGGAAGGGTTTTGCAGCTGGTTTAGCTCTCACACCTGTGAAAGGATACACAGCCTGGAAGCCTGGCTTAATGGACCGGGTTTCACTGCTCTGGGCCACTTTCTGTGGAAAAGTTTTTTTCCACTTTTCAGTGAAAAAAAAGGAAGTTTAGGAAAAGATTAAGGAAACAACAGAATTTTGCCTGAAGTACAGTATTTATTTATTGACCCATAAGTGGTGCAGCTGTATTTTCTGTTTGATGAGTAAAAGCTAAGATAAATATTTCAAGAGGTATGACTGTCACGCCTCCCACCGTTATTCTGGGCCAGCAACCTAGTTTGAAAGCTTTTCTTTTTTTCCAGAGGTGAGCTTCCTGCAGTGTTTCTTACTCAAATCTGTGTATGCACATGGGAAGCATTAGATGATTTCTAAATCATCTAAATGTTTTATGCATTGTGGCAGGTCCTGCAGGATAGTTGAGCACAGAACAGGAAATCTCTTATAGCTACATAAAAAAAACTTCTCTGTGTACAGTGGTGTGCCCAATTTATTGGCAACAAAATCCAAATGCTTGCCAACCTTTGAAATTGTTTCTAAAAATATTTAATATATATGGGATCATCCAGTTGAGATTTCTGGAATGATTAATCCAATTAATTTTAGAAGAAATTGCCTGCAGGCCAACAAGCAAAATGCAAGAAGAAAGCATTAATTAAGATCACATACTGAGCTTTAAATAATTAGAAAGAAAATATTGCGTCCCCAAACACAAAATTTATCCATGGTCTCTCTGTCTACCATGGTCTCTCTGTCTATCCATGGTCTACCCTTTAAAGAGTATATGAAATTTACATCATGCTTTTATTATAGGGTGAATAAGCCTGCCATATCTTCTTATTTAATACAGAGCTGCAAGAGGCAGTCAGCTCATTTAGCAATGAAGAAAACCGAAAGCTTATTTTCCACATATTTTTTATAATACACATTGATGTCATGGCCCCACTGAAATGTGCAGCTGGAGGAGAGCACAAGTGGGAGGAAATAACTGCAGCTGGAAGCAATTTCTCCAGCATCATGCCTTGGCCTGGTCAAGGCTGATTTGGGCCCAGAGCAAAGTGGTCATTTAAAATCATATGTAGAAAAAAGTGTCATTCTGATCACACTTTTCCTTGTGAGAAGCTCTAGAACAACAACCACCTCCACTGAGGGCAAATACTACAGCCTGCACAGTCCTCTGATGGTACTATTGTGGAGAAATTACTTATTAATGCCACAGTCATACAAGATTCCCAATCCCAGCCTTGACATATCAATGTGCTACTCCTTACAGGTTTCAGTCAGCTCTTGATGAGGGCTGGAATCACTCTTTTCAACATGAAGCCTTCAGAAGGTTAACTGTCACAGCCAGACTGAGGAAGACAGTGGCTATCACAAATATTTGCAGAGCAATACCAATACCAAGCCTACTACAATTGTTTAAGCCCCCATTTCACCTCTGGCAGAACAACTCACAATGTTAGGTCCACACCATCTACCCAAGATAATTGCAAATGGGCAGTTGTACAGCTAAACCAACATCTAAACCTAACCTACAGCTAAATACACATCCATTTAGCCATTGCCTTCATTTTTAATAAAAAAGTCATTGAAAGTATTATCTTAATTCTGCAGGGTAGCTCCAAATTTCAGAGGGTTGGAGAGCCAAAAGAAAAGTGATTCTCTATTAACACCCAGAGCATGGGTGAGGACCTGAAGGCTGCATTTCAATCCCACTCCCTGATTTGGGAATGAGAGGTCAATGCCTTGCCATAGCTCAGCCATGTCCCAGAAAGCACCTATAGACAGAGGGCAAACTCTCCAGGTAGCTTCTGATTTTGAACATCTGGGCAGTTGTAATGATTTCAGCAAGATATATTTCAAGAGAGAAAGCACTGTTGGACCTGACATGGTGGATAACACAGACCACCCCATCCCACCCCATCCCATCCTCCTTACACTGAGCCAGCTAGTGCAGGATAGGGTGGCTCAGCTCTAAATTAGAGGATATTATCAAGACATGAAGACTGACTGTATTCACCACCCATTAATTGCTTGGGCAAAATCCAACATCAAATACTTGCATTTAAAAATAAACTGGAAAATGTTCAGTTTCCGAACCGAAAGCCAGGAGGAACTGGTCAGTAGGTGGCACAAGAAGAGCACAGCACTGCACTGCAGTATGGCATCTGAGCGGCCAGGGATGTATCCCGAGCCAGCGATCCTGCCTTCCCCCGGCTCCCCCTTTGCAGTATTTATAAACCCTATTAGCCAGGGATTTAGCTAACTGAATCATTGCACTGAAGCACAATAAGTGAGGGGCTTAAGTGGAAGCTTTCTCTGAAATGCTCCTCATTCCATCCCAGAGTGTATTGTGTACTCTTGACATCCACTAATATCACTTCATCACTTCTTTCAAGTATTAAACGAGATTGAAAACCAGGGCACAACAAAACAGAAGTTTGACATGCCAAAGTAAAATGCTCTAACATTTAGCAGGGTTATGGTTTGCTATCTTGAAAAGTTCTTTTGCTTACATTGCAGTCAGAGCACCTCAAAGTCTTTTAGAGTGTTGGGAGGAGTATAGCCACACAACAGATCCCTTCTGCTGAGGAAAAGGTTTCATGCACTGTGTTTGTTTACCAGCAGCATGTTAAGGAAGAAAATAGTGGAGCCACATGTCAGGGCTTGAGGCAGGAGTTTGTGGTTGTCATGATCTGCAGGAGGTCCCTGTCTTTCCAGAGGAACAGCAGCAGCTGCTAGACAACCACATTGCACTGAGAGGTCAATGGCAAGCATCAGATTGAGCAGTTATATTTAACCTTAGGAACTCTGTAATGACTAAAAGATGTTGCCTTTGTTGGCTGATGCCTTCATTAGCTGCTGCCAAGGTTTTTCTTGTAGGTTGAAGTTACAGGAGCACCATGACTGGGTGCAAACCAGCTCAACAGCTCCTATTTCTTCCGTGTGACTGCATGTCTCCTCCTCTCCACCAAGGTTTTAAAGGAAAATGCAGAAAGACACACATGCTGAGTGCCCTGCCTTGTGATTCTGACATGTCATCATTCATTTACAGGAGGAAAATTGAAGGGGTGGTGGTGTCAAAAATGATGTGCATAATTAAGCTTTTCTGAATCTCTCCTTTGCACTCTGGTGCCAGAGGACTGCACGCAAATCATGCAGGATGTTATGAAAAAATAATACTGAATTGGAACCAACCAAGTGTAAAAATTAGGACTTCTGCCTACTCTAAGGTAAAATACATCCACAAATAGCCAGTTCTAAGCTTAGGTGAGTTTGTGTTTAAAAAAAAAAAAGAGGAAGACAGGAAGACAGACAAACATCAAATACTGAAGAAAACAAGCTATCATCAGCACAAATATACTTGTCATTGTAATGTATTTTCCTTAAACAAGCAAAATTGAATCCTACCTAGCCCATCTCTTACATTATTCTATTTGCCTGTACAGTTCTAAAAGGACAATTATAAGCAGTATTAAAGCATAAAACACACCAAAGCTGTCATACCTTTCTCACTTCAGGTCTAATTTCTATTTCCAGCCCACACATTCCTGCTGTTATATCTCATTTATTGCTGCAAATTATGTGCATCAGCATCAGTGCAAGTAACTGATGACACTGAGATCACAGCTGTGCTGAATTCTAATCAAGAAGTGAATTTTCACCACCTAAAGTCCCCTGCACTCCTATTTCCTTCTTCCTCAAGTAAAAGAGGACAGGAAGCCTAATTCTGAGATATAATTTATTAAAGGCCTGGAAATATGCTGGGATTGTCAAAGTAGCTGAAGCTGGACATGGTGACCCAGGAATCCCTTTCACTCTGGTACAGACAGCCACAATTTCAGCTCACTCAAGCATCATTGGATGAGTCTTTCTTGATAGAAAGGGTGATGGTGCCCATTGAAATACTGGAAGCAAGTCTCTGTGGAATGTAACCTGGGTCAGCTGTTCCCTGTTATGCCAGCAGTGTTGCCCACCACAGTATGTGACCAAATCACTCTGACCAGTCTCCAAATGCACAGTGACACAATACTCAGCGTGGATTCTTCATATTTTTCAAAGTGTTTCTGCACCATCCATTCCTTTTCATTTCTGATCAGCTCCAAATGAATAGTCTGACATGACTGTTGCTTGGCAAAATGTAATGAGTGTCTGTGGAATTTCATATCTTGATTTGACAGTGATTTGTGGGTTTAGTTGTAAATCTCTAGGCTGCTTGGGGTTGTCATGCAGAATCCAGTGTGAATTCCCAGTGTGGATGAGTTATGGGTTCGTTCCTGGGGTTTAATGTAATCTTCAGGGGCAAATAACACTGAGTTTTTCATATTCCCCGTAGGGATTCAAAATGCTACATTTAGTCTGGATCAGGATTAATCAAAAGAGCTTTAAAACGAAGCTCAAATGCATCTGCTGGGCTTTACCTATCATTACAACGAGAGCACAAGATTTACCTGCCTATGTCAAGGGCAAAAAATCAACGATGGCCCTTTGGATGACCCTGCTGTGAGCTTCAAATGGCAGGGAAATCTGAAACCTGGCCATCCACCACTCTCCAGTTACACTGGTGCATGTGGCAGGCCTTGCTGTCCTCGAGTCAAGCCTTCAGTGATCTCAGCTGTATGTAGCAAGGGAAAAGCTTCTGGAATCCTGGCTAGGATACAGCCTACACATTTACAACACAGCCTATGTACTCCAGACCCACAACTTAGATTCACTCTTGCCTTTGTTGGCTGCTTGCCTAGTAAAAGGTGTGCAGTATGTTGGGGGGGGGGGGGGGTGTGAACTCTTTCTTGTGATATAGGGAACATTTAAAGTAAACCCTACAAAGGTATTTGTTAAGGCAAAGCTTAAAGGTTTGAGAGCAGGGCCTAAATTGCCAAATGCATGTACAGACTGGGGAATGAGATGCTGGAAAGCAGTGCTGTAGAAAAGGACCTGAGAGTTCTGGTCAATGGGAAGTTGTGCATGAGTCAGTGCCCTGGCAGCCAGAAGGGCCAAGCCTGTCCTGGGGGCATCAGGCCCAGCATCACCAGCCAGGCAAGGGAGGGGATTGTCCTGCTCTGCTCTGCACTGGGGCAGCCTCACCTCCAGTGCTGGGGACAGTTCTGGGTGCCACAATATAAAATATTAAACTATTAGAGCACATCCAAAGGAGCGAAATGAAGATGGTAAAAGGCCTTGAGAAGAAGTCATATGAGGAGGAACAGAGGTCACTTGGTCTGTTCAGCCTGAAGAGGGGATTCTGGACAGACCTCATTGCAGTGTATGGCTTCTTCATGAGGGGAAGAGGAGCAGCAGGCACTGATCTCTCCTCTGTGACAGGATCTGGGGTAATGGGCTGAAGCTGTGTCAGGTGAGGTTTAGGCAGGATATTGAGAAAAGATTTTTCCCCCAGATGGTGGCTGGGCATTGGAACAGGCTCCCAAGGTAAATGGTCACAGCACAAAGCCTGACAGAGTTCAAGAAGTGCTTAGGCAATACTCTCAGGGACCTTGTGTGACTCTTGGGGATGGTCCTGTGCAAGGCCAGGAGTTGGACTTGATGGTCCTTGTGGATCCCTTCAGACTCAGATTATTCTGTGAAGTTGTATGGTGGCATGAACTCATCAGAGAAGAAGACTTTTAGTTATGTTACAAAACGTGTGCCTCAGGCAGCAGTGACAGTGTTGAGAGAGTCACTCTGGGAATCACTCTGGGAATTACTTTGGGAATTGTATTTTGTATATAGCAAAAGTGAAATTAGATTGTGACAAATGCTGATCACCCCTACCAGTGCAGCACTGACACTGACATGCAAAGCTGTATTGCCCACATGCTCCTGTTTCCTCAGAAGGCAGCAACAGGGCTGACGTTTCAAACGCGGGCCATGATGTTGTGACCAGAGTGCACATGGATTTCTGCAGGGCTCCCTAATATCTATGGATCTCTCCTGGTTCCAGGGTGCCCGCAGCACAGCACCTGCAGACTTACACGTGTAAACTTCTGGGAAAGGCCCCGTTCCTGCCAGGGCGCCTTCCCCAGCCCAGGGGGCCGCTCGCCCCTTGCCTCCCCCGGAGCTCGCTCTCCCCAGGGACTGGTGCCGGTGCCGCGGCTCCTCCACGTCGCAGGAGCTCACGTAGACACCGGGTGCGGAGAATCGGGATGAAATTACCTTCATGCATAAAACATGGCATGGCGACAAAGGGACGGCAGGGCCTCGGCGGCCGCCCGCCGCATCCTGCCGGCGGCCCGGAGGCTGGCCGGGGGCTGCCGCAGGTTTGCCCGGCGGGGAGTGGGCCGTGCCCGGTGGCCCCGGGGACGGGCGGCCCGCGGAGCCATGGACCTGTCCCCGTGCCTGCACTGGGTGCGGACGCGGCTCTGGCGCTGCGGGGTCAGGCGGAGGCAGTTCTGCAGTAAGTGTCGCGTCTCAGCTCCCCGCGCACCCCTTCCCTCCCCTTTGCCTTTGCCCTCAGAGCCTGCGCCCATCCCACGGCCGTGGAGAGAGACCCTGAGCCGGGCTGAGCCCACCTGCCCTCCCCAGGCCCAGGGCTCGGGGCCTGGCTGCTGAGGGCACGGCCATGGCTCTGTGGCACCTTCAGCCCTGCAGCTGCGGGATCCTCGTCGGGACGGGTTGCTTTGAAAGGGCCCCTGCCTAACACGGTTGAGCACTTTTCCACTTTTCTAAGAGAGTTTGAAGACGGGATGGTTTGTGCGGTGAAAAGGGAATAAGGAAAAATGCACATTAATACCCACTGTTTTGGGGTTTTTTTTTTTACCAGCTGAAGGAATATATAAAAAAAATCTGATTGAAAAGAACATAACCAGATCAGTGATTTGTGAAGTCACAGTGCAGACAACACTCTGAACCTGCCCACTCCTTTGTCTGGTTAGAAACCATGCACATCACTGATGTATATATGTGTGTATGTATATATACATACACATACATGTATATAAATGTATATAGAGCCTTACTGCAGGTTGCTGGGATATATTATTCACCATCTCACCATGGTTTTACTGGAGGTAGTTTGCTTGCCTTCCCTGACAGACCATATATATGGAGATCCAGCCACTTCTAGCTGATTTATTCAGGCTCCCTTTCAGCTGGCAACTTGGAAAGAAATACTGCCAGCAGAGACACAAGAAAGGGCAGTGTATCTGTGACAACTGGGGAAACAGAGGGGATTTCTTTGGTTCAGTCAACTGTAGTGTCTTATCACTCCTGAGGAGATGCAATGCAATGGCTTGGGAGGATGGGCTGGGTTGGCCAGCCAAATGAAGCATCCTCTCTTCCCATCAAGGTGATATTTTGTGAAAGGGATCTTGGAATTAGAATGCCATTAGGAATACACTCCAGAAGAATTAATATGATAAAATGAGCATGCTATCTGTCAACTCTGTGTGAAGTTCATGCCATTTCAGTATCTTAGTTTAGCCATGGAGATAACAAGGTCTGTTTGAATTTTTCTAACTCATAGCACGGCAGTAGAGACACAAAGCTCTCACAACTACCTTCCTAAATATTGTTTTGCCATGAAATCAACTCCAGTGTGCCTTTCAGATGCAAAATATTACCAGTAGATGTCAGTAAGACTGATTTTCTTGGTTGTCAGTTGACTGTAGGCTGTGTTCACTGGTTTTCAATGCTTGCTTCTTTGTGAGTATTTTGGTCAATTTTCTGGCTGTTAATGAAGTATAAAAATAGACAGTTTTGTTTCCTGTCCACTTAGGATTACATTCACCTTTTCCATATGAAGTTCCCTACTCTTCAAAAATATGTATTTGGCAGATAGTTTGCAAATGTGTATGGAAACTTCTTACCACAATATTCACTTTGAGCATTAATTATCTTGTGAATACATATGTTCCTTACTTGTGCTGTCCTGTGAGTTAATAAGAACAACTGCCAAATGCACCACTTAGCTGGAGCTCTAAGAATGAGAAATTCGAGAACAGCAGATGCTCTGAATAATTGAAGGAGGTTTCTTTGGTTGACAATGGTGCTATCTTTGCACATCTCTCAGAGCCTCTCTTTTTAGCTGGCCTGTGCCTTAGGGAAACATTGCAGCACTGAACCAAAAGAACGGGGATAAAGATTTTTTTATTTTTATTTCTTAATGAGTCTGAAAAATGCTAATCACTCAGAAGAGTGTTTGTTTGCTTTGTTACTAGAAATAACTTCTGGCATCTTTAATTAGGTTGCTTTAGCCTGGATCAGTGAAGAAGCACAGCTTTCTGTGATCTGTGCTGAGGCCAGTCCTGAGGAAGGACTGCTCATTGCAAATTCCTTCTGTCCAGATTCAGCTTGTCCTCTTTAGCTGCCTTCTGCTGAGGCACTGAAGCAAAACTGCTGCTATTACAGGAGACATGTTAATCTTCTGTTTTAAAATGTGCAGTTTAGAATTAAAAACAAAACAAAACAAAAAACAAACAAACAAAAAAACAAAACAAAAAACCAAACAAACAAACAAAAAAAAAAACCAAAAAAACAGCCTAGTGAGGAAGCTACTGCTGGCTGGTTTTTGAAGTCTCTGAGCACAGGCTGTCGTTGTACCTCCTTGTTAAGGCAGCCATTCAAAGAAACAGCCGGGGGACTTTGCAGTCCGTCTGTGCCTGCCCTTGTGGCCTCATTTTACAGCCGAGTCCCTGAAGGAAGCTCCCTGCAGGCACGTGTACTCATGGCAAAAACACTGCTTTGAACAAAGGCACGTTTTCAAGCAGAGAGCAATAGTTTCCTCATTTTCCTCGCTGCCTGGCTGGATGTGGCTGTCCCTCCAACCATGGGGAAGCAACTGCAGCTGGCACCAGAGAAACCCTCTGAGAGGCTTCTGACATTCACAAAATTAATTCTGTTTTCACCTCGCAGCAAGGGCTGGTTCCAACAGGGAGACATTGGACACAGAGTGTAAGTTCATGATACTGCTGTAAAAAAATTATGCTGGAAATACTGAAATCTGCTTTTCCTCTGGACACTCTTGTGTCCATGCAGATGGAAAAACATTGAGAAGCTTTCCTGGAGAGGGTCATCCACAGCATCTCAGTCTCACTGGGCTCTCTGAGGTCTCATACAGGTTGGCCTGCTTTTCCTTCCATTTCCACTGTCCCAGACACACATATGGTTCATGAACCTTGTAGGAACATGAGGTCTCCAAGACTGCTGCGTGGCTGCCAAATTTGATTGAAGCTGGCCAGTGGGTTAAAAAATATTAATGATCACTGTGCATAATGTTTCCTTAGGAAAACAGGCTAATAGGTCCTGCTCATGCCAAGGTTGGAAGCTGAGCTTGGATCATGCTAGTAATAACTGCATGAAACAAGTCTTAAAATTGTGTTGTGAAGAGCCTGAAAAGCAGCTGTTTGCTGCTACTCCCCAAAATGTACTTGGCTTCTGGCCACCAATGCATGTTAAAGCCCTGGGGATCTGTGGGGAGAAGTTCCTCTGGGTTTGCCTGAACCTTAGCAGATGGGGTTTCCACAGAAAATATTAAGAATTCACACCGAGAAAAATGATTGTACGTCCCTGATGCTGGTCAGCAAATAGGGAAATTGTGCTGGCTGTGTGGCCCAGGGCTGTTTTGGATGCCGTTTGCTGTGCTGCCATACCAGCACAATACTCAGAGGCTGCAAGGTCTCTGGTTGTGAGTCGTCTCAGCAATTCTGCTGGGCTGGGCCCATCTGTACCTCTTCACATATTGCTGAAAGCATTTGGTGAAAAGGCAAGAGCTGGAGAAGCTGCAGCAGAAATATTTAGTGACTTGTTTAGAGCCGTAACCCTGGGTGAGGTTGTGGGGAAAGGCACAGGGTGTCTGCCCACTGCTCACCCCATGAGCACTGGCCACCCACGGCACTGTGTTGGGTCTGGGTCTGGTTCTGGGTCCAGGTCCATGTCTGGGTCCAGCCCTTGCCAGCGCTGACTGTCATCAGCACAAACTCATCCTGGAGTGCTGCCAGGTATCTGAGATCCAGCCATAGTGTTTATTGTGCAGGGTGGGCTTTAGAAGCTGTATCCTCTGTACTTTCACAACCTGTAACATTTAAGGCAAGGAATTGATGGCAAGCTTTAATGAAATCTCTTTAAGTATTCATCGTTAGACACATTTTCTCCTCCCAGCAAGACCTACTAAAGTAATGTTGTGAAGAGTCCTTTATTCTTTCTGATCCAAACTGGCTGTGCAATTTAGAAAGAAAAAGGTCTGCTTTGTATTTCAATTTGTTTCCAACTGAAAAAAAAAATCAATTGCCATGAAAAATCTGAGAAAAGAAAGAAACCAGGAGCAAAAATGTCATGTTTAAAAGAAAAATGGCAAAAGCATAATTTGTACATGAACTACATAGCCTCACAATACAAAAATTTACTTTATTTTGTGATATGTGCTATTGGTTTACAGAAAAAAACCCCAACATGTGAGTCACTGGTGTTAGGGAAGGAAGGCAAGAATATTGTTTATATTCATAAATGGAAATAATCTATAAGCTAATAGACGAGTCTGGATTTAAACCTCACTTGAATGGTAATTTTTAAAAAGTGTCCTGTTTGTCCTACTCATTCTTGGTAATAATGTAATAATTTTGAATTATGCTTTTGTTTTGGAAAAAGAGAAGGAAATTGTTCTCCCTGGTGGTCTAGTGGTTAGGATTCGGCGCTCTCACCGCCGCGGCCCGGGTTCGATTCCCGGTCAGGGAACCAAAAATGTCATGGTTTGATGCTGGTGCAATGCCAGTGCCCCCATGAAAATATATTTTCCCTATTGTCTGCTGTGAGATGTGACCAGGAATAGAGCAAAGCAGGGTCCAACTTCGAAATAAAGAAAAAGAAACTTTATTAACCTACAACTAGATGTAAAAAGAAACACACACAGAACTCAGAATGAAAACCCCCCAAAGACATTCCTTCTCTCCCCACCAAATTTCCAATACATCACAGGAGGATAAAACCTTGGATTCTCAATTCAGTTACCACCCCTCACTAAGATCACCAACTCTCAGTCCATCACCACCCTTCAGATAATCAATTCTCAGTTAATCAAGAAGAGAGGAGTCCCTCTTGTGCCATAGGCTTCCCCAGGAAACACAGTTGAGATTTCTTGTGTTTCCATGTCACACGTGGCACCGCCTGGAGAACCTTTGCCATCGTGACGTCTTCCTTCCATGTCCAGTGCTCTCACCACTGCACATGGACCAGAGCTGCTTCTAGCGTTCCCCTTTTAAGGATGCTTTGCCCAGTTCCAAAAAGGCACAGTGTCTCACTTTCAGGACACTTGTCTCCCCCAAATTCACCCCCTGCGGCCAAGGGGTCTCGAGAACAGAGATCTTCTTCTGCTTCACTGAAGACAGAGGGCACCACCACCCTCCTCACCCGTCGTCTCTGTTTATGCACTCCTTCACATAACAACACTGAACTCTCTTGGCTCCAAGCCATTGCCTCCCCCTATGCAGTCTTTGTGTCACAGGAAAAACGGTTCTGTCCATGGCTATACAAGAAAAATCCAACCAAAGGCCACTCCATCACCTCCTCCCACCTAAGATTATTCTCAACTTCTCTCGGACACCTTTCACTTGCACAAACTTGCATCACATTGGCCCATTTCCTCTTATCTCATCTCTATCTCTCTTCTCATTCAGCTCTAGGAGGATCAGCATTTGTAAGGTTTCCATCATCCAAGAAAAGGCTTAAAATCTCAGGCTCTGCCTGTCCAGAATTCCCATGCTGCCCTGCCAGGTACCTTTGTGCTGCACCCTCGCTGCACCCCCACTTCTCCTTCATGTGCTGCCAGCACATGATATCAAATTTCAAGGTGGCACAAGCACATGCACAGGCTCTCTCTCCCTCGCTGGGGGGGCTGCCCGATGCCTCTCAGTGCTCCTCCACTCTTCCATCCTGCAGGGGCCTTCACCTCCCTTCTCTGTCCAAGGCTCCGGCCTACCTCACCTGGCCGCGTGGCTTCCCTTTTCCTGCCCAGCCCGCAGCTGGGCAGGGGAGGTCTGACCTCTTTCACCAGAACCAAGAGAGAGTTTTCCTGAGAGTTCTCTGCTTTTAACCCCCTGTGTTCTCAGAGGCATATCCATGTCCTTAGTGGCCACACCAGGTGCCAATATTCAAATCTGAGAACCTATTGGTTTGACCACCAAACTCCCAAAAAACTCACTTCCTTTTCAAACCAGGACACCTGCAAAGGAGTAGACTTCATGTAATGTGGAACTTTTCTTCTTACCTCAGGGAAATGTTCTTTGGAAACACAGTGTTATGTACCTGAAGGCATGGGCCCTTCTAAGTGCTGTGATATTTGCGTGGGCAAAAAACCTTTCCTCAGAGGGGTCCTTTCAGAACCAGTGGAGATTGATGGATTTCAGAACCATCCAAGGCACAGCACTTTGTCTCATCAGACCTTTGACGTGTGGAAAGAAGAATGTGCAAGTATGAGTAATATTCACCCAAGGCTGTGAAAAACCTCTTCCCACAGAGCTTTTCTTAATTCCTACCCGTGCAATGCTTAGACTCCATCCTTCAATGACTGGAAAATCATAATGGGATTCAAGGTTTTGAATAATGATTAAAGTACTGAGTTTCACATCAGTAAGTCTTTCAAAACAACCTCAAGAACATTTGCATGGTTTGTTTTGTTTTTCTTAGTGTTGCCCCTCGACCATTCATTTTTTGGTGCATTTCAGAAAAGGTGGAACTTTGTTGTCATTATTCATTGCAACTGGGGAACCTGAGAGCTTAATGGTGAGTCTGCACCAGACCCCTGGCAGGGCAGCTGGTAATGAAAATGTAGTTGATAACTTTGTATAACATGCAATAATTCACAGGTACCAATATTAAGATTTCCAAGGAAATAGGTGATGACTGCAATTACCTGAGGAAAAGAGACAAAACCTTTGGTAACTTAAACCAGTAACAATAGTTATTTTATTTGCTGTGTTTTACCCTTTCCTTTAGAGGACTATGCTCTGCCTTATTATTAGATGCTTAACATATAAAGAAAACCTTAGCCTTTCTCAGCTGAATTATCAGCAAATCTGTTATCTCTCATGCAGAGCAGTAGTGATCTCATACTCAGCATCAGTTACAAGGTATTGTGGTGGGGCAATGGCTCTTTTGGGATGGCTCTACTGCTCCTCACTCTCATACAACACAAACTTACAGGTGTCCTGTGTCCTGTGAAGCCTTGTCAAGGATGCCTTGACCTTAGGAGGCAACTGCTGAGTGAAAGGAGGATGTTCAGTCACCAGCCTTCTCCCAGCACTTGTGGGTCTTATGATGAGCTTTACCTGTGTATAAAACAATATATTGTTTTATACAATAAACCAAACACTAGGGGAACTGCAAGGATATAACTCTGTGCAACAGCCAAATGTTTCCCTTTTTCCCTGCATTAAAAACTGGTATGTTCATAAAGTAAGGACTTCACTGTTCTGCTAGATATTAGTAAAACCCACAAGCCCTAGATTTCCAGAGGAAGCTGCATTACCTAATGCCTTGTGCTAAATAGCTTTTGTAAAATAAAATCCATACATAAATCCAAAGGAAATAAATCCCTGAGTGGGCCTAGGGCCAGGGCCATTTAAATCCCTCTTAGACTGTACTTAGGGGTGGAGTGTGAGCCTTGCACTACATGGGGGAGATGGGAACTGGCCCCACAGCAGAGTGCATAGCACAACCTCCAGGTCTGAGCATAACACCCTCAGCTCCTGCTCTGAAGACAAAGGGAATGGATCAATCTGGACATTTTGTATTGCCATATCACTGCTGCTGCTCTCCTCCCTGAGAACTGTGTGGGCCTCATCTAGTCCCAAAACTTAGATGGATAAAATTAGTCAAGATAAATCCCTCTTGCAGTGATCTTCTAAAGAGGGTTTCGACATTTTTTACAAAACAGGTAAGGATGTACCTGAAAGTAATAATAGTGAGCTGTTCCAAAGCTTGTCATTTAAACAGAGTGGTTATAGTGTCCACAGTACAAGCACCAGTGACTCTGTGCCAAATATAATGTCTGCTTTTGTTAAGCCTTTTAGCTCTGTTAATCCTTTTGATCAGAGTAAGGAGTGATATATTGGAAAACTATGTTGGAAAGCAAACAGAAAATTATGAGAAGGAACAGGCTATGCCTGTGCAGAGTGAAGGACATCGGGGCAGAAGAAATGCTCAGGACACCTAAGAGCCTTAAAAGCATTAATACAGTCACCAAGCATAGAGTGGTCACTACACTGAGCAGCTGGTTTGAGAAGTCCAGATAAAAGCATGTAACTTATATTTTAAAATATGACAAAGAACAAAATTTAGGCCTTGTCACATGAAAGCTTAAACCCAAACAGGATAAATGTGTCACTGGTGTAGACGCTGTGGCATGGTGTTTATGATGAAATGGTTTTTAGTACCTTGGGGATTATGATCCTGTGCCATAGGTAGAAGTTGTATTTCTCAAAGCTTCTGAGTGCTGGTGGCAGCTTTCCAAGAAAGACACCAAATCCTGAAGTCGTCTTTGCAAGTCACCTTCAACCAGCATGGGCTGCAGTCACCCACAGGTGAACTCTTGCACCTCTGCAAGAACTGGCTGTTCCTCTTGAGGAGAATCCAAGTTGCAGAAGTATTTGTAAAGCATTATATTAAATAATGGAAAGCAACTACTTTCTATGTGATGGACAGCTGTTGGGAATATGCATCATGCAAATTCTGGGAGGAAAACAGACCTCCAGTGACATACTACTATCATGCTATTAAAACTGAAAAATAGTTTTCACTTGGAGTTGCCAAATTTTCTGAAGTGAGCTTTTCACTTCTAATTTTCATATCTGTTATTTTACAAAGAAAATTCAGCAAACAAAAGGTGCTTTCATGTTTGTGACAAGCAAACCTCTCCATTTCCAAAAGTGTTGTGCTACTTGCTCTGATGCTGAAATCAAATTGCTGGGGCAAATGCTCTGCATGCAAACTAGCATATTCAAAAACAATACAGAAATGAAGCTCAAATTTCCAGTTTTGTTTTTAACATACAGATTTTAGAACACCAGAACAAAACTGAAAAAAAAAGATGAACATATTCCAATTATCAAGGAAAATGTCTGCAGTAAAATAATAGCAATAATCTTGTCACCAAGTTTGCAAAACTACTTAGTAGGAGTATGTAACGTACTTTTCATAAGATGAACAAACTTCACAGTCTGGCCAGGTCAGAGGAACCATCTTATGGAAAATATGGAAGATAAAGTAACTCCCACAACCAGCTTTACCCTACTTACCCTTTCTATTTAAAACCTGTATTGAAGGGAGTTCAGTTTCTGAGAGGGTTTAGTTTTGGGGTGGGGATGGGCTGATGCATAATTGAATAGTTTCTGGTTTGGAGCGGCAGTACAAAGCCAGGCTTTTGCACTGAGTTCCTAAAATCTAACCCAAAAATGTCAAATCACCTTGAAGCAGAAAAAAATAAACTTCTAAGAAGAATGTAGACAGAGCAATTCAGTTTGCCTATAATTGCTTGTATTTCCTTTGCTCTTCTAGTGCAAGAGTGCTGGATAAATTCAGTGTAATTTAATATTTAATTAATTAATATTTTACCTACTTATACGTATGGGGGCGTTTTAATATACTCAGATGTTCTTTAAAACACTGAAGCATTGCATCAAGTTTTTCAGCTGCAATTGAGAAACTACCACCTTTTATTATAGAATCATACAATATCCTAGTTGGGAGGATTCATAAGGATAATCAAGTCCATCTCCTGACAGGACAGCCTCAGGAGTCACACCATGTGCCTGAGAGCATTGTCTAAATCCTTCTTTAACTCTGTCAGGCTTGGTGCTGTGACCACTTCCCTGGGAAGCCTGTTCCAGTGCCTGACCTCCCTCTGGCTCAATCATGGAATGGATTTGGGTTGGAAAGGACCTAGTTTCAACCCCACTGCCATCTTCTTGATGCTGAGTGTTAGCTGATGATATCTCTGTAATGAAAGCTGTCCTGAGGTAAGCCCATAGCTCTTGAGCAAACTATTTATTGCTCATTAACACTGTGCTTGTGGTAGTAAGCTTGATTAAGCCATTTCCGATTGCCCTTTGTACAATCTCATGAGCCAGTGTGACAGGGACTGACTTGGGAGCTTGACCAAGGCACATACTTCCATTGTGGTTCCTATGCACCTGTACTGGGAAAAAAAGTTAAATTATTGCAGCCTCAAGAAGACAGTTGTCTGCTGAATATTGAGAAGTGTAGTGCCATGGCCCCCAACAGCAAGGACCTTAAGGAGGATCTCAGGAAAATCCCATTTCTGTGCAATATGCAGGTGGGATGCAGAGCTCTCTGACATGCAGCCAGAAAGCTGTAAATTGTCAAGGGATAAAGGATAAGGAGAAAAGCATCACAGCATGTTGCCAGCTAGTGGACCCCCCCCTGCACAGTGACCAACAGCCACAGAGAAAGGCAGCAAATGTGCAGGGAGGAATTTCTACAGGAGATGCTTGGTTCACAGTCCAGGGCAATCCTGTGAGCTTGCCATGCTGTACTTCCCTCCTAGCTGATGGGCCAGTTGGTAGAAGGGAAGGATAGACTTCTCTAGGAGGTGCCAGTCCTCAATCCAAACTGAAATGCCTTCTGCTTAGGACATTTGCTTGGAAATGTTTTTAGGTGCATATGAGGTAATACTCTCCCCTTTTTCCCCATGCATTTTCTATGGGACAGGGAAGAGCGGACAGGGAGCATCAGTACTGACACTTCCTCAAGCAGCTCATAGCTTGGGCAGATGTTGCTGGGTTACACTCTGAATAATTTTCACAGTTTGCATTACAGTCACAAGGGCAAGAGAAATTAGAAGATTTTGAGACGAACCCATGCAAATAAAACTGAGGCCCTGCCAGCCTGACTAAGCCCCAGCCATGACATCTGAAAAAACAATTGTAACTTGTTTAGTGAAATTTTCCACAGTTGCAGGTCCTGATGGCACAGGTTGGGTCTGACAATACAGCTGAGCTGGTCAAAGCCAGCCACCACTGGAAGCTGTGAAGAGAAATCACATTAGCAGGTTTAGACCCTAAAGAGATGTCAAAAACCCAAAATCCCTTTGCAAATTTCTGCAGAAGGTACTACATACTTTTGATGACCATGAGTTTGCATGCTTTCCCTTGCTAATCTAGGCAGGTCCTACCGAGCATATGACCAAGCAAGTGTATTTAACACCAGACTGGGTTGTCAGGAAGGACAAAGGTTGGTTTCTCTCTCAATTTGGGGACTGGGAAGTGTCCTGCTTGCCCTGCTGAGCCCTCAGCTGCTCAGCTGTCCGTGCAGATGTCCGTGTAGGAAATCCATGTCACCCCCACAGCCTGGGCTCAGGACAGGGGTGCAGGGAAGCCAAGGAGCTTCCAAAAAGCTGTAAGTTCATCAAGAAGAGGTTTACTTCAGGGCAGGAGACAGCAGTGATTCTTCTCCCATGGAGAAGGGTCTCCTTCACAGCTGCTGCCTGCCTCCTCTGTCATCAGCACACCAATATTTCACATGAGTACTCTGGAAGAGCAATGAAGTGGTTATTTCTAAAAATTGTCATTATTTCTAAACCCGTGAACTGTGTTCAAACATTATTCAGCCAAAGGAAGGGCAGGGAAAACACTTCCCTTTGCAGCAGGTCTGCATGGTTTCTGAAGGTTGGCTGAAGCTGGATTGGGAGTTTGTCTGAGTCAAGTCTGAAGGATCAAACACTTAGAAATAGTCCCTCTCATCTAATTGTATGCCTTCAGAGCAGCTATCACCTGTCCCCAGACTCCAGATGAGTGGCAGAAATATCAGCCCACGTTATTTACATTTTACATTGATTGGCAAAATAAGGGCAGCTTCAGTTTAAGTAAGTGTTGGTAAGGTACCTGCCCTTGGTTTGGCTTGCAAACCTTGCAATAAATCACAATTATACAGGAAACTAGCCTGATGACCTTAATTTTTTTGATGACCTCAGAGAAATGTACCGCAGTGTTTTTTTCTACCCTTTCTAATAGTCATTATCACCAGGTTTGTTACACCTCATCATTAGCTAAGAAGAACACAGTCACGTATTATTTGTGAGTCAGATCAGTCATTTGAGATCAGTCATTACTACTGACATTAAAGTTCTCACTATTTTAAAGATACATTTTTTAAAAAAAGCTTTGGTCCTTGTGGCATCTTAAACCTGTTGCAGTCAATTTGATATATTAAAATGATGGGAATTTGGATGCTATTGTTGTATTGCCATTTGTATTTAAATTTTTTCCATTCAAGTACCCATCAACAGAGGCTCTAAAAAGGTCAGAGGGAGGTCTGGTAGACTGAAATCAATCATTTCCATGGTGCTACCCTGCTGAATTAATCAATTAGAAGTGTTTTCAAGGATCTTTTGTGCTACTTCCAACACTTGTGTATTGCTACGCTATTTATACAAAGAGGCATGCTGCATGAATTAGCTTTTGTGGAGGATATGCCTTTCTTTACTTCTTAAAAAAAAGACCATTTAGTTGGTTGCAGGAAATAAGTCCTGTTCAGTGAGTCTTTCCCTGGGTAAATGGTCAAAGATGTGTCTATGTGAAGGCACTGGGTGAAGAAAATTAATTTAAAAAAAATTTAATCTGGTATTAATTAATACCAGAAGAATTATAGATTATACTTTATATGTAATACATATAATTATAAGATAGTGTATCTCTTTCAACATACAAGGAAGATTTAAAAAACTATAGAAATTGAGGAATGTGAGATTGCTTGAGGATGATTATTTGGCTAATTATGTTTCAACTCTAAGACAAGGAACTGTTGTGATTTCTCCCTGCATCTTTATATGACATGGTGGCCTTCACCATATTTTAAAAGCTACACAGTTCTTCTCTCTCATACACATGTTAAATTAAGCCCTGCAAAAATTATTAGTAGAGTATTATCTGTTCTGGAACTATGGCTGAAGATCATAATCTTGTTTACTTGGCACAGAGAAACATGGGCATTTCCTTTGTACTATGACACAATTATTTTGGTATTGCCTTAATTAGCAACCATAATTGCTAATTAAGATGAAAACAAGGTACTTTGTGTCTCAGGTATTTTCATTAAATATAATTTGCTTTAGAAAAAACAAACAGTGGCAAAACCAGATTTCAAGGCTCTTCAAAGCCTGTTTTTTTCCAGCATGGGCTTGGTGTGTGCCTATGATGGTAACATGAGCAAGGTGGCCGTGCTGTGTGTGCACTAAGGGCTGCTGTCGTGGGCACACCTATGGGAGTGGGGGATCTGGGGGTGCTGTACCTCCCCCTGGAGAGGAATGGGGGAGCTGCCCTTCTACACAGTCTTGGAGAATCCTCCTCCTGAAATTGCTCTCTACTCTGATTTTTCGTTTCTTTTGCAGGTTTTGCTCTTTCTGTTGCTGAAAAGCAGAAGCTTAAAACCTTGCTGTGGCGGCAGATGGGATTTGGGGGACATTTATTCCTTAGGGCAAAAATGTGTGTCCAACTTATGATTTCATTTGTGTGGAAACATTACAGTGTGGTTGGGGCAGAGATGCTGAGTTGTTTATGCCAGACCTCTCTAATCAAGCTCTCCATAAAAAGTGCTAACAACAAGGTTGTTTTTTAGTCTCAGTTACTTCATGAGAATTGTTTAATCACATAGAAACAGTATGTCTGAAGAAAAATATGCAGGTTGGTATTGCAAATATCCAGTTGGAAGCAGGATAAGGCTCAGTAAATGCAAATCAATTGCATGCATGATAAACCTGTATATGCTGTTAAATCCACTTGAATTACTAACACAATGTACAGCACGTCATGGCTGTTTGGTGGCACATTTTTGCTACAGCAATCAATCAGGGGATTGAATGGTCCATGCTCCCTGACTTGTGAGATAAACCTGCCACCTTTTCCTTCCAATCCCTGAGAAGTCCCACCAGAGACTGTGACTGCTTATTTTCTCCACTGGTGGACTTGAAATTGGCTCATCAAAAATGCAGCAGAAAATACTAAAGTGTCCCAAAGGAATATTTCCCCCTTTGAGGGGGAAGAGAATAAGGCACTCTAGGGGTCTGGGATTTTCAGTGTGATATATCTGGTGCTCAGCTACCCCCAGGTTATGTAGAATTAGGTCCAATTTGTTTGGCATTTATGTCCTTGAATGTAAAAGAACCTAAAGTAAACAAACCACTCTGTGAAGCTGAGGGAGAGTGGTGTAATTCTCTCATCCTTGGTTTAGATGAGGCCATAAAAGGACAAAGGACTAAAACATCCTGCTCTGTCTGCTGAAGGTTAAACTTTCTGTGACCTCCTTAGTAATAATCACAGTTGACCACTTAGCAGGAGCCTGGTTTTCAAGCCCACTGACAGGGGATCCAGGTCTTCTCTTAGGTGAAGCCAAACCCTGCTAGTTCTGTATGCAGTCATTGCAGTTATTGCCAGAGTTTTGCGCTCTGTTAGGTGCAGCTGCTCCTGTGCAGCTACACAAAACAAGAAATAGAAGGGTAACTATCTTTCTCAAAACTTACATAGACTTTTAGCCATAGGTCTTGAGAGGGATCACCGAAGTTTGGCTCCTACAAAGACCACTTTCACTACAAGCTCACCCCCTACTGGGCTCAAATCTCATGCCCACCTCCTCACAGATGACCTGACCTCCTGCCCACTAATTCTGAGGGACAAGTTTGTCTCTGTGAGACCCTTCCCAAGCCATTGCATGGGGTCTAGAGAAACACATTTGGGGAAGACAAGAGGACGAGCCGTTAGCAGCCTTACAAAAATGAGCCTCCAAGCTGCTGTGCCTGGGTGGACCAATTCCAGCTCCCTTTCTTGATTCTGCAGAGAAAAAACTCCTGCCATGTTTCCAATGCCTTCCTATTTGCTTGCTATAAGAAAGGCTACTGAAAATGATCACAATGGGATTTGCTCATAGTATTTGTACAACATGATTCTAGTACACAT
Source organism: Molothrus aeneus (assembly GCF_037042795.1). Lineage (NCBI taxonomy): Eukaryota > Metazoa > Chordata > Aves > Passeriformes > Icteridae > Molothrus > Molothrus aeneus. The sequence continues at coordinate 93,200,621 of NC_089646.1, forward strand.
CTTAATGTGACTGTTTTTGTCCCTAAGCATTACATAGCTTAATTTAGGTGGAAAAATCAGCACAATTATCAACTGAAGCCAAAGAGCCATGCTGGGATGTTTCAGTTAATCAAATTAAAGTGCAAGATAGGCTAAATAAACATATTTTTTGTTTAGATAGTGTGTCAGCCTGTAAGCAAGGCATTTATCATCTTGTGTGAGATGTTTTTCTGTGAGCTGTGATTTTTATAACAGCACAGCTCTCCAGCAAAGCAGAAGCATGGCTACTGCTGGTAGCTGCCGTGTGGATGCTCTGTGCTGGTTCTGTACCCACACAGGCAGCCAGGCCAGGGACTGCTCATGCCCTAGAAATACCTATTTTCAGAAAGCAGAAAAGGATGACAAGCATGAGGGAAGCAAAGCAGAGCAGTGAACAGCACTGGGTACCAGGAAGAGGTCACTGGTTTTCTGTTAGCACTGGCATGATCCTTCACACGGAAGAGCTTTACGCACAAGTGGAAAGAAAATGCACTCGGATATGCAGCTGGAATTATTCACACTAGTGCTCCTCCACATTTGTGCAATTTGTACCTCCTCATTACTGTGGTCAAGGTTTGGCATGATCTGGAGGAAGCTGACTTTGGTCTCATTCCTTCACTTCCTGATTTCATGCACATTAGCCACAATAGTTTAATGTAAGTCCAGTGTTTTTCTATCATTATTTTACCACCGATGTTCCTTTGTTAAATACATAGAGAAGCTATAAATGGAGATGTCAATAGAAATTAATTTGTTAGATTGTTTGAGTGAGCCTAATTCCCTGTGACACTCATTAACACCCAGCTAGATTTCCCTTTACAGATCAAGGCTTCTGGCACCACACAGCATTGTCTCTAAGCACCCACCTATAGCTATCGTCCAGAAGCACTCAAAGTATTTTGGACGTGTTGCTAATTAAGGTCCAGAGCTACAAAAGGATTTAGGTGGGACTAAAATTCCTGACATATGTAAATGCCGAATAACAAAAGTAGCACAGCTGCTTTGTACATGTGCAATACGCACAAGCTGGTGCATGCATTAGAAGGCCAACAACCCACCCAGAAGACCCAGCTGCTCATGGAAATTGTTCTGTAGCTTAGGTTTTCCTGATTGAGCTCCTTCAATGGGCTGTTTGTGGGAGAAGATGAGTGCTGGTGTCAACAGCAGACTGGACAGGACTACCATAAGGTCCATATAAATGGCTTTATCCTGTGAGGGAGCCTCTTCCTACTGCCTGGAGACACCAGGCTGCTGCACTGAAAATGGTCTCATGTCTGAGAGGTGCTGAGATATTTGGTAGCCTCTCTGGAAGTCAGTATGAAACCTTGTGGGGGTGTGCTTACTGGTGAAAATACTGGTGCTTATAACCCTTGAGGAGCTTAGTCTGAGTTTCAGTGCTACCCAGGGATTGAGGAAGGCAGGTTCCACCAAAGTTGCACTGTAGGTCAAACAACCTTTGTTCTTTTTTGTTTGGGTTTGGTGTTTGATTTTTTTAGCCTTTCCATTATGCACAAGCACAGAGGACAACACAAGAAAGCCAGTGAAATTCTGATTTCACAACACTTTTTGAGATCTTTGGGATCTCTTTTGAGATCAATAGGCTTCCACTGCACTTCACTCACTTTCTTTTTATGTGCCTAAACTTATGTTTGTAACAACTCCTGTGATTGTGAAAATATTCCTTCCCCTTTATTCCCTCTGTCACTTCATCAGCAATGCAACAATATCCATGAGGGATTCAGGACTGGTAAAATTAACTTTGGAGCCTCTTTTGCTTTGGAGGATGATATAAAGACAGTATAATTGGTAACCTGGGTATTATCTAGTGACCTACTACAAGTAGATTAGTTATGCCTAAAACACAGTATTGAAGTGTTGAAAATCAGACCAAATGTTTGGTTTGGATTGCAAGGCTTCCTGCTGGATATCTGTGAGTGGTTTTACTTGCTAACTACAGATGTTCAGTATTTAGCAATAGGAATACTTAGAGAGGAGAACCTGGAAAGCCACAAATCCACACTGTTGCTGAAATCTGTGGGAGGATCGGATGCCAGATACCAAGTACTAACTTTGTCATTATGTCTGATTATATAAACTGTATAATGGAGGGGTCATGAATATAACCCAGCTCTTCTTAATTTCAGCATCTTCCAAGTCTGTTCTCACTCTGTGAGGTAGTTGCTCTGTCTGAAATAAGACTCCTCACAGGAGAGAAGGACATAATCTCACTCCGACATTAAAACTGCTCAGCACTAACAATGATGCTAGTTAATAAGTTCAAAGTATCAAATTAATAGTTGCAGTGAGATAAAACTGAGGGGGACTTTCTCTTTTCAGCCTACAGATAAAACTGAAAATGTAAAACATATGCTTTTGGGCACAGAAGCTCTTTTTTGGGTGGGAAGCAGCAGACTAAAACCAAGTCACGTGTACTGGGAGCTGAGTAATACTGCAGAGTTTATCCTAACAATACTAATCCTTTAGATATCTCAAGAGAAGAGCATGCCTTGTAACCATGGAGCAATGGGGAATGCTCGACAGAAAAAGGGTGATTAAATCATTAGCCTCCATCATACAGACAAGAAATAGGAAACTATCATGTTAAGGGATTTACTGGGGTAAGACATGGAAGAATTATTGTTTGCTATGAAATCAGTGTCTCAATTGCATTTATTATTTTTTAATAATAGTAGAACTATGACTTCTATTTCCCAGTCTAGTATTTGGAAATATTTTGTGGACCTATGTTAGGGGTTTTTTAATGTTTAAGATATGTCATGACATGCATCAAGAAAGGCTCTGCAGGATGAAAACAGAACCTAGATGCAAAGAGTGCTGATATTTCAGTTGGAAAGAATAGCACACCAGCTTCCTGCTGTGCCCTGGGCAGACACATGGGCTTTGGGACATTTTTCTATTTTAGGTGATGTGGTGGGCACTCATGAGAGAGGAACTGATAGTGCTATTTTAACACCCCAGTTTCAAGAAAAAGTCAGAACAGTTCCTGCTACAGCTGCATCTTCAGCCTCAGTCTCAAATGTCCTCAACCCCAAAACTATCACAAGTGACCATTATTATTGAGTTCTCCTCTCTGCACGTCACTGTGTGAGAGCCTGGAGCCAGTGAAAGGTGTGGGCTGATTTAATGAGAGTGACCAGAAATGAAGAACATGGAGAATTTCCATGAAAGGGGAGGAAAGCCTGTTAGACTAGTTAGATCCCAAAGAAACTGTCACTAGCTGCAGCTGACTTGAAGATGAGATTTTCTACTTGACTACAACTGGGTTTTGGTAAACATGGATTTCTGTTCAATGGGTTCAAAGAGGAAAATGGTGTTGAGGGAAGGAAAGCCTGCAAATGCCTTCTCCAAGCATTGACTTCTACCCCTGTCTATCTTTAAGCAGTGGGATGATTTCCTTTTTTCCCCCTTTTTTTTTTCCTTTAAAGAGGGTGATGCCAAGGGGTGTGCTATGACAGCAGCATCCTGCAGTATGTTATTTGCTTCCTTCCTAATCAAAATATTATGGAGTTGTTATTGCATCTCCCTGCTGTAATTTTGGAAATGTAATCCCCAGCATTTGGGGGATCACACTCCTTCCTGCCATGTAAACTTCCTAAGTGGATTCTCTGCCAAGTTTTCAAGTGTTCCAATTTCAAGTTATTTTGATCTTATCTCTGTTGTTTCCATAGTGCATTTTACCGTTAAAGATTCTTTATCACAGTCAGAAATTACATACAATTACACTCAGGATCTGTGAACACAGGCCATACAGTCCAGAGCTGTCTTGTTTAATGAAGACTGAGCAAAAAGTTACCTGGGCTGCTCCAGAAATTCACTTTGAGGAGAGGCACAGATTTTGTAGTTACAGTTTGAGATGCTGGAATCTGGCTCCCCTAACCTTAATATACCACACGTTACACATAAAGATGACCCCTCTAACTTTATCTGGTTTGGAGTATAAATCTTAATAACCAATCCTAGAATTTTCTTGTCTAAAAGCTGCAAAGTTCTGCCAAGAGAGCCGAGCTGACACAGGTATAAAAGAGAAGGAGTTTTAACTAGTGTCCCTAAATGATGCAATAGCACAAATAGGCAGTAAATGTCCTCTCCTGATTCCTGAAAACTCTCAGTAGAGCTGGGGTGTCCTGAGGGAGTTCCACCAGCAACTGCTTTTCACTGCTAGTTGGAATGCCTGCCGTGCAGAGCAAGGGCGTCGATGATTTGAGATCCCTTGACACAGCCTTGCCTTCAGACCTCAGCTGTGCTGCTGAAGACGACTCCGACTCCGCTGCTGCTCGGTGCCTGCCAGCCGCAGCAGCTCCGGCACAGCTGCGCTGCCTTTGCTCCTGGCACACAGATTAACTCAGAGATGGAGAACATCATGTAACAGCCCAAATCTTGATGTTGATCCTGAGGCTTTTCTTCCTTAATGGGGAAGAACGTTGTGTACTTTAGGAGGATTACAAATTTGATGATTTTTAACACCTTTTCTGAACTGCTTGCTGTTCTGCCCACTTTCTTGGACACCAAGGATCTCACAGCAGAACATTGCATGGCAATGGAATACACATTGATCCTGGTGAGACTCAGGCACTGTAATCCATGGATTTATTTGCACTCACATGCTCAGAGACCTCCACATCCTGAGTTAAATTTACAGACTGACATACAAGATAGGATGCATACCTTCTAGTATGACTCTTTGAACATCCATAGTGTATCTTGGATCAATGAAACACCTCACACACAAAAATGATGCATTATGCACAAAATGTACTTTTGTAGATATGTTGAGGGAGATGGAGGCAGAGACTAATAGAAACCAATGGAAAACTAGCTTTAGGAGAAGAGCTTTGGCAACTCTGACTATCCCATGGATCAGGCAGGAATGTGAGGTGCTGAGGTCACAGACAAAAGCAGAGAGTAAACCTAGAGTGCCTAATTTACCTACCTTGGGAGCAGCTGAGGCTGCTGCTCCAGGGCACTGATGACACTGTGCCATGGCAGGGTGAGCACTGCATGATCCACCAGGTACTGAATGAGAGGCTAAAGAAAATACTCAAACACAGTTGGACATCAATAGCTCTGCCATACCATGTGCTAGTGAGGAATAACCAATCCCATCTCCTACAGAAAGTGAGCTTCACACCCTCATGAAGCAAGCCAGCAGCAGTGGGGTCCTAATAGTCACTCTGAATCCTACCTCTTATTGCCATGGAGACATGGCTTTCAAAAAGCTTTAAGAAATGTTTTACATCAGCCAGAATCTCGATAATGCACAGAAATCCCTGTGTCAAAAACTCCATGTGATACTAGTGAGACAAGTAAAACATTCATTTATGGGAGTTTTTCTCCCCTGGGAGCTGCTAGGGTTGCTGGAACATACTTCGCAATCTTGGATGAGCATTCCCTGGTTTATATCCCATCCTCCCTGGGATTTCAAATTGCATGCAAACCAGTACTCTCCTGCTGGGACAGTCATGCAAATAAACAACTCACTGTTATTTTATGACTCCCCTTGATTTTCTCAGTGAGCCATTTCTAAGCAGCAAATAGCGAAAGCAATAGCATCATCTCTCTGCACTTACTTGGAGAGCTCTAACACTTGCAGCTGGGCACTGCACGTCCTAGGATGTGGGCTGGCTTACATATGAACCTCCCTGTCTTCTATTTTCTTTATTACTAGTTTTAGTAAGCTTTTACTTATGTAAAGTATTTCCTTTTCTTATGGAAACTACCGGCAGCAGCTGATTAGTGATGTTATTCAGCTGAATTAACCAATTCATTCCCTGCCAGAAATAGCGTATGTTCTGCCCCTCTATGTCATGTACAAACAGAGTTTTCCCACCAAGACCCACTCCAAAGTGCTTCATCCAAGCATGGTTGCTCTCTGCCGTGCCCTGTACCCCCCAGCCGCTTGTGTGCTTGTTACAGTTCATGTACAATGTGATATCAGATATGTTTGCTATCATAAGTGGCCAGCTACAAGCAGGGCTGAACCAGTGCCAAGCACAGGGGCTGCAGCGACATTTAAGCATCCCAAACTTCCCATCCTGGCAGCAACAAGTATCAGGTGTGGTTCATTTGGGTTTGGTTTTTTTTTTTTTTTGGTGTGTGCAGACCCAGCTGTGAGGTCAGGACAGGACACTGTGGGAGGAGCCTCTGGCAGGGCACAGAGGGGCATTGGGGACAGGAAGAAAGCTGCCTGTGGGGGTACCAGGCAGCACTGGGCTGGGGGATTTGGAGCAGCTGTGCCTTGATTTCACCAAGGGGGCTGCTCATGCATGATAATCATCCTGCTGCCCACCTGGTTGGGGTCCCAGAGCCAGCCAGTGTGCAGTGAACCTGTCTGACCAACACTTAGCATCCACCCCCTGGCACAAACCCAGCAGTTTCTGCTCTGTGGTCCATTTCTGTGGTAAAGCTGAGGCTGGGACATGAAACCAAACATTTATTTAACTCTTGTGTTGTCCCTTTGACAAGTGACTGTCAACAAAATTGAGGGGAAGGCTTGACATTATTGCAAGTAAGAGCTTCCTAAATATCTTGCTCAAGAAAAATAAGGGGAAAAATCCCTAATCAATGTATTTCCTTTAAAATGTACATAAACTCAACATACTTGCTAAAAGTAAACATTGCATCAATGTTTCACCTTCAATTGCAGCAGGACAGAGCTGGCTTAGATTTTAGGCAACATTTTTTAAGGGTGGAAACCGCAGAGCACTGGGACAGGCTGCTGAGAAAGGCCAAGATGCCCACAACCAAGGATGTTAGGGAACAATTTAGCAAACATCTATGTAGAGTGGTCTCTCCTTGGGGCAGAAGAAGTAACTTCTGCAGGTCTGGAGTATCATCTGTAGGCTGGAGAATTGGGTGGAGGGAAATGTTCTAATGAGATTCAACAAGAGAAAATGCAGGGTCCTGCACCTGGTGAGGAACAACCCCACGTACCATCACAGTTTGGAGGCTGATGTACCAGAAAGCAGAGAAGGACCAGGAAGTCCTGCTGGGTGACAAGCTGGCTATGAGCTGGCAATGGGTCCTTGTGATCAGGAGGGCCAGTGGTATCCTAGGATGCATTGGGAATAGTGTGGCCAGCAGGTCAAGAGAGATGATCCCTGTCTACTCAGCCCTGATGAGGGCTGTGCCCAGTTCTGGGCTCCTCAGTACAAGAAAGACAAGGAGCTACTGGAGAGAGTCCAGTGGAGACCACAAAGGTAATTTGAGTATGGAGCATCGCTCTTATGAGGAGAGATTGTTGGAGCTGGGCCCGTTTAGTCTGAAGAAGACTGAAGAGGGGATCTTATTAATGCATGTAAATATCTCCAAGGTGGGTGCCAAGAGGATGGTGCCAGAGTGTTTACAGTGGTGGCCAGTAGCAGGACAAGAAGCAATCGCCATAAATTAAATCACAAGAAGCTTCACCTCAACATAAGGAAGAACTTCTCTACATTGAGGATGGCAGAGCACTGGAACAAGCAGCCCTGGGAAGTCATGGAGTCTCCTTTGGAGATATTCCAAACCCACCTGGACGTGTTCTAGTGTTACCTACTCTAAGTGACCCTGCCTTGGCAGAGGGGTTGGAGTAGGTGATCTCCAGAGGTCTCTTCCAACCCTAACAATTCTGTGATTTTGTGATTCTGTCTCTTCCAACCACATATTAATTTTCTAGGCTTCTAGGTTCTTCTTTTGTACCTTTGTCCTTAACAAATGTCCCCATTCAGTGTAGGATAGCAGCCAGCAACAGCTCCCAGCATGCTGCTGAGGTGGGAGATAGATGCCATGCAGGATGCAGGAGGAGCCAGGAGGGGAGCTTCCAGAAGCTCCCTGAGCCACAGGGATGGTGATGGAGGCAGAAACACAGTCTCTTGCTGAGGAGGTGTGGCTGCTCCACACCACACATCACAGGCCAGGACTCTATCCCCATCATCATCAACTGGTGTCTTCACCACCTGGCTTTGCAGCTTCTACAATCAGGCTTTTGTGCTAAAAGTAAAATAAACAAAAATGCTGAAGGGCTTTTCTTTTAAGTTACTCTATGAATGAGATTCTCAGCTTTTAGTGCACTTTATTTTCCTGGATTGCCAGAATTCTGCTGATGAGGAAAGTTGCTGAGGGTTTATTTCACAAAGAGAGGGCACATGATGTAGAAGAACACACCCTGGGATTTGCATAAGGCGATTGAGCACAAACTGCAGTAATTTGTATTTATTTCATTGTGCCGTCTTTAAATATTTTTCCTGCTCTTTAAAGACTGACTTACTGTCAGGAGAAGTAAAGAATTTTGCATGTGGCAAAGAACTTTTTGTCAAGCAGTGATCTCCTGGCAATTGCACCACCATGCTCAGCATCTGCCCTGAGAGGACATTTTGCCAAGTAACTTCATCAAGAAATCACTCTCTTCTATTCAACACCATGGATTTGTCTGATGACAAACCTTTATGGGTAAACCTGTTCCTCATCTGTGCGTGAGTTTTTTCAACTCTCAAATATTCACAGAAGAGTTATATTACTGCTGAGTGTTTGCTGGTGAGATGGGCCCTACCAGTTCCACACATGACCCCAGTTTTCAGATCAAGAGGAAATTATGACTGATGGTGATTTCTGCCTCTACTGCTAAATTGCTTAACTTCACTGAGATGGTACAAAATGTCACATCAGAAAGTTATTTGGGATCTTCTCTGAGAAAGAGATTTTCATCTTCAGGTGAACTACAACTTTCATTTAGGGTTTCAGCATCTCTTTCTGGCAGGAGGTGTCTCTTTCAGGCCTACTACACAGCTGCTAAGGCTTACCTGGGCCAGGGGCTTAATTTAGCTGATGCTACACAACTAGCTCTTCAAACTCCTTGCTTTTGTCCCTTTTCTCTTCATCCTCTCCTTCAGCGGAAAAATCTTGCAAAGATGTATGCAGATTTAGCTGCAGTACATGTGGGTCTTTCTCACTCTGCTTCTGCAGTTCTATAGTCCCATGGTTTATCTATAAATTATAAGTTGTCTTCCTGAAAGAAATGTTTCCAGCCTGAAACCAGATTAAGAGATTGCATAGCCAGTAAGAGTTGGTGTTTGGCTAACAGTGATTTAATTGAATTTGCATTTGCTCTCCAGCATAGTATATTTATGTTAGTTAAACTTGACCTTTTTAAAAGAAAAATTATGTTTTCTGTTCTTAGATAATTTTATTAGCTGTATACCAAAACATCTACAGCTCTGTATTCCCACCATGGACATTTTGGGGGGTTCTTTTGTTGGTTTTTTTTTGGTGGGTTTTTTGGTTGGTTGGTTGGTTTTTGTCATTTTGTTTTGGTTTGGTTTGGTTTTGTTTAGGGGTTTTTTTGCATCCTTTCAAAGCGTAGACAATTGAAAATTTGTCTTCAGAGTTCAATTCCTGACACCAAAGTAAAAACACCTCCTACTGTTTGTTAGCAGGAGAGGGAATTTCCATTGGTGAAGTTTTGCTCAGAAAGCTGTACCAATATACTTTTATTTCTCACACAGTTTGAAATTTCACTCCTTTTAATAGGGCTGATCGCCAGGCATCAGTTCCCAATTTCTCTGGGGTGATTGCAGACACATGTATCCAAGCTCCTTCTGCTGTCCTCCTTCTCTCCCCACCACACAGAAAGCCATAAGAGGAAGAGTTGTTTCTCCACCCTCCTTCAGTCTGTTGTCAACACGAGGCTGTTTCATAGCCAGTGGTTGTGGATGCTGCAGTTGGGGTGTGATGCTGTGGCTTTCCACAAGCTACTCTGGAAGCAGCAGAGATGGATAGAGCCCCCATCCTTCTGTGACCCTCGGCAGCCTCACCTGCTCCTCTCCGCTGAAAGGTTGTGAGGCTTCACACGGTGGCTGTCTCAGCTGTCACCACTGCTGGACTGCCCTGAGGAATGTCACTGGCACCTTGTTGAAAGTCTCTGGCTGAAGGATTTGTTTGCTGTCTGCAGAGTGTCCACAAGTGCCAGGATGGGCTTGGGGCAAAAGCTGAGTGTGGGAGACCAGGATTTCTTCCTCACCCTCAGGAAAAGCCAGGAGGCTAGCCCAAAACCAAAAATGCTGACGAGTATGTGCATCATGCATTGCTCTTGGTGGGACTAGTGTTTGCTCAGTTTCCATCTACAGTGGTTTGTGTGTGATGGTTCCTTGGCCTGTCCATGGCTTGGGAGCAGAGAAGACACCTTAGCTCCAGCAGCCAGCACAGAGTTTTGGTGCATCAGGCCATTAAAAGCAGCTATTTCTGTGCTACTTGGGATGTGAAGCTTGCAGGCTTCCTAGCCTCCAGGGACAACTGAATAAAGGATGTTATACTCTCAGATCTTCCTGTACCAGTTCTTTCCTCAGCACGAAGATACTCAGCAAAATAGCTGTGCAAGTAATACTTTGAGAAACAAAGTGCCACAATGCATTAAAGAGAACATTGTGAACATGATCAGAAGTGAAACCATGCAAGCAAAGCAGAGGAGAGCTCTAGGCAAAACTAACTACCACTGGGTCCTTGGCCCTGGGAGTGTGTTTGTGCCCAGGGCAGGTGACAGCAGGGCTGTGGGGCTCAGGCAGAGGTGTGAGGAGCAGAGGGAGAGCCCAGGGCTGCCTGCAGAAGGGCTGAGCAAGCAGTGAAGGCATGCAGGGCATTTCCTAGCCCTCTCCCAGCACTACATTTACACAGTCTGTCCCCTGGGACACTGGTGCACAATACCTCCAGTGCCTCCCAGGGCCTGTGACTGACTGCTGAATGAATGCATCAGCCATCTGGAAAAGAACTGCCTTCTGCCTAAGAGTGTTGCCATCTCTTGGCTATTTGGGTCACGCCCATCTGACTCTTCCTCCCGTCTCCATGGTTCTGAGATGCAGTGCAGGTCCTGGCAGTGCTCCAAGCAGCACCATCTTTTGTTTGTTCTCTATTCCATGCCCAGGCAAAAGTCTTGGTACTGCCTGCAGGTACTGATACCCTCCTTGAAAGAACACCAGTCCTATTTTTACATGCCTGTCACCCTGCAGTTCCTGAATGCCAGCCACGTGCTCACCTTCAGAAAGGGCAGGCTGTTTTATCAAGTGGGCTGAGGTTTGTGGGTTTTTGGTTTGGGGTCTTTTGTTGGAAGGGTAGGGTGAAGCTGTAGGACTACAAAGAAACCAAAAGCATGTGTCTCTTCATTTAACCCCTTTTAAACCTGCATGAGACTTCTGACCACCTCACCTGGTTGTTAAGGCCTGTACTTCTGTCACAGACAGAAACAAAACCCTGAGTGACAACATTCCTGAACCAGGAAATTTTGAACTCTAAATTGCCTGTACCCAAATGTAATATCTTCTAACATTTCATTTGAATTTGAGCAGCAGACACTAGAGAGGAAAAAAAAAACCCAACTCTTTAAGGTAAGACTCAGATTAAATCTTTCATTTTACACTCTGTGCAGATTTTATCTCCTAAATATTTGATATTATCCTTTAAATGCCTACTTCCTGGCTCTTCGTTTTGCAAGTGATGAGAACATATCTAGTCTAGCAACTCTGTATCTTCTGAATAGATCACACTGTATGTGCTTGTGCTGGCAGTCGTTGCTTCCTTGATGGAGGAAATTAAAGGAATCAAGTTTTTCACCATCTTGGTGATAAGAGAAATTCAATACCTTCATTGCCTACGCAAGCAGAGAGTTTCTTTTTAATCACATAGTACTAAAAGCAAATGAGTTTACCTCCAGATCTCCTACCATGGATTCATAACACATCCCACATTCATCAGATAGAATAATGAATAAATAATGTAGGAAAAATGCTTCTAGCTATGAGTGGCATCCTTATTACAGGAACACATAGCATTTCAGACTCGAGAAATCTGAGGAAACTCACTGAAATGAGTTCTAAAATAGCTGCCATAAAAATTCACAGAAGGCTGGTATGATACAGAGGTGGCTTCTTCCCACCAGAAGCATCAGCAGGCTGAGAGCAACTGGAAAAAAGCTGCTGTAAGTGAAACACAGAAACAACAGCAGTGAGATCCAGCAGGGATCTCCACCTCACACCCCGTTCTGCTCCTGGATTTGCTGGGCAAAGTGGACGAGCTCACTTCAGGCCTTGCTGTGAGGCACCAACCCAGCTGCTGGCCCACAGTCACACAATAGTTGGGCTTTTATTACTGCACTTTAATTACAGCGTGCTCAGAAAAAGAGAGCCTCTCCATCCCTAATTTCCACACCTGCTGGATAAATTGGTGAGGGAATGCTAGCCTCACATGAAAACTCCCTGGCTTCAGCCTCAATAGTGGCACCAGGAGCCAGTGCAGCTGGCTTTTATTGGTATTTTTAGGCTGTGATCTGGGGGCTGCATAGCTGTTTCAGCTTTCTTGGGCCTCTCTCAGCCCCTGAGGTGACAAGTGGGTCTGTCCCTGGCACATACTGCTGGCAGGCAGCTCAGCTGGTGTGGTGGGACAGAGCCAAGGAAGGAGGTGTGCAGGGAGGCGTTGCCTGTGCAAGGAAGAGTTGCTGTGTGCATTGCCCCATCACTCTGGTGCTGAGCTATACTGCTCTGGCAGGACTTGCCAGGGATGACAGACAAAGCAACAGAGTGGAAGCACTAAAAAAGCCAGTCTCAAAATTAATGCATTGTGTTGCGGCAGTCGTTTATCTGATGTTGGGTTTTGAGCAGTGAAACGAGTAAAGACAATAAATGAGGAGAGAAATTTAGTATAAGTAGTTTGTAAGTCATTCAGTGAGAATCCCACATATCTTTGCATGCAGAAAAGTTCTCATAGCAACCAGCTTTGTAGCACTACCCTTGATCGTGACAGTTTTGTGTATTTTCAGCAAATCTCATATGTCTTTTGTTGGTTCTCTTAAAGTAGCTGTGGCATGTAGGCATCTTTAGGCATCTTCCTGACAGAAACAGAGCTGCTTCACTGCCCTCTGCCTCCCAAAGTACTGGTGAAAAGAGTTATGTGTCCCTAGCTAGAGTTACTTGAGTCAGTTGTCCCAAGACAGTGAATCCTGCACGAACTTCCATTTGTATTTGGGTAATTAATCAAATGAATTATTTATCTGTTCCCAACACTTGCAAAATAGCAGCAATACCATAAATCAACCACTCCTGTCTTAATACACTTCAAATTTTATATTTCCCAAGTACCAGTCGACTGGATATGAAAAGGGAGCAGCATCACATATGAGCAGAGTGCTCACTGTTGGTGGAAACAAGTGGGATGATCCTCTGGGATGCTACAACTCTGAATGAAAGGATGAAAGACCTGGAAGACCATTCCTAGTTGCAAAGTAAGAGGAAAGGACTGAAAACTGATCTGCTGCTTGGTGTATACTGTATTTTCTGTGCAGAAAATTGCATTTTTGCCAAATAGAGTCAGGGTGTCAGTGCATGGGGATTGGGTGATATTGTCTGAGCCTTCTGCACAACAGTCTTTGGACTGAATCACCTCAGCTTTTCACTTACAGACTGTGAGAATCCAAAAGGCTTTTTTATGTCATTCCAGTTGAAATAAAACCCTTTCCTTGCTGAAAATTAATTATTGAGTGTTCCGCTGCTTTATAATATATTTATGTGCTCTTGAGGACCTCTTTGTGTTAGAGCACAGAAAGCAACATCTTAAATGTAGCCCAGGCAAGAGAAGTGCCCTGCTCGGCTTTGTGATGCCTTTCCTGCATGCAGATCAGGAGGTGATGCTATCCACAGGCAGTGGGCACTGCCCACAGAGCATCTGTGATCTGGATCTCCTGAGCACTGGCTATGAAATGGAAGATAAAGAGACCCCTAATGTTTAGGATGGGCTGCTACTCCTATGCAAAGTGCTTTGCTTAATATGCTTCCCTCAAATTCAAGTTAAATGAATGCAGTGCAAGCCTGCAAGGAGCTGTATTCTATATTCTGCTGAGGTTTCCAGCTGGGCTCATCCCCATGGCAATTGCACCTTCCAGGGGCATGGCGGGCACTGTGGCTGGCATCTGCCATAGCCCCTTTATTCCTGCCTTCCATCCCCAAAGGGACAAATGTGTGCAGTGGAGTGTTTTGGTGACCTTTTTGCTTCTGTATTGAGCAAGTTTTTATTAATGAATGTAATTTTACTATCATGTATATGTTAGGAAAGGCCAGCTAAGAGCCAGAAGAGCAGTCTGGGCTGGGGACTGGATCACAGGAGCTCCCCAGCTCTTGTAGCAGTCCTCTCCACCAGCACAAGCCAGCCACTGAGGAACATGTGTCCCTGCCTCAGGTGGCTTTGCTCTGCTCATGGGGAGCAAGCAGCTGAGGGTGACGGCTCACCCACAGTCAGGTCTGACAGATGGAGGCTCTCCTGGGCAGCACAGCTTTACTCTGCCTTCCCAGCTTCCAGGAGAGAGGGCTTGAGCAAGCAAGGATTCGTCACCCCCACTTGCTGGAGCTCACTAGAGTCAGGCATAGTCACTTGACTGTGACTGAAGGTGAGAGATGAAGGAACAGGAGAGCATGGGCTGTAAGCTCAGTGTATTGCTGCTCTGGTAGCTTGCTCTCACTCTCAAAAAGCAATTAAAAAAGTAAAATCCACAAACTCTCAGGGCTGGGTCAGTCCTTCTGTTGCTGTTATGCTGTTAACATATTTTGTGATCCTCCTACGCTGAGTTTCTTTCTTGTTATGCTTAACCTTGACCTCTAAGGAAAAAAATCATCTAGCAACTTCAAATTCAGTGATTCATTCCACAAGTTACTGCATTTTCTAAAACACAAGCTACTCTAAAGTCCTAATTGGAGGCTTACAGCCTGCCTCAAAAGTTTGCCTTTGGCCTAGAAAATGGAAGCAGCTGTATTCAGACACACTTACAGAGCTGGGCTTGCAAACATAGCAGTGATGGACTGCTTAACTGAGTGCTAAAGCAAGTGGGGACCAGAGGGGATTTCATTGAAACCTCCAAGAGAGGCCTTTTGCTTTGCTTTAATCAGTCACTAATCCCAGATGTGGCACAGGAACAAGTGGGCGCTCTGGGAAGAGGTGTTTGGGTGAGTTGCCATTAGGCAGCATCCCAGCCTTGTGGTGCAAGGAGAGTCAGAATCAGGCTATCACTCTGACAAGGTGCTCAGAGGGAAAATCTCACTAAATACGAAGAAATAAAGATTAAAACTCTGTGGAGGTTTCATGTATGACAAGGCTCATACATGTATGAGAAGTTTCCTTCAGGTATTTCCTTCCCACTTCCAGTTCCCTACTGCCCCCAGCAACATCCTCCCTGGAACTTGTCTGCTCCAATCATCATCTGCAGGCTGGAACAGCATACTTTTTGGGTGGAAATAACATTGCTTGAATGCTAAGAGGGAAAAAACATAATTATTTGCTTTTAGGAAGGAAAACACAGCGAAACCAAAGGGCTTGGATTCACTCAACTCTTTATTCAAAATGCAAGCCCTGAATATCAGCTCGTGAGAGTAACCAGATTTGGTTCATGGCCAGCTGCATAGGCCTGGCTGTGTTTCAGCCAGGGGGCTTTGTGTGCTCCCCCTGCACAGAGGAGCTGTGTGGCTCTGGAGGAGATCCCCCCACGTTTCCCACGGCAGCCTCTGCTTGCACAAATAACTTCCCAAGCAATGCTGGCCACACCTGGAAACCCTAACATAAGTTTGTCTGCCGAGCATCTTTCTTTAGTCTCTTCTAAGTCTTAAATTCACCAGAAAACTTGCCAGCAAGATTCAGAGACCAGATTGAGATTAATTTAAAATCTGGCCGACAAAAGAAGGCTCAGACGGAGCCAGCGCTGCACTGAATATGTCACCAGCTGCCTTTCTTCTCTGCTCTGCTCCAAAAGACAGCCTATCTACTTCAAACAGGCAGCCTTCCTTTTCCACCTGCTCAGATGTTTTTAAGCAACCTAGTTTCACTGGAGAGCAGTCCATGGGGGCTGGGGTTTCTTACTTTAAAAATGTGAGACCTTCTGGGCATCAGCCACCAGGAGAGTGCCAGTCACCAAAAGCAGGCAGTTTTGGAGGTTTACCAAAGCTGCTGCAGAGGCAATTCTCCACGGGGAGGAGAAAGGTTCAGAAATTGTTCTCAGCCAACTTGGTCCACACTGTGAAACCCTTGCAAAAAGGAAATGGTCTTCCTACGTGTCAGTTTTGACATTGCCATCCTGTTTCTTTCTGCATTTCAGCATGCTAATTGCTTGGAAAGGTGGGGGGTAAAAGATCTTATACTTAGATCTTTGTGTAGGTGCTGTTGCTAAGATGCATGATGGAGAAAAAAAGTTCCTTTTTTATTTTGATTTTATTCCTCTCCTGGCCCTACTCTGCAGAGGAGGAGGGGTACCATTCCCTTGCACATCAGCCCAGGGTCTGGCAGGAGGGAAGGGTACTGTGGCAAGGGGCAGACACCCTGTGAGAGGTGGGGAGAGGCTCTTCCTTGGGCTCTGTCTCACACCACAGGGATGGCAAAGGTGAGCTGCTGTGTCCTGGGCAAGACCCACTGCCCGTCCTCACTCTGCTGCTCCATCCTTGCCATGCTCCCTGGGCAGTATGATCTCTCTGCCCATCTCTAGGACTGTGAGGTCAAATAGAGATAACATATACTCCCCCCTCACCCCCTAGTTTTTCAAAGTGTTTTTTGCAGCACTCTGTGCAGAGAGCATGAAGTAGGGCATGCTGGTGTGTCTTCCACAGTAGCTGCTTTGTCAGTCAGTGTAGATCACTACTTTGTTATCACAAATTTCTCTTCTGCAGTTCTGAAACCTGTGTCGAGGCTATTAGATCAACCATAACACTCTCCTGTCCCAGAAGAAAGACCCTCCCCACAGGGACATGCTGTTTGTTTCTGGCTTTCCTTCTTTTTGGCCAGCTTGTTATTTTTCATCAGCCATGAATATTATTTCTGAATTTCCTGTTGTGTAAAATACTAAAATTCATTAACATCAGACTGAGCCATTTTCTGTTTACTGTGAAAAACTAACTCCACAGTGCACTGCTGTTTAGAAGAACCTCATACTGCCTTCAAAATGTGTGTGTGCAGTCACTAAACAAGAGTTAAACTTGACAGAAAAGAAAATTCAGGAGATGCAAACAGGAAGAAAAGTAATTGCATGAAGTGCCACATTTTGCAGAAACTCTTGTTGCTATTTTTACTTTTTCTGTGTTGTACCGCTCTCTCTGAAGTTGCTCTCTCAGCAAACAGGGCCAGGATGAAAGACAGGCTGATTAGCAAAATCAAGGCTGCTGAAGAATCACTGATGCAGTGGGTGGTGATCTTCCCCTGAGCCAGCTAAGCATTAGTGCAGCAATGTAGCAGGAGGGACCCAAAATCCTGGCCATGTACAGACAATGGAAGGTTTTAGGTACCTTCTATGAGTGAAGTCTGTTTGGGATACCATAGCCAACAACTGCCATTATTTAAAGGTGGAAAATCTGCTCTTTGCTTCCTTTATATTTTCAAGGTAGAGAACTGCAGATGCATGCAAATGTTTGCAGAGATTTCCTTATTCTAAGGTACTCCACAAATGCTATCATTGTTTGTCCACCCAGCTGCCAGAATCCCTTCCTGAAAGATGTGGAAGTGGAAAGCAGTGAAACACTTTCTTTTGAAGGACCTCAAGCCCACATTCCTTCAATTGACTCCCCTGTGTTTGCAGGGAAGGGAGAACTAACTGTTGCTCTTCAGTTAAAAGGAATCAAACCCAAAAATGCCGAGTAAGTCTGCTTGGTCATTACACTGTTTCTGAGCTGCTAATCACTTCAACAAATTGCAAAAAGGGAGACACTGTGCTAAAAATATTGGGGTTTTTTTAAATCTTCTTTTCTGCCCTACTTTGTAGGAGCAAAAATGAAGCAATCCCACCAGGAGAGCTATTACCAGCCCAGTGCACATCCAGCCCCTGCACATGCCCTGTACCACTTGCTCAAGGAGGAAGGCAAACAGGGCGGGGATGCCTTGCAGTGCCATTTCCTTTACCACAGGTTCCGTTCCCAGCTGTGCTTTTTCCTACGGCTTCAGATAAAGGAGAAGTAAATCCTGCTGTTGCAATTATTCAGAGAACTCGTTCCCAGAATGTTACCAATGTACCAAGAGGCTGCAAACACAAAACAGGGACATTTTTCAAAAAACAATTTCTCAAAAAGCTACCTGAAATACAGAACAGAATAAGGCCATCTCAATTTAACCTTTTTTTGTCCTTAATGAAAGTGTTCTCCTCTGCTGATACATGCACAGTAGGCAATATGAAAGCTTATCCATCCTTTGGAAACAGCTCCTTGTTTTTCCAAAGCCAAAGTGCTCCAATTTTAATACAACCCCACTGCTGACTGTGCCATGGCCACCTGCAGTGAGTGTATGGGTTGGAACTGGGGAAGGATCAAAAGCTTGAGTGCTCAAATTGACACTATTTAGGATTAATGCTCAGATTCCCTGGGACCTTGGCACCAGGTGTCAGGGACACTTGGCCTGGGAGATAGTACCTAAGTCAGGGCCAGTATCAGCAAAAGTTTCACAGAAAACAGACTGGGCTTGAAACCAAACTACCTCACTGGTGAAGCTGATGTTACACCATCTTTGCCATCTCACCTGTGTGACCTACAAAGAAGTGATGCCTCCCTACAAAACAGAGGAAGTTCAAGGTTTTGGGCTGTTTCAGCTCTTGGAGATAGAGAATGTGTGTTAGTGAAACTTTCCCACCTGACCACTCAGATGCCACTCTGACAGTCACACTCCCACTGCCCAAGATTTAACCGCTGAGACCAAAGCCCCTTCGCAGCGGGAAGTTCCACTGAACCAATGGGTCCCCCAATTGACCCCATCCACACATCAGGCTCACACAGACAAGTTTCCCTTGTCCCTTCAATCCCAAGTATCCCCTAGCAGTCCCAGACATCTGCCTTCTTTAAGTAATTTAATTGTGGTGCTGTGGCATAATAACAGCTCAAGTCGGGGGGGGCAGGGGGATCCCAAATAAAGGAATTCCTGGGCTTTGATACCCCTACAGTCTATGCACCCACTCTTGACACTGCCTGAATTTCATACTCCTGCGTACAGCAGCTTTATTTGCAGCAGCAATTCCTCATGTCTACTTGTCTCTGCTAAGTGCTGTGCAAGAGAGATGTTAAACAGTAATTTATAGCATTTTAGGGACTGATGAGTAGAATGCATTGTAGGCAAGGGGGAAATGCTGAGACTTGGCAGTGTCCTGGAGATGAAAGCAGCTGCCTGAGAGAAATGCACGCTTGGTCCTTTGGGAGCAGCCCCAGGCAGGGTCTGAGCCATCTCACAGCTGAAGCTGCCCATCTCACCCACAGTTTGCCCGAATATGGGAGAATGTCTTTAAAAAACACCCTTTGGCAAAGGAAAAAAACCCACACTGTCTTGCAAAATACCCAAGATAAGTTCTGTCAATAATTATCTCCCAGAAGCAGAAAGAACGCTGCTGGTTGGAGCTGGAAGAAGCAAAGACTAGGGGAGAAGACCAGCTCCTGAACTCCTTCCAGTAGCTGGAGAAACTGGAAACATCATGTACACAGTGAAGTAAAGGCCACTAAACTGAATAGTCTACAGGCAGGATTATTAATGTGAAGGAAAGGCAGATTCATCCACAGACATCATTTGTTTGACAGTGTGACCTGAGAGTTTAAAATAAATGACCCGGGGCTTTCACTCTATTTCCAGTAGTCTACCTAAAGGACAAGAAGGGCGACTCCTGTATTTTTTGAAATATTACTAAAATAAAGTTGTGAATCACCTTTCACTGTCCTTTGCCTGGGATGGGAGACATGCAGCTGAACAATGAGATGACTTTCTTGCCTGTATTTCCTCCAACACCCAAGGCAGTTAGTATTGGAGAAAAAAAGTATTATTAACAAAAATTATGGTAGAGAAAATTGCGATGGTCTTGTGGCTTTGACATAGGCACTAGAATATTGTCTAGACCTCTTGGGTCAATTGTAAAATTTGTTCACATTGATAAAAGTATTATATATTTGATATCTGACTTTTACTAAGACATAAGGTTGTGATGCTTAGCAGGATTGAGCATAGTTGTTAGTTATGCTGGGAATAGCAAGCTCCCATATTATTACAGAATTCAGACTGCTTCTCTTCAACAATTTGTAGAAATAACCTGAGGTACTTCTGAGAGAAACCCATGGGATTTAATCATCTAAAGATGAAAAATCCATCCTCTATTCTTTGCTGATGACAATGACCTCACTGGATTACAGAGGAATAGCTGACAAAAGAACTAGGAAAAAAGAATGAACACGAAAGCAACCAGACATGAAGATTTCTTACAGAAGGAGAAAGATAGTAGGGATACTTAAATTGCTTGAAATAGCAAAAATATTCCCATCCCAGTCAAGAGCCACTGGAATGTGCTGGACCCCTCAAGCAGTGGGAAAGTTTAGCACTTGGCTAAGTGTCACTGAGAAATAAATTTAACAAGTAGAAATCCAGTATTACTCAATAGCTGCTCTAGCAACACAGCACTGAGTCTAACCTCAAGAGATCCCCTATTCCCACTGCCCTCCCCTAAGACTTCAGAATCAATCATTCTTATATTATTCCCAATAGC
This sequence comes from Molothrus aeneus, assembly GCF_037042795.1. Taxonomy (NCBI): domain Eukaryota; kingdom Metazoa; phylum Chordata; class Aves; order Passeriformes; family Icteridae; genus Molothrus; species Molothrus aeneus. Next base: position 93,221,142 of record NC_089646.1, read on the forward strand.
TACATTTCTGCTCTGTTCTTCAAAAGCCTTGGGTGTGCTTTGTAGGTTAAAGCAGCACTCTGATTCACTCAGCACTGACTCACCCAAGCACTGTCTTTTGCTGCTTCACTGTCTTGGCTGTTGGAAAGTGGTTTTCCCAAACTTACTTCTTCCTATTTTCTACTTGTTTGCTACCTAATCTGCCTCCTCATTTGCTTCCTCCATTCTGCAGCCTCACTTCCTGACACCTTGTTCACAACAAAGGTGAAGAAGAGGGCTTGAGTACAGCTCTTATCTCCTGTATTTGTTCTCTCTCCCTCAAATGAAGTAGCTACAGTTTCTCCAATCTTTTCCTTAATTTCCCATTTCCTAGCCCTCAGAACAGTCTGGTTGTTCCCCTCAGGAACATCACCCAACAGTCTCTATCCTCCTTGAACTGAGATGTCTGAACGCAGTGTCCTGCCTTGGCAGAGGCTTTATTAACCTCAAACGGTGCCTGAATACTTTGTGTCTCTGCCTTCGATCACACCTGACGGCAGCTGTCTGCTGGTTTTGGGTGCTGAACCCCCTTTTGCTGTCTCCTGCCTTCTTTCTGAAAACATGCTACTAAAGTAGCCATCCCTCAGCCTGCATTTATAAGGATTATTCCTGCTGGAGCATAATACTTCACAGATCATTCTCTTGCATTTAATTGTTTCCAGACTGCTTCTCCAGTTTGTAACTATAAGCTTGAATTTTGATTCTGTCCTCCCGTGTACATATTCTGGGAAGCCTGGCATCTGCAATTGTAATGAGTGTGATCATATCTATTCTGGGATATTAAATATCATCTAGGATATTAAAGTATATATTGAATAATACCAGATCCAAGGCTGAACCCTGCAAAATCATGCTTGACCATTTTCTTATCTTTTGATAATGAGCCACTTGGGAACTACTTAACTGAGTACAATTTTCAAGATTGTATTCATTCTGTAGGGGTTTTGGTTTGCTTTCTCCCTTTGAACTGAAATAATATTTTGCTATGAGAAGATAATAGGCCAAGTGATACTGGAATGAAAAAACGCTGTCTTGGAAGAAGCCAAAGTCGCCTTTGATGTGCTGGTGGGATGTGCTAGGTGTTGTAGACTGCAGTGTCACACTTGAGTGCACACAAATGCCACTCACCCCTGGGGCATGCCACAGGTTCTCTGCTCACAGCAGGGTGGGGAGCATGAATGGACACCAGTAGGGCACCAACAGCACCAACAACACGTGTGCCATGGTTCCTGCTCACTGCAGTGTGTGTCTGCTGGGGAACTGAGCAAAAGGCTAATGTACTACAGGGATCCTAAGGAACCACTGTTCTGTCTGCTGTGTGAATGGTTCCTGGAGCCAGCCCTTTTTTCAGCTCTCCAAAATGCATGGTGTATATTTCACAGCCATGTGAAGATTTGTGCACAGGGCTCTAAATGTCTGAAGTTGTGTGCAGTGAATCATGTCTTCTACTGGCCTGGCCTGCTGACTCTCCTTCTGGACAGTAAAAGGGAGAAATTCTCCCAGGTTTTCTCTGGAAATGAATATCCCTACTTAAAAAAAAAAAAAAAAGTGCTTAAATTTTTTGGCAAAAAAAGTACAAAAAGTTTCAAGAGCTGGAAAGAAAAAATTATAGTAAGCTCACCCAGACCCTGACACAGACTGTCTAAACATAATCTAAGTCCCTGGAGTCCCTGTAACTTGCAAATGAGTTAACAACTAGACAAGTTATTGTAACTCTATTTATCAGGTTTCTGAGGAGCATATTTTGCTGGAGGACTGACACTGCAGCAATATCCAGAGCAAAACTTTTCAAGTATTCCAAATGCAAATGAACACTCACTTTCCCAAACTGACCAGTGTCAGCCACCTTTTTCTACATTCTCTTTCATACTGTCTCCACCTCAGAGTCATCTGCCCTTCCTTCATCACTTCTTCCCCTCCTTTTTTTTCCATGTAGATTATCCCATCAAATGTAATCTTCACTCCCAAAATAGCCTCAGAGAGGCTATTTAGAGCTCTCAAAGCAGGGCACTAACTACTCCTGTGATCTGCAACTTTCTGTATCCTGAGAATCCTTCTAGTGCTGGAACAGGAGGAGATGTGAATAGGGCAGAGCTGTTTCAGACACAGAAAATGGCCAGCTCATCTCTCCTGCTGCTTGTGGAGGTGTTGGTAATTTAAGGTAGAGCTGAATTAAAACATCCCCAAAACTTCTAAAGGGCACAATTTTTGACACTTCTTTTTCATTAGGAATGGCTTTTAGTATTTGGAGATAAAACATCAGAACACTTGACTTTTTCCTGGATTAGAAATCTTAATAAACTAAGTTGCAGGGGAAGAAGAGTAATGTTGGAGTAAGTTGAAGAAGCTGATGTAGAAGTTGTCTCCTTTTGCTTGATCCACCCTTGTTTTTGACATTTCCCCAGGCTCCCCTGCTTTTTGTTGACAGGTTTTTAGAAAATGGGTGGTGGCTTTTTCTGAGAACAGCATCAGATGTGGTTACATGAAAAATATGCAGGTGAGAGTTTTGCAGTGGATGCAAAATTGGTTGGGGCTTTTAGTTTTGGTGTGGGGTGGCTCTTTTTAAGCCAAAAGGTGAAAAGAACTTACTGTGTTTCAGAGCAGCTCAACAAGTATGAGAAAAAAATACTTTTTATGGGTACAGAAGGGAAAAACCTCATATATGCTACAAAACAAAGCAGGGAGGAAGTCACTTTTTTAGGCTGATGCTTGAGATCAGTAAGCAGCAAAGACAAACTGCCAGGGCAAAATCCTGCTGCCCCAAAGAGAAAGATGGAGCAGGGGGATGGGAAACCTGGGCATCTGTGTGAGGTGGACTGTTTTTGTCTGTGTTAATTTATCCTGTCTCAAGGGAAAGGGCACTGTGCTCCCCTGGGGAACAGGTCTCTGGAGGAATATCACATGCTGCGAGCAGTGCAGGTGAGGCTGCTGTCAAGGGACGATGTGGCAAACGGGAAAGAATCAAAGCAACTCCTCTTTGTGCATCTGCAATGGAGGCTGAGTCATTACCATTCATCACTAGCCTGACTGGTGTGTTAATTCTGGTGACAGTTGTTTTCGGGAGAGAGGACAGCTTTTGATGCCTTTTAATTCCTGAAAATAAAAGAAAAAAGGGCTGTCAAGGTAACAGGCATCCGGAGAGGCTGACTGAAAACAGTGGGTAAGGAAATAGCTTTAAGTCCCAGGGAAATGCAGCATAAAAGGGAGCTGCCACAATAACCAGGACAGTGTGGCTTGCTCCTTCTGATTTCTGAAGGAAGCAGCAAACAGCTAAAACTTCCCATGCCCAATTTACAAATGACCTCCAATTGCAGGACAATGGAGGAGAGTTAGAGCTGCAGTATTTTTTCTGTGATTCTTCCTGCTGGGCTTTCTGATTTGAGTATTCATATCTGTATTTGTAGCATCATTCATCTTGCATCTTATTCTAGTCAAGCCCAAAAACCTTCCTCAAGAGAGCAGAAGCCTCTTCTGGCCCCAGTCCTCAGAGACTGACAAGCTCCACAGCACCCTGGGGCAGTTTAGCCATTGACTTTACAAGGGCTCAAGATTTCTGCCAACCAGTTCCTGCTGTTTCAGGGAAACCATGGGCAGTGGCTGCCCATTGCCGGCAGTAGGCCTTGCCAGGAAGCTTTAAGACAAGATACACCTTGTGACTGTCTTTCCTTCAGCACTTCTCCTTTTCCTCACTCCCAGCAGTCATTTCACGTGCTGGCCCTGCCAGCCTCTGCAAGCTCAGGGATTCCCAGCCCTGACCCTGGGAGGCAGTGCCAGGAGAGGTCCCAGCCTCCTGTGCCAGCATCCCTTCCCTCCAGACTGATGCTTCTCCTCTGCAGCTTACATGTCCCTTACTATTCCTCTTTTCATACCTCTCTCTCTCATTGATCCCCTTCTTTTCTGCTTCCCCTCATCACCCAATAATGGTGTTTCTCTCTTTTCATCACTTTCTCCATCTACTCAGCACCATGGCAGGAGGGCTGCACTGAGGCAGAGGGATGCTTTTGTTGAGTATCATCTAATCAGAGATGGTCCTTGCCTGAAAAAATAATTTCAAATAAGCAGAGCAAGAAAAAAATGAGGGAGGATGTCTGGAAAGGAGGAGTGGCTTCCCCAAGGCTGTCCAGGAGGGCCAGAAAGAAGTTCTCTTCTCTTGCCCATTGGACCAAACTGTCATGTCTGCAGGGATTTGAACAAATGTAATTTTAAAACAAAGTCAAGTTTGAGGGGGGCCTGTTGGGAATGGAGTTCCTTAGGAATCCAAGGAGTTACAAGGAATCTTGCTGCTGTGGCAGAGGAAGAACCCAGTGGGCAAACCACAATGCCCCACTAAAAACCAGTCCTGGGATGCTCTTGGCTTCAACCACACCCACCCACGAAAACACAGCTTCCCAACCCTGGCAAGGCAGCAACTGATAGGTTGTGCAACCAAGACCCCTGATGTGACAGCGAGGGGGAGGCATGAGCGGGTGAGATGCAGCACCACTTTGCAGGGACCCTGCACCCAGAGGAAAGCTGTGCCTGAGCTAGGAAGGGTGTTTTCACCTTCCTATGATGACCAAAGTGCTGCCATAGGATTTGCTAATGGACATGGCCTGGGCTGGGGTGAAATCAGGTGCTTCAAATGGACTTGTCCCTTCTTTAGTTCAAGTTGTGCAGTGCCTTGCAGACACCCGCTGGGAGAGCTTTAAAAAATCCCAACATAATAACTAGAGAAGAGCTCATTATATCTGTGACTCATCGGCCGGAAGCTGCAGTGAACACGGCTGCTGTGCCGGGAGTCTCGCTTCCAAGGGTGTGGTGACACGTGCAGTTACTAGACTGAGAAATTGGTGCTCAGCTCAGGTTTACTGTCATTGCATTCTAACTTCTGATAGCAGAGCTGCCTGTGCTAGGTCCCACAGTGGACAGACATATCCCTGAGTGGACCGCTAAGACAGCAGGGCTATGCAAGGCTCAGACACTACCTAAAGGCCAAATATGGTTTTGTACAAGTTCAGAGTAAATTAGTTTGTAGGTCAGGTCCTCTCCTAAACTGAGGGACCTGACACAAAAGAGTCAATTTGCTATATAAAGTTCAAGAAACACAGTGACAGGACAGACCAGTATGATGCTGAATTAGGAGTGACAGAGATACTCAAACAATATGCCTATTGTTGGCAGACAGCAAGTTTTACTTTGGTGGTGTTCTGTTGTACACCTGGTCAGGAAGGTCCTTAGGTTTGGTAGTGCACCACAGACTGTGACTCGGATGAGTGTAACAGTGAGAATCGTGTTCCTGCCAAGGCATCTGCCCATGGGACAACTGCATCACCTCTGATTTCCAGCTTGTCCATGTGTCCATTGCTATGGGCCACCCCAACATGGGTGAGAAAGTAATGTCACTGCCACCGTGCTAAAAGAAAAATTAGTTCCATCAACGCATGACAGTGAGAGTGCCTGGGGGTTTCCTCCTGTCACACTGTCCCTGGAGTGAAAGGGAGGAGTTGCTCTGCAGTCCAAGCAGGGTGAGCTGTTCCCTGGCTCTACCTCTGCCACCAGAAAACATTCCCATTCATATGCAAAACTTTTAACACCCCGGGCTGGCAGAGATGCCGCTGCTGCGCAGTTATGGCACTCAGCAACAGGGCAGGGTGCATTTCAAGCTTGTCCTGCTTCCTCTGCTCTCAAAATCAACTTCTCTCTCAGCAGTAAAGACACCCCACCTCAAAGCTCATCTCAAAGGCTGACTGTAAAAACAGGAGGTGTCATTTCTATGAATGAGATTGTTTTCGTAAGTGCAGATGCGGAAGCTGTTACCACCAAAATATTTAGGAAACTGGTGAAAGGAAACAGTCGAGCTGTAGCACAGGAACAGGTTCAAGCACTCGGCTCTGGCTGCGCCCTGAGCTGCGTCCTTGCCATGATGCAGAACTCCCAAGAAGATTTGGCTGCACTCGGAGAAGAAGATGATTCCTTTGGGGAAGGTAAAGTCATCTTTTATTAAACTAATCCTTCTCCTACTCAGACTAGAGACTAGTTACTAGCCTGGGTGGTATTTCTTGTGTAAATCTGAAGTTGTCTGTGGGCTTCAAGGTCACAGGGTGACCAGACTCTTTTTCTCCTTAGAGAATGGAGAACAAAGGGACCATAGATACAATAAAAATACTTTCACACTGGTTCAGCAGCTTCAAGGAAGTTACTACAGAAGAAAGCTGGGGGACACCCAGTGTATTTTCTACAGTGGCTGCACTGTGCAAACTAGCACATTGGGCATTCAACAGCACAGGTGCAGCTGTGGTTAAAGTGGTAGCAGCTTTTTACGGGGCTAAGGGTGACTTGCTACTTAAATTATCTGAGCAGAATTAGCATCCTCCTCTCTAACTGCCACAACCTGAGATACAAAGCTGGTGTCATAATTTCTTATCCCTAAAACTGCTTCTGCTGGTGCTTGATTCCTGTTGCTTGCATCCTGTACCATCATTTACATGTGTACTGAGTGCTATCAAGTCAAAATAGCAGAAACACAGATAAGAGGGTCCAGAGGAGGGGGAAGAATCTGGCCCCTGGTGTTCAACTTCTGCCGTTGCTCACTGCTCCCCTTTGCACTTGAGCCAGGGGGAGAACTTGCTCATGCAAATCTTCTCCCGGCCCCCAGCCCTCCACAGTTTCTAAGGGAGTTGAAGGCACAAAGAGCTGCCTGGATGCACTCCAAAGACTGTGAACCTTTAAACTCACTTTCAGCACAGCTTCAGCAAGCCTCATTTAAACAAAGCTCAGCTGTGGTTGGTATGGAAAACTTAGCAGTGAATAGTGCCAAATCAAGTTATCTGAGCCCCAGTGAAAGGCATCAGCTCAGAAAAGAAAGCAGTCTCTATGATGTTCTCTCTGTACTCAAATACATTTCTCACGTCTCTATGCCCCCCACTTCTCATCCTGTATCCCAGTCTGGGCTGGGAAGGGCAATGAATTTGCTGACAGGAGAGGTCAGTGCATTGTGGAAGAAATCCTGGTAGTCCAGGAAACACCTCATGCCAGTGGGCAAATCAACTGGCACTGAAAGTACCCCATTGCATTTGCTGCATCCTGCATTCAACACAAGTGGATGCTGCTTCCCAGGATAATCATCCACATGCTCTGACTTGATACGGACATTTGCAATTGCTCTGAAGAGCCAGCAGGTTTTTAAGCTTCTTTGCTGTTTCTGAAACCTTTAGCTGATGTTCTTAATCAGAAATGTGGAAGGGAAGGAGAGAAATGTGGGCAGGTTAGTTGACATATATATTGTGTTATCCGAAGGGAATGATACACCACTTCAAAAATCTGTTCCAGCCTCTCAGCTAAGTTGTTTCTGGCAGGGCTAATCCAGAAACAGCTAGAGGAGGCTCTGCTTTTTCAAAGGCAGGAACATTTTAAAAACCTCTCCATGACCCTTCTTGGAGCAGGAGGTTGGAACAGATGATCTTCTGAGGTCCCACCCCACCCTAAGGTATCCCATGAGTCAATGAGTTGGTGACATCCTCTTCAACTTACCTACACGTAACTTGGAACAGTTGTATCCCAGCTGCTCTCTCAGACACAGGGATTGTTGGCTCCCAAAACTGCCAGCTGGAGAGCCCAAACAACACAGGCACAGTGCTAGACTTCCCCTTCAGTCCCCTCTCCTCTCTCTTGAATGGGTTAGCAAGGAAACATTAACTTTCTGGCTGCTATTTCTGGAGCGCTGCTGACCCCGGACAACCCAGTGCACTCCCTGGGGCTGGGTGGGATCCGGGCGGGAGCAGCGGGCCCGTTTCGGTCACAGGGCAGCCCCGCCCCGCTCATGCCGCAGCCTCAGGCGCCAGCCAAAATTTAGTCACAGCCAAAACTTAGTCGCAGATTTTTAGGCCAGATGGAGGCACTTGTCAGGCACTGAACTCCCAGCTCAGTGCAGACCTCAGCTCTTAGGGCTTGGCCTATTTTTCATTATTTTCCACATCCACCTTGATTTGGAAAGTGATGATGGCAAATCTCTGTCCACCTTTTTAACTCATCCCAAGGCTTAGCTACCATCACAGTTTAAGACAGCTACATTTTATTTCTTCTAGTACTGATCTGTCTCTACTTTTTTGGAGTTAGTTTCCCTCCTGTCCAAGAGAGCTAAGATCTCACTATTGCTTGTGCATATAAAAATCTCATAGAACTATCTACAGGCAATATTCAGACCACTCTCATCCTTTGCCAAGCAGACTGTTATCAATGACTGTTTCCTTATAAAGTTTTAATCTGTTAAGAATTTTCATGGTTTTTTAGACCAGTCCCTTGGAGAGATGTGGACACCAGCATGGAGCCCAGTGCTCCAAAACTGTCAGACCAGGGACAAATCCAGAAGTTACATGATATGTTTACTCATACTTCTTAAGTATATGTATAACATATCAGGATCAGTTCAAGGATCTGCTGAAGTCCTTTCAGGTTGCAGCATCACATGAAGGTCTGCTCTTCTCAGATTTTTCTCTTTAATCCTCAAGTCTTTCAGAGTCAAATTTCTCAGGACAAAGTCAATGTTATCCTGTCAGGATGGCTTATCTCCCTTGCTCCCAGCTATGCCCATACTAAAACCAGATGATTCACGTCACTTCCTCAAGTAGCCTGTTTTCCACTTCTCCAGACATTGTGCCATCTGTGCCATACTCAGTCAATCACTGTTTAAAGTTCCCTTTCAGATCACTGACATAAAAATAGTTCAATCCCATGAGGGAGAACCAATCTTTGTATGTCCTCTTTAGAAACTGGCATCTTTGATGATTTCTCAGCTGGGTTATGTGTGTAAAGATTTCGTGCAGTACCAAGTTCTGTTTCTTACTAAAGTCTGAATACACTATCAATACAATTATATTCTCTAAAATCCTAATGATTGCCACTGATTGTACTCCATCTCCTTTAATTTTGCTTATATGACTTCAACATCAGCTATTCCTTGATGAGGCCAAGACCACTGCCAGGCTATCACATTATTAGTAACACAACATTATTTACAGCTCCCTGGAATTACTCTGGTGTTGCAAGTTTTCTGAAACATCAACAAGAAGTTCCTAGGATAACTCTTCTCAAAATTACAGTTTTAAACTGTCTTCTGGGAAAGATCAAGGGGGAAATATTTTCCCGTTGATATAGACTGTCAAATGGCACTGATATTTTCCCTTTACAAACCAAAAGATTTGTTGAAAACTTCTGTGTTTTCTTCAGCATAATCCATAATTCCACAATTTTTACTTGTGCTTCAATAGGCATTGATTTTCCTTATTATACCTTGAAATTGCAAGTCACAGAGCTGAATGTGACAAAATAGGCTAGAACTATCCCAACAAAAATGAAGGTATTCAAAGCTTCGAAACGTTCAACCTCAAAGAAACTTTGTTAGCTCTTTCCCTTGTTTCGTAATAACAGTGCCTTGCACTGACATGGTGCTCTCTCCTTCAGAGGTTTTGCAGAGATTTTGCAAGTGCTTACATTCAGTGAAGAACTCCCTCTCTTCTGCAATGTGATCAGTGTTAAACAGGGCACAGCTGTAGTGTGGAAAAGTTTAAAAAATAAATTATTTTAGCCTTTTGAAAGCACAGGGAGTGGTAAGTTTAATGTCTTCTAAGCCCTACTCGCTATGTTAACTCAAAGCAAGTGTCTTCAGTTACTTTTACAATTTTGATAGGTCAAATATCCACTTTGGGCAAAATGCTGTTTAATTTTTAGTGACTCTAAGTGCCTGGGATTCTGAAGTTATATTTCATTAAAAAGAAATCCCTTCCACTAGCACTAGGCTTCCCCTCCTCACTGGAGCCTGCAGTGATGGTGTGAATTTTCCCTGACTCTGTCTAAGATGAGGAGCCAAGCCCAGAGAGTGAGGGGGATTTGAGCACAAGTCATCTCTCTTGGCAGACCCTGGTTTCCCTGGGAGGAGAGCTGAGGGCTCACACAGAGGTGTGATGCCACTGCACCAGCACAGCCTCTGACTGGGACCAGAGGCTCAGCACAGCAGGAGCTCCTGGATCAAGCAGACACATCCATAAGCAGAATTTGCAAGCAGTCAGCAAACATGGCCAGCACATCACAGAATCATAGGATATGCTGAGTTGGAAGGGATCCATCAGGATCATTGAGTCCAGCTCCTGGGCCTGTACAGGATACCTCCAAGAGTCATACCTTGAGTATGACTCAAGTGCCCAAGAGTATTGTTCAAATGCTTCTTGAACCCTGTCAGGCTGGCGCTGTGACCACTTCCCTGGGGAGCCTGTTCCAGTGCCCAACCACCTTCTGGGTGAAGAATCTTTTCTTGATATCCTGCCTAAACCTCTCCTGACTCTACTTAATGCAGTTTCCTTGGGTCCTGTCACTTGTCACCACAGAGAAGAGATCAGTGCCTGGCCTTCCTCTTCCCCACACAAGGAAGTTGTGACTGCAATGAGGTCTCCCTTCAGTCTCCTTTTCTCCAGGCTGAACAGACCAAGGGACCTCAGGTGCCCCTCCTATGGCTTTCCCTCAAGGCCCTTCACCATCTTCATAGTCGTCCTTTGGACATTCTCTAATAGTTTAATATCTTTTTTATATTGTGGCACCCAGAACTGCCCCAGCACTCGAGGTGAGGCTGCCCCAGCTCAGAGCAGAGCAGGACAATCCCCTCCCTTGCCAGCTGGCAATGCTGGGCCTGATGCCCCCCAGGACACCCCTGGCCCTCCCGGCTGCCAGGGCACTGCTGACTCAGGTTCAACTTGCCATCAACCAGGTCCCTTTCCACAGTGCTTCTCTCCAGCCTCTTGTTCTCTAGTCTGTACACACAACCAGGGTCGCTCCATCCAGGGTCCAAAATCCAGCAATTGCCCTTGTTGAACTCCTTACAGTTGGTGATTGCCCAGTCCTCTAATTTGTCAGGGTCTCTCTGCAAGGCCTGTCTGCCCTTGAGAGAGTCAACAGCTCCTCTCAATTTAGTGTTGTTGGCAAACTTGCTTGGTATTTCTTTGAGAATTAGGTTCAAATATTTTGTTAGCACCCTATCCATGCTGAGAATGCATAGGAAAAGTAGAAATTAAGCTGTGATTTATTGCAGATCTTTTCATGCAGCTGCTCTACACTGACCTCTCCTCACACCTCCACTTCCCACTTCCTGTGAATGCCCTCTGGTTGTACACGGGGTAACCATAACCTCCCTCTCAGGTCAAAGCCCACACAAAATCCTATCAGTGTTTCCAAATAATGGGGTAGAGAAACCAACACTGTCTTTTTCATTACATTCATTAAGGGTGTGCTCCAGTTCAGTAGACCAGAGCCCCATTTTAGATGGTGCACTGCACAGAGTCAGAGTCCCAGGGCCCTTTCCTTGCCCAGGACTGACATGCTTCTTTTGGCATGGAGATACATTCCAGCACTGCTGCCCATCAAAGCTCCTGTGAGAACAGAACTGCATCAAATGTTTAAGGTACACTTCAAAAATGCACCAGATGCCTTTGCATCCTTGTAAAGCCTGCCTGTCCTTTACAAGAGAGAAAATAGCTTTAGTTCTGGGGTTTGGGACCAACTCTGAGGCTTAGCTGAAATGAAAGCTAGCTGCTGTACATGATTATGTGCACTGCCTGCACATAGTGAGGTCAGAGATGTTAGAGAAAACTGAGGATAAAGCCTTGGATGTTAACTTACAGTTGAGACTCTTTATTCAGCAGCAATTCAGGTTAAGCAACTTTTCTCTTTCCCTGAAGCAATACTAGACACTGTGCTTTTCTTGGACATACAACTGCAGTGGCTTGTCAAATGTCACATGGGGCCATCCATGTCACAGCTTGTCTGTGACCCATGGGACCAGGTTTCTTTCCATGCTGTATCTAGCCCTGCTTTGGTGACACCCCCTCAGGTATGACCCCTCCCCACAGAGTACATCAAAGGGGTGTAACTTTAAGAGAATTGTTTTCTAATGATACTCATGTGTTCATATCAGTATGGTATTCCAGCAAATGCCCACCTCAGAGATATACAGAGATACTTTTTTTCCTATGTTTTCACTCCAGAGAGTTTGACACAGCTACTTTTTATCCAGCATACTAGTTCCCAATACTTCAGAAGGCTGTTGTAAGGATGAGCAGCCCTTGCAATGTATCAAGCATGGGAGCTTCTCCTTCCTGACTGCTGGGAGACTGCAGATCAGTGTCCTGAAAACATTTACAGGTCCCACCAGCCCTTCTTGTCCTTTTGGCTTATCTCTCATTCCTGGAGAAAGTGAATGCTGTACTCCCTTCAGCCCAGAGGATGAGAAGTCCCATCACCAAGGCAACAGTGTCTGCTTCATCCAGATAGATGGATTTTAGTGAGATATTTGGCCTAAAAACTCAGATTGAAGCACCTTTCTGCAGAGCATGATCAGACCTATTTTAACACACAGGACAAGGATGGCAAGAAAAAAAGGGTGCTGCCTTATGGAGCATTTTTGTTATTCCTGTTTACACTAAATGCTCCACTCACCTGCTTCTCGCAGCTGCTTCATTCTGGTTGTGGTCCATGGGTGGACTCAGAGTTATGCAGACGGGGGCGAGAGCTTTTTGTGGTCAGAGGAGTCCATGTGAGACGCCCATCTCCACCACAGGCGCCCCCACACTGACCCACCCACAGTGCTCTGGAACTTCCAGCTGTCGTGGGCAGCTGGAGGATTATTTTTAACAGGGCATCACACTCCATATATGAAGCAGAAAAGTTGGAGCCCATGAGCCCCCAATAAAAAAAAAAAAAAAAAAAAGATTGAAATGAGAGACCCTTTCTCTTTTGTTCTCTCCCTATTTTTAAATTAAAACCTTTGATCTTTTGGTGCTTCCTTCTCTGTTTCTGGAAGGCAGCTTTTTTGGTTCATATCTGTTGATGATATTTCTAGATCACTAATAATAACAACAGTGAGGGGAAAATCCAGGCCAAATAAACAAGTGGCATTTAACCAGCCCTCAGAGAAAAGAGGAAGGTATGTACAAGCCAGAGAGAAACCACTGATCAGGTGTGCTCGGGGCGCCTTCTAAGCTTGCAAAACAAGTGTCACACCAAAGTCTGAAGCAAAGTTGCCCTTCTTTTCACACACTTTCCCCCTTCTGGTTTTACATAGCATCTTTACAAAGTTCCAAGAAACACGAGCTTTTTGTCGCTCAATCCCGTCATTAAATTCACCAAATAAATGTGTCTTGGCCAATGTGGGTGGGTGGCGTAAACAACTTCACCCCTTTAATAATTCGAGGCACAGCTCAGCCGCCTGTGAAATGAGCTTCCGCCTGCCTGGATGCTGAACCAAAGCCTTGTGGTTGGTGCACCATGGGTGTGACAGGCACAAAACAAGCGGGTCAGGAAGTGCAGAGTTAAAAGGCGAGGAGTGAAAACAGTCTGTGTGTATGGATGGGGGGGGGAGAGAGAGAGGGAGAGAGTAGTCAAGCACTTGACAATGTCACAGAGGCCCTAAAAAGTTGATGGTGGGAAGATTTCCCAATAGTAGGATTTCTCCTATATCTCAGCATTGCTTGTGTGGGTGAGGGGTGTTGTCAGGCCACACAGAATTTTAAGCAGTGTGTTGTTGATCTGGCAGCCAGGAGCAGGGGAATGGTTTGAAGCAGGGGTTTATGCTTTGAAAGAGTCCCTGATATTCCTGTGTCTTTGGCAACTGGAAAACAGGTGAAGCAAAAGTGCTATGGAAGTCCTGAGCATAAAAAGCTTCAATCTGCATAACTTAATGGGGGCTGGCATTGGCTTTCTCTAGTTTAATTGCAGGTAGTCTGGGAGTTGGAAAGTTCAGAGATGCAGAGCTCGGAAATGATACCTTGAGTTCTAATAGTTGATAATAAGCTTGGAAGACAAGAAGTAAAGTAGAAAGATATGAAGCCATGGAGAGTGAGAAAAAAAACTGGTATTTTGGGGAAAAGCCTGCTGTGACCAGCCCTTGCCTGAAGAGATAAACACAGTGGATAAACACATCTGGCTGCACCCAAATTGGGGCAGTTTGAATGACCTCTACTCCAGCCTTCTCTGAGATTTAATGTTCTAGCTCCTTAAACTGGTTACTTTATGTTCCTCTTAGCCAATAATGAGTGTGTTCAAGAAGGAGGGAGGGCAAGGGTGGAAACAAGAAGCCCTTCCAGGTGCCAGTTCAGGGCATGGAAATAGGGATCCTTCGCTGCTGGCAGACTTGGGTTCTTTTGCTGACCATGGCAGTCCCCTGGTGCTAGCCTGGCAGCAGTGGGCACAAGTGTGGCTGGTGCCTGTCCGGGTCCACAGCCCAGCATTCCCACCTACAGGGCAACAGGAGGCAGATCCACTGCAGCAGTGGGGCAGACTCATCTTTGTGATAGCAGCTTCAAGGAGGAAGCCCTGCAGCAGCTGCTTACCATTAAAGTGATATTTACTTGAGCTTTGCCTCTAACCAGGATCCAGTAGCTACGGTAATGCCCACATGAGACTGGGTTAGGTTTCCCCAGTGCACAGTGATGCTTTTAGTCATGCCCACTGGGAAAACTGCCTGCACTTGCTGCTGCTCTGTTGCACTGTGGTGGGGGAGCTCAGCACCCAGGTTGCTCCTGCAGCTCCACTAACCAGAGCCCTGCCCTGGATTTACTGCCCATGTTGTGGCATTGTGTGAGCCTGCCTACAATTAACCCCAACCCATTCCACAGAAAAGAAAAGACACTCAAAATAGTCCAAAATAAATGCTTGAGCCACAAATCCCATGTGAAATGACCACCCTGGGAAGCAAACCCCAAAACTGCCCCAAAAACTCAGAGCTATCTGGGGTGACTATAGCAGTGCACACAAGGGCTTGCAAAAGCTCCCCTTTCATCACACCAGGCTGTTCCTTAGGCCAGCCCTGCCTTCCTGCCCTCCCTGTGCCCAGCCCTAGGGGAAGTGACCTGCAGTGGTGAGCTTTTGTGCAACTGATCCTCTCTTCATGCTGTGTTACACCAGAGAGAAAAGCGCCCCCAGCCCTCCTCGCTCCCCAGGGAGTGCACCTATGGTTCAGGTATGGCAGCAGCTGAGTGGCATCCAGGAGGTTCCCTGGAGGGGTGTCACAGTCACCTGTGGCAGAAGAGAGATGGACAGCCTCTCTGAGGGGCTTGGCAGGACAGCTAAAAGCTCTGTGAATATATTCAATATATGTCATTAACATAGTCATTAAATTTTCAAGGACCCCTGCAGGACCTCAGAGGATGAGCTTATAAAATCTCACCGGAGCCCCACGGCTTTCTCAAATTTGTGCTTAAGATGCCAGTGGCTAACAAGGCTGGCCAGCATTCAGGCTCCGTGGCATAAATGGAGCTTTGTTC
The DNA here is from genome assembly GCF_037042795.1 of Molothrus aeneus. Lineage (NCBI taxonomy): Eukaryota > Metazoa > Chordata > Aves > Passeriformes > Icteridae > Molothrus > Molothrus aeneus. The sequence goes on from NC_089646.1 coordinate 93,236,444, forward strand.
ACATCCTTCTCATTTCATGGTAGCACAGAGCAGTGGAAGAGCTCTGTTGTGAACGTGGATATTGTCCATAAGGCACCATGCTCTTTTTAGCAGTTGGTTGTGACTGTGTAGAAGTGCAGTTTGCCACCTGAGAACTCCTGTAAGTTTTGGAGTCCTGCCCACTGCCTTCACTCTGAACTAACAGATCTCCTTTTCTTGAGGGTCTTGGAGAAGAGAGATACTTTATAGATGTAGATAGATTTGAAACCAGATAGCATCTCTGAGATCCTCCTCCAAACACATGCTAGGAGTGTCACATAGCAATCCCAGCGCACGCACACTTAACAAGCGTGGCTTTTTTTTTTTTTTTGAGAGGGGTGGGAATGTTGAAAAGAATCCATACAAAATATTCTTAAAGAAAAAGAAAGCCACAGGAGGAGCAGAACAGTCCAGCACTGCTGAGCTCAGCTGTGGAGTTGGATGTCAGTAGTTTTTTTTTCTAATTTCCCAATTGAAACTCAGGCAGCTCGGGAGGTCCTGATGTGCTCTGCCTCTTCTGTCACTCTGGGGAGCTTCCTGCCCACTCCATTCCTGATGCCTGTTGTGAGCCAAGGAAGAGTTAGCTTAATCAGCAACACCAGCCTCTGAGTAGTGCCAAATTGTTGTCATTAATCACTTCAAAAATCACTGCACTGAAAATAGTACACAGGGTCAGATGTTCAAAAACTGGCATGGTTTCACTGGTGTCATTTAACCTCAGCCACAAAGCCAGAACACACCCCTAAAGAAACACTTCTTATTTTCTTTGCGTATTATTTATGAATTTTAAATCCACTCACACAAAGCTGCTCTTCACCTTTCCTAGAGGAAATAACTGCTATGAATGGTCAATCACCTCCAAGTGAAGCCAGGCTGGACCAACAAGGAACGTGTATCCCCCTAAGAGATGCCTGGGGGTGCTGGTCTGAGGGTTTGGTCGGAGCTTCTCTGTGCTACAGACCACCCTCTCTCCCTTGGAATCTCAGTCCAAATATTTGGCAGATGCACTTGGGGCTCATTACATTACAGAGGCAGCATGTTCACTGCGCTCCCCCGAATGGCATTCTGTGTGTGCTGCACTTGTTTTGTATTTGCTATATTTAAGCCACAGAAATATGCGCTGGGGAGGAAAAGAGGGAAGTGGTGGTATCTTGGAGGCAGGGAAGAAATGAAAATAATTTCTCAAAGCTGCAGTCCTCTGTGAAAAATTTTGGCTCACAAGAAGGAAAGAGGAGCATGGTCTCTGCACCAAGGACCTTGACAGGTCACCCATACTGCAGTTTATCTGGGAATGATTACAAGGCAACTCCAGTGCCACACTAATGTAAGTAAGGATGGAAATTGCTTGGAGCCTTTGCACCTGAGGACTCCTTCTGGGTTTCTTTTATGAAACTGCCTTGTTACGGACATGAAGGAAGACCAGTGTGCAGCACTGCAGAATTCATACATGGAACTAGATTTTTAAATGTCTGACATTATTTGCTCCTTTGCTTCCTGCTTCCACCCCAGCCTTTGCAGCCTTCTTCTACCTGACCATCATTTTCCCCAGACCCTGCTCATCATCCCTGCAGCTCCTCCCCTTCCTGCCATGACCTGTGGGGCTCACAGAGCAGCAGGAAGGCAGGGCCTGTCTCTATGCTGCTGCTGAGGGTTGCCGCCAGACAGGCCAAAGTCCTGGGTGCTCCTGACTTGCTCTTTCGTTCATGGACTGAGGATACCTTTGATGTTTGCTAACATGTCCTATAGTGTCTTGCCCCATATAATACAATCTTTCATGATCCTTGGTCCTTCCAGGCCAATTGTCTGCTTCACATCATGGGGTGGAGGAGAACCAGAGTGTGCTTGTGCAGGTATAAAGAAAGGTTTTCTCCTCCTCTGTGCTTTAGAGCTTGCCCAAAATTTGTTTCTCAAATGCAGGTGAGGGTGCAAGGGGAGTATGGAGGTGAACATGGGCTGGGGCCACATTTTAACTGTAGCCCTGATGTCAGCAGCAAATTTCAGCAGCAGGTATTACTGCTTGATAACATGGGAAGAGATGGGCACAGTCCCTAAAAGAGCCCCAAACAGATTCAGAATCTCAGCCTGCTGTCATGATGGATGGTGAAGGTTGTGGCAAGGAGACTGATCTGGGCATTTGAGAGCCAGGAAACAACTAAGAGGCAAGAGATTATCCAATGATTCAAGAGGAACCCAGCAAGGAAGCTAAGAACATATTGACTTCCTGTCTGCAAAGCTGAAACTGTTCCTGGAAATGGTCTAGCGGGGTCTTCTTGATCTTAAGCATGTTGGTTTTATTGAGACAAGTAGCCCCAAGCAGGAATCTCACATGCTGCAGAGCAATGGAAAGCAATGTGTTCCACTGCCTGCACTCCTCTGGGCAAGTTGGTTTCATGGCTGTCCAGCTGTCCAGCAGCAGGAGTTCAAGCTAGCCCATTACCAGCAGCATGGATGACACTCTCCTGCAGTCATGCTCCCAAAAAGCAGGCTGATAGTGCCATACCTGTCCCCAAGTCTCCAATCCCTCCTATAGTAGCTTTGATCATCTCATAGTGTAGCTGACTTCCAGCTGTCCAGGAAAGCAAAAATTAGTTTGCAGCAGTTTTTCAAATGCCTTAACTAGAAAACAAGGAATTATTTTTATAAACAACAGACAGGGAAAAAAATAAGGATAGAGCTGCAGTACTAGACACACCATCCACACACTCGCACGTAAGAGCAGCTCAGCCAGCCCTGGTTGCTAAGCAGTCTGAGAAACTGGAATGTGCTGCTCCCTCCAGCCCTGCATGAACATTGATACACAAAACCTGCCCAGAAGAGGCATCAGTGCTGATTTTAAAACAGGTTCTTGGGGAAAAAAATGCAGTTGGTGGCTCCTTTGTGCTGCTCCCCCAAGTTATATATGTGAGGATAGGTAGGATGTATGCTTGTGCATACACCTCCCAAACATCAAATGCTGCCAGAGGCACAGGCCATTGTGGGAAGTGTTCTTTATCTTCAGCTATCTCAGACCACCATAAATGCAGCCAGGTGAGACAAAGAACAGATAAAAGAAGGATTGATTACCTAGGGAAAGTGTTATCTCTGTGATACATCAAAAGCTAAAGGTGACTCCCCTTTCTGTCCCTGGCCCTCTCCCTCTGTATCCATAGCTGTTTCTTGACCATCATGCCACGGGACACAACCTCTGCATTATGCTTCGGTCATTCCCAAAGATCCAGCTGTGCTGAGCATCTGGCTGGAAGTCCCAAATGGAATTTGTTCCCAAATCATTGCAGAAGATCAGCACTAGTAGCTTTTCCCCACAAAGTGCCCCAGAGCAGCAAGTGGAAAGACTTGCAAAAGCACTATCATGAGAAATGAGGAACTTGAGGGTGGAGCAGCAAAATAGTGATGGGAAGTAAAAGGGGGGAAATGGTTGCACAGTGGTTAGAAGACAGAAAAACAAGTGGGTATCAAACTCTTCTGGAAAGAGAGCAAGAAGTGTTACAGGATGACAATGAATGTGCAACAAACTGGACAGAGAAGCTGTAAGTACGGGAATGGAGTCAATCCAAAGAGCAGCATGGGCAGGGTGCAGTAGGAGAATTGTGGCTACACTTTAATATGCATAGTTGGAAAGAGTAATGGCAAACTTGCATACAGTCAGAATGTTAAAGCTCACATCTTGCTCAGATTGCTCATGGCAGGGGTCAGGGTCTTGTCTTTTACCTCTCCCCTAAAAGCTTTCCCAGGTGATGGTTCCAGCACCTGCCATGTTCCCCACTCTCAAATATGGTAATTTACCTATATTTTTGGACCAAGATCCCCAGGTAAGGGCAGTCAGGTTTGCACCCTATGTTCCCACAGAAGACTTTCCTGGGTGTGATAGCTGCTGGAGATGTCCTGTGGGATGTCCATCAGCAATATGAAGATGCCTTGCGCATCCCTTCTGAGCCATGGGAGTTACACAGAAACATAGCAAAGACAAGTTACATCAGGAAAACCAGGTATAAAATGCCTTTCTTAAAGGCTAGGGCAGGCCTGATCTACCTCAGACATCCAGAGCTCAAAGCTGTGGTCTGCCCAGCCATCCCCCCACATCCTTTGGCCTCCTGCTGCTCTGAACATGCTAACAAGAGAGCTCCATGCAAATTGCTGTCTGCACAGCCTGCCGAGCATTGCCACCCACCACCAGTCCTTGCTTTCAGGTGAATGAAGTCACCCAGGCCTAAGTCTTTGTATCTGCATAACAAATATACATCCCCACAGCAAGCAGGGAAATTTCAACAATATCCCACTTTTTCAGGGGGGTCCACACAGAGCCCTCCTGCACAGTATCTTATAGGGAAAAGAGAGTTTCCCCTGGACCTCTGTCCAGACTCCTGGGTCGTGCTCCCCCTTTCCAGATTTGTCTAGTCTGCAGTGGACCTGAAAGCCTCTGGCTCTCTTGATTCAGGGGATTCAGTGGCCTGGAGTCTGTGTGGCAATAGGAAAAGTGAAGTACTTTTCAATATATCCACCCCCCTCAGAGGGATGTGTAACTGATGCATATCAGCCAGAAAATCCTGCTCAGCCCTTTCAAGAAGCTTTCCAGTGCCTGGGAGGAGCAGAGCATTTAGGTATTCTCAGACTATAATCTCTTCTCTGATAATTCTGATTTACTCTTTGGCCTGGAAGCAAAGGCTAATAGAAAGCAACGTGCTTCAGCAAAGCTCAGCAGGTAATTCAGTAGCTGTGGTTTAGTTGTCCCAAGTGTAATGTGGGGTTACCAGTGCTGAGAATTAATGTTTGTGAAGGTGCACTGGAGCTGTCTCAGAGACAGAAGTAGACCATAATTGTCAATTACTGCTTTGAAAAGGTCACTGTTTTCTGAAGACAAAGCTAAAATCAGCTGTTGTCACTTAGAATTGCACTGGGGACACTCATGATGACCTATTTTTAACATAACAGAAGATTACGCTGCAGTACCGTGAATAATTTATAGGCATAGTAGCATGATCACAGCCACAATACAATGGCAGCTTCAGTTCCTGCCAGATGATGGAGGGAGACAGAGCTCTCTGGCAATTTCCACTGAATTAGCAAAACAAGACACACGTGGAATGACTGTCCCAGCCTTTCAAAAGCATGTGTGTCAGGATGAATACATGTCCAGAAGGACTAAGTGGGGCAAAGATTTTATCTAGAGCATCCATCAACCTTCTCAGTCTCCCAGCTGTTTCAACAAGCACTGGGGGCAGAGAACTGGGAGTGTGTGTAGGGCTTGGTGTGATGGGGAGGAGGAGAGTAGCCTTCTGCATTTGCTATGCTAAACTATATTGAGAAAGCAAGAGAAACAGCTCGTACATCCCTACCACACGTATTTGCATAGGATAGAGGATAATTTCTTGAAAGAGGAGGCTGCAATATGAATTAGGTAATTTGCATCTGCAACCTTAAATTCAAAAAAATCTTCTGCAAGATAAGATCAAAAAGGCCAGAGGGAATTGGTAACAATTGACCAGAACTGTAGGAAGCTCCAGGTTGAAGTAGGATGTTGCAATTAGTCTATGGCACTGAAAACCTTTAACAGATAACCAGGCTTCCACAGTGAGAGCTGCCACCCCCTAAAAGGCTGAAATGGACTCAAACACATATTAAGTGTGCATGATGAGACATTTATAGCTTTCAGCGTTGCCACAAATATTTCCTCTCCTCTTTCCCTGGCATTCCATAGCCCAAAGTGCACAGCTGCTTTTTCCAGAAAGCGATTCCTCCGCCTTTGCCTCAGAGTTCACATCCTGTGTGACACAATGAAATGGGGGAACAGTTGATTCAGTCAGAGATGTAGAAAGGTCACCCTTAAAATTCTGCCTTGGAGCTACAGCAGTGACATTGTGTTGGCACCAGCCCCTACACTTTTTCTAGTGGAGAAATGGGTGCCTCTGGAAATACCACAGCCCTGATCGCTGTAGAGCCCATCTGAACTCAAACCTTGGAAACGGCCTCTAGGCCCCAGAGGTCCACACACCAGTGTGAAGAGCATGCTTCTCTGCTTTTACTAAATGTGGAGTAATTTTGTCTCATTTCTACTTTCTAAGGCTACAGGGTTTATTTTCAGCATACAATATAAATAAATCATATTCATTGTTCCTGCTAAAAATTACTTAAGATGATAGGTCATCTGGAATTGGCAGCTTGGTTTTTTATTCAGGGACAGTTTTGGGGATTGTTTTACATGCAGAATGCTCTGCAAAACCTAGCTCTGTCTTCCTTGTCATTTCCTTAACTTCTTCATACAATATCACCCTCTGTGTGACAGGTCAGTGTACTCAATGAAAACAAAGTGGTGAGTCTACCTATCCTGACCCAAATGGGGAAAGATGCAGGGATATGGGAAGGGTATCAGCATTGACTTCTCAAGCCTCCTTGGTAAATTGTGTATATTTACCAACCCCATAGATTTGCCAGGGATTTCCTCTGCCCCTCACTCCCTCTTCCCCCAAAAAAGAGCCACTTGCAGCTGTTTAAGAGGCACAAGGGAGACCTTGTTTGAAGGACCCTACAACAGTTTTAAATGCTGGCAGAGGAACAGCAAATCATATAGAAAATACAACGTATGTTTGGTACTTCTGTTGGCTCATGTAAAGTCCAGTATTAAAAAAAAGTCACAGAAGAGAAATGAAGTCCTAAAGGTAGCAACAAATATATGCAAAATCCGTATCTCTCTAGAGAGATATATTGATAGTAAATAAGACTATGTATTTTGGAAGGAACACTACATTTGAAGAAAATACCTCACAGTCTCTGGGAAAATACGGCCTATTTTTTCTTGAGGTAACAGAAAAGATGCTTAAAGGAAGAAACGCAAGGTCCATTCATTGCAATGTTCTTTCATTTATATTCGCCTTTAACTGCTGTCTTCAGCCCGCCCAACATCCAAATTTAGAGCTTTCATACACACTCCCGACGGCAGCGGAGGCTGCAGCGAGTGGTCCACCGGCCGCGGGCAAGGCAGGCGGCGGCAGCCCGTTCCCTGCCCCACTCCAGGCGGGAAGGGTCAGAGGGATTTTGCAGATGTTCCGCCTTTGGGACAAACGGCCTGAGGGGCCAGACGCATCGAGCGAAAAAAAGGAAGAGCAGCACAGCCGCTTCTCCCAAAAAGGTACGGGGGCACCGGGAGCGCCGCATCCCGCGGGGCCAAGCCCGGGGGGCTCCGCACCCCCGCACTGCCCGAGGGTGGGGGCGGGCGGCAGCAGCACCGCCTCCGCCGCCTCCTCCGCCCCCGCCTCCCTCCCGCCGCGGCTCCGCAAGGAAAAGCCGGCAGCGGCTTCGCTCGCTGCCAGAGCGGCGGTGCGCGGCGACGGGAGGCGAGCTGTCCTCGCTTCTCTTCATTTTTGATTTTTTGTTTTCATTTTAAAGCTTTAATTTTATCCTTTTTGTTTTTAGAAATTATTATTCGCTGTTTGTTAGTTTTCCAGCTGCGGGCGCTGCCGCCCGGGATGGGGCACCGCGGTGCCCGAGGAGCGCTGGGCGGCGGCGGGCGAGCGGCGTCCCGGAGCGGGCTGTGAGCCGCGGCAGCAACAGGTACCCGGCCGGGCTCCCGGAGGGGTGCGGGGCCCGAGCCCGCGGGGAAGGAAGGAACGAAGGAAGGAAAGGGGCGCTGCCGAGCGGGGACGTGGCCGAGCGCAGCTCCGGGGCTGGGGGGCTGGAGAGCCGCGCTCACAGGAGCGGGTCCCGACCCCGCTCAGCTGCCGGCGGCAGCGGCAAGGTTTTGAGAAGGGCAGAGATGCTCTTTTGGGGCGTCCCGGGCATGGTTTTGGGCTGTGATTGTGAAGAAAATCTTGAACGTGGGTGTTCGCTGAGGGACATGAAACTGGCTTAATATATTCTCACAGAGCGTGGAAGTGCTTAGCCCTGTTTCCATAAAAAAGTCTCGGCGTTTCCTTAGGTCTTGTCTTTCTATTTCCAGAGGGCTTTTATGGTATTACTGGTTAGAGGAGAGCTTAGACCCTCTTAAGTTCCCTTTACAGTCCTCTGGCTCGTTCCCAAGGACTGATGCAAACCCATTACACACTGGCATTGCTCTTCAGTTTACCTTTGAATGCCCTGGTTACAAAAGGTCACCCTAATCCTGTGACTGGTCTTTCTATTGCTGTGTTAGCCGAGCATTTTGCTCTCTCTCATTCAAAGTTTCAAAACGCTTTCTGGAAATTGTGTGCTTGTGGCCATGCTGCCTTTGCACCCTTTCATCCGTCTCGCTGGGAAGAGCTGAGTGTATTCCCAGTGTAATTTCAGCATTCATTAATCTGGCCATGCATCCAGCCACACTCATTTTAATTACTGTGTTTGAGCTGCTGTCACGCAGCTGGAGCCCCGGGTAGGGAACACGCTTCCAAACAGAAACATCATCTTCTCCAGTGGTTAATTAGGTTTCACAAGTATCCCTCTCCTGCATAAACAAAAGTAGGAGCATATCCAAACAGAGAGCTTAAGGAAGGAGACAGGAGGAAGGTGTATGTCCTGAAAGATTCCTGTGCTGGTTGCCCAGCTGTCTTGGAGATCTTCACACAGTGGGAAGAGATACAACGTGATGTGGTTTGTGTGGCCAGACTCAGAAAGGTATCCACTGGGATGGGTTCAGAGCCCTGCTTTATAACCAAAATGGGCAAATGTGACAGATTGTTCCACGTTTAAATGAGTGTGGGTGGGTATATATGTTGCACAGTGGGAGTCTAAAGGAAGCAAAGTTTCCTTTTTTCCCATAAATCCAGTGTTTTCTAAGCTAGCAACTGAAGATTAGGACAGTCACTTAAGATGGTGTCTGTGCTGCCTGCAAGTGCAGATAAGCACTTGTGCAAAGTGAACTTTGACAATCCCAGCATTCATAACCCGATGCTGGTTTAACTTTGGCATCCAAGCAGCATTTCGTTGACAAAGTGTGGGCTTTGGGGGTTTTCTTTGTTTTGTATTGTTTTTAAAAAGCAGCATGTTGAATTTCTTTCCAGGATCCTGCATAAGGAACAGAGCACTTAGCTTTGGCATGTTGCTACTCCTCTCTAGAACAACAGTACAGTTATACCTTAGAGCTTTTTCTGCTGCAGAATTAATATTTCTTAAATGCTTGGGAATGTGTAAGTGGAAAAGTGTGTGGTTTGTGAAGGAGCATCTGTAAGTGAAAAAGGTGCTTTTCTTCCCTTGTGCTTTCAAGGCACATGACCATTTTATTCACCTGTATCACAGAGCAAACACTTGGGCTAAGAGTGGTACCAAGCTCACAGTGGCATGCTTACATGCCATGCAGGGTTACCTTTTGCTCTTTGATATTTTTAAACCCAAACAGGCAGAAAGGTAACTTCCACACAAAGTGCACTGCTGGGAAAGGTCTGGGGAAGCCGCCTTGCTTTCCTGCTGGGGGAAGTGGGAGTGAGAGCTATAAGCAGCATTGGCTTTTTCCAAAAAAGGGATGGCTGGTTTGACACTTTTTTTTTCCTGATGCTATACATGTGGCAGTGACAAGCTGCTCCCAGACAACCCACTTAACTGGGGTAGTTTTCATCAGGCAAGCTAGGCTGGGAGCAGCTGGGAGATAGACAGCTTGTGTCTGTGGCCATTCAGCCTGCACAGAGCATCAGCTGAAAGCAGACTGGGAAGGAAGTGAGGACAGCAATGCCTGAACACACGCTCCTGGCACGGGCTTGTTAGAGAGGGCTGGGATGTGAATTAGTATCAGATAGGGGCCTGTCACATCGCTTTGAAGCTGTGTGGTTCCTGGATGACTCTATTAACAAAATGGGAGGGGGGAAAATGGTTATTTTCTCGCTTAGCAGGAGCTTGGAGGTAATTTTTTTGTTCACTCAGCTTAGAGTGCCTGCTGATTTTCTGAAAGGGAGGTTGCTAAAGGAGTTTCTTACTAAGAGATTTTCAAAATTAATCAGGAAGAGCACACACTGAATTTTTTTCCCCTCCACTAGTTTTGCACTGATTGTTGCATTGATTCCAAGATGTGCTTGCCCCTTTAGCAGGCAGAGAGAAAGAACTGGGCCCACTTGGAATTTAAAGTCAAATGTGAAGTCTTTTGAGAGCAGAAGCAATTTTGCCCTGGAAGACTTTACAAACCGTGGTGGCTGCACATTAAACACATCCCAGTGTCAATGAGAATTTAAGTTGCCAACATCTTTGTTTCCCATGCTGTCCTTTGTTCGGTTACACCAGGGCAAAGGGCAGTCTGTGAGCAGGGCTGGAGGAGGAATGGCCTGATGGGCTTTGCCAGCTCCCCATGAGAGAGCTGGAAGAAGGTCGGCAGCAAAAGCCAACCCTGGATGTAATAAACTGGATCATATTATAGCTCTCTGTCTAATGTCAGGAATGGCTTAGCTAAGGCTGGACAGTCAGCTCAGTTTGAACTCCGTGGCTGTCCCTTCCCTACATGCCCCAAATCAAAGCAGAAACTGTGTTTTCTTGTCCACAGCTCTTCTGCAGCTTTATTTCTGCTTCTCAGTGCAAATGCTGCTCATGCCCTCACTTATCTGCACCCTCGTAGGCTGTGTGGCTGGGCTGGGGATTAATCCTGTCCTGTCCCTTCCCATAAAGCTGGTGCTCTGGCACCTGGAATACCTCCAGGCAGGTATTTCAAGGGGAAAGGAAGCAGTGGGTACCTGGTAATCTTCTCTGGCAGCTGTCGTTATCCCCATCTGGTAGCTTAGGGACAAACAACCTTCAGCTCTTGTTTTACCAGTTTTATCTCAACCTTCACAGAATGATAGAATGGCTTAGGTTGGAAGGGACCTTTAAAGGCCATCTAGTCCAAGCCCCCTGCATTGAGCAGGGACATCTTCAACTAGATCAGGTTCCTCAGAGACCTGTCCAACCTGACCTTAAATGTTTCCAGAGATGGGGCATCTACCACCTACCTCTCTGGGCAACCTGTGCCAGTGTTTCACCACCCTAATTGTAAAAAGAAAAAATTCTCATGTCCAGCTTAAATCTGCCCTCTTATATTTTAAAACCATTACCCCTTCTCCTATCACTACAAGTCTGCATCCAGGGGATTTGGATTAAATCCCTTGAATTTTTGCTCTTCAGCTCTAGCTTTGAAGTGCTTTTGCTGCTGGGTCTGGTGCTGTTTGGGAAGAAAGAAGATTCCACCTCTCTAGTCCCATCCAGGTTAATTAGGGAGCTGCCAGGAGCCAAGCCATGATAAAAAATGACAGTCTCAATACATGCTGCCCCACAGGATTTGGGAGGTGTGGAGAAGGGCAGGTTTATGGTGTACTTAAATTGCTTTTTGGTAGCCACAGGTACAGACCTTGCCTTGTTCTTTGCATACAGGCTCTGCACCCAGTGGACTCAAGAAGTGAGTCCTCTAAGCATGACAGAAGAAGTAACTGGCCTTTTTTTCCTAAAGTTATCTTTTTCTTGTGTCTTTTTATGTTGCAAGGGTATCCTGTAATTTTTACTTCCCGACCAGCATAAAAGAAATGACGGATTAGCACAGAAGTATGCGAGCATCTTTCTTCTTTTCAATGGGAGGAACAAATTGAAGCTGACAGCTCCCTGGAACCAGTGCAACACATGAAGTAGTCACAATAATACATTTTATCTTCCAGCCCTTTTAGAGCATCAGAAGCTCTCTGGTCTCTGATGCCTCCAGTAAGCTGACCTTGGCTGGCAGAGCCAACCATCTCATTACTGCTGTCCCACTGCTCACAGCCTGCCCTCTGTCTGGGCCCTCAAACAGCCTGATTAGCTGCAGCAGCAGCTATTGCTTTCCAGGTTGTGCAGCCTGCTGGTAACCCTTCAGTAACACCAGAACTGTTTCAAATAATCCCTTCTGTAATCAACCTATTTCTTTTGTTTAAATGAAAAAACCTCATCTAGCTGCAACGCCCAGAGATTTGTTGTAGATGGTTTTGTCCTGAAAAGCCTTATCAACAGGAAAACTTCTAGTCATCCATTAACTCCAAAAAGCAGTTGCAGCAGAGCAAATCTATCTGGTCATCACCAAGGTTCTGGTTTTAGCTTGTGCCTTTGCCTCTGCAAAACACCAGTCTAGACCAACCCTACCTTTTACTATTTATACATTTGTATTTGAGCTGACCAAAAGAAGGAACTCATTTTCAGTGAAATCTGTAAGAGACAGGCAAATAAGCATCTGTACATAGTGGCAGAAGGTTCATATTTCAACAGACCATGCAAGGTTGAACACCTGAACTTCCCTTCTCTTTCCTCAAATTAACATCTTTCTGTCTGACAAGCCAAAACTGCTTGATTTGTGCCTCAGTGAGGTGTCTTTCTTCATTGTCAGATTTGTCTTGCATCCGCTAGAAGTCTGACTCTGAACAGAGGAATAAAACTTTTGCTTGTAGCGAATGCACCCCTTGAGGATGCCTTAGAAGCCTTGAGGATCAAGGCTTGTGCTTGAGCTTGAGATGGTGACAGTGGTCTGTGATACTGCTGCAGGCAGGGCAGATGGTGTCACTCTGTATTCAAAGTCTGATAGGCATTTTTTTGTTGTATAACATGAAGGAAAATGTATTATAGAATATTAGTCCTGATGTTTCTGGGTGTGTCGTGCCTGGCTTCATCTAGCCCTCACTGCTGGACCAAAGGCTGCAGCTGTGGTATTTTACCCCAGAGATACCTTTGGCTGGCTGGATGCTGCAGCTGGGCACTCGGAACAAATCCAGGCAAAGTAGGAACTCAGTTTACCTTTGGTGGAAAAGGTTCAGGCGACAGTGAAGAGAAAAGGAGCGGGTTCTATCGTAGAGTCTTAATCCAGAGTTTTATTTCAGGGTGCTAGACTTCTGAATGTGGTAACAGCTCACAATAGAACTCCCGCCCACATGGTCTCGTGTCCTTTTAAGCCCCGGGGACAAGGGGTGGGACAAGTGAGGGCCAACCAGGTGTGAGGAGGGGAAGGCTCAAGGGATACAGACGCTTGGACAGGCCAATGAACCCAGACCAGAGGGGCATCTTTTGAACTTCTGCCAACCACACGACGCCTTGCTGGAATGTTAAGATTGATGGACAGCTCTTAGGCAGGAAGGCAAGAGGGGGAGGGGGAAGGTTGGCACACCTGAGAAGTTGGGATAGGTGAAACAGGAAATCACATTGCAACAATGTATTCTCCATAATTAAGCAGGTCAACATCCTCTGTTAGTATTTAATTTTAAAATGTTTGGTTTTAAAACTTTTCAACTGTGGTACAGAAATAGTAGTGTATGTTACAGCTCTGTGCCCTAATATCCCTGCAAGTAGTCAATGAGTCTCCTTGGGTATGGACACACCTTTTTCTCTGGTCACCCCTGTAAGCATTGCTGGATCATGGCAGCAACCTGTGCACTTTCCTAACCACAGAGGCACGTCAGTGGGTGACAGTGCTGTTGCCAATGCTCAATTAAGTGTGTAATGTGTTGCCCTGCATGACTGACTGCCCTTTCCTTGTCTCATTCAGTACGTCCACAAAACAGTGTTCTGTTAGTTCAAAGAAGGACTTAGGTTTTCACAAAGAAGTCCTGCTGGCATTGGAAGAGTTGGCTGTGAGGTGCTCTTGGATTCATTCACAAGGCTTTTTCTTGAATTCACTGTGGCACTTGCAGGTCACATCTACTTAGATATACATAAAATCTTGTGTAGGAGAAGAGATGTTTGCTAAAATAGAGAAGAATGTTTAGTTTATTAGATGTTCAGATTAATAAAGCCAGGAGCTGGAGTTGCTCACTGCAGTAAGTCATCTGCACTACACAAAACCAAACCAAAGCTATATTAAAATGCTAAGACTCAGCTGAGGCCAGAGAATAATCAGCTTAAAATTCTGCCTGCATAAACTAGGGTTTTGCTTTCTTTGAAATCAGAGGGAGATGTTGTCATCATCTCCCCAGATGACAGCTGGACCACAAAGACTTGTTCTGTCATGCAGGTGCTGGACTGGAAGTACTTTCAATACATTTGATTTCCATGCCCTACACTGAAAACAGAAGTTCTCTGAATGTTAGATGGCTTTTCATATGCAGTTAACCAGCAAAGGGTTGCTTTTTTCCCATTCTCTCCTAGCTCTACCCTTAAAAAGAAAACACTCATCTTTCCTAGTAGAGAAGGTGGCAGCAGTGGATCCAGTGTAGCAACTCCTATCTTAAACTGAACCCTGTACACAGGGTTCTTCCAGGCACTGTATTTCTTGTGGGCATGCCATGCTGCCACCAGCTGAGGAAGACAATTGCCTCCATTGGCAAAGGGGCAAAATAATTTTCCATCCTCATGAAAAGCCATAATATCCTCCTTTTCCTATATCCTTAATGATGGTCTGTTAATAAGACATGAATAGGAAAATGCAGAAATCAACAGAGAAGGAAAGAAGAAAGGAAGGGCAGCAGAGGACAAGGTACGGGGTCATTCCTAAAAGCTTGTCATTAACCTGCAATGGCCCCAGTAGATCTTTCTTTTAAATGGCATACTGTGGAATAGCAGGGATGTGCCAAGATGCACTGCCTTAATTTGTGTAATGAAAAGTTACACAAGATAATTACCTTGTAGTTCAGTGACAAAAGCCCTGTCAGATCTTTTTGGTTCAAGCTCTGTTTATCTGTAATGTCTCTGTGTGTAGAAAACTCACATGGTAACTAATCCTATAGCATAGCTGGAGGATATGGCATTTTAAACTCAGGATTTGTTTTTTTTTTTAATGTCCACTACAAATTAAACTTATCAATTAACCCTGACTAGATCTACCTGCTATAGATTTAAGGTTTCATCCGGTTTGCATTGGCTTTGTCTGTGACAGCAAACTACAGACATTTGTGAATGTTTTTGGGCAGAAACAGCAGCAGGCACAGACCAGCCTGTATCTATGGCATTAAGCTCCCCTGCCTTTCAGAGGAGAGAAGTACATCAGGACTGCTTTGGGAATGATCCTTGGTCCACGCTTCCCAAAATATGCCCAGTAGTTGTGTAAGAAAGTCCTTTCTGGGCCAAACCAGAACTGTGCCAGTGACTGTTCAGCGTAACCTCCTTTGCCCCAAGGAGCAGAAAGCCATTGCAGAGACAAGAGGGAACAGTTTTTCTGTGCTGAGAAACTCAAAATTGTAGAATGGTTTGTGTTAGAAGGGACCTTTAAGGGCCGTCTAGTTCCAATCCTGCCCCTATCCTTCTAGTTCCAATCCTGCCCCTATCCTGAGCACCTTCCAGTAGACCAGGTTTGCTCAATGTAGAGTCCAAGTCAACCTCAAATGTTTCCAGGAATGGAGCATCTGCAGCTGCTCTGTTGTAGATTTTCCAGTGTTTCAACACCCTCATTGTAAATAATTTCTTCCTTTTATCTAGTCTAAATCTACCCTCTTTTAGGTTTAAAAGATTGCCCCTGTCCTGTTACTACAGGGCCTGCTGAGGAGTTGGATCCCATCTTTCTTATGAGCCCCCTTCAAGTACTGAAAGGCTACAATCCAGTCTCTCTGGAGCCTTCTCTTTGCCAGCTTACCAACCCCAACTCTCTCATCCTGTCTTTTTAAGAGAGGTGCTCCATCCCTCTGATCATGTCTGTGCCCTCCTCAGGACTCACTCCAGCATGTCCATGTCTTTCCTGTGCTGAGGGCCCCAGACATGGATGCAGTACTTGACATGGGGTCTCACCAGAGCAGAGGGGCAGTGTCCCTCACCCTGCTGCCCATGTTGCTTTTGATGCAGCACAGAATATTGCTGGCTTTCTGGGCTCCAGTTGCATATTGTTGAGTCATCTTGATAAGTGTTGAAATGAAATGTGGTTTCACAAAGTGGTGGCAAGGAGAGAAGGTCTGCCTAAAACTCTAGATGTTTTTTCAAGTGGTTCCTGTAAACACTTGTGTGTCTATAAAGCTGTTCTGCTCTTTTTGTGGATACCTGGTATAAGATAACTGTGTGGGACAGGGTTAGGATAGCTGTGTCTTGTGGCAAGTCTGCACACAGCTATCACCTTTTGTGTTTTGCTCAGCTGCCTTATTGGTCCTCAGCCCTCTTTTTCCAGCACCAGTGTCACAAACACAAGCTTTTCCCAAGAGGGACCCTAGCATAGACCCTTACCCCATTATGCTCTTTCAGATGCTTCTTACAAATCCTTTAATGACACTGACCAGAGAAAATAGTGATATTTTGGGAGAACTTTAGGCTGTTTCATGGTATTAGATATGTACTCTTATATCCTGTGGCTTCAAGAGGTTTTTGAAGCTTAAAATACTGTAGCCAAAGAGAATAATATACTCTGCCATAACTTTAAATAAAATTTATTGAAGTAATGTATGTAAGAAGACTGAAGTTTTGAATTTGAAAATGAGCTGAAGCCAAGAGACAAGCAAGTTGCATCAGAGCAGACAGGCATTCTTGGTTGTGCATGGGCAGTGTTCAGCTACTTGATGTACTGCAAGAGAGCTTCAGACAGATGCTATAGCCAAATGTAAATGAAGTAACACGGGACTTTTATGGCAATGCTCTTTAAGTGGCCACTCTTGTAAGGTGTCAAAAAGAGTAAATAAATCCATTTCTGCAATGCTCATGTCTGGGAAAAGAACATCCAGCTTTAAAGATCTTCATCCTAGGACATGTAACAGTGTATCTTGAACAGTATTTTAGGGAGCAGTGTGCCATTACGACACTCCTGGAAATAGAATGATCATATAAACATCCACAGAGCTTTAAGTCACCCTAATCCCATGTATTTAAAGAGGAGCAGCAAAGCGTTTGTATCTCATTAGTGGCTGAAGGGATTTGACAACAATGATGTTTTACTTTCCTTTCAGGGATGAAAAGCCTGGCGTACTTGTTTAATTTAGCTCACTCATGCTTATATTAGAACATACCTGGAGTGGATACCGAGAACAGCCAGTTTGTCTGTCTTGGCTGAGGGAAAACAAATAATCTCCAGAGCAGCCCACTGGTTATCCAAACCATCCTGCATGTGTTTACTTGATGCATTTACTTTCCTGCAGATGCAAAGAAATGGTTTCCTCAGCTTGCTGTCCTTGCCCATGTTGCTACCATCTGCATTAAATGAGGGTTGTCAAGCAGCAAAAATATTGGTGCAAAGTATTTAAAGAAATCTGCATTCTCAAGGACAACTTTGCTAGCCATTGCTTTTTTCTCCTGTCTCTCAGAAGATTTTTATATTCCTTCCTTGCACAGTCTGAGAAAGTGAAGACACTCTGTGCTGCTTACACTTGACATGCAAATTTAGGTCACTGCTCAGATTCTTCATGGATTTTGCCAAAGGACTCCCACTGGAGCTGCATCTATTGACATCAGGGCTGTCTTACTGCACTTGTGCTCAGATGGACTCCTGGGCTTGTTACTTCAGATGTTCCTGTTAGTCAGTAAGGGTCAAGGGAGACCACCCGCAGCACTCATGGGTTCCTAGGCCTCCCCTAACGCAAATGCTTGCCAAAATGGGCAATCAGTTGGTCACTTCTTGTGGTCTGAGCTAATAAATTAAAATTCTGCCCAACATCTATGGTCAACTGGGCATATGCTAAAAGTGGTAGAGAAGTAGCCAGGCTGCTCCTGGCTGGAGGAGTTCCCACAACCTATTTTGCATCCTGCTAGTCTTACTACTGCTCACAAGATTGCTCCTCGTAGTTTATCTCCTGATGCAGGGATAGATAACAGGGCTGCCCAAAGCCTTGCACCTTTATGACTGTGCAGTGCTGCCAGAATGGCAGTGTGGTTAATTGTGTGCTCAGGCCACTCTGCTGAACCGCTTGTTAGGGATTTTGTGCAAGGTGGATTTAAAGCATGAGAGGATTGTTCTCAGCTGGGTTTCAGAAGTGCTTTTTCTTTAGATTATTTGCCAGCGCTGGAATGGCAGTGGGACTTCGTTTTTAATTAAATCTTACATTGACATAAAGAATTATCAGTGATGAGTAGAATTGGAGTTGACTTCTAATCAAAGATAATTCTGCATACTGGGGTGGGTTTGAGATAAATGAATATCAAATGTAATTAGATGGTCAGATTTTGATCCCTCAGCCACACTTATAAGTACAAAAACAAATTTTGCTTATTTATGCTAATGCCAGCTGCATATGATTGCCCTATGTCTCTAATGCTGTAGGGAGCAAGATTAGGGAGGGCTTCATGTGGGCTCCTGCGCATGCTCACCCCAGCCACCAGTGTGAAATAAATGTTGGAACTGAAAAAAAAAAAAGGAGGTCAGCTGCCACGAACCCATCTGTTGTGTGCGGAGCCATTTAGGATCAAGTTTATTTTCCTTGGGTTTATTACAGTGAAATAACTCATTTGCATTTCCCTCTCCTTGGGTTTTCAGCTCTACCAAGGGGAAGGTGCAGTGTAGGTCTTTCTCTGAAGGGACGTTAAGCAGAGGCTCCCTGGCAACAAAAACAGAGAAACGGGGGCATTGCACTGAGAGCTCTTGTGAAGGAGTAGCTGCAAAAAGGGAAGGAGGAAGGCTAACTGTGGTATGAGACAAAAAGGGTGGTGATTTCACCTTAGCCACTGCCAATCCTTATTTCTGTGTTCTATGAGGTGATGAGAATTAGAGCCAAACACATGTTTTACAATAAAAATAAAATTAAATGCAAAGTCCTCACACTGACTTTGGTACCTAGACTGGTATGAGAGATAACTTACAGAATATATGGAGCTAATATATTGCAGTGGGAGCATCAGCTATCAGGTTCTATGCACTTACAGCCATATCTACTTTACCATTGTGCTCTTGACCTGGACTGTTAGCTTTCTTCTTACTGTTGCTTTTTATGCAATAAAAAGGTTCATGTACATCATCTAGTTTGGGTAGGAGGAGCAGAAGAAGAACATGGGCTGTTCCAGATGGTAGACAATTTGTATTTCTGGTCAGGGTGTCTAGTGATGAACTAGCATTTGAATTGAAAATGCTCTTACATGCAACATTTAAAATGTTCTTACAGAAATGAGGCCATAAAGTACAAGTCTTTTTCCTAAGGCTTGTTACAATTTGAAACAAAAGCTGAAATTTGGTACTGAAATACTACATTTTCATTTATTAGAAACAGGTAATGGCACCTTGTGCTCACTTGCAGGGATTTCTGCATGAAAAAGTAAAGCTCCCAGCTGTGGGCTTAAGAACTATAAAAGATGCATCAGTTGCAGAAACATTTCTTTGTGCGTTGTAAGAACAGAATCCACCTGAATTGAAGGTATTGAAATACAGCTAATACAGGAATCACTGCAGTGTCCCTGATGGACATAAAGTCATCAGTGAGAAGTCTGCTCAAGCCTTCAGAGAGATCCTGCTGGACAGTCAGTGCTGAGGATGTCCATGGTGAGGGAAGAGACCACCTCAGGGAGACAGGACAAGCTGCAGTGGGCTCAGAGAAGATTCTTGCTGCTGCAACAGGCGGGGCAGAAGTTTTCCTTCCTGTGCTGTGGCTGCCAATGGCTTTGATGCCCACCCAAGCGTGTCCCATGTGCTCCCACATGTCTTGTTTGAAGGAGGGGGCTCCATCTCAGCTGCAGCTCCTTCTCTGTGCAGCACTGCTCTTCAGCCATGTGGGGAAGCCCACGTGGCTCATTCTGTACGCTAAAATTAATGTGTGGAGCTCACGGGTGTGCTGGCCTTTCACCGGCTGATGTAGGCTTGGGAAGTGTGCCTGTCGGTGCAGCCATATGCTACTATTTAGGAATATCTCTAAGCCTTGGACTTGGGTGGAACAAATGCACATTATTTTATTCTGGCAACCAAGAATAGTTCGTCAGATGGAGCTCACATGTCTGTACAGTTCTAGCAAATGCTGCCCTGCACAAGGGAGGAGCAGCCCAATCGTTGGAAACACAAAATGTGCCATGGAAGTTGTAATTTGTGTAATCGAGTGACCAACAGAAGACACCTTTCTACAGGTGCTTTCAGGAGACCCCCACCCCACAGAAATCTTCCTGACACGTGAAATTATGAGCCTGCTCACCCATGCTTAAGAGTTTTTGTCCTGAAAGTGTAAAAACTCTTGTGCAAGAATTTAATTTCTTGTGAACGTTTTTATAATGCTCCTGAGCACTCTTATCCACATAGCACTGTCAAATTTTTATGTTTAAAAACCCAAAAGGATGTCTACTTTCTCATCCAAGATGCATGCCTCTGTACCTTCTGGGAGCCTAGGAAGCATGGAAATCATAAATTCCAGGTGGTTATTTGGGCTACTAGCCATGCTGGCCTTGTATTGCCAAAGTGATTCAGCTAAATCAGAAGGAAGAAGTTGGAAAACAAATATTAAAAATTACTAGACTTAGGCTACGAAAGCAAGCAGCATGAATTGAAGGTGCACTGAATGAACTTGGCACTGAGCTGAGCATGTGTAAGTTTTAGAATATAATTTTGCTCTTTGGGCTTATGAGTGCAAAGCAGAAAGAATTGACTGTTTTGGAGGATGACATGACTATTAGGGCATAACAGTTCCTTCCCTTATTGTGGTTGTCTTTTGGAGAGATGCAGGGTCCTAATTGTCATCTCATTGCATTTAAAAGTTTTTCTCCTTTGTAGGTCAGCCAGCCCAATAAGCAGAATATAGACCTTGGCATAGATGGGAGAGGAAAATGTTCTTTCCTTTCATTAGTCACAAAGATATCAGCTCTTTTGTCAGACATACCCCAGGTTTGCAGGTAAGAAATGTTCCTAGCACAGCAAACAGAATTGGTTGACTTTTGTAGCCATCCACTCACATTAGTTAGTGGACCCCCTCAGCTCACCCTAACCTAGATAATTATCACTTGATTTTTAACAGGCAGCCTGCAGACCATCATAAATCAACATACAAACCACCTCACTGCAGGGATTGCCTCTCCTTAGGTCCAGAATGGACCTTGAACCATGCATCACACAAGAAATAATACAGGAAGAAAGGATGATCAAGGATGCTTTCAGTCACTCAGCCCTATCCCACATTCCCATTTAATCAGTGATTATACATAATCCCAAAGTGTCCTCGAAGCCTCGGCTGCAGACAGCTCCCTTACACCTTACAGCAAATTCTAGACCTGGAGCCATAACTGTAGCTGCTACACAGAACAGGAGGAATCAAGGGCACCCTCCCCACTGTATATTGCAGCTTTACATGGCTGTTAGCACTTGTCTAGCAAAACCAACTTCCCCTTGTCATGTGGTAGGCAAAAAATACCATCTCCAAACTGGTCATGGGGAAGAAGCAAAGAAAAAAAGGCTGTGCAAAAGTTAGATTAGATTTAGCAAATATGTTTCAGCCTAAATTTCCCCTCTTAGCTTGAATCAAACACTGTTTACCAAATATTTTGGTACTGTGGGAGGTAGAGGTCTATGCTGAGGGTGATGAAGAGAGGGCAGCCCTGTGAAAGTGATTGTCCCTTCCCCACTCATTAGCTCAGGCTCAGCTGCTTCCCCATTTCCAGACTGAAAGAAGAGCTGAGAGAGGGGACTTTTATTTCCCTGGGGACAGAGACATCATCAATTATCTGCCATTCTGTGTTGCAAGCTGTCAGCGAATAGGGCAGAGGAGTACTGATAGGATTTCACCTTATCCCTTGACTCACTGATGGGCTCATCATTCAACTGCTGTGCACTTAGCATGGGCTGTACTAATTATATTAATTATACTTCTACACAGGGCATACTTATATTAGCAGTAAGGAGACTGCTGTCTTTTAAAATGAAACATCCCTGGTTCATTAACTATATAGATTTAAAAGTGTAAGTGTAGTCATTATACCCACTGCTGAAGTGGACCTCTCAAATCACAGAAGCATTTAATATCATTTTGGATGTGCAACTTGCATTATATTGAGAGCAATATTTATGCTGCATGTAGAAGACAGTAGCATTATATCACATAAGTGCTAAATGTAGACTGAGAAACTTGATCGCTCCCTTGGCGTAGCACCAGAATGCCCTTAGCAGTGTTCAGCTGTGGGGATACCCATCAGGTCAGTAAGAGAGCTGGGTGAGTCCTCAGGGGCTGAGCCTTGCTGAAATTATACTAGCAACTGCACCCATGCAGATCATCAGGATACAGCTGTATTATTAAATTCAGAGGTAGGTTTATGTAGTTGATAGCAGAGAGACCTGTGAATGGTTTCAGAGGCAGGAAGAGAAACGCCTCTCAAGAGAGAGTGTCACAACAACATGACAGATACTCATCACTCAAAGTGTATTTGTGAGATGGGTATCATTAATAATCCATCGATGCGGTGCCCATATGCAGCCATTGTTTCTGTGAATCTGGGCCAAGGGGCTGATGCAGAGTCTGCAATTTTCTGAGGTTGGTTGGAAGTGTCTGAGATGTCATATTATGAATATTAGTTTAAATCTTAAGGACAGATGGTGTTGGTGCAATAGAGTCAACCTTTATCCTGACCAGTGGAAAATAACTGAACAGAACTGGGAGATTTCACCAGTTCCTACTGCTACCTCCTTTTATCTCAGTTTTCTTCTGTACAGAAATTAAACATACATTATTCACCAAGATTATATATAATATATAGGGAGAGGCCACAAGCCTATCTGGGCTCTGAGTTCTGACCATTTTATGCAAAAGCAAAGCAAAAGTAGCTCCAGGCAGGTCTTCAATTTCTATTTCAATTGCACTTCTTGCACATTTTTCTAGTATCTTGGGGATAGTCTTAGCTACTAAAGCCTTTCAAAGCCATCTGAGTGCTTGAGCAAAATAAAGAAAATAAATAAGTACATTCCTTTTCCAAGATTATTTATTTTTTAAGTTTGCCCAAAGGAAAAGAAAATCAAAACAGTTCCAGTGTTTCTGCACAGTCACATTTGGACACTAAGATTCTGTTCAGAGTGAAAGCCATTAGTGTTCTGATCATGTTAATAGAGAAGAGACATCATGCAGAAGATGCTAGCATTTTCACTACAGTTTTGAATCTAAAGCCCTTTTCATAGCCAGTGTAGTTGTGGTTAGCACCCAACTTCAAGTTTTGTTTTATCTCTTATTTTTTGAGAAATTGTTGGTGTTTATGCTGCTAAATCTCCTCTGACTGTCAGTGTTGTTTAGCTCCTCCTAGGTCTCCAGATGTTGTCAGGGTGTGTGTGTTAATCATCCTGTCAAGCTGTGCAAGTACTGAACACTCGCAAGGGATTTTCTTTCTGCTCCTTGGCACTCTGGACCAGATTTTTGATGCAAATCCTTGTATGGGAGCATGCAGATTGCAGCCTAATTGTCTAAAGTTTATTTGCAAACCCAAAGGGAACTTGCTGTGCAGCCCCCAGAGTACTGTGGTCGGGTGGTTTCCGCTCTGTCTCGCAGGAGGTGGCTCTCTGTGCAGTTTGAACTGTTAGACATAAGCTGACCCAGGGAAACTCTCTACCTTCTATAGGGATGTGAGGTTTGACCCTGGAAGCTGCAAAATGCCTTCTGGCAAGTGCTGTGCCAGGTATCAGCAAGCCTCAGCACAGCTCAGCCCCTCAGAGGTGTGCAGAGAGCCTTATGCATGCAGGGGTGAGTACAGAGCCAAATTTGGGCTCTCATTGAGCAAAGACTCAAGTACCTCCAGCTGTGGCTGGAGCATGTTTGTCCCTGTGTGAGTTAGCCAAAGTATCTTCTGAGAATTTTCTGGTATCTTCTGAGTTGGTGAGGAGCAGCAGCTCCAGAGCCTTTCTACTCCTCCATGCTCTCCCCTTTCCGTAGGTTTCTGCCCAACACAGGTACTCATGGTCCTGCTCTGCCTGAAAGCAGCTTCTGTGTCCCAGGGATTTATCCTTGCTGTGGTTAAACTCTCTGAGCTGAGTTGGCTGCATCTGGGCTAGGCAGGGACACGAAGGGTGAAGTACCATTGCCCGCTATCCACAGGGGAGGAGAAAAATGTCTTTCACTGCACCCCGTGTGGTATCTCTGAAGCTGTTCAGTCAGGGGGACACCCTCACTTCCAAAACAGGAAGATGTACTCTGGTTGAGTTGTGCAATAGAGAAAATGTCTCATTAGCAGTAGTGCTGGCAATGCTGGGACTGGAAGAAGTGTTTCTGGCAGTGTTCTTGCAGAAATATTCCTGACAAAGCTGTTTCTTGGGCAATGCAGTCTCCTCCAAAGAGAAATAGTAGTTCCTACTGCCACCCCAAAGAGTATTTGCCCAGTTTAACACTCCAAATTAAATATAACTGAGCAGTGCACAATGTTTCCCCACATATTTGCTTTCTGCAGTGAATGTTTGCCATGCAAGCACCACGTAGCTCTGGTGCTTATCATTAATAAATATGTTCAGTTGTGAAGGCTCACAGTGTAGATCTCTGGCTTTCACAAATGGCTGTTTTATTGGGCACTCTCAGTCATTCCTGACCTGTGGGGATGAGAGGGTGGTTTAGACTTGCTGTCACCCCCTCAGCCCTGTAGGTCAGAGTTTCACAGAACATCAGCTCCACTGCCTGCAGGCAGCTCCAGCCCCTGCCATACCACCCTGCTTCATTACCAAGCTCATCCCTCAGCCCAGCTACTGGAGTGAAATGAACTGGGGCCATGAGGCAGGCTGGGTCCAGCTTTTAAAATAGATGGAAAAGAACTGCTAAAACCCCTCTTTTTCATTTTCTGTCAGGTTATTTTTAAGCTGGCCTAGTTTCTCAGTCCGTTTCACACCACAGTGGTGTCATCAGCTGAACTGACATCCCAAGAAGGATGGAGGCAGTGAGAGGATGGGTCCTGCAGGATGGGGGAGCTGTGTCTGGCAGCACCTGCTGACCAGCACCCTATTCTCCAACATCCCCAATTTCCTCCTGCTCCCTGCCCTGCTGCCTGACCTGTGTTGGCCATGGTGCTCCTCACAGATTGGTGGGGCCATTCCTCTTACCGGAGCAGCACAAAACCAAGCCAGCAGAAAAATCAATTTAATTGTCTGCCGAGGGCAGAGACAAGAAAAACAGTGGATTAAGAAGAAAAGGAAGACAAAGGTGTCCCCCTTTTCCCTTGTGGCAGCAGACAGAGCTGCTGTGAACCGTAGCACTTCTCTGCTATTTATTTGTGGATGGATTGAAATCATCCTAGTTTAGTGCAGATGCCAAGCTGGGCATTGGAAATGAGCACACAGAGGGCAAGGGCTTCCTCCCTGCTGAGCCTCCCCCTCCCCCCCAGACACATGAAATGCAGAGCATACAGTGCCTGGAGCTTGTTTACTCCTCTCTCTTCACAGTGGAGGGCATCCCTCTCATGGCATGTCATGGCTGCACACACAGCCACTGTGTCTTCCTTCTCAGCAGCCCCTGGGCTGAGCAGCCATGGGAGCAAGGATCAAAAGGGAGCTGCAGGGCATTCGTGATGTATCAATCCTTTTTAAAATTATTATTGCGTATAATCACACTTTGCAGTGATGGTGAGAGCCTCCAAGAGCTCTGCATGCTCCCATAATAATTCCCAGGACAGATCGGGATGCTGGGGCTGGGGGTGAAGCATGCCAGGCATGGCAGAAATTGGGGATGGAATTGGGATTATCACATTGAAGCATCTGATTTCTAGTCCCACATCCAGACCCTCTTTGTGTCTCTGATACATTTTTCAGTAGACCCTGGGCTGGAAGTCAGAAGTTAAAATAGGATTCTTTTGGTCTTGAGTGGAAATGCACACAGATTTGTGCCCTGGCTTGCAGCCCCTCGTGGGGTTCAGGTACCCCTTGATGTCATGGATGGATACCAAGCTGTCTGGCCTCACTGCCTGCCTTTTACTCTAATTCCACCCTCACTGACATGCTTTCTGTTGTTTTTCAGGAATATCTCCGAGGCTCCCTGACATCATGTCAATAGGATCACATTCATTCTCCCCAGGAGGTCCTAATGGGATTATTAGAAGTCAGTCCTTCGCTGGCTTCAGCGGGCTCCAGGAAAGACGGTCCAGGCAAGTGCCCTTGCTCTCTAAGGGGAATTTCAAAATCAGGCTGTAAGGGACTTCTGGGCTTTAGGGGATGAAAGGGGAAAGGAGGTGAGAGAGGACTTCTATCTTTCTGACTCTCTGCCAAATAAAATGTCCTAGGCTAAAATGTCTCTATATATTTTTTGTATAACTAAGGTGTTACCCTCAGCCTGTTTGCCTCTCCCCCATTAATGCAGGGCTTCCTCACATGCCTCAGAGCTGTGAGAGAATTTCAGAGAACAGTTTTAACTTATGCAGTGATCTTTTCAACATGTGAAATGTGCAGGAACACTGCACATATACACTTGCCATCATCTCCTGTTTAAGACCACTGCTGCCTAAAAGACAGTTTTCTCACTGCTGCACCACCACGAATCCAAAACAAAGCTGTTTCCCTGAGCTTAGCTGCTGAGCCTTTCTGTGCACTGCCACTTAGCTACACAGGACTTAGGGCTTTGAATCAGGCATGCCCAAGCCATGCAGTCCTGGATGCTCCCAGAGGCTACTTTACAATCGATTTTAACTTGTGTAGTCTCCCAGTGCCAGACCACCAGTTAGCAACTGAGGAGTAACAGCAGGCAAAGGGCTCCCACTGTCAGCCCAAGTCAATGATGGCTGTTAGATGCTGACAAAGCAAAGTCCCCAAAGAGGCACCTGTATGCAGCACAACTGTCCTCACTTTGCCATACACTGCATACTCAAGACCAGTGGTGTGATGCTGTTCTCCAGAAACTCTCTTAATCAAATCCCAGTCTTCCTTAGGACTTGCAGGCTTTACACCTGAGATTATCTGGGCTCCCCTTTCTGTTTAGCACCTGGATGTAGCTCAGCTCTCTCATGGACTCTCTAATGTGAGTTAGGACAGGTATAGTGTAGGACAGAGAAATGTCTGATGAGCCTCAGACTTGGCCTTGCATTTCCAGACAAGCACTTATGTCTTGGGAAGCAAATAGCCCAGGCTGCTCAGATTCTTAACCCATAAAGAAATGCAGACCTTTAACTGGCAGGCACAGAAGCAGATTCATTTTTTGCTAGCAGAGATAATATCAGAAGATTTCTTCAAGCTACACTCCTTTGAGATTTCTGATTTATAGGGATTTCTTCTCCTTTGATGTTCATTTTGCAGGTGTAACTCCTTTGTTGAAAATTCCTCAGCGCTCAAGAAGCCCCAAGCAAAGGTGAAGAAAATGCATAACTTGGGCCATAAGAACAGCACCACGCCCAAAGAACCCCAGCCTAAAAGGATGGAAGAGGTCTACCGAGCCCTGAAGAGTGGCCTGGAGTAAGAGCTTTTATCCTGTTTGAAGGATGAAGCTTTCTGTGACATTTTAGATCCTAGAGAAACAAAAACAGGGACCCTTCCTCCTAAGAGACGAAAATACACCTCTTGAAGTCTGGATTGTGACACTTGGTATCTAAAATATTTGTATGGGAAACAGGAACACAGGAGGCAGAATCCCATTTCCATTCACATTTTGAGAAAAGCTCCCAAATCTGGGATTTCAATTTCCCTCTGAGTTTTTTTTCCCTCTGAGTTCCCTAGAGTCCTATCAAAGGCTTGTATTGCCTTTCAGATAACATCCCAGATCATAACAGGGCTTTAATCAGCCAGATACAGGCATAGCGACTGGAAGGCACCAGGCCATAAACTGAGCAGCAGATTAGCTTACTTGAAACTGGTTGTTCAGTGTAAAGAGAACATTGAGCTCTTACACAGTTAAATAAGTGGGCTCCTATTTATTCCCAAAAAAGCAGCAGGGAGCTGCTTTTACGACAGATCAATGTAAATGAGTTTTTTGTCTGTAAACACATCCAGTGAGGAAAGCCATTTGTCAGGCAGATTTTCTTTTAGGATGGTCATCAGCCAGCTTGGTATGTGCTGCAGAGCTCATGCATCGTTCTCTGGTTTGTGTTTGCAGTGAGTATCTGGAAGTTCACCAGACAGAGCTGGATAAGCTGACTACTCAGTTAAAAGACATGAAAAGAAACTCACGCCTGGTACGTGCCATGCTTTTTCATGTGTAGATGTACAGTGGCCTTCTTGAGGTGCTGGAGCAGCCAAGGGATGGGTGTGGGATACAGGGAATTTGCACTGATGCTCTTCTTCCCTTCAAGCCATTGTCTTGTTTGTGATTTCTGTTGAATGTCAAACACTACTTTCTCATGGTGCTGTTGTGTTGCAAAATTAATCAGTTTTGTGTTCTCTGTTGCAGGGAGTCCTGTACGATTTAGATAAGGTATGCTACTCCCTTCAACACTCATTTTGCAAGGAAGCATTAATATCCATACAATGTACATGGAAACCTTTCTTAGAGGGATCTGCTGGCCATGCCAACACCTGCATTTTCAAAGGAAGAAGTTCCAGAAGTTCCACTCCCCTCCTCTTCCCAGGGGGTCTGGTATTGCCTACTAATGCAGCATCAAACACAGTGTGCTCACTGATCTGGCATCAAACGTACCCCACCAACCCTTTTTCTGAGGTCTGCCAGGTCAGACTGGCTCTGGGATGGCCACAGACAGAGAGACAGACCCCTGCCAGGCAAGGAAGGAAGGAAGCAGAGGAGAGACTTCCTTTTTTCTGTCAGCTGACAGCCATTAAATCCATTCCCTTGTGCAAATTCTCTTAGCCAGCTCCAGTCAGATGGGGGCTGATAGCAGTGCACCAGGGGGCTGGGGGGGATCCAGATCAAGCCCCAGTTCATTCCTGCTCCTGTGAGTTCTGAAGAAAGAAAAATTGAAAATACATTTTCTCTGCAGGAAAATTTGGGTGAAAGAAATTTTTCAAAAACATTTCCTGAAAAAGTCTGACTTTTTTTTCAGTCAAAATGCCAAGCTTGAGTTTATTCTCAAAACCAGCTTGCTAAGGAAGACAATGGATCTTGAAATGCAAAGCCTGATCAATATTAATATGGGATTTCAAAGTACTGAAAACATTATTTTTTAACCTAAAAAAAGCTCTGCTTTCTTTGTTGTTTTTTTTTAATAATTAAAAAATAATTAGAAAATGTAATTTAAAAATATACATTAGGTAAAGGAGTGAAGTCGCTCCATTGTCAGCAGCAGCTTAAGAGTAGTAGGGTGGGACAACTGATTCTGGATTCATGGTCATGGAAATCCTATGTGTTTTAAGGAGGAGTATCTTGGATCCATTGGGACTAGCAGAGCTAGCATGGCAGTGGCTTACTGATTTATTTAAACGTGCCTCACCTCTGCCTTTTCCTTTCTTTCAGCAAATCAAAGCAGTTGAGAGATACATGAGAAGGCTGGAGTTCCACATTAGCAAGGTAATGAGCTCTCTCCTATCATCTTTCTTCTGCATCTGTTCCTATATTATTGTGGAAACAAACCCTTGGCCTCCTGCTACCCCTTTGTGCTGGGGAGGCTGCTCCCAGATTGGTTGGTTTTTCCATGATAGGCTGTTGGTCCGAGCCAAAGAAAGGGTTTCCACATAGAGCCCCAAGGTCCAGCCATGCCCCGACACTCCCACATACTTTTAGGTACAGAGAGAACATTGGGTTGGAGACCTGCTGGGAAAAGTCTATCTCACAGCATGCTTATTGTCAGACTTGGGGTAGAAGGAGAGTTGCATCTGAAAGTAATTTAATTCAGCAGTTATCTCTAGCACACACAGCAGCTAGTTTGGATTTATTCCTGGATTTCACTGCTAATGCTTTTGCTGTGTGGTTTGGGGCCCACATCCACTTGAATGCATTGGTGAGAATATTGGTGCAGGTACTTGTGATTTACACTAATACATTTTAGAGCTGCATGAAATCCATGGCGTGTATTCTCTTACTTATAAACATATCTGCTAGTGATTAGTTACTTTTTTGAGCCTGACAAAGGAATGAATTATTTTTGACAGATGAAATGTCTTTTGAGAGTCATTTAAAAAGCATTTGTGCAGCTTCAAGTCCTCTAATTATGACAACCTATCCAAACCTTTTAATTTCAGTCCTCTTACTCTTGGAGCAGAAAATAAAAATATAAATCATGAGGCGATAGACTGAGATTTTGTTCCCCAAGCCACCTACTCCCTTGCTGGCAACATGAATGGCAAAAATTAGTACTTGAAGAACATTTCCATTCAAATCCTTCCCACTTCCGCCTGCTCAGAGCTAATTGGTTCTGGGTTTATAATAAGAGTGAAAAGCACCAAACGCAAGAGGTAATGCTGGTCAGTGTTACTCAGGCTTGCCAACTACGTGAGTTCACTCTCTGTAACCCATGGCAACAGAGACAAAAGGAACCAAGTGTGTGGTGTTAAAGCCCACAGGCTTGGGCAGGTGGAGAAACATCTTTGTTTCTTATGACGGAAAAGGTTTTTTCAGCAGTTTTTAATCAGGAACACAGAGATGCCCTCTGTCTTTTACCTGCCACTGCTTTGTAAAGGAAGCAAGGCAAGGAAAATGGGGTGCACCACAGCAGATCCCACATACATGGGGAGCAGATGAGCATGTCCTAGCTACGCTCGCATGGGCAGGAGCAGGATATCAATCCCAGACCAAGGCTCCACTCCAATGTCAGAAGTAAATACCAAGTGACAGCTATTTATAGTAGCTGTCTTTAGCTTGCTGGCTAGCAAGAGAAACAGGAATGAGTATGAGTGCAGAAAGCTTTTTTTGTATCTTCAAAATGGTAAAATGTTACCTGTGTCTTCATTAACTTATGCTGAACTCTTTCACTTTGCAAAGCATGCCCTGTTTTGGGTAGGGTGCCCTCAGGTCAGAGACTTCAGCCACCAGTTATCCAAGGTAGCCTTGTAAAAATTGACCCAAGGCTTTGAAGCCATCAGGAAGACAAGTCCTGTTCCAAACAAATTAGCAACATCACTTTTTGTTACAGGTTAAGCAGGCTTGAAAAATGGGGTTTGAAACATGCCTAGGTTGTCACATCAGGCTCATCTCTAATGCAGCACACAAAGTCACAGACTGATGAAGCCAAGGTGCTGGATGCTTTCATAGAGAGAAATTCTGCCATGAAAATCCATTGCTGAGCGGGAGCACTGTGGGACACAGAATGACCTCTTCATTTCAGTGATAACAGTGGAAAAAGAGTTATTTTAGGTAAAACCCAAATATCCTGTTTTAGGAAGGGTGTTAGAAGCAGAAAGAAGAGACAGCTTCTTCCATTCCTATCCTTCTCCTTACCCTGATAGTCAGGTTAGAAAACCCACATCTTCTGTATCTGACAGATTTAGTTTATAAAAATATAAACCACTATATATAGCTGGAGTATATATGTACATAGATTACTCAGTTGGAGTAAATGTGTGTGTTTAGTACAGGGATTAGAGGGAAAAGGGAAACCAAAACATGAGGTGTGTAAATCCATTGCTCCTCTGAAGCTAGATCCAGGTGAGACTTCATTCAAACTGTGTGTGACTGTGCTTTGCAAAACTTCAGAGCCCTTACAATATGTTGGGTCCCTAAGTTATGTCAAGGGAGCATAAAAAAATGACTGGATGTAAGTGTCTGGGGGGGGTTGAAGTTCAAAATACTGTTTTAACTTGACATCAGCTGCTTGTAAGCACTTTACTTGTGCTGATTCCTAGTATGACTCCCAGTTTCTGGAGGATGAATGGTAAGAGTTCAAAATATCAGTCCCAGCTTCCAATACTACCTATCAGTCAAATATTGCAGCAGCCTTGATCCATGGCTGATATTAGGGAACCAAAGCCACTGCTGACCCTGCTAAATGTGCCATTTACCACTTCCAGTTGCATTTGGCAGTGTGGGTATTGCAATTGCCTTTTAAAGAGCTCTTCCACAGCGAGATGTTTGAGAAGCTGGCTGCATTCCTGCCTCGCTGGTACGATGGGGAGGACACGAGTAACAATGCTTAGAGGCGTGCAGGGCAAGCAGGTGAATTGCTGGCATCTACTGTTGCTCTACTGAGATTTTTACAGTGGAAGTTACTTTCATCTTGTGTTTCTTTTCCACAGACTGTTACACTATCATAGCTTCATTTCCTCAGCCTCTCCATAGGATATAATGGTTTGGCTGAGTTTTCTTTTAATTCAAATTACTTCATTGTGTTGGCTTTATTTTGCTGGGGTTTCTGGGGTTTTTTTCAGTACACTTTCCTTGTTCCCACTAGGTGGATGAGCTTTATGAAGCCTATTGTATCCAAAGACGTCTCTGTGATGGTGCCAGCAAAATGAAGCAAGCTTTTGCAATGTCTCCTGCCAGCAAAGCTGCTCGAGAGAGTTTGACTGAAATCAACAGGAGCTACAAGGAGTACACCGAGGTACATCCCCATCAGTTCATTCTTTTCACTCTCACACTGTTTATAAGCCATGGGAACTTTACCACTAATTTCAGGAAGAGTTTCATCCAAAAATAAAACTCATCAAAGAAGAATTAGTATTTGTTTTTCTTCAGGTGAATACCTGATAACTGACAAAGACAGGTTACATGGGCCCAAAGAGTTCTTTGAAATAACAGTTTAGACTCTATAAGAGCAGGATTATACTGAGGAACTGCAGCACAAGAGCAAAAGCATAAATCTGCCCAAACCTACTTAAACTCTACCTCCTTCCCACCTGCAGATGTAGGGATGGCAGCTTGACTGGAAATGATGCGCCTACAGACATATGCTGCATCCTGTGTGTTGTACTTGCTGTGATCAAAATCTATTTTATTAAACAGACAGGAGATGATGAACAAGTGTAATAGTGTTACAGACTTCCCAGCACATAAGCTGTGACAACCTTCCAAAACCTGAAGGAAGAACTGGAGAGGGACTAATATCCATCTCTCACAGCCTTCTTTCTTAATGTAGTCCATGTTTCTTGAGAGATTAAATCATGCTGGGAGCCACTTTGCCACAGAGCTGCTGCTGTTGGCACAAGTCCTGGCTGGAGAGGACCAGAACAGTGAGTAGGTTATCCTCCACAGCCCAAAGCTTCCCTTTTGCCATCATGAGGATTAGCATGCAGCAGCAGAGAAGCTGCTGGTTGAAGTGTCAAAAAAAGCAAGCATAGCTGCCATTTTTTAGGGCCAGACCTAGTTAAACAAGAAGGATGGTTCTGAGATTGATTTTCTTGCAAAATATATTGAATCTATCCTTACAAACAGACCTTAAAAAAAATCCCAAAGAAGTTGTCTGGCCTCACTGTTCTCTTTTTCAACACAGAACATGTGTACCATAGAAGCAGAGCTAGAAAACCTATTGGGGGAGTTCTGCATCAAGATGAAAGGTAAGTGCCTTTTCACCTTTCCCTTCTTTCTCAGAAACAGTAGCAGTTGCTGCACACATTGGTGAGGGAATTGAGACATGCTGTGTGACATGCTTTATGACAGGTAGGGTTTCTCACCCATTGCTGAGCCTTCAAACCCTCTATTCACACCCCTGCCCACTGGAAAGGATTACAGAAACAGGAGCACCAATGCTTACAGACTTTCTGAGATTCTGCTTTTTGTTTTCTAGACTGATTACTTCCCACAAAGACTCCTCCCAACAGCCAAAGCAATTCAGTTTTGAAGACTGCTGTAATTTTTGCCTCTATTTTCAGTAATTCTTTGAGAAGGTGACTGGGAAATTATCTGAATTTCCATGGAGCTGAACTTGAAATTTAAAATAGCTTTTTAATTTGACATCAGCTATTACTAACTCCTTTACTAATTGTGACCAATACTATTTTTGACCAAATGTAAAAAGGCAAAAAGCTGGGGATGGTTTTCCTAGATAACTCTGTGATGACATTCACCTTTCCATTTTATTCCTTGTCTTTATGACAGGGGAGTTTATGGGATTGAATACAATAGACTCAATTTTACTGGAAGCCTCAATGGATCATCAGGTATTGCTAATGCTGTTATCCCTTTAAGACTCAATGTCTTAAATAAGAGATTGGGAGGGGATATCTTTTTTGGATCTTCAGTCACTGGCATGAGAATAGTTCTATAAAACAAAGTCAGCATCTAAATATCCATGAACTCTTAATTCTTCACTTGGTATCTTGCCATTTAAAACATCCACAGTATTGCTGGTGGAGTGTAGAGAGCTCACAAATCTCATACAAGGTTTTGATTCTGCCTGCCTTGTCGCAGTTGTTTCCTATGATTGCATCGCATAAGATTAAGATTAATCTTAGATTAAATTAAAATAGCTACTCTGCGCTCTCATATTAGAGAAAACAATCGCAGCAGATGTTGGAGTTCTCCTAGCTCCATCCCTCAGGTTTTAGATAAACACACAGAGACAGATATTTCTGTACAAGAACCCACAGCAGAACCACAGCATGGACATGTTGAATGAAGCAATGTCACAGAGTGTGTAAGGGGATTTTCCAGCTCCCTTGGAGCATTTCTTTACTTGCTGTAAATGCAGTGCACAGTTCCTGTTGCTGAAGGTGTCACAGTGTCACAAATGTCTTGTCTGAAGAGGTCTGGCCCCTTCTCTTTTGGATGCCAAATCCTCTGGCAGAACTCAAGGGCTCTGGAGAAGGCAGGTACAGCACTCATGTGCAGGAGCAGAGCACAGAGCACAAGCAGCAGCTGCTTCTGAACACAGTTCGCATCACGTGAAGAAGCCCAAATTAGAAAACAGCAAAGAGAAATGCCATACTAAGTATTCTCTAATTAGGGCATCTGAGATTTCTATCTAGATAGTTTTCCCTAGGAATAGGAATCCTATAGGACAATATAGCCATCGCTATTGCTAAGGCTTGCAGCAGCTCTGGCAAAAAAGCCTGCAGATCACACAGCAAGTTTTCCCCTTAAGTTATACTGCAGCATATCCAGCTAACTTTAGGATCTAATTTAAAATCAAAGCATTCCTCTCCCTAAAGCTTATCTGTTCCTAGCCATTCCAGTGAAAGTTATTTTTATTTTGTGCCCTCTGTCACTTACACTGAAAGCAAGCCAACCTACACAATGCTGTCAGGAAGCAGGGGAGCTGCACAGAGCTTTTATGACTGATACTTATAGAAAAAGAAAAGCCTAATCATTTTGCAGAATCAAGATAATAAATGTGCCAGCAGGCTTAGCTAACTGGTCAGGATTAATCAGTTGTTGAAATTTACCAGGGAAACCGAGTGTGGAAATTCCTGTATGGAATCTGTGTGTCCTGTTGTGATGTACAGGAAAGTGCCCTTATAGCTGTTTGAAGAGCCAGGACAGCAGGAGGTAAAAGCCCAGATGTTTCACTCAAGAGAGAACAATTTGCTAGCCTGACACACCGGTGGCTCTGCTACACAGAGCCCACCACCAGCAGCCAGGAGTCCAGCATCCTGCACACCAGCAGAACTGCACGTGCTGCATGAGCTCCAGGTGGCACTGCCTCCTTACCACAGCCCCATGATCACCCTGTCCCCCTGTTGTTTCATATGAAAGTGCTTATGCCCTATTGTCAAGTCAGCATTTAGCCTCCTCTTCGTCATGCTGAAAAGACTTGGCCAGCCTGGTT
The DNA here is from genome assembly GCF_037042795.1 of Molothrus aeneus. Lineage (NCBI taxonomy): Eukaryota > Metazoa > Chordata > Aves > Passeriformes > Icteridae > Molothrus > Molothrus aeneus. Next base: position 93,271,658 of record NC_089646.1, read on the forward strand.
GGGCCAGTCACAGCTCACATACTTCAACATCCATATGGAGTTTTAAGCTGGAGTTTCCTCACCCACCCTCCCCATACACTGGGCAAAAAAAGGACCTTTTATTTTCCTCACATGCTTTTGGTGATGTGTCCCAGGAGAGATCAAATTCACTTTTAAAAGCGTGCCTGGGGAGAGAGAAGCAGTGGTAGAGTGCTAGTAGTCTTAAATTATTTATTAACAGTAAATAAATTAGAAAGGAATTGGTAATATGAGCTCTGTGCAAGGGCCTCTTTGTTCTGCTGAACACTAAGATGAGCAAAGAAAACTATTTTCTGGTCGAAGAAGTGGAAGAGGCAGATAAGCAGGGACAGCCCATGACTGTATGCAGGGGTTGAGTTGCTCCTACAGTACAGCTAGCAGGACTAATTCATCCCTGCAAATACAGCCAGCACTACTAGGGCTCCTCATACTTGCCTTGATTTTAACACACCCCTGTGTGTTCTGTTGGGGCATCCCTTTCTCTGCCACAGGCTTTGTATGTGGCCTCAAGACAGTTTCTTTGGGCACTGCAATACTAGAGGCATAGATTTAGGCTCACACAGGCAAAGCTGGGTAAGTTTTTATACCAAAACAAGTGCAATGGCTGCATACTGAGGGGAATATGTGAGAAAAAAGAAGCTCCCTCTGTGGGAAAAACAACCAGTTGAATCCTGTGCAAATGCAGGTCAGCAGGCCAGGAGTGGGGTGGTAATTCCCCTTGGATTTCAGTGTGGAGCCTTAGGAAGCTTTCATTTCATATGCACAGTGCTGATATAAAAATAGCATTGTTATGTCCTACCTTAAAAAACCCCAAAACCAAACATAGATCACAAGTGCTTTGCTGTGCTACTTCTCCTGCTCTGGGGAAAAATGGGATTAATCTGGTATTAAAGATGTCAGTCATATTTTGTGATGCACTTACTATTGAAAGACACGCAGCTATTATGGGAATGATAATGTTATGGAAACACCAAGCAGAAAGAGGCCCTGTTGCTTGCTGTGTGTCTCTGAAGATGTACTAAAAAGGGATCTGTGTTGAAGTGTGGAGCTCGGTCAGACAGCGCTGAGCAGTACTGCAGGGGGCTCAGCAGCTCGCCTACACCTCGCCATGGGAGGGGCTCTCAGCTGAGGGTCTGAAGCCAGATGATGTCAGGAAGGTGTTTCTCCTTTTTCTGTAGTTACTATATGAAAGGAAACTTCAGGCTCTAATAGGAAAAAAAGCTGGAAGGTATAAATCTTGCATGTGCAAGAAACCACAGTCCAATGAATTTTGCACAAAATAAAGAAGAAAATTAAGGTGGTGGGTTGTGTAGGTTCAGAGGGTGCACAGGCAGCAGTGAGAGTGGGATATAAACAGCAGCTGGGGGGCTGTAGGAGAGTGTTGGTCTCTTCTGTCCAAGTGTGGCTCTGGGCACCCCACTGCACCCCATTTCTGGGCTCAGCCACACTTGGCAGCCCAGGCCCTCCCACAGCCCCTCTGTGTCTTTCCTTCTCAGGTCTGGCTGGCTTCGCTCGGCTCTGCCCAGGAGATCAATATGAGGTATGTCTGCATCAGTTTGTTTATTAAATAGCCAAAGAATCAAAAGGAAGGCATACCTCTGCTGCTTTTTATGTCATGATGAATAAAACCTTTTCACATCAGCACCTCAATGAACAGCTATTATTTTTCCCATATGTTCTCTGAAAAGCCTTGCGTTCTCTGTATGTCTGCTTTTGTCAGGGCATCTGTCAGAAGACCTGGATTTTGCATTCAGAGAACTGTGTGATAGCTGTTAGAAGAACTTTGAGCTTTTTTTTTTTTTCTTTTAAAAATCTTATTTTTGACAAAAGTTTCTAATTCCCCTGGAAAAACTCATATGCCCATCCCATACACATAGGGCAAATGGAACACATCCTTGCAAGCATCCTTTACTGAATGCATAGGCTCTACTTCATCACAGAGCTCAGTGGCAGAGAGACACTGAATAACCATTTCTCGAGACCCAGATGTTACCTGCTGTGAGGCTGCATCAGGATCTCTGGTCATTGTAGTGTTTCAGTAGAGATCATCAGGAGTGTGTTCATTACAGATGGATTAAAATAAATTCCATTTCTAATCCTCCAGCTCTACCAGAACAGAACCAACCTTGCAAGAAACTTGCTTTGGATTGATAGTGGATCCCTCCAACCAGTATAGTACTTCCTAGCTGCCTTGATCACAGATTCATTTGTTGCCACTCTCATTCCCTGTGACAAATGACTCCTGCTTCCTCTGTGGGGTCAGTTAGTTGGTGCCGGTGTCTCCCACCTGGCCCAAAGTGGTCTTCCTGCTCTTGATCCTTCAAATTGGGTTACTGCACTACAGATGTCATCCATTTCTATCATGAGACAGCCAAAACCTCACAGCTGAGGAGGTCTCTGATGGGGAATGGCCAAAAGCTCACTGCCTAGAAAGGCAGATGATCCAGCAAGTTGTAGATGTTAGGATAGACCACTGGTGCTTTCATTCTGCCCACCCAAATCTCCCTTTCTATGCCACTTTCCCTGTAAGTGGAATTAAATGCCTTGCAGCTTTGTTATGAGTCATCAAGTTACATGAAGTTAAAAATTTGAGTCAGGGGTTCACTAACAAAAGGAGCAATTAGGAGAGCTGAGAGAGATCGATCCTCCAGTAGATTTTTCCTTCTGACTCAATGGGAAGTGGAAGGGGGGCAGCACCTATGCCACCTAACTCTTCCAGCCTTTCTCAGACTCTTTCCCCAGTTCTGTTTTTGATATTTGTGCATCATGAGAACAGATTTCTCAAGAAAATGAGAGGATTTTTCTTTTTCAGATTTTCATGCGTTACGGTCGCCAGCGCTGGAAACTGAAAGGCAAGATAGAAGTGAATGGCAAGCAAAGCTGGGATGGAGAAGAGATGGTTTTCCTCCCTCTCATTGTTGGACTGATCTCCATTAAGGTATGCATGCTGACTCCTTTGCCTGCAAGCAACGCCGGAGTCAAGAACCTGCCTTCTCATGCACCATCAGCAAAAACAGAGAAGCAGATCATCAAACTCTTTAGAAATGAGCCATAATTAGTATTTCTGACACACCTACTAAAATGCTGTAGTATTGTCCAGTTTAGATACTACAAGACTAATCCGTTTGTGAGAGTTGTGGAAGAGATTTTCTTCCCAGACTGGAGTCTTTTCATCACTGATCCATATCTTCATTGCCCTCAGTGTCCCAACACAATTTTCTCCTGGCTGGAAGTCAATGTGCTTTCTCTTCCATAAGCCTTCAACCTAGAGATACCCATTCTCTCATCCCTGTCTAGAAATTGCTCCTAGAAACCATTCCAGATGTCCCTGGTTAGGAAGCCTAAACAGAAGAATGTCTTGAAAGTTTTAGGGGAAATGGCTCTCTTAGACACTGCAAAGACTTTATGAAAAAAAATGCAGGTGATTACAAAACCCACAACCAAAATAATCCCAGATGCATGAGACAGTAGGTTTTCGATGAAAGGCAAGTTGTGACACATGCTGAATCACTCTCCTCAGTCTAACACACAGGTTTAAGGTGGAAAGTTAGGAGAGAACCCCTTTTTATAGTACACAAGAATCCCAGTATTATTAAGGTTAATGTGTATATTCTCTTCCCTTTTTGGACTCTGTCCAAACACTTTCACATAAAAGGCTCAAGAACTGACTTTCAAGCAAACAGCCAAAGGCTGATTTGTGTAGGAGCTGCATATAGAACTGTCACTCTGAATTCCCAGGCAAATATATCTCTAAATCTGAATAGTGCTCTACTCCTACTGTAACAACATACACAGAGGTGTTTCCTCAACAGTAGATCCGTGGAAGTCCTCACCAAAGGCCATCCTTGGTGCAAACAATTACATGGCTTCAGAGTTACAAGAGAGATATACCTGGAAGAGAGCTCCCTTGGGAATTATTAATTAGGCAAGTTACATCAGGAGATTCCCAGTCGGGAATTTGTCAGCTACTGAGACACTCCATGGCCTCCCTGTTCTCACTCTTCCCTTGGGCTCTGGCTATCATTACTGCAAAAGATCAAATACAAGACTAGATAGGCCTTTGGTCTGAGCCAGTATGTTTGTCCTCTTCTGACTCCTATTAAAAACATAAAAATAACACGGAATCATGATCATATGCAACTATGCATTTCCAAAAAAAACCCCAAAACAAAACCACCATCAAACCCAGATTTTTTCCTTAAGTAATGCAACAGACAATCATATTTTAGAAGCTCTTTGGCAAGGGGGCCAGGCCAGACAATCAAAACTATTATCTTGAGATTAGGGATTGTAATGCCTTTTGTGGTCCTAAATATCCTGTTCTTGTCTCTTACAGGTCACAGAAGTTAAAGGGCTTGCTACTCATATCCTTGTGGGAAGTGTAACCTGTGAGACAAAAGACCTGTTTGCAGCTCGGCCTCAGGTGGTTGCAGTAGACATTAATGACCTTGGCACAGTAAAGCTGAACCTTGAGATCACCTGGTAGTAAGTAGAACTCCTTGGTCAATCAATCAATCAATCAGCCAGTCAGCTGTAAAACTTCAACCAAAGAAAAATGGTTCATCTGTGTGGGTTGTTCTCTCCATATTTTTCCCTGCTGAGGAAGATTGTGAAGGAACTGTGCCCCAAATTTGGTATATGAGAAATAGTTCATGGTCAGCCACAGTTTGCCTGCTTTTCCTGTGGTTAAGAGGGTTGTGCCTAGTTTCAGCTGTTAAATAAGGTTTGGTAAGAACTGACATTACAAGGTATGGGAACTGCTTAGTGATGATTGATCTCGGAATTGCCTAAAGCTTACTTCAAAGCTTAAAAATGGGATATGACTGATTGCTCATATATAAATATATATATAATTTCTATATCCATATAATTTTTATTTACATATACATATATATGTATATTTTTTTTAAATAATTTTATGGCTTTACACTAGCATAGCAAAGTTCAGGAGGTGGCCCATCTTGAAAAGCTGGCTTTTAAGGGCTTCATACACCACAAGAGTGATGGTAGATGTCTTGGTGTTTTCTATTCATTGGTCAGCATAGGTGAGCTGGTAGCCTTAGGATACAAACCCAATTCTCACTGCATTTTAATGAAATAAGTAAATGTTATTTCTGAAGAAGCATTGATGCATTTAACTTTTTACAATCATGTGTGCTGTTTCTTTTAATGCAATAAACATGAAGGCAGCAATAACAGCTCCTGGTTTCCTTTACAATGCAACAGCTCTATTAATAGTTGAGCACCTTTCTCATTAGCATGTGTGACACTTGGCAACTCAAATGCAAGAATACTTTTCATGTGAGAAGAATAACATCAGACTACACTACATAAATGATTTCTGAGGGAACACTTTTATCAGAACCGAAAACCACACTTCTGAGACTGCTGTCTAATTAACAACATTTTCTTTAAACACTTCAGTTTAAAAACTTGCTACCTCTGGGTTTTGATGTGCTAATAAACCACCCTTTCAAAAATGCTTTCTATGGACCTGAAAGTCCCTCTTGCTCAGCCTAACAACCTCTTATTTTCTCCCCTCTTGCTTGTGTATCTGTAGCCCCTTTGATGTTGAAGACTTGACCCCATCCACAGGAAATGTGAGCAAGGCATCTGCTCTCCAGAGGAGAATGTCCATGTACAGCCAAGGCACTCCTGAAACACCAACCTTCAAGGACCACTCATTCTTTGTAAGCTCTGTTTGGATTCGTGTTTATGTAATGAGAAACCTTAGAGTAGTTCAAACACTGCAAACATTTCACTGCTTTACATGTCTAAGCTTTTTTTTTCCCTGGTTCCAGCAGGTTACCCTTACAAATACTTATAAAGCAAGTGCATTCCTAGCTACTAATCCTAAAAGAAGGTGACTATGATCCTGGCATCTTTGAAACTATGTGGCCAATTAATGCATACCTATCCTTCCTGCCTGACTGCTGTGATGCTTGAATAATCTTAAAAAATGTGTTTTCATTTTGCAACAGTAGTTAAGCAACTATTATAGCACAAGTATTTTTAAGTATCCTGTGATAAAATTTGCCCCTGTACTGAAGATATTCACAGGGTGTTCCTACATTTTGCATGAATCGAATTCTGAATGCTTAATCAGGCCATCTGTACAGAGATTAACTTTGCAAGTGCTGCATCCCATGCCTGTAACTTAGTACTCTGCTGCAAAGCATTCATTTAACTTGCCCTTCCTCACACCCTCTTTGCTTTAACTGTTGAAGAAATGGCTGCATCCCCTGCAAGACAGGCCAAAGTTGACAATCTTAGATGCTCTTCAAGACACTTTCTTTGACAAGCTTCGTCGCAGTCGCTCTTTTAGTGACCTGCCATCGCTCAGGCTAAGCCCAAAAGCAGGGCTAGAGCTATATGTGAGTCCTGGTTTTTGTTTGGTGAAGGATTTTTTCAGTTCCTGTGTGGCATTTCCATTCCCACGCATGCTTTGTGTGTCGCTCTCTGTTGCAACTCGCTCATTTTGCTGACTGATTAGAGGGCAGGACATAACTGTGAGCCCATGCAGCTCACATTGAATCAAAATTCCTCTTGGTTTCTACAGAGATAATGATCAGAAGTCAACTATCTGTGGGCAGAGAGCAGGGCAGGAGTACAAGCCACCAGTGTTCTTGAAGATCACCTGCTACACTGATTGACGCTCTACATTTGCCTAGTAACATGACTTTCAGAAGCTAAAAGCATACCCATGTCAAGGGAAAGAAGAAATAAACCTTTGACTGTGATTATGTTTAGGGAAAAAAAGCTCCTAATAATACTAGAAAAAAATTTCAAGTTTTGGACACTTAACCCTTAAGCTTAACAACATGTGGATGCCTGCAGTTCTTTCCAGCAAATTGTCAGCAAAATAGTAGTTGCCTTCCATCTGTGTCCTGTATTTCCATGAGTTGGCCACATGAGCTGGCCACAAAGCAAGGTTTGTAGGTTAGATAGGCAGGTTGTCACTCCTATAGTGATTTTTTCCCCATATATCAGTCAGAGATGAACATAGATATATATCTGCCCTGATAAGTCTGGAGTCTGCATAGGCTGGTTTTGCTTCTTTAATGATCAGTGTCCTGCTCAATACACCACCAATTCTGCTGACTCATTTGAGCAGAAACTCATGTTAGACAGGATATAACTCTAGGTCAACAGTTGTTACAGACATCCATGCCACATGCAGGACATTGGATAAAAAGAAATAGCACAGTATTATCACCACTTAACCACCACAACACTAGAGAAACTTTTGGAGCAAACTGTGTTACGTTTTACAAATTGCTACTTTGGAAGTCAGAAAATAAGTAGAACAGAAATCTGTAATGAGTAGGAAAATGCAGACAATGTGGTTTATGTACAATCTCATTAAAAAGAGCCATGGTACAGGAACTAGAGCAGTGCACTGGAAATGCTGTTTGAGAGGATATAGAAGGATGAGCAGATTTCATGACTCTCTCTGGAGATCATTTCCTAGAGCTCTCTATTTAGCAGAGGCATGGCTGAGCCCAGGTTTTCCAGAAGTTTTCATGCTGAAATTGAGGAGCTGTGCCAGATGAAAGCAGAAGTTTGATTTAAAATATTTTCTCCATCTCTCAAGTCTTGAATGCTTCTTTAATCTTTTGCCTTGCCTTTTTCTTTCCTGGGCACATGCTGTTATTTTTTTCCTCTTTCCAATGCTGCATTGATAAACACTTTCTCCCTATTGTCTTTTCAGTCGAATTTGCCAGATGATGTCTTTGAAAATGGCACAGCGGCCACTGAGAAGCGGCCTCTCTCCTTCACTTTTGGTGACCTGCCTTATGAAGATGCTGTGCCCCCTGCCAACTCAGCAGAGTCCTCCTGTGCTCACGTCAGCTCCAGCCCTGACATCACTGCCACCCCCACCCAGCACCGAGCCCTGGAGTCCTCCCAGAGCTCAAGCCTAGACTGTAGCAGCAGCGACTCCCACAGAGACTCTGTTGCTGAGCCAAAGGACCTGCTGTCCCACGGAGAGGGAGCGGTGGCTGAGAGCAAGAACACCCCCAGGGCAGCTCCTGAAGTTTGCCAAAAGGTCTCTGATGCTGGGAGCAATCGTGTCTTTGTGGAAACGAGTGTCCCGGTGTCTCTCCTGCAGGACACGGATGAAGGCTCAGAACTCAAGCCTGTGGAGCTGGATACCTATGAGGGCAACATCACAAAGCAGCTGGTCAAAAGGCTTACATCAGCAGAGACACCCCTGACCCCAGAGAGGCTGCCTTGTGAGGGATCCATTAGTGGGGAATCAGAAGGATATAAGTCTTATCTCGATGGAAGCATTGAGGAAGCCTTGCAAGGGCTTCTCTTAGCTCTTGAGCCACATAAAGAGCAGTATAAAGAGTTTCAGGACCTGGATCAAGAAGTGATGCATCTAGATGACATCCTAAAAGTGAGTACATTTTCAGAAAATGCTACCCTAAAGAAAATCTGAGCAGGTAGAATGTCCTTGCCTGCCTTGCAAACATCAAAGTAGGCTTTCTGGAGAATAGTAGAATTCCCTGGTAGCAGTAGATTTGCTCCTGCTTGGAGCATCCTTTCACAATGTTGCATTTTTAAACTTTTGTCAGCAATGTGCTTGTCATAGCCTTGTGTCCTCAAGCAACAGATCTTTTGTCAAAACCTGGGGGAAAGAGAAAAAGGTGCTGTGACAGAAGGGTAATGAAATTATACCCTTCTCTGAATGCCTTGTGAACCATTGTGAACCACCTCTTGTGAACCCATTGCTTGTGCCATACTGGGGATCAAATATAGCCAAACTTCTGCCTTTGAAATCTGTGAGTCACATCCTCAGTGGGTGTACTTTAGCATACTGCCCCTGAAGTCCATGGAGCTGTGCAAAACTGCACCAGCTGAGGATCAGGCCTTGTAGCCATACAAGCCGAATTTTCTAAATTGCCAAAAGGATTTAGAAGCACAAGTGTCACTGAAGGTTGCTGTCTCCATGTCACCTAGGCATGGCCTTTTCCTTTTTCCCCTCATCCATTTTCATAATGAAAGACATCCTGTCATCACATCAAGATGCAGAGAATAATGTTAAAAATCAGAAGAAAACTGTGTTGTTAATATGTTTACTGCAGGTCACTGTTACTTGTATCTCCCCCGTGAATAACAACTCGTGACACGTTACTCTGCAAACAGTATTATATGGAAAATAATCATTTCAAATGCTTCATATTCATATGCAAGTTGGTCTGCTAGTCATTTAAGCCTCATTATTCAAAAATATGGCTGAGGAAGAAGCAGGGACTAATTTATTCTTCTGCATTATCTTTTTACAAAGAAACTTTGTTTACCTCCTTATTTCCATTGCATGGTACTTTCCCAAATCAAGCATTTTTTGACAGCCTGCAGCCCCCCGTTCCTTGCATTATTTATTCCTAGAGAGGTTTGAGCAGGCAAAGGTATCATTACTATTATTTTCTAACTTGGTACAAGAGGTTGACTATCCAAAGGCCAGAGAGACACTGTTTATGTAGGCTGCTTTGATCAGAAGTTACAAACAGACAGACATGGGATGGGGGCAGAGAGGATGGATGTGTGCGGACAGGATTCCTGCACACTCGAGATGGATGCCTCTTCAGATCTATTGAAGTCTGGGTGTCACCTGTTGATCAGCTCACAAACTGGCACTCAGCATCTCCAGCAGCCATGCAGAAAAGGGCTCTTCATGCAGAAGGGTTGAGCTGGAATCCAGCTGTGGCTGAAGAAACCTCTCTTGGCCATATTAGATGAGCAGAGAAAATGGCCCACATGTTGCTGTTTCCATATGCTTGAAGAAGCTGCACTACCAAGCCCTGAAGAAAATGGAAGCTGAAACCATTGGTGCTGCACAAGAAGCAGGATGCAGCACTCATCCTTGTCACAGATGTGTTGGGAAGTGAGTTTGATCAGCTATTGACTGTACAGTCAGTTTAAGGACTCAAACATCCTAAGTGCAAATGTATGACCATTAGTATTGTGTGCAAATGAATTGCAAATGGAACTCCAGCTCCCTTCAGCTCTAGAGCACCTGGTGCTGGATCTGAACTCCTCAGAGGCCAGTGCATTCTTCTGTGAGCTGAGACGAAGTCATGGGTCCTGCTTGGGACTGGAGGATGTGGCCTGTGTAATGGCACCAGTGACTCATGACTGTTTCTGATCAAATAATCACATGGTCTGAAAGATGTTGAAGTCATTGCACCAACCAATGGAGATGATCCCTTAACTTATATCTGATTCTTCAGGATAACCCTGGAAGCAATTGGGCACATGTGGATGAATTGCCGCATGAGGCCAGGGTATTTCATACTTCCTACAGCAACAGCAAGGTTCCTTTGCATTTCTTCCCTGCAGTGAGGTGGGGATGGTTTCCCCCCTCTCTCTAGCAAGGTTAATTTCTGAGTTACAATACTGCCTTTCTCTGTCACCTAGCAATCTGATACCTTATTGGCTTTTCCTTGATAATCCATTTGGCTTCAAAGGCCGCAAAACTCCTTTCATTCCATTAATATATGTGCAGCTATGGGATGAAATTCATTCCTGGCTAAGGTCTGTTAGAGTTACGTCTGGAATAAATCAGGTAGTGCCATTGGATATGTATAAATTGGCTTCTGTAGCTAGAACAGCAATTAAGGAATGTGCCTTCCCCTTTCAACTTCCATTGCATTAATTCCCCTCATTCCTTTTGGAAAATGCCGAGAGCTGCGAAACTTGGATTCAAGAAGTACTTCTCATTTTTATAAAACATGTTGACTTTTGCCTTTGAGGGTTTTCCTTTGGGGAAGAGAGTGTGTAGCATGAGGAGGGGAGGAGGAATGAAAGGCTTTCCCCAGTTCTCAGGCTTTGATTGTATATGCTATGAATATGAAGGCTTGAAATGAAACACCCAATAAAATGAAGTTTTAAAAATAAAATGAAGAATTTGAAGTTTTAAGCTTTATCAATTTTTTTTCTTATCTTTCTTGTAGTAGCTAATATGTGGGGTTTTCATTGGTTCGTTCTGCCTTTGCAGTGCAAGCCAGCAGTAAGCCGAAGCAGGTCCTCCAGTTTAAGTCTAACAGTTGAAAGTGCTTTAGAAAGCTTTGATTTCCTGAACACCTCTGACTTTGATGATGAGGATGGTGGTGGTGTGGAGGTTTGTAATGGTGGAGGAGGTGCAGACTCGGTATTTTCAGATACTGAGATTGAGAAGAATAGGTAAGTTTGTAGTACCTGTCAGCTGTGCTTATGCCAAACTGACACCCTGGCTCTTTGTCACTAACAGGGGATCCTGGTGCACAATTTATTCAAGGAAGACTGACTAATCCTTGATGAGTTTTAGGGTCCGAGGGCTCCCCATGGCTTCTGCATACAAAATCTTTGGTTTCCAGGACCATTTTTTTCCCTCTGTTCAAATATATGCAATCTGTCCTCCAGAGGAGAAGGGTAAATTAAATTAGGCTGACATCAATACTGGCAGAGCCTCTTCCTTGACATAGGTTTGGACCTGGCTTTCCTTGGATGTAATTACTAATTCCTCTGTGGTTTTTCCCCCCTCCCTTTGTCTTTTCTCTCTAGCCGAATGAGTCTTTGCAGTGGATTAAGCTTGTCAGTAACACTAACACAGGGCCAGATTTAAGCAGCATGATGTAGGTTGCCTTTGGAATGTAAGAGTGATGACTGGTACTCTGTTCATGGCCCTGCGTGTTACCTGCCCTTCTTTCATCACTTTTGGTCTTTCTGAGAAAAAAGAAAAAAAAAGCAAAAAAAAAAGCAAAAACAAAAAAAAAAAAGCTGTGGTGTTGTGCCGTGGCCTGCCATTGTTGTGTGACTTTAAGATGCTGTGCTTCAATCATTAGATCTTGAAAGCATGTTTGCCTCCTTTGAGCTGACACGATGCCCAGCAGGCACGTAAGCGGCACTAGAGCTGGAAAAAAAGAAAGGAACACCGTTCCCTCCCTGCCTGTGCTCTCCAGCCAGGGAGCTGTACTACTCACAGCTTGCTTAAAGCAGTTTGAGTGCAATGAGCAACCACTGTGCAGTTCCCATCATCTCATGTCCTCATTCCAGAATAAGGCTTGGTGGGAAAAAAAATTTGGGAAATTGTGTTGCTTGCTAAACTGGCACTCTGACCTCAGTCCAGTCTGTGCTGGATTTAAGGATCTAGCTTCAACCAGTTAAAATAGAAATTAAAATTTCTTTTTTTCCCCTCTGGCTCATCCCCAGACAGTGCAGATTCCCGCTTCCATTTTTAGATGTGTAAGTGTGTGACTCAGTGTAAAGATTGCAAGTGTTGAAACTTCTGAACTTGCAGCCAAACACACTTGCCATCTGGGGACTGACCTCAGGCTTTGCATTTAAACACAGGGAGGATCATTTGTACAGCAAGACAATATTGGAAATAATGATTTAAAACACAGTAAGACTAGCTCAACACTCTTGCAGAAACAATTGGCAAAGTAAGCTGTACACATTGTGTCTAAAACTGCATATGAAAACATCATGTCTCTTACTTCAGACGTGGTTTTCCTTTCCTTCTGCAATGAGCCTTAAATTTGATAGCAGGAGGACTCTGCGAGCACAGAGCTGTTCTTAGCAGCTCAGTGCTTGGGAAGGTACAAATTGTCATGGTTCTTAATCCAGAGTGACTGGGCAGGTGATTCATCACAGATGGGAGAAAGCTGTCACCACCAAGGGATAGTAACAACGACAAACCTTGCTGTTGAGGACATCACATCACTCAGGGCAAGCCAGTCAGGGGACAGGTCTGTCCCCTAGATGGGCACATCCCTCCTGTACCCAGGCAGGGCAGCCCTGCTCCTTTGTGGTATGATGTACCCATCACCAGGTTTCTGTGCACTTTCAGCTCTTCTGCCGTGCTCTTTGCTCATCCCCTTGTGTGTGAGTGGGGCTGTGGGTGTGGGTGTGTGTCTGCTGTGGCAGCTGCCAGCCCTACACTGACCTCCTCCTCCTCCCTGCCTCCTCCCCAGTTACAGGACGGAGCACCCAGAGGCCAGAGGCCACCTGAGCGAAGCTCTCACCGAGGACACAGGCGTGGGCACCAGCGTGGCTGGCAGCCCTCTGCCCCTGACCACAGGCAACGACAGCCTGGATATAACCATAGTTAAGCACTTGCAGTACTGCACCCAGCTCATTCAGGTACCAACCCCACCTCATTTGGGCATTTATTTTAAAATCATTCCTGCCTGCAGGCTGGCAAGGTCAGTGCTGCTCCTGCAAGGCAGTGGGAGCTCAGGACTGGGACAGACACCAGAAGCTGGGGTTGGATGGTGACACCCTGACCCCAGCCAGAGGTGCCTCCATCATTTCCATCCTGGCTGGTTTCGGAGCAGACCTGACATGTGAACTAAGGGGGGCTTGGCATGAGCTGCCCAGGAGGGCTGAGGGGCAGGGCAGGGTGGGACAGGGGCATCCCCTGCTCTGGGTTACAAACTCCTGCTGGCTTTGCTGGGAGGTCCTCAGTGAAGTCGGTTCCCAGTTAAAGCAGCCCATGTCTTCAGAGGTAAAACAGAAACCCTGTCTCCACTGTTTAACTGAGATGAGCTTGCAGCATTCAAGAGCAGAGATTAATTTTTGCACGAGGCAGAGAGATTCTGTCTGCAATAGACACAGTGAAGGCAGCATGAGACAGCCCTCTCTGGGATATCAAAATTGTCAGTTCGTGCTCACAACTAGAGGGGTTTTTCTGTAGGTTTTTTTTCAGAGCCCATGCACAGCAAATGCAAATTTAAACATCCAGTAGGTGAGGTCATCAGGGTTTTCCTGACAAATCAAAACATGCTGCAACTTCCTCATCACAATTATTTTACTCTTCCATCTTAGTTAAAATTAGCTTTATTTTCCCAAAGGCTCATTGAAGCAATAGAGCGTGAGCCTGATTCCAGCACCCTTAGTGCTGAGCTGGAAACTCTGCTGACTCACGCTATGAGAAAAGGGGAGGTTTTTTTGGTTTCAATACAAGAGTATTCAGTAAATATGCAGGTGAGCGAGGTGAACTTGAACAACATCCACACACAAAGCAGATCTGATATGAATATTATTTACATAGACTGCTGAAGAAGATGTAGATAGCAGCAGCAGGGAGTATTAGCAAGGATTAATTAATTAATAAAATTAATAAAGGCACCTAAGTAATTGAGCAAAGCTGAAATGGAATAGAGAAAGAGCATCTTGTGGTCTTCCTCTATGCAGGGTTGTCCTGAAAGTCTATGGCCTGTGTTGTGTGAAAGTCAGACTGATATTCTTGCCTGGCTTTAAGTCTCGTGCTGATGGGTTTCTTTAGCTTTGTGGAGTGTGTAAATCAGAAATTACTTACACAAATGGCTACTTGGATTCTCAGGTGTCTGGATGTGAATGTAGATATTGAAGGTGCAAGTAGGGATGCAATATCAACCAGGACCAAAAAATATCCCAACAACGAAAAAAAATTTAAGTTAAGGAGATCCTGTGGTTTGAGGAATGAATTTGTTGTTGCACTTCAGGTGGTTTGGAGTTTTTTTGTTTTTTCTGAGGCTGGGTTTCTTTTTGGTTCAATTACTCCTTTTTGTCTCTTCCCCTTTGTCTTCACTAGCAAATTGTGTTCTCCAGTAAAACACCATTTGTGACAAGAGACCTCCTGGATAAGCTGTCCAGGCAGATCCTCGTGGTGGAGAATATTGCCGAGATCAGCACTGAGAACTTGGGAAACATCACCTCTCTTACTGATGGTAAGAAACAGTTTAGGGGCTTTACTTCTGACAAGGATTTGCCTGGGCATGTGTGTCTGCTGAAATAATCACTGTGCAGAGCTCACCAGCAGTGCACGAGAGGCCTCTGTAGTAAGGGCTGGTTCAGGGTCACCAGGAGGTGCAGCAGGCAAGGCAGGTGTCACCTACATCTGTCTTCAGCACTGGTATCCAGAAGCATGCAAGTGAGAAAAGAAAGGACTTCTTATCCAGCTTGATGTGCAGAAGATGGACAGGTGTCATTGGTGTTATGTGGATACTTCCACCTCTGAAGACCCAAATTCTTCTTCCACCTTTCTTTCCTGAGGAAAGACAGGATTTGCATTACAATATCAAAGGCATAATACAACTTCCTGAACATTTTAATTTTTTTCTCTATGGAGAACTTCTTAGTTATTTTTCTTTTTGCATCTGTTTTAATACTTGGAAGAGTTTGACAAACACATAGTTACCCTTGTGTACACTCTGGCAGGATAGGTAAATACTACAAGGTGTATTTACTATATCAGAAAGTTGAGGCAAAAATTGAGTGATTTACTTGAAGCCATAGTGTAGTGCTAGGACAAGGACCAAACTTGTGCAAACCATTTGTGGTGTGTTCCCCTAGAATTTTGTGCTATTTAAAAGGAAGAGACATCAATACCGAGAACTGGATCAGGAGCAAATTTACTCACATTACCATAGGAAACAGAAAAAACACATTACAAACCTGGGGTGAGCACATGATCATGCTCTGTGAGGGTAATGGCTCAGGGAGACCCAGCAAACAGTAGCTGTTTATCAGTGGGATTGGGTGAGATGTCCTTTATTCTTACCTTCTTTTTTCAAAGCTGATGTTTCCAGCATGGCTTTGTTTCATTATTCATTTTGTCTTCCCCAGCAATTCCAGAGTTTCACAAGAAGCTGTCACTGCTGGCTTTCTGGATGAAGTGTACTGGCCCTGCAGGAGTGTATCACACCTCTGCAGACAAGATGATGAAGCAGTTGGATATCAATTTTGCCACCACTGTGAATGAGGAGTGTCCGGGACTTGCAGAAACAGGTACAAACTGCTGCAAAAAAATGGAGAACAGTTGTGTACTGAGCTTTGTTTTCCAACCCTTCAGAGATCTGTTTGGTCACAGTTCCAAGATCTAATTTGAAAACTAATGCTACAACTCTTGAAACAGTTTTGGCCCCAAATAATGAAACAAACAAAAAAAAAAAAAAAAAAGGTGAGGTTAACAGAAATGAAAATACTGTTTTAAGGTTATTGAGCTAACCAGAAAAAAAGTCTATTCCCAAATACAGATTTGTAAGTGATTCAGTGAATCAGGAATCCTTGCACTTAATTTTGTGTATCTGTATAATTCCTACACCCCATTACAGGGCACTGGGATGAAATTAATCCACATTCAAGTGAGTTTGTCTGAGCACAGGTTCTTATCCTGTGGAGGTTGTAGCACACCTCAAACTCCAGCTATACTGACTAGCTCTCCCTTGGACAGAATGGGGATGGAGGCTGATTTGCCCAGGTGTCGCCACCTGCACTGTTGATGCCTACACAGGGCAGTGTTCTCCTTCCTGCTCCATGCTACAGCTCTCACAGGCAGTGCCTCAGACCAGCTTTCTGCCTGCCACACTAGTGCAGGAACATGAAAAATAGCAAAGCCAAATCCTGCCTCAGTGGCACTGTGGGGATGTACAGGCAGTGCATATGGAGAGGGGGTTATGATGCAGGATATTGTTCAGGTAGAAATGATGCTCTCTTGATTGCACAGGAAGGTGCACTAGCCATCTGTAAACTGGCAGAGGTTCATCCTTACAAAGAAATTCTCTGGCAATGAGACCCAGACAGGGAGAAGGCCTGTCCAGCTTCTAACCTAACCACAGCTGAGCTTAGAAACATTGGGCACATCACTTAGAAACATCACTTATCTGGCCTTGCAGATGAGGTTCTTTCTTCCCGGTTTTGAAGTGGACTGTGTAATTTTGCCAGCAGCTTTTGCTCTCACTAACCTGTGCCTTTATCCATGGCCTCCTGCAGTCTTCAGGATCCTGGTGTCTCAGATCCTGGACCGGACGGAGCCTGTCCTCTACTCCAGCATGTCCTCCGAGACCATTACTGTCTTTCAGTATTACAGCTACTTTGCCAGCCACAGCGTCTGTGACCTTGGGAGCTATTTGCTGCAGCTTGCCAAAGAAGGTAGGGTATATAAATTCTGCTGGCTGGTTAGGGAGTACCTCCCTGTCCTTCTGAGCTCAACACAAGGCAGGCCAGCCCTGAGGCTGGTTTTACAAAAGGAGGAGAGAAAAGAGACAAAGAAGTGTCCTGGCTATTAAGTGAATGCACCTGAACTGTTGTGCATGTCAAGGGAAAGGAGGTGATGCAGATAGACTCTCAATCATTTCTATTTCCATATTCAAATGGGAAAAATTGTTTTGAAAGCACAGTTTTTCAGGGAATGGCTGATGGTTGTGGGCTGAGCCCATGGTCTGGGAAATTTTCTGTGCCCACAGCTTGGATGATTGTGGTGGTGTTCACAGGGGTCCCAGAACGAGGAAAGAGACGAGAATCTTGACTCCATGTTTCAGAAGGCTGATTTATTATTTTATGATATATATTATATTAAAAGAAAATTATATATTAAAACTATACTAAAAGAACAGAAGAAAGGATTTCATCAGAAGGCTTGAAAGGAAAGGAATGGAATGATAATAAAATCTTGTGACTGACCAGAGAGTCCAAGACAGCTGGACTGTGATTGGCCATTAACTAGAAACAACTAACACGGACCAATCAAAGATGCACCTGTTGCATTCCACAGCAGCAGATAACCATTGTTTACATTTCATTTCTGCTGCCTCTCAGCTTCTCAGGAGAAAAAATCCGAGCAAAAGGATTTTTCATAAAATATGTCTGTGACAGATGATGTCTTGGTCTTTCACCACCTGTTATGGAGAGACCTTCTGAAGTGCTGAGCAATTCTCAGGAACCAAGGGATCACAGCACCTCAGAGTTTTGCAGGCTCTGCCACCAAGAGCTAAAGAGAGAAGCAGATGCTGCACAAAGTGTGCTGAACTGCAGTCCCTGGCAAGCCAAGTTTTCTTCTCTGTCTGAGAGGGAGTTTGAGCAACCTTGCCTAGTTTTCCTTTTTATTTGGGCATACGAGGGAGCTTTTGCTCAAAAACCTTGGAAGCAAAATGGCATTTCAACTCACCTCTGAAACATATTAGTCTAGCTCTTGTTGGCAGACATCAATCTCTCCAGGAAAAGCTCTCACAAGGATGCTCTGAAAGTCAATACACTGGCAAGGATTTTTGGTCTCAATTGTTAGAGTGAGAATTGACATCTTCCAGCAGAAAGCAAAGATTTGACAGGGGTGTCTGTAGCTCTGGGTAGGCGTAAGGGCTGCACTTGGGCCCATCTTCTCATCTCCTCACTTGAAGAAGGTATGAGAAACTGGCCCAGCTTAAAGCCCAGACAATTCCCCATGCAGACACACTGCCATTCTGCAGTTGCTCAGATGGCAATATTTTCGTATCCTCAGTGTGTGTAGTACAAATCAAGGATTGCTAGAGAGGAAAGGATCAATCCAAAGTGCTGAGAGGACAAAGTAAGTAACACAGACCTTTTTCTTGCACTTCTAGCATCTGTGGTTCAGGTGCTGCAGTCAGTGAAAGACGGAAAACTGCAGCACAACATGTCCAAAATAAACTCCAACAACCTTCCACCACAGCAGGAAGTTTTAAGAGCTTTGGCTTTACTTCTCAATGAAAATAAAAATGAAGTCAGTGAGACTGTGGCATCACTTCTGACAGCAACTGCAGAAAACAGGCACTTCAGGGAGAAGGTAAGTGGCAGAAAATCACCTGTCACATGACAGACCTGTGTCATCATGACTTTTTCTACCTGTATGTCTCAAATATCTGTGCATATGAAATCACTGATCCAAGCTTGATTTAAACTGATCCAGAGGGATATCCTGTCTAATTTTTCTGCAAATGTGAAGGTCTGTTTCTGTCTTTATGCCAGTCTGCTTGTACCTGTCATTAGGCTAAACAGGTACCAATCAAAACTGCAAATACTTACTGAGTGCTGTGCTCTCTAGCTATCTTCCACACTTCAGCATTTCTGCTGCCCTGTCTCAGACTTGGCTTCAGTCCAAGGCTTCAAGGTAACAGTCCCCAGCACCATGAACATGCAAAGATGTAGGTCTCAGATTTCTTTTTTTCCCCAAAGGAGTCTGCCATCTATGGGACTTGCCACCATTTCCAGAGGGGACAGACTGCCTTGGGCAAACACAGCTCAGCTGTGAGAACTAAGATTTGAGTCTATCTCTGATACCAAATGCAACAAGCAGGGCCAGGTTAAGCACAAAAATTAAATAGATGGGAGAAGGAGGAGTAAGAAAAAATTAGGGATTGGCTCCTACCCTTTCATGGCAGACCTTTTCCTGCTATCCATCTTGTTCTCTGTCAGGAAAGAGCAACAGAAAAGGCAGCTGGAAGAGGAAGAGTGGCAGAAAGAAGGCAAAGGGAAGAGAAAAAGTCTTTGCTTTTCTTGTCTTCTCTTTGCTTGCCCTCGCACTTCATCTTCCATTTTTGCAGCCTCTTGGTATTTCATACCATCCTTCTCCCATCCCCAGCTTCCTGGAGGCAGCATCTCAGGGCAAATATAACCTTCTCCTGGAACAGGCATGTGTAGCTGATACCTGGTCCACTGCCTGCAGGAAGACCACACAGTGGCTTCTGTGAGGGTATTATGCAGCCTTATGCTGCAGATGAATTCACTGTGCAGCTGAGTGCTGCTGAGATTTGCTGCTCAGTAGTAACTACTAATTTCCAGGGTAAAGCAGTAAACTGGTCTAGCAGCTCATGCTGACATTGTAATCATTATTTTAAGTCTCCCTGGGGTCTATACCAACTAGTTCATCATCATCCCTACATTAAAGAGACCATCACAAGGGCCACCTCTTGAGATATTAGACTCCAAGGCCCATTGGAGCTCAAGGCCCTCAAAGCTCTTTGGTGATATATGGTGAAAGGCCTTCAAAGGTGCCAGATTGTGCATCTCACTTAACCATGAACTTCTCCCCACCAAAAGCTGCCCTGAGACTGCTGATCTATAACTGGTGGTCTGGCCTGGATCTGCTGTAGGGAATTATCCCACCTGTGCCATCCCACATGCTCCCTGCCAGGGAGGCAGGCTGCAATTGCTGTCCTTTAACAGGGTAGCAATACCTCCATGCTCCACCCTTCTCTGTGGAGGCACAGACATTTTCATTGCTGTTCTTCTTTATCTGTTTTCAGGCCTTGATTTATTACTGTGAAGCACTAACCCAGCCCAACCTCCAGCTGCAGAAAGCAGCTTGCTTGGCTCTAAGATACCTCAAGGTAAGAGACAAGAAATACACTGTGGTGCTTGGCTTTGCTTTTGAAAGGACATCTGATAGGTACAAACAACAAAACAGAAATTTCAATAACAGCAGCACTAGTGTTTTTGTTTTGTGTTGCTGTGCTCCATCCTTTTTCAGATAAAGGGAATGGTTTAGAACCTTCTAAACCACAAACACCTGGGTTCTGTGACCTTGGCAAAGTTTTATCTTTTGCATATCATCTTTTCCTCCCTCTCATAGTGACTTCAGGAGACTCAGTTCCACATCACAGACAAAAAAAATGTTAATCTGTAAAGTATTGACTGAGAAG
The DNA here is from genome assembly GCF_037042795.1 of Molothrus aeneus. Classification (NCBI taxonomy): domain Eukaryota; kingdom Metazoa; phylum Chordata; class Aves; order Passeriformes; family Icteridae; genus Molothrus; species Molothrus aeneus. The sequence goes on from NC_089646.1 coordinate 93,292,078, forward strand.
GATAAAAGAATGCTTTCCCAGGATAAAATGAGCTCTAATGTATGTGGGCTACAGTAGCAGAAAAGAGAGATCACAGCTTGTTTTGTGACAAATAACTGGTCATAACATGTGGGCACTGCAGCTTCAGCTAGCATCTGGTACCATCTTTGCATTCCAGCCTATGACAGGATGGGAAAATTCACTTTTACTTTGGTTGTATAGAGCCATGGGAGACAGCAGCCACCCAAGCCTGGCTGGTATGGGACACTGGGGCAAAAAATGTGTTCCATGAGACAAATGCACTTTGGACTGACTATTTCTCCTTCTAATCCGTCCCCTGGAAGGCCGTTCTAAACTGTAACTTCATCCCAGTCACAACTGATGCTATCCTGCACATAATCCAGCATTGTTTAAATATGAAAAACCTTTCCCTTAAATGAGAAGCTAGCAGGCATCCCTGAGAGGCAATGGTGAGGGACATGTGGGTGCAGTGGGGTTTTTCATTGCTCAGGAAAACTCAGACTAGGAACCAGTGGTGGGAACTGGAGCTAGGCAAATTTAACTTGGGCAATGTGGCAGTGAGTCTTGAATGGTGAGAATGGCTGTGGGAAAAAAGCTACTGAGGGAAAGTATCTTCATGTGGAATCTTCAAAGAAAAAGCTGAAACTGGAAGTTATTATTTCAGAGATGGAAATGCTACAATGGATAGGTGGCTGTGGATGGGGTAACCCAGGAGCAGTTTAATCCACAATTGGTTGCACAAGGGCCCAGTGAATCTCTGAGGGGTTTTTCAGATGGCAGCAAGCTCTGTGTGGCTGTGCCCCATCACTTTCAGGCATTTGAGCTGTAGTCACCAGTGCAGCCTCAGCCCAAGTCACACACGAGTGGCCACGCTGAAGACAAGGTGGTGAGATGTAATGGCTGTGGCAGCAAAGCCCTCATTCAGAGCATGCAGAGCAGGCCTTGTGCCCCTTGGATTGACAGGTCTCATACAAATACTGACTCTGTGGCTCAGTGCCTCTTCCAGGTGTCACACTGGGGCAGTACCTGCCCTTCCTTTCACTCATCTCTCTTGTAGTATTAAATAACCAGCCAGAGACACTATGATAGCTGCTCTCCCCAAAGACCTGACATTTTTGTTGCACAGAGCAGGATTATTCCTTGCTTTCTTCCCAAAAATAGCAGAGGCAAGGCAGAAGTCTGCAAATACTGGTGAGCACAGGCTTGACATGCTTTTTAGGAAACCTATTTGCTAGATCCCTCCTGTTCATTTCCCTGCTATACCCTTGCATTGGCATTTTATGGCCTTGGTCCACAGTCCATCACCTATCCTACAGTCAGAAGTGGCAGACATAGCTGGTCTGTCAGATTTATGTATGTAGTGCATAGGGTAGGAAAATTAGGAAGGGTCCACACCAGCAGCAGAAAATACACCTCCTCCAAATGCTTCCCCTCAGGGAAACCCCATTCCTCCTGTCTCCACCAAAGCCCTTTGCTTGGAGTGGGGAGGGCAGTGCAGAGGATGGTTACTGTTTACATGCAAGGTTGTGGAAAAACCCCAGAGTGTCCTGTGTGGTGCTAATGCAGTTCTCTTTGCTCTTCCCAGGCTACTGAGAGCATTAAAATGCTGGTCACGCTCTGCCAGTCTGACAATGAAGAGATCAGAAAAGTGGCATCCGAAACCCTGCTCTCCCTTGGTGAGTTGCCTGGTTTAGAGCAGTATTTAATTTTATTTTTTAACAGGGCAGCATGTAAGACACCTGAGCTGTGTAAACGTGAGACCGTAAATTGAAACAACACTTTACAGAGCGACTTAAACCAGTCAGAAAATACAGATTCTTAAAAATCATTCCTTTTGAAAACGAGCTAAAAAGAGAAATTGAATTTTGTGAGTCTGGAGGGGGAAGTAGTAAAAGGAAGGATAGCAAAGGAGAAGGAGAGAAACAGAAGGAATTGATAATTAATCTGCACAGTTTCTGGGCACCAGTACTTCAGTGGCACAGAAAAATTGTGTTTTTCTGGCCTTTCGGCTAGGCATGAATTTCTGCTCTAGGGGGGAGGTGTCCTTGTGTTATTTTAATTATGCAAACCCTTCAAAAATGCTCTCTTCCATTCACCACTTCAGCAGGAATTCCGTCTGCTGTTGGACGTGTTATTGCTCAGATTATAAAACAACTAGCCCAAGGACACTTGAAAACTCTGATTGTTCTGCCATTCTTCCAGACAACATACAGAGATCATTTTTGGTTCCTAATTGCCAGTTCAACACATTAGGCTCAATGCTGTCTTAATGGAAGTGCAGTTAGATGGCAGTAGCTAAGGAAAAAGGGGTTGAAAGACACAATAATATTTAGCAAACATACTCCTTCCTCATTTTCAGCAGTATAGAAGTAACATTGTGGATAGACTCACTTCTTTAAAGTGCCAGGAAGTGGGAGGTGGATAAACTTTATATTTTCCAAGGTTGAAGTGGATAAACATTTACCTCAAGTACATCACAGCAGCAGCTGAGACCTTGAGAAACACAATAGGTCATTCAGTATGACAAGTGTGCAAGATACTGTCACCTCATCACAGAAGCCACATCTGCTTCTGTTTGGCTTTAGATAACCTAACAGGTTACATGAGAAATTTAAAAAAAAATAATAATTTGAACATTCAGGGCATGTTTAACTTTTCCAAATAATTTCTGAAATTGCTTCTAACAAAATAAAGTTTAGGAATGGCCAGAAGTTACTGGCCAATCAGTACCTTCTAACAGCAGAGAATCCAGTATTTTAAATGTTCTAGGGCAATGACATAATATATTATTATGCTAATATATATCATAATATATCATTTTGCATTTAGGTGAAGATGGGAGACTGGCATATGAACAGCTGGACAAATTTCCCCGGGAATTTGTTAAAGTTGGAAGCCGCCGTGGAACTGAAGCTGCCACAGCTTTTTAGATGGAAAAGAACCTGCTAATATTTAACAGACATTAAAGTAGAAGGAGTTGCACTTCAGTGTGGGGAACAAAAGGAAGACTTTAAAGAATTCTATAAGAATGTTCCAAAATGTAGCAATTTACAGACTTCTTCAAGAAAAGCAAAATCTAAAATCCAGCTTAAGGATTCCTATTGGCTCCTAGTTGCAGCTCATGATGGAACAGTCAGATGCTGAGGAACAATACTTTCTTGACTGATTCTAAACAAATAATATAATTGCAGTTATTCAGCCTCAATGGACTTCTGTGAGGTTTTTAGAATTTGGCATCTCCATATATTTTCCTATTATATTTACCTCCTTGAAGTTGTTGTGAAAGCTTGAGACGTGATACCGTATCTATCAAGGACAATCACGAGGCCACCTGAGCAGGCATGCAAAGTTTTCCCTTGAATCCCAAATGAAGTGTCTGCTGCCTTGCAGTGTCCCCAGCAACACTCCAGTAGCAGGAAATGCTGCTCAGCTTTCTCAGTTGTGTCTTGGTAATGAAATACAGGGAAAGTTCTACAAGTTTTGCCTTGAGAAACAGCATGATGTAAACCCTGGGAGGTGTCACTTTGGTGACTCATTCTAAATGCCTCCACTGGTCTTTTATTCCCTTCTCTTGCCCTCCAGCAGCAAACCATCATTAATCCAGCAATTTCTGAGGGGGATCAAACAATCATGTAGGTTTCTGAAAACTAAATGAAAAGGTAAAGTGCATTTATTTATTCTGAGAAGAAGGAGTGAATACCGCTAATTGCACGAGTCCCCAAAACCATTTTGTCCCACAAGTTGCAGGCAGGATTGGATTTTGTACATTCTAATTAGAGGAGCATAGTTTCTATAGAGTGATTTCCATATAAAGAACAGAACAAACTCAAGTGGACCTCAGAGGCAGTAATAAACAGAGGGGGAAGTGAATGCACCTCCCCTCCCTGCACTGCAAGGCTGAAAGACAGCGAGTGCTTCAAACTGTTGATTACAAGCCTTAAGTTAACAGAGGAGGTGAATAGAATTTAACAGAAGAGTGTTCCTGTACTGTGTTCATTATGCATGAAATGCTATTTAGATGTCAATTGAAGTATCCAAATTTGCATAGACGACATAGAAAATATTGCAAACAGTTCACATCAAGAGGAAACCTTGTGAGCCAAACACTTTGGCAGGCAGGGGTCATTTGTTTTGTTTTTTTTACTCTGAATGTTACAAGAATGTACATATCTGTATATTTATAAATATATATATTCTTCCTTTAATTAAAGAAGTACATTTTGTACAGTGCAAAATGCTTACTTGTTTACTGAGGAATATAAACTTTTTGCAGAAGGTGAAATAGTCATGTTATGGTTTTTATATTACACCTGTCCCATCAGTTGAATTCTTTCAAGGTGTCCTTTTGTATCTACTTTTTTTTTTAATTTTTTCTTTTAGTTTTGTGGCATTTGTACTCACCATATTTCCTATCACATTTAAGTTATAATAAAGATTATTTTTAATTACTAAGCACATCAGTCCATATGTATAGTCACCCTTTCCATCAGCAGTCCTTCACTATCAGCCTCATAGTTTAAGTTTAGAGCAAGCCAGTTTTGTGTATCATTCAAGATGCTTACCAAGAAAGGCTCCACAGGGACTACCAGAAAATGTGCTGGAGAGCCTCCAGGATTGTTACCAAACTTGCACTATTTACTTCTCCCTTCTACAAAGACAGACTCTCCTCAGACAGAAGACATTCCTTCCATTCATTTTCCCTTTTCAAACATTAAGGCTTACAGCACACACCTTGGGGAATGTAGAGCTACCTATGGAGCAGGGAGCCAAAGCCACAGGGAACAGGGAGCAGCTCACATACAGAGATGCTGCATCAAATGGAGGGTGTATCTCATCTCCCTGTAGTTTAAAGCCACCCTTGGAGAAGTTCACTAGCTACAGCTGATCTGCTACACCATTGCAACCAGGATTCTCCACAGCTGTGACAAAGTGAACAAACCTTAACGCTTCCAAAACCTGAAGGCAAAGAAAAATGACCAAACCATTTATCTGTCTCCAAGCTTGTACATGTTTATGCTTGCAGAGCTGACAACACTGCCTTTTCCTGGCTCCTTGGTGGAGTAGGAAAACCAGATGCACAGAAGTGAGCATCACAAGGCTTGTGCTTGCCAACTAGTAAAGAAGGAAGCAGCAGGCAGTAATTACAAAAGTTCTTAGGGCTGCAGCAGGCTTACCTGGACAAATTGAAAGGTCAGGGCCACCCCAGGAAAGTGTGTTAGGAAAAAGTTCCCATACAAAGTAGCTCAGCAGCAGTGCAGATGGAAGAGATGGGCAGCTCGCTATTAGTGCACTTGGGAAAGGGGTTTGTTTATCTGGTGGTAAAGGTATCCTTACCTTATGCTGTGGTGGTTTTTACTACTGTGGCATGCTGTCACTATCTCAGCATGTGGCCCCATAAATAGAAATCTGTAGCACCCCTATACTCCTGTAGCTACAGCAGCAGCATGTTAGGCTGCCCAGTTTCACACTGCTACTGGCAAGGCTTTTGTATCCATCAGATTTTCAAAAGCTATGCTCTATAGCTTCACCCTGTCCTGCAGTCTGTGATATATACTTTATAAATAATACTTATCAATAATGTGGACTTCAAAATTAGGAGTCAACAACTGCCAGACACTGTATCTTAAGTATGGCTCCCTGCTTTGCAGTGGGATTGTCCTGAGAGGATCCACAGCACCCAGGTTCAAATGGATGCAGTGTCCTCGAGGGTAGGATAGATGTGTCCTCACATTTCTGATCACATTTCATTGCAGCCATCTGCCAGCAGTTCAACAAACAGCAGCAAATTACAGTTCCTCATAACACCATTATCAGCTGCTACACTGTTTTGTCTTATTACAAGAATGGAAAGATAAATGAATAGCACAATAAACAATAAATGCTGAAAAAAAACATTGATGACAATACAACTCAGTCTTAAGAACACTGGAGTGCTGGAAAAGCACAGCCTTGGCAAAGTTTGCACTTCTTATAAAATTCTTAAATCCAGTTCTGAAAACAACCAGAGATGGCCCTTGAGGAGAAGTAAATGAACATGCATCACATGTTCTTAACAAAAAACAACCTATGACTAACTTCATGACTTATGCAGAGGCCACACCATAAGCTGCAGCACAGGACAATGCTGCAGCCCTTACATAAGCAATCCATGCAAAAAAACAAGTGAGTTTCATCTGCCCAAACAAGGAGCTATTATGGTCTGATTAATTTCTCTACACATTGTCTTAAGTACAATGGGTGCTTAGCAAAAATAACAATTTTTAGTGTAAACCAGTTATGAGTTCTTCCTCACACAAACAATCCACCTGCCCCATGGTTTGCTTGTCCCTGCAGAGCTGCTCATTCTTGAAACATCTGCCACCTGCAAATGACCCACCTGCCCTTTGCTTTTGCATGGCTGAAATTCATGCCCTGCTCAGACACACACATTTTATGTGAGAAGTGCTAGGACACTGTAGATACATCCCACTTGCACACAGCCTGAGCCTGCCTCAGTGAAAGACAGATTGTGTCTGTACCCTCTGCAGTGAAAAGAAGTCAACAGGCAGGTAGCACAAATGCATTTGGCTTCTTGGAAAGAATCACACTCTAGTTAGGTTCCAGAACTGATACTTTTATTGTGCTAGATAGAATGTTCTCTCTGTAACTTAGCTGGATATAAAGGTTGTCTTTAGTGATGCTGATTTTCAGCTACTACATGGTCATGTTCAGTGACAAATGAGTTCCCCTATATACTTAAAATGTCAGATGGTTTTAAGATAACTGATCACAAATCTCTGTGTAATTTCTACACCTTTGACAAGCTGTGAGCACATAAATACCAAGTTCCTAGACTTAATATGTAGCACAGTGCTGCTGCATGCATGTTCAAAAAAAAGCACTCAAGAATTTTCAGAACAACAAACTCAATCCTTTTAGAACTTTTTAAACAGCAGTTAGTGCAGCATCCTAAAACTGCTGGGAACATTTCCATACATTTATGTCTGATACAATAGGTACAGTCAGTGTTTGGTCAAGGTTCAGTGCATCTGTGACAAAGCATGTGTAGAGGTTTTATTACTGTGGCAGTTCAGCTCTCACACCTAGCCTTCTGGGGCATCACGGGTTTTTTCCATTTATACAGCAAACTACCCACTCTGCTAACAAATTGCACTTAATGAAACCATAGTAGTTTTGGTTTAAAACATCAGTATGTATGACTAAGTGGCACATGCCTTTTTGATGTAAAAAATTTACTCTATTAGAGGTGGGCCAAATGCTGCAATACATCCATCAGCCTACTTGCAGAACTTCCATGATTTATTTGTACACAGTCTATTTCATCAGAAGGATCCAGCATATCAACAGACTGTCACATTTTGTTTTTTATTTAAATAAAATCAATCCAGAAAAAGCTTAAGAGTTAAACCTAATAAGCATTCTTCTTGATCAGCCTGAAGGTAAGAAACACACAGATGCAGATACTGCACACAAATTCTGGATTTGTCTTTCTGGCAGTTCTGTTCCAACAGCAGCACCTGTACTACAGCAGTTCACACAGCAAGAAGTGAAATAGTAGAAAAGTTGCACTTGCTGTCTCATTTTGGTTTGCTAGTCATGCCACAGTCCTTTCTTCCCTTCTACAGCCTCTGCAAATACAATATGCCTGATGTTCAAAAATAAAGCCACCCCTAAAAACTACAGTTAACAATCAAACTAAATTGAACTGCAAAAAACAACTACATCAAAACGAAATTTGTGTCCTTATTTACTAATGTTGAATTACTGTGTTAAGAAAGTTGCTTAGAATGTGAGATAGGAGAGGTCTAAGTCACTCGACAAGCATTATCCACTTCTCATTAACAGAAAACCAAGGTTACTCTACAAAGCATTTGCCCAGCACCCAGTTTAGTTTCTTCTTCAAGACAGCATCAGTGCAAAATAAAGGACATCTTTCCCACCTTCATCCTGTGATGGAAAGGAACATGTCTAAGCAGCCCTTGGAGCACACACTGCAAGATACAATCTTGTGCTTACAAAGTCCACAAGAAATTGTGATGCTTTGTTTTCTAATCAGTATGCTTGAGGTAAAATGGCAGCCAGGAGTATTACCTCCTACAGTGGTTTCTGACATTTCCTGGATGTCACAACTAAAATCACTTGTAAAACATCTGTTAACTTATCAACAGCCACAGGAAGTAAAACAGAAGGAATATAAAAGTGCCCATCTGATAGCTCCAGAGCCATTCACACATACTCTGAAGCAACCATCTTTGGCAAGGCCAGAGAGAGATCCACGAACCAGGATGCTGCTATTCACTTCTGCCTCCTGAAAGCCACTCAGCTTTAAGCTCCTCCCAAGATATGGCAACAGGTCCCATTATTAAAGCCTTGTCACAGAACAACTGCCCCAAGTTCACTCAGTACTGGAAAATCGGTATCCAACTTTCCCGCTCCATCACAGCCCATGCAGATACCAGATAAGGTGCTCAAGGTTTTAAAGACCTTTTCTATTCCTGTAAACTTTCAGAACTGAAGTACCTTGGTAAAAGGGTGTCTCATCTCTTGGTAAATATCAGAGCAGTACCTTGAAAACACCAAGTTTCCTTTTAGAACAGCTCTGAAGTACAGGCTGCTTTGTCTCCAGCTAGTTTTCAGCACAGCTGCTACTGGGACCAAGAACATACCACCTTCTCTTCCTAAGCCAATTAAAGTATTACTAACATAAATGGTCTAATACTTCCTATTTAGGGTCTCATTACACAAATTGCAAAATGTTTCCTTAGCAGGCAGAGTAATTTTAAAAAACCTGAAAACCATAAATCTAACTGACCTTTAGATTTTGACTCTCATTACCCAGGAAGATTTTCTGAAACCTCACCAACAGCACACAAATTTTTGCTTTCCCCCCCCCCCTCTATCCACAAGAAAAGCAATTTTGTTCTCCAGAATTCTGCAAATCTAAAAAGAACTAAAAACTGCCCAGGCAATCCCCCCAAAAACTGGAAAGCTTCCATCTACAGGAGTCATAATTGGTTTGAACCAAGGATTAACTATTCCCCTGTCAATTAGGACACTATTTTGGTAATGCAAAGATTTATTTATCAATTTTCATGCACCATGTCAGAATAACTGATAAGAAAGATATTTACACAACAGTTGAAATACACAGTATTTGCATTTCCTACAGGCAACTACATGCAGCCTGTAGTAAATTTTCCATGCAGTATTCAGATACTCCTCCCACTGCTACATAATTCCAGTTAAAAATACCAACATCTGTAATGTTCCCACAAGAGTTTCTGTACCTGAGGTTCAGTATGTGCTTTCAAGAGGAAGTCTGCAATTAAAAGCCACATACATAAGCCTGTTTAAAGGTTGTCATTCCAGTTGCAAATGGCTTGCTTCCTTTGAAGGAAGATCTGATCTATTCTCCCTTAAACCAGACAATATTTGTGATGGCTCTTCTTCAGAAGGGCTGTCTGCCTCATCTCCACAGTTGTGGTCCTCATTTTCCTGTCTGGATTCCTCTAGAGCCAAACTCTCCAGTGTCTCAAGATTGTCAGGTGCTTGCCCAGTTAGCCTCTACAAAGGAACAGAAGACAGCAAATTTAATATTTTTCTACTCAATAACTATGAAATAGTGAAAGAAGACTCTGCATATGAAATTAAGCAACCTAATTACATTCATTTGGAGGTTGTTGACATAGTCAAAACATTCCTCAGTTACAAAAACCTTAAGATATAAGTTCAACTCCAATTACTACCTCTTGTAAATCACATTTGCTTGTTCAGTTTTTCTTAGGTTCTTCAGTAGGACAGGTTTCATCTCAGGCAACCTAAAACATGGGAAACTGGTTCCCAAGTTAAGTATTTACTATAGTACCCTACAGATTTAATTTTAGAAAAATTACTGTACAGCCAATTTACTCAGTTTTTAGTTAGAGATGAAGCTACATTAAGTCGAGATGAGCTTTGAGACCCAGCAGTCTCTAGCACTTTATCAACCTAGAAGTTCCTCACCTAACCTGATCTAAGGAAGATAAACAGGACTGTGAAGAAGCTGATTTTGAAGCTTCTGGTTGTTTGAAGGATCCCTTAAGGCTCATTTAAGCCTCAGAAGGGAGCAGCTTACAACTAATAAGTGATCATAACTTTCGAGAAACTGCAGAGACGTTTCCATCTATTAGTTCAAGTCCTCAAGTAATGTAATTTCTGCCAATGGTTTTATCACTAACAAGCAGTAGTCCCCAAACACCAAAAAAAATTCAAGTGTAGCAAAGCAGTCTTTCAAGGCTGATCTAAATAACTGCACTAATTGAAAAGTAACTCAATGAAATTTAATTCTCGATTACACAAGTTACTTGCAATAATATCGCATTTTGTTTCCACCTCTCAGTCCAGTCATCACAGACTCAAGGTATTTGCCAGGCATCCACCTTCATACCCCAGCTTAATGAGAGCTTAATTCCTGCAAAAACAACCTCATGGCTCCACACCTATCTATGTATTTATCACAGCTTCAGAGGCTCTTACAAACAATTCTCTCCTGCTGAAGGAGCCATGGAATTAGTGACAACCACTCACCCCAAGGAACTCTCAGAGGGAGCTGTTACGAAATTTGAGTTTATAAACCCTAGAGACTGTGTACAGCCCTTTTCGGGCAGTGAAACTGGCACTTGACAAGAAAACCTTGACCTTAAAGAGAATGGTGCTCCCTCTCACTGCTCTACTTTGTGACTCTGTTGCAAGTTCAGTTTCTCAAAGGACACAGCCAGTACCAACCTATTAAGCATATTAATTTAAGTAATCCCAAAAAAAGTGAAAAACCGACTCTTCCTTCCCTTATCACAATCTCTAACATGCAAATCCTAATGCTGTTAAGAGAGTAGATTGAATTCCTCCTTCTTAAAACATCAATCTTAGTATTCTCACTACTCCTAGGTTCTAAGATGGGAAAAATTCATCCCCTAGAAGGAGCTTTTTGACTCTAGAATTAGAGTTATCCTGCAGTAAACAGGTCAGAGAGCAATTTAAAATGAAAACTCATGTGAGCACATATAACAAGTCATGATTCATTATAAATACTTTGGCTGGTTTCTCACTGGTTTGTTCCACAACATTAACTGAAAATTACTTTGAGTACCTCAATCACACTGGTCATATAATGCACATGCTCAGCAAGGGACATCAGCTCTTCATTTTCTTCTTTTAGGCGGGCAATTTCACCATCCTTCTGCTCAATCTCTTTGTGCAACTGAGTTCAAATAACAAAATGTTAGAAGAGGAAAACAATAACCAGGTGATCTTAGCAGTTAGACATCTTTGAGCAGCTACCTTTTCGTTTTCTTGAAGCACTTCATACAGAGCCTTCCTCCTTTCTTCAGCCACTTCTTTCCAATACCGAGATGAAGGATCTCCTGAATTTAAGAGGCCGCATTAAGTCTGTGGTAAGACTGACTTCTTAAGAGCACCTTAAGATATCTAACTTGTATACAAGTATTCTGCGAGCTGTGATGCTAAAAATTCGCTCCATACAGTGTTTTCAAAGATTAGTTGTAGAACTACAACTAGTGACACAAGCTTACAGGAAACAGATCCTACGCTGCATTAATGGCTGTACAGTGCCTTCAGGAAGCCACCTCAAGCATGGCAGCAGGCTCTGCAAGATGGCCACACTTGCAAATCCTGCTCTGAATGTGCACTTTGTGGAAGACAAAAGTGTTACTTCCAAGTCACTGTCCACACTGGTTCTGAGAAACTGCACAAACAACACACTGTGGCAGAACAGGCTTTGGTTTCATCTTAATTATTAGTCAATGGAAAACTTATTTCCTTTGTCATTTAGATAAAGGCTTTGTGAGTTTTTCGTGATGTCTAGCGGGAGTTGATGATACTTATCCTCTATATTTAATATAGATGTCTGGTATTTAAGGAGTTCATGATAACCAGAAGCTGAGAAGCATTGTGTGCAGCAGTGTTGTACCTTGTTATTTTGGCTGGGCTATATGTTTCAAAAGTAGCACTCCAACAGCAGCATAGCATTTAAAGTGCAAGAAAACATTTCAGGAATTACCACGTACCTTTCATCATGAGATCTTCAGCTTGAATGACACCATTCTCATTCTCTTGCTCCTTGTTCACAGACACCTCAGCTTCAGAAGACTTTGAGGCAAATTTGTTATTCCAGAGCTTCCTTCTGACTGCAGATTTCTTCTGCATAAAACATGGGCAGGTTTAAGTTTAGAGGAACATCTCAGCCTACACAAAAATACAAACTTCTGAGCCTGCACACTCATGACTGCAAGTGTCTAAGTCCTGCTTTCTTCACATTATAGTTCTAGTTTAAACATCTTCCTTAATACCCAAAGAACTCAAATTGCTAGGTTTTAATATTGTTTATTACTAGAACAATTAATATTAATTAATATTGTTTATTACTAGTAAGCTTGTGTCATTCTAGTTAGCACATTGCATTTTTTTCAAATATATTAGTTTTCAGTTAACAGCTCAAAAGCACTTCACTATGACTAGAAATAATTCCATATTTACAAATTATCTTTTAGTTTATACCTCATTATGCCTGCCAACCAGGTTACCAGCTGCTGAAGGCTGGATCATTTTAAGAGTTGGTCTTCGGGCAGCACTGCATGTGCTGTCTGTGAGGTACTTCTGAAAAGACAAAAATGGGTCAGACAGCAGCCACTCTTCTTTACATCTACTGAAAATTAGGGATCCATCATGCTTCATTAAGGTAACACAATTCATCTTTTCAAGACAAAAAAAAGTGACACTGTAGCCTATATTAAGGCTTTTGTAAGGAAGGGGATCTAATTATTTCTACCAGAGATAGATCTTAATCACATGAAGCTATGATCAATCCCTGCCTCTCAGGAAACATTTACCTTTCATAAAAGAACTTCAGCAGAAATACTCTGATTAGATTTCAAGGCCAGTGACTTTAGCTGGACCTCTCAAACTCGAGTTTGAGAGCAGCAGTCTCAGACCCTTGGGGACAGGGACAAAAGAGACTGCAGGTGCAAGGTTAGGTGGTAAAGGCACATCAGGCAGCAGCTGTTTTTGTAACCTGTGAACACACCGTCAAACAGTGTTTATTTAAATAGATGTGTTACTTTGATTATCCATTAAAATGGATCAAAAGTTTCCTTGCTCCGATCCAGAGAGTCTATTGTTTTGCCTAGCCAGTATGTTTATCACCCTTGCTATCATGCATAAATGCCTCTTTCCTGCATCAAAGCTTTCTGACTGGGTTGGTTACACTGCCACCATGGGATAGCAAACAATGGCAGACAACCAAGCAAGAGCAGCCAGGATACAATGCCACAGCAGCGTGAGAAAGTCACCGATTCACACCGTACTTCATAGGACAAGAGCTCCCATTTCCCACGGTAGTTTCTGCCACCAATTATCCTACTGTTCCACTAAGGACAAACATTAACTGCTGTGGGAACAAGAATCACACCGTGTGTCAGACACTGCTTGCTGTTACTTAGGATTAGAGTTAGCTATACTCTGCCAAGAAATTATTGGCCAATACTCAAGTTAACTCACTGAAAGCGCAAAAAGCCACACCGAGCAATTCACACCCTAGAGACACTATGGGACAAGATTGCCATAAGTCAGATCTATCAATTAGCAATTTTCACTAATACCTGAAGCTTCCATTCCAGTCACTATGCCTCATCATACAAGAGCCACTAGCCTCTATTTTATACCCTTCTGTACCATTCTGATTAGGGCCTACATTGAAAGACTTATCAAGAAAAGTTACTAAGATTTATTCCTAATCAGTTAACTCTTAAAAGCCTAAATTATTTAAGTATTTCCACCACTTCCAAGGCAACTATTATTCACAAAAGTGACTTCAGAAAGTAAATTGCCTGCTTGAATACTTCAGTTAAAACATGTCCAACATAAGGCAGAACTCTTCATAAGTTCCCACTCACAAAGAACAGCCTACAAAACCTACCCCACAACCCCTAAACATAAGCCAGACAGCTTCAGTAAGCAAAGGCACATAGTCAGGACAAACAAACCAAACCAACCCTGAAAACTTAAACAGAGAGACAGTAAGCTCAGTGTCAAAGTAAAAAGGACTTGCTGAGCAATAGGAAAAAAAGTAGTCATAAGCACATAGACCCAAGCAGGACAGCATGTTCCCAAGCCACAGTGTCTGCCCGGACGTTACTCAAGCCAAATGGACATAAGCCAGGTGGAAGCACATTGCAACAGATCCCTTTATTTTCCTTCAGTGGACAGAGAAGCTTGTGTCACACAGAGAGGTACTAGCTTCAAGGCTTTAAAGCCTATACCTGCAAAGATCCTGAGGACTTCTCCGCGGTCAATTTGTGTTTCATTTTGGAATTCATGAGATCAACTGCAATAGAAAAACACTACAATTAATACAGCGTCCCTCTACTCCTGAAGTTCGGGAAACAGTAGTTAGAGAACATTACCATCTGGTATTACCGGCCTTCATGGCTGCCTTAAGCAGTCAGCCATGTACGGCGTGGTCAGTGGGCCCCTCCCGAGGCTGCACCGAGACACGAGCGGCGGAAAGGCACAGCGCGGAGCGGCCTACCCGCAGGGCTGGCGGGCAGTCCCCGGCGCACACCCGGAATGGCTGTGGGAGGAACGGGGCACGCACCCACACTCGGAATGGCTGTAAGGAACGGGCCACTCACCCACACCATGCCCTAGCCCCGCTCCCACCAGCCGAGCTCGCAGGGCTGGCGGGGCTGTCCCAGGCGCACACCGGGAGTGGCTGTAAGGAACGGGGCACTCACCCACACCATTCCCCCGGCTCTTCTCCCGCCAGGAGCTCGCAGGGCCCCTCCCTCCCCGCGCGCCGCCGCGGCCAATGGGGAATAGCGAGGCAGGAGCCCGCCAACACCCGAACTCGGCCACGGAACCTTGCGGCCCCAACCCGCCGCCGGTGGCAGGGGCTCAGCCGAGACGGAGAGCAGCCTCTTCCCGCCTCTCCTCGTCCTTCCCGCCCCTCTCCCGGGCCCGAGGCCCCGCTCACCGGCGGCTGCTCCCGCACGGACCCCGCAGCGCGCACTCGCACACACGGCCACCTTCTTGCGCCCGGCGCGCGGCTATAAGGAGCGCGCCGCTGGTCACGTGACGCGGGGGCCCTCTACGAGCCAATCGCGGGCCCCGTTCCCCCCGCCCCGCGCGCTGCGGCCGGTGCTGAGGGGGCGCGCGCTGCTGCGGGCTGTCCTGCGGGCTTTGGTTCATTTCTGGCTTTTGGTTTTTTTGTTTTACTTATAAAGGAATTGTGCCAGATCAGATTTAATCACGTCTCCGCTTATTCTCATCACTCCTGTCTAAACGCGGTACGACCTGCAAAACCGGGGAAGAAAGTTAGCAGTGTTAAGCCACAATAACTGCTACACAACACTAATTTTTCGCATGATATAGACTACAGCTCTTATTAATTATGCCGCATGCGTGCTATTAAATTTGTTAGAAGCCACTTGACAGTTATATTCGTGCAAATATTTGCACATTTATCTTTTATTTATACTAATGGTATCTTCTGCTGACTTGTGAATAAACAGTTTGTCGAGTTAGGGACACGTTCCTTACAATCAAGGTCTCACAGAACAGCTATCAACGTTTTTCCCAGGCAATATGATGGAGCTATTAGAAATTAGGATAATTACAGAGAGAAGCATTTATTTAGCCTGCCATTCTGTCGGTCTCCTGTTTGGAAATAAATTCTACGGCATTTACGAGAATGTTTTAAGTAGAATGTCACGGTCCGATGAAAGCAAGAAAGGCAGAACATAAAAAAAGGATGCATTAGGAAATCTTTAAACAAGGATAAGGAAATAAAGCTAATCTCTCTTGTTCAGTGTGTCATTGACCCATTTAAATTTTCATTGTCCACAATATCCTTTGGCACATACCTCTAGAGCTCAAATAATCTTTGGTCTGAAGAACACCTTTTTTTTTTTTTTTTTCTTTGAACCTGATTCCAATAGTCACTTGATGTCCCCAGTCCTTGTACTGGAAGGGACAACAAACAACCTGCCCTCATTTAGACCACTGTTACACAGACTGCTCTTCAGTTCTCTCTCCCAGGCCTACTTAGCCATCCCAGACATGAAAGCTGTTCCATCTTCCTGCTCTTTTGTGAACTGTATGGCATTTGATTTGCCACTGCTGAACTCTGGGCTGGCATTTCGGTGAAGAAATCTGCCTTAACTCCGAGATCTTATTCTTGAGTGATGGTCAGTTCAAAGTTTTTCATTCAATGTGTGAAATTAAGAGATTCTTTCTTATGTATATTCTCTGATGTTTATCTGCATTGAATTTCATTGCTGAATTTGCCCATCACTCAATGCCATAATGTCCTTCTGCAGTTTTTCAGTCAGGTCCCTTCTTGTTATTTTGAATAATGCATTGTCATAAGCAAGCTGTCACCTCAGTAAGCTTTGTCTTCTATACAAAAAATGAAAATAACACATGCAGAAATGTCATCTAAATTAACATTGTTCTGTTACAGTATTTAAAAAAAAGTTAATGCTCTTAGGTTAAATTCTTGTTGAATCTGGAAGAAAAGTTGAAATTTCTGGGTTTCAAAACACCAGCAGGTATTCGTAACTGGTTATATATGCACACAAATCCTACCAGCATTGAATGTTCTTTCAGAAGAATCTCGATACAGGTAGCGCCTATATGAGCACAACATAAAAACATTACTATTTTTACATTTTATGTTTTCTTATTCAAAAATTTTAAAATCCAATAAAAACTATACTAAACATTTAAATTAGATGCATGTTATTTATGATGGTCAATTTCTATCATAAATCATACTTTAGAGGCACTGTGTGCATTTTAGGGCTGCAATATATAAATTGTACATCTTGTAAATACTATATTTTTGAACTAAACTTTCTCAGACATTACCTTTTCAAAATTCAAGTTTAATTCATAAAAAAAATTTCAGCTGGATTTACAGTTCAGAAGTGGAATAACTGCTTTTGGAGATGTTGGTAATTGGAAAGGTCCAAGGTAATGGGAGATGGTTCTGATGTGACAGTCTTGTTTGTTTTTCCTTTTAATTTGTTCCTTGCTGGAGGCATACAATCTGGAGGTTTATTACAAAGCTGCCACTCCTTCAATTTATCCAGCTGAAGAACCTGTCCTCTTACGAACCATGTCCCAGAGTTCAGTCTCTTCAGTTATAAAGGTTTGTAAAGAACCCCATCACCATCTCAGAAAGAACACTTGGAGTTTATTATTAGAAGCCTATTCATGGCCTTAATTGTGGGAAACCAGTATAAAGATATAAAAACCTCACCAAAAGAACCAAATTAAAAAAAAAAAAAAAAACCAAAAAAACCCAAAAACCAAAAAAACAAAGCCAAACAAGCATCCAGGTTATTTTACTGTATTAATTCCCCTTTTGTAGCCAAAGTTCCAAAGTTTTAATTTAAACAGGGAATAGGGCATGTTTACATGCAAAAAATCTGTCAACCCAATGCTAGCAGAGTACATTTTTCTTCGGACTGAGTGCAATATAATGTATTTCAGCTTGTTTGTTTCATAAAAAAATGAAACCCTCTGTCATGAATACTTATGACTATTTGCACTTCAAGTGAGCCTAAGCAAACACTCCGAGGTTTCCCACAGAACTCAGCCAATTTGTTAGATTATTCATGGCAGCAGAGAATGTGTACTTTTTAGAGCTTTTGTATTCCATTGCTGTTGATAAATGTTATCAGTTTTTACAGCAAATGACAACTTGGAGGACTTCATGTGCCTGAGAACGTGGGAATAGGTGGGTCTCCAGCAGCTTGGGAGTCCTGTATTGCTGACGTGCCAGTGTGTGGAAACTTCCTAAGCATTGCAGAGGGAGAGTCTGGACTTGGCTATCTGAATGAAGTGCTGGCAAGGACAAATTTGTACTTGACAGTCACACCGAGCCTTTTGTCAAGGCCCTTTCTGTTCTTTGCAGATAATGATCTAGCTCTGGGCTGCCTAAGGACTCTAATTCTACCTGCCACATTAAGTACAGGTAAACCACATTGTGATTTTTAAAAATTTTGTGTACTATGTTATTACATTAATATCATAAAAGAGCTCTTATTTGTTAATGTTTACTGTAAAAAACGACTGTAATTGTTTGGGATGCAGAGGAACACCCTGGGAGAGGGCCAGGGAATGTCTCACCGCAGTCCTGCCCTGGCCGCAGCCCTGCAAAGGGCCCGGGGAAGGAATCCCCGAGGCCGCCTTTGGAATCCCTGACCCAGTTAAGACCTGTGTCTCTCGGGGTCCCTCGCTGATTTTCCCTTGGCCCTCTTGTCCGATATTTATTTCAGGGATGAAAGGGCTCCCCGCAGTCCGCGGGGTGACAGTAGGTGGCAGCGTGGCATCATGCTTCCCCTCCCTCTGCCTCTGGTTTCTCCGTCGTGCTTCGTGTGTTACCGACAAGAAATTCACGGTTTGTCTTCTTTTCTCTGGGTTAATCAGCATGGAAAGCTGCATGCTAGTGAAACTCGTGGATTATGTAGGCGGCACAATCCAGGTATAATTCATGAGGCCGACTGGGTTTTGGTGATGGCCACTGTTAATAATTAGATCTCTCCAGAGAGTACACAAATTTCATGTATCAGAACAAAAGACTGTCCTATGAGCCGTGATCCTGAGGGCCTCAAAGGTGAAAAGTTAAAAGAAAAATCTGCATCTCACCTGGTTATTTTTTTCCCTAGTTGAGTATTTTGTGAGCCACTAAGACATCCTTTAAGATACTGTGAGGTCCTAACCCACAGCTTCAAAAAAAAATTTATAAAAGTGCTTAAAGATTTAAAAATTAAACATGCTCTATAAAAGCTACAAATTAATAATAAGCTAAAGCTGCTGTTGCCTGCAAGTATTTAGAATATTATTTACAGACTGAACAAATAAAACAAGTTTTTTCAAATTTTACTCTTATTCTTGCAAGCATCTGCTGATTAAAACACAAAACCTACATTGTTTAATACCAGTACCTCACATGCCCAAGAACTTATGTCCCATTTTAAGACCACAGCCCCCTGAAACTAGAAGGTGGGGCATAAGGAAGTGCCAAACAAAGGTTAATATTGTAGCAACAGCTGTGCAGTGGTGTGCTGCTTTTGGCAGGGGTAGAGTTAATTTTCTTCTGTCCCCTGCTGTCCATCACAAGAAGAAGTAGACAGTGGTGGACAACCCAAGTCTTTCTATGATTCTGTGATTCTAACTGGGTTCAGAACACGATATAAGGAATGTTGTACACATTAAACACTGACATTTCTTTGCACAAAAGCATTCCTCTTATGCCTTAGAAACTGCTTTCTCTGAATGTAGAAAGGAGTGAATCAGTACATTCTGAAGTATATGAAAGAGTTTTAATTACCACCTAATTTGTCTTGTTTGAATTTACAAAGAATACGAATTTATTTTTGTCTGATGCATAAATATTTGGCACTGAATTAATCATAGTTCTGTTTTTGAAGCAAGTAGCTTCAGGGCTGATTCTACTTCTAACATACAGTACAGTATGTGTGGAATGTACAGAAGAAAGATAACAGAATCCATCTAATCTCTTCCTAAATATGTCTATAACGTACATATCAATTTCTGACAATTTATTAAAAACTAATTATTAACATGAAATTATTAATTTTTAAGTAATCATTAAGCTGGAAATTAAGAGCAGAGGCATTAGAGTACAATCTTGCCCACATGCTTATGAGTAAACATGTAATTTTGAAAACAGGAATTAGACTCTGAAATTAGAGAAATTTTAGGAAAAAGAAACCCAAAACAACAAGGTGTATCTATAAAGTTATCAATGGTTTTTAATTTACAGAAAAAGCACAAGTTATTATGCAAAGGAGTGCTTGGTTTCACTGAAAATAGTGAGGATATGACAACATGGTGACTAGAATATACCAGGTTTTCAGAGAAGCATAGCCGGCAACCAGGTATTTTAAACTTTCAAACTTTTTTCAAACAGATATTTTAAACTTTTGCTTCTCAAAATTCCATGACTCACTTTCTCTCCCAAGGAATATATTTTTAAGACAGTAGAGTATGTGACTACCTTCACAGGGGCCATTTCCATGTTGCTGGATTCTGTATTTCTGCAGGATGGCAGCCCTGATGCTGCGATCCCAGTCCTCAGAGGGGTCTGTGTGCACCTGACTCCTCCAATGGTACAGGACTGCAGCTTTGTGCTGGTGTACACAATCCTCCTCACTCAGTGGAAAGCCTCAAGGACACCAGCTGATCTGTGCTGTGCTAACCAAGCAGAGGCTGACCCACTCTGCTTGGCTGTTTTACTCAGCCTGGATTTATCGTGCAAAAGAAACACTATTTTTGCTGTGTTAATGGGATTTAAGCCTAAAAAAAAGAGAACTATTACTGCATATAATGCCACAACCTACTTGTCAGGTTTTTTTTGTATAACATGCACATTCCTTTCTTCTCAGTGATAAGCCTTACATTGTTTTAAATTAGATTTGAAGAGAGGCTGTCTATCATTGGATCGAGTGTTATAATTGCAAAATACACACCCAGCTTCCAGGGCCACAAGCTTCTTTTATAAATGATGCAACATTGCATAACCAGCATGAAGCATAACAACAATATGCAATTATGTAGTCAAGAGAATTATGGATCAATAGCATACAAATATTAATTTTGCTAAGTCTTAACTCTCCCTTCATTAAGAGATGTTATTTTTTGACAAATGTTTTAACTAAGATGATGAGATTTTTCTACCCTACAAGCTTCTTCAGGATGGAGAAACAGAAGCACAACCATATAAAAGTAGGACAAGACTCAGCCAGTATTCATGAATTTAATAGTGCAAAATTTCTGCATGTAAATGTATAATAAACATACTTGGGTTGGTTAATTGACTCATTTGCGTAAATGTTGTCAGGGTACCTTTACTAGACAATGAGCAAAAGGGGAAAAAAAATCTTCTCTGAGCTTGCTAAAGAAAGGAAGTAGTCTGTATAAGGAGGAGCACCAGTCTTTACAGAAGGAAGCTGGAGTGATTCCAGCTCCCCATCCCTTTCTGAAAGGATTTGAGCAGCCTGAGTTTGCAGAAGACAGGTGGTGGCTGCTTAACATGTAATACTTTGTACTTGATCTCCCTTTTCCTTTACACACAGACACACACATCTATATCTGTATATGTATATTTCATCTAAGTATATATATTCCTCTCCTCATAGCTCTACTATAAAGCCCTCCAGAAGGAAAAGTGCTCTTACGCCAGCACTACATTTGACAAAATTTTTTGGGTGCATTCCTCAGCCTGAGGCTGGGCAGCTGCCCGATCCCTTGTGACTGCATCCCTACACTCAAAAGGGCAGCTGGAGTCCCTGGGCTGGAAGAAACGCCTTCCTTTCCCCTCCGCAGGAGGGCAGGGCGCCAGTCCCCCCGCGGGCCCTCTGTGCCGGGGCAATCCCCTCGTCAGGCGCTGCCGAGCTCTCGCTGCGCTGGCACAAAGAGGGTCACAGGCCAAGCGTGAGTCATGCCTTAAAATAGCAGCGGGCGCAAGACTGCAGCACAAAATGTCGCACAGGGCAGCGTGGAAAACAAAACTGGACCGAACCGGCTGGAAGAGCTGTTATCTAAACGCTGCTCTCCTTAAGGACAGACTGATGTTGTTAAAAAACTCATGTCAGTCTGAAATAGCCACAGAAGTGTGGAGCTAATGTAATCCTCCTATTTACCTGCCTTGCTTTTTACCACCAAATAAAGGGTTATTTTCATCGGCATTGCCAATTAGGACTGAACAGCAATCTCTAAGTAGGTAAAAATTATGTTTCTGCTCTGTTCTTGTTCAAACAACAGAGGAATGTTCCGGGCAATGCCCGTGTCAGGGAAGAGGACTGCTCGCATCGGAGAGTCTGGGTAACACCCGGGGAAGATAACGAGGTCCAAAGACTGAACACAGCTCCTGACTTCAAGACAGGCAGGAGAGACATGTCCGAGGGAAAGTATGTAGAGGAAAGGTGTGCTAAAGGAAAATAACTAATTTGAGGGTCAGGAGAGAACAAGGGGGATCGGCAGGGACGAGTAAGAGACTGGGGGACCAAACACTGAAATGTGGAATTACTGGAGAGTGCCATTGGCATGCTACATGGGCTTTGAAACACGATCAAGTGAGAGAGAGGGTGCCCGCACTTGTCTTCTGCCTGTAATCTCTGTAGTATCGCCGCTGTTCCGTGGAGTCACAGGCGCCAGCTTCCAGGGAAAGGTGGGAGCGCTGCGCTCACCCACCCGGGCAGCCCGGGCCGTGCTGAGGCACACACCAGCCGCTCAGCACCCCTCGGCTCCCGGCACTGCGAACCTGCGCTGCCGGCACCTCGGGAGCAGCCCCGGGCCGGGGCATGTCGGACAGCGAGGAGGTTTCCTTGGCACGCAGGGATGGGCCAGCAAACGACCGGTGCTGCGATGGTGATTCCTCCTACTCGCCCTGGGCCTTCCCACAGGGAGAGGGCCCAACAACAGGCTGTGTCTCGCTTGGCGTCCATTGGTCCCATGACATTCGTCCTTCCTTCCAAAGAACGGGAAGGAAAGGAGGGCATTAGCCTGTCCTTGTAGTGCAGAAATAAAACCGCTTACTTCTCTCCAAGGATTAGGTTTGTGTCTCTGGAACAGCAAGTACTTATTTATCAAACTTAGCCAGCCTCCTCGGAAGCGCTGCGGCCGCCATGGAGGAATACGGACTGTCACACTGGCTGCCGTGGCGAGATCAGCGCTGCAGACACGCCCTTCGCCATGTCAGCTTTGAAAGCATGTTGGACTTTAATTGTTGTTTTATTTACAGTTTTACTTTGCATACGTGGGACAGGCTGAATACAAACCGCGATGGACCAAATTACACAAAACATGCCATTACAAGACTTGTTTACCTATAACATCACCACACTTAAGACTGATACAAGTTTAAGTATTCCTGCAAAGTAACGGAATTTGAGGATCGGGCGTTCCTCGGGTGGGACGGAGGGGAGCTGCCCCAGGCACATACCACCTCGGGCGGGCGGGGGGGTGGGGCATGGCTCTTCCCTCCCCTTTGCCTCGCACCCTGCCCGTTGTCGTTCCCCGGCCCGCCCCCCCCCCCCCCGAGAAGGGCGTTGAGCAGCCCCATCCGGGTCCCCGTCCCGCGGGCACCACGCGGGGCGAGCGGGCGGTTACACGAGGCGTGACCGCGGGGGGTGGAGGGGAAGAAAGTGTAGGGCAATGCTGATTCCTGGCGCGGTGAGAACTCGGAGGCGCTCCAAGCCGCTGTTGTACTTTGCTTTCTGCCATTCCCGACAAGGCGTCCCCACGGTGGTTACCGAGGTTGAGCTCTACCGCCTCGGCCACAACAGTGCCTCGCCCCCCCCCCAGAAGCACGAGGGCTTGGTACGCGCCGGCGGTGCGGGTAGGGCGGTGCCTGTGTGACTCAGGCGCTGCCATTTTGAGGGGTCCGTGGTGGCTGTGTAGCTGCACTCCGCGCTCGCTCCGTGCCGAGGCACAGGCACTCCCGCTCCCTCCTGCCCGCTCCTGCCGTCGCCCTCGAGGACGTCCCGGGACCGCCTGGGCGAAAAGAGGCTCTCCTCAGCCCTTTCATCATTCTTCCCGGCCGTCCCGGTCCTGTTCCGACGCCGCTCCGGGATCTCTCTATGCCCGCCGCCCTCCTCCGTAGGAGCCGCTAGCGCAGGGACAGCGTCCTCTTCCTCCTCCTCCTCCTTCCGCCGCCGTCGCCTCTTCCTTCTCCTCTCTCCGCCACCATTTCCCCACTCCCCGGCCCCGGGGCGCTGAGCTAGACTATGGGGACCAGGTCGGGGCCGAGCAGCGGCAGAGCGGGCGGCCCGGTCACCGTGTTCCCTGCGGCAGGGATGGGGGGGCTCCGCGGCTTCGTGGCTTTATCTTGACATGGCTCCTCTCCGTGCTGCCAGCACTGCTGCCACCTCCTCCTCCACTGCTCCTCCTGCGCCCGCCGGCTGCGGGTAGCGAGCGGGCCACGGTCCCGGGCTCTCGTCGGAGCCTCTCAGTCTCTTGCTTTACTCGGGGGGAAGCTTTGGGAGGGGTTCTTTTTTTGTTTGTTTGTTTTTGTTTTCCTTTGGTTTTTTGTTCCTTTCTCTCCAGGGAGAGAAGGGGAGAAATACTTTTTTTCCCCCCTCCTCTTCTTAACCTGGTCCGACGAATTTGTTAACCTAAAAACTTTTTAACCCCGGCTAATCAAACACCTGGGGAGGGGGAAAAATGTCTGGAGAGAGGAAGAAAATAACCTGATAATTGGAGATTTGCTTTTTTTCGGGGGAGGGTGATTTAGAGGTTTAAAATTGCAGCCTAGGTTGCAATTAGAAAAAAAAAGCAAACAAAAACCTCGCGAAAAAATCTGTCACCGAAAAGCAGGAGCAAAACGCACTCCATGTTTTCCGAGTCGTGGCCATGAAGTGAGAGAGGCGGTGCTGCTGTGGGTGTCCCGCTGCCCCGGGCGCGGCCGCCCTGCGCGCAGAGAGAAGCCGAAGGGAAATCCAAGAGCGCCGGCCATGCACAGCCTCGGCTGACCGTGCTCGCAGCAGCAGAGAGAGAGAGAGAAGGGAGGATCCCCGGGGGATCAGCAGCCCAGGGAGTGTATGAGGTGTCGGGGGATGTAGGGCTCTCCCACTGCTAGGGAGCAAGCCCGGGCTTGGGGCACTGATTCAGGTTTAAGTCTCTCGGTGAGAAAATACTGTCCTTTGGAATCCCTGCCCGCCCCTTGTCAATGGCCATCATGATCCCTCTTCTCTTGGGCAGCAGTAGCCTCAGGGTAGTGATGAGCAGGATGAAGTTAGAAATGACTCCGCTGTCTTTTCTCTTTGCTCCCCTGCAAACCAGCGCTGTGTTGTCTGTAGTTGATTTTGTTGTTGTTGGCGGCAGAGAAATGTCATACTTCCCGGGTTGTGCACTCCTCCTTTGCACCCTTTTCTCTGCTCTCCACCAAGTGTAATAATTCTAAAGAAAAAGACAGGCAACATAGCAATAGTGGAAGGCTGAGAATAATAATCAGTAGAGTCATGAATCTGGCTGGGGTAGAACGCAGTTTGTAATTTCAGCTTCGGGTTTTTTTTTTGTAAGCAGAGCAAAAGTACCCCCCCCCATGGATTGGGCTTGTGCCAGTTGCTTTTTATTGTACACATAAATTGTGATAAGATTTGTTTGGGGTTTGTTTTTCTTTTTTTCCCCCTTCATTCTTTCCCACTTATTCCTGCAGCTAAACTGTTCAAATTTTTCTCTTCGAAATTCTTTGAGGTTTTTTTCTTGATTCATTGTAAAACCTCTTGTCCAGCCATGGCTGGACAACTACTTTCTTTGTTTCTTGACCCCTCCAATATGACATTCTCGTAAAATATTGCCTGAGGTGCGGTTCTGGGTTACATTAGCGTTTGATCTATTCAGTTGTATTAGCAGGAATCGAACGACTTGTTTCTGTTGTACTTAAGTCTTACGAAAAGGTGCCCATAGTTTAGCGACAGTTTCCAAAGGCTTTAGTACCACCTATATTACAAAATGGGGGACCCAAACTCCCGGAAGAAACAAGCTCTGAACAGACTTCGTGCTCAGCTTAGAAAGAAAAAAGAATCTTTAGCTGACCAGTTTGACTTCAAGATGTACATTGCCTTTGTGTTCAAAGACAAGGTAACTTGGTTTTAAAGTATGTCTGTGTGTTTGTTGCATTTTAAGTGTTCTGTGCAAAGTCTTACTGCCTGATTGCATCAAATGTTTTATCCTTAACAGAGTCCACTGACTTTTAATTTTTTTTTTAAATTGCTAATTTCTATAATACTCACTTAGTTCACGTTTGTAATTTTGACTCTTTGTGTTTCGTAGTTTTGTAAGGCAGGGGGTTCCAGTGCCTCTTTAAATGGTTACTTAGTAACTTCTGTATTGGGTAGATATTTTTCAAAGTTAACACTGTAAATCGTTGAGCCTAATTGGGGTCTGTCCTGCCCCGTTGCCGGCTGTGAAGGCAGTCTGGCTGGGGCGATTGCCGAGTGTGTTTATCTGGTGAAAGCAGGAGGGAAGACCTGGCAGCTGAAGGGAGGAGTCGCAGGATGGGATGTGGAAATGGCCCAAGTGCGCAGGCACATGTGGAACTCTGCTGTCATCTTGAAAGGGAATAAGGAGGGCAAAGAGAAAATCTTCATTTGCTTGGCTGCCTCCTCTGCTGCTGAATTCCACACATCTGGGTGGGGAGCTGGGTCTTTCTAAAGCCAGCTATAGACCCGCAATTGTGGGGGAGTTTTTATCCACAGAACGTTAGGGGAAGTAGGTACTTAGAGGGAGGAAGTGAATGTGCTGAACACATGATGAGGAAGTGAAGGTAGAAGCAAAAGGCAAAAGGCAGCAGAGTACATAATGCATGTAGATGAGCTCTGAAATTGTTTAATCTCTTCATATGTATAGATTTTGTTTTTCCTTGAAAAGCTTCTTTAAAATTTCTGAGTTGAGTTTTTCCTCTTGTTTGGATTTTATTGGGATATAATTTCTGGGTGCTGTGTAATAGTAACATAAAAATGAATGTTTAAGCAGTGGCAACAATTAGATTTTTTTAGATGGTACAGCTGTAACTTTTAGTTGGACATTGATACTACTTTTTGGTTGCTTTGTAGAAATTCATGGCAAATGCCTGTTTTAAATTTGCATACATCTCAGTGAACTGAAGATGTCCATCCCATACCATTTTGCTTAAAGTAGGAGTTTAGCTCAAGTCAGCATGGTCAGCAAATAGTTGCCTGTTACCTGTGTTCTGATGGGGGGGGAAGGGAAGTGGAGCATTATTTGGTGAGATACATTTTGTCTCTTAAGTAGGTCAAGACTTCCAGTGCACTCTAAGAAAGCTGTTAGAAACAGACATAAACTTTATTGATTTTACATTCTCATAATGTTTTGGCCTTGCTTCAGAGATGCTGAAATATTTGTAATGAGTATAGAAGTTATATAGCAAATGAAAATAGTTCTCCTTTCAGAGGGGATCTCAGTCACCCGCTGTCACCAAATGTGGCATTGAAAGATTTCATTTTTCATAAAAGGCCAACTGTCAAAAATTGAAAAGGAGAAAAAAGGTGTTACCTGATTTGCAGAGAGAAGCTTGCAGAAGTTCTTGGTCATCCCAGAGTTGTATACTCTACTTGAAGAAGGAGTAATTCTGTTAATGTTTATATAGAATCTTAGTGTTTTCAAGATTGATATGTAAATGTGCATTTTTGGAGACTACAAAAATCCGTGCAGCTTTTATAAAAGTTGTCAGTCTTTTTCAGTTTCAGTTTAATTTATGAACTTTTTTGCATGTGAATTTTAGAGTGATTTGTGTTTTGTGTCAAAATCCTAGTCTGTGTGATGTGTACTTTATACATTATACAGAAAATCACAAATCCTGAAATAAACTGTTACCTATAGTTTCCTAAAAAGGATTGTAATCTTAATGTAAATTGTGCTTTTTTTAGAAGAAAAAGTCAGCGCTTTTTGAAGTGTCTGAAGTGATACCAGTCATGACCAATAACTATGAAGAAAATATCCTGAAAGGTGTGCGGGATTCCAGCTATTCTTTGGAAAGTTCCTTAGAGCTACTGCAGAAGGATGTAGTACAGCTCCATGCACCCCGCTACCAGTCCATGCGCAGGGTAAGGCTCCTTTTTATCCTTGCTCAATTGTACTTTTCCAACACTTGTGCTTTTCCTTGGGAATCTTAAGGCTAATCTTCTTGCCATCTTTGTCCTTTAGAAGGCATGTGTTAATAATTCTTGCAACAGCTCCTGCTGTACATCTAAGTGTTGTTGCTTTATGAATATTGGAAGACAGACAGTCTTTGCTAATGTTTTCTTAAAGTTGTAGTTTATATTAAGTAGGTGATGATGCTAAAATTCAGTGGAATGCAAGAAAGACTTCAGCTGTGGTACGAGTAATGCAAATGGAAAATCGAACAAATGTTGTACAAGTATCACCTCTCAAGTATGTGCCTGTATAGATAAGTTGCTTATCTGTGTCTTTGACCATTGGAGGGAATGTAACTAAAGAACTTTATTGCTCACAGGATGTGATCGGCTGTACCCAGGAGATGGACTTCATTCTATGGCCTCGTAATGATATTGAGAAGATAGTCTGTCTCCTGTTCTCTCGGTGGAAGGGATCTGATGAACCCTTTAGGCCTGTTCAGGTACTTGGTTTTGGATTTTGACTTCAGTAA
The DNA here is from genome assembly GCF_037042795.1 of Molothrus aeneus. Classification (NCBI taxonomy): domain Eukaryota; kingdom Metazoa; phylum Chordata; class Aves; order Passeriformes; family Icteridae; genus Molothrus; species Molothrus aeneus. The sequence goes on from NC_089646.1 coordinate 93,320,291, forward strand.
CTAACTTGTTCCTGGAGGGAGTGTTCTCTTTAACCACTAAGTTGATAAGGTATGCAAGTTCTGTGGATGCTAGAAAAATATGCTGTCTGCTTTTATTTATAAAGCAGTCAGTGTTCTGAATGCCAAATTCTGACTCCTATCTTTATGCACTGTTGTATTAGCCCTTCCAAAAGGGCCTTTGCAAATGACACGTATGTATAAATGCATTCAGTGTTTGTATTTGTAGGAGTGGATTAGATGTGCCTCTTAGTACAATTGAATCTTTGTCTAAATGTGATAGTGTTGTTAAGGTTTTGTCAGTATTCCAAGTTGCTGTATTTGATTAGATTGAAGAGTGAGATGGATGGAACCTTTCCATTATAAATTGTTGCACAGGGATCTTCTGCCATAGGAAGGTAAATTGGGTTTTGTATATGCTGCAGGTAAAGTTGTACCTTTGAGTTGTTAATATGTCATTGCAATGGCTGATGTCAGTGTTGGCAGAATGAAATTAGGGGATTCTTCAAATTGTGTCAAGACACTGCCGTGGTCCTCAGTTTCTGCTTTTCAGAACAGCTCAGAAAAGGAAAGAACTAAAGTGGTTGTAAAGCCTCAGACTGAAGAAAATTAATGGGTTACATGTGAGCTTTGTCTTGAAAAACATTTTATTTCCCTCCCTCACACCATGTAGGCCAAGTTTGAATTTCATCATGGTGACTATGAAAAACAGTTTCTGCATGTTCTGAGCCGAAAGGACAAGACTGGAATTGTTGTCAACAACCCTAACCAGTCAGTGTTTCTCTTCATTGACAGACAGCACTTGCAGGTAAGCTTCTTTTGTCCTTGTTTTAACAGGTGTACTTTAATCACAGAAAGCTTTTTCTTCTTGGGAACATCAGTGATTTTGCTGCAAGGTACTCAAGTAGAAAAACTGATCATGCATTCATGATTGCATTTTGGCAGTTTCAGGGGAAACTTACACTATAAATAGGACTCATATGTGCAAAAAGTAACTATGGGCCACATATGTGTTCACATAGAACAAGAAGACATAATGTTCTTGTATTAAAAATTAAAGAAGTTCTGAAATAGGCCTAACAGTGTATAGGAAAAATTAAAGCATTGGTTTGGTTTGGGTGACAATACGGAAATAATTCAAGTGAAAAATAGTGAAAACATCTTATGCATTAGAGTTTGCAGACTAATTTTAAGCTCTGGCTGTTTATGTGTATGAAATAGTGAATTTTAAATGTCTTTGGGGGTCTGCCTACTAGTCCTGAGTTAACTTCTCGGCTTAATACCTTTTCTTTGGGTTTTCTTTGCCTCTAGACTCCAAAAAACAAAGCTACAATCTTCAAGTTATGCAGCATCTGCCTGTACCTGCCACAGGAGCAGCTCACTCACTGGACGGTTGGTACCATAGAGGATCACCTCCGTCCCTACATGCCAGAGTAAGGTACTGGCCAGCAAAATGGGGAAGATCACAGAATGCAGCAGTGGATGTTCACTTTCCTCACCACTTCATTCTTTCAGAATTTAGAAGAAAATGGACTCATGTTCAGAACACTATACATTGTGAAACTTGATCATCCTGGATTTTTTTTATCAGTTGTATCTCAGAACTTTGCAATTTTTTTTTAGATGTTTTCTGCATGGACCTTGTGAAAGAGAGGATGCTCTGCACACTTCTGCACTGCATCAGCATCTTACTGAAATGTGAAATGAAGGGACTGTACATTGAAACAAATGTATCTGAAAGCACAAGGTGATCATTTGTGGTGGTGTTCCCATTTGTGCTGGTCATGCCCCCTAACATCTCTAATGTTAACCATCAATGTTTTGAGGGTGAGAAGTGAATGTAACGGGTATAAAAGCCTTATAGCTTTGCTGTTCATGATTGTATAGACGAGCACTATCATTCATTCTAATGAACGAAGAAGTGGCTATTGCAATAGCAAGTAAGTGTGGGAAAGAAATCTTCCTTAAAAAAATGCATCTCATTTAATGTATAGGCATTTTTTGCCTCTTTTATTTTGCTGGGCCATGTCTTAAGTTTACTGGCACTTTTGTTTTGGATCTCTTTCCCCAAGTTGCTGTATAATTGTATGAAGGTATTCTTTTGAGTTGGATGCATTTACACAGATGAGGCAGACCTGGAGTCTGAAGTTGCTAAAGCAGCTCAAAAAAGGTAAAATAATAGCTGCAGAAACAATGTTGGTAGAGGATTATTTTTTCTTAAGAGTTGAGACTTGTAAACTTGCAGGTGAACTGTGCAGGAAATACTGGTTTCTAAAACATTTCTTACAGAAAACCCATTGAGGTTGTTTTTTTTTCTTTCTTTTGGAATAGACATTATAAACCAATGTAAAATAGTGTTTGGAGTGTCAAAAGTTGGTTCTGACAGAACATTTTAAGATTGTGCAATGATAAAAGAAAGACTACTGTATAGTTTTGATGACAAAGAAGGCTCTGCTTAAGGGTTGAGTACTTTACTGGAGTAAAACTGCATAAGCCTACTCCCTTTGGATAAAACTAGTGCTTACCTGTTTAAAACTTGTATTTAGCTTTTGTTTGGAATTGGAAAAAATTGAAAATTAAATAAATTAGGTAAAAGATGGCTGGTTTTATTTATGGAAATCCTATTAATTGAATCTTAGTAGCATCTTGCATCTTAAGAGCGTCATCCACTACAAACATGAAAATGTACAGACTGTAAAATGTTAAGATGAGTCTCAGAGGTGTTCTTGCAAATGTGGGCTGTATGTTTTAAAAAGTACTGGTCAGAAATAATGGCATTGCTAGTATCTTACTGTATTGGTACATAAGTATTTTTACTTCCAAGGTTATAAGTTCCTACAGATTAATATGAAGCACTCTACAAAAATGCCACCTGAAAGCTCCAACTTCACTTTCATAGTTGCCTTAAGTTACAAAGAAATAATGCTAAGACTTTCTACAATATTTAGTAACTACCATGCCTGCCAATAATACTGAAAATTTCTCAGCTTTAAGTGCCTCTTCTTTGATTGATCTGTAAGACATAATGCAAAATGTCCACATAAAGCTTGAGCTAAGTTTCATAGGGTCTGGAACATTTAAGTTTCTGGATTTTAGAATTTGCTTAGTAAGTGCCACCCTTTGTTCTTAATTTGTCATTTTGGACATCATCTCACCACAGTGAGAATAGGGTTGTAGTTACCTTGATTAGCAAACAAATGACAGTTCTTGCATTAGGTGGTTGGGTTTTCTTCAATCTGGTTTCTCTTAGAAAAAGCCTTGAGATGTTGGTCTGAGTGGCTGTGTACACTGCTTTCCAAGTGTCAGCAACCATATGGATTTTAACTTTATTCTCTGTATTACAGGAAACAACCTGTTCTGTTTAATTCCATTTTTAGTTCTGTACACGGTCTGTAAGACAGGCTGCTCATTTGTTCCTCATGACAAACCATACCATGCTTCCTTGGGAGAGCACAGGATTAGAGGAAGCAAAAAATTGGAAAACTAATTTTGTTAAATGTGGTCTATACTACCCAGCTAGCAAACCTTATTCTTCTGCTGTGCTATCAAAGTGAGTTGAGAACCATCTGCATTGTCTACGTGGCGGGGGAAAAATGATAAAGGACCAACAGATTTCAGAGCTGAGAATGTGGGGGGATATATGAGTTTGTTCTTGTATCATTTGGCATCTTTGAAGTGTTTCCCCTTAAACAGGACAGCTTTTGAGGGAAGAGATTCAATTCTTGTTCCACTCTTTGTCAATGGAACTTGCAGTTCAATCTCAAAATATTCTTCCATTAAGTTACTTTAGCAAAATGCCCTTCAGAAGTGAATGGAAGTAGTTCATAACATCTAGCTTTTAGTTTCAGGCCCTCTTTATATAAGCTTAATGGCTTTTTGGTAGTCTTTTTTCAAAATGTAGGTTTCATCTCACAAAACTAATTTTCCAAAGCACAGTTTGTGATAGTGTGCACCTCATTTTTGGGGCTGTTTGTAAATACAGAAAGGCTCTCTTAAAAGAATTTTAGTTACTGCCTATTGTCAACTGCTTGTGTGGCTCCCTTGGTCATACTAATACCAAGAATTGAAATACACTCAATATTGCACCTGAGAATGGGAGTTTAACCGGGCTGCTGCTTAAGGATTTGTCATGAGACCTTGGTAAGTGCCAAGGGGGCAGGGATAAAATAAGTAAACAGAAGACTATTAAATATTAAATGCACCTCAGTGAATTGTCTGGTGAAGGGAAGCTTGTGTCAGGTGCTTCCTGGGTGATGAGAAGCTTCTTAAATGTTATAGTCTGTACATGACTATGAAGCTTCTCTTGACTTGTCAAGCTTTTTCAGCTGTGCAAGAGTTACCAAAATATGGTAAGATGGAGAACTTGTACAGAACTGCTGTACAAGTACTGCCAAAATGCAACAGGCCTGTAGTTAGTTGGCAGTTGATGTCCTTTGTCATGTGTGTCTCAAAGTTCCCCCTCAAAAGCTAGATTATAGCTTTAGTGTTATTTTATAAACATGAAAATTTATGTTAAGTGTTAGATAGTAGAAACACTGGGGTTAGTCAGTGTTTCTCTTAAAAAGAAAAAATTGGTTACTCGATTGGTTAGTAATCTCTGAGCATTGAGTTTTAGATCAAATGTACTGATCTCTCGTTGCAATTTCATTTTTTTTTTTCATTGCAAAATGTTAAGTTTGTTAGAAAAACAGCAGGTGGAAAGATGAAAATTGGAACTTGTAAAATGACCTAAACTTTTAAAAAATTGATGTTTCCGAAAGACCTATTTGATTGTACTTTTAAAATACAAACCTGAGGATCAGCCTGCACTACAGTAAGTGGCTGTGATCCTTGGGAATGACCACATCTATTCCTTGATACATAAGATGCAATGGATTAGTTTTGAAATTACTTTAAAACATCACACAAATGCCATAAAGGCTTGGTCCTTGCACATACTTGCAGCCTGTGAGCTGAGGAGAACTCTGTTTTTTCTTGCACTCGTGTGCTGAGTCGTTTAGGTTGCGTGCAGTTACTGAACACCAGCTTATGTTGAATCAGGATCTGGGGGGTTGAACAGTGAGAAGAGTCACTGAAGGGTTTTTTGCCTCTTAATAGTGAGATTAGTCTAATGGACTGTTGGAGGCTTCATTTAATATTGCATTAATGTTACTGCCATTGAGCGTGATAGCTAAAGTCAAGAATGGGTAGAGAGCATTTACATTCACCAAGCAGACAGACATGCCATGTGAGTTTACCTAATTGCTATTTACTTTTATTAGTCTGGAAAATCATCTCAGATTTTTCATTTTGCATTTATTGCAGCAGTAAATTCACAAGCTGTGTAAGCCTGCAGATTCTGGAACAGCTTTCTGGAGTGAAGCAATGAGACAAAACATTATTAGAACCTTTCAGGTCTGCAGCAGTAGGTGCTGCTTTGTGCACTGCAGCTGGGAGGGAGCTCATGAGGCTCACTGGACAGTGCAATGCTGCAGAGGGACGACTGTGTCAGCTCTACAGGTTAACTGAAGCTAAGTGTAATTTCTCTTCTGCTTGGGTGACTGAAATGCTTTTTAGGGCTGAAGATATCCGTGGCCTACTTCTGCTTGGAAAGGATTTACATATGGAAAGGTCCCTTAATTTAAGCACAATTACTGTATGCTAGAGCACCCACTAAAAAAATTGCTGTTCTGAACTCTGGAAATCTATTCAAGCAGCTACTGCTTTTAAGCAAAAGAAATCAAAGATCCAGAATTTTACTAGAGTTATAAGCCCCAGGTACTGTCTTAGTAAACAAAATAGAGTTGTTTTTTTTTGTTTAGTTCATTTATTTTTGGTGTTTTTCCTGAAGGATAGCAAATGTGTCTTGTTTGATGAAAGGTGGCAGGTAATTTATTCTCTTTTAAGTGAGAACTGTATAACTGTATATGCTGCTGTGTCCCACAGCCATGGCAGCTTGGGATCCTGGTCTAGTGATAGCAGTGGTTCAGTGAATGCATTGCAGAATCATGAAGGTGATAACTCTCATCATGTTGGCCCTGAACTCAAGTAGCAAAATAGGCATATAAGTGGGTTTTTTTTAATTCCTGGGGATAATGAGGTAAGGAAGGTTTGGGGGGTTCTGCCTAAATGTTTTATTTGCAGATGGAAATTCTAAAATTGTGAATGATATAATGCAGTCGGAAATTCTTCCATATGCCCTGGCAGTGGCTCAGAGCCAGTCAATGAAGCCGAAAAGATTTGAACTGCTGTTCAGGACAGTTACTTAACAGCCTAATTCAGCTGATATCCCTGCCCTCCTGCTCCATTCCTATTAAGTGGTGGTTTGTGAATTTGAGAATTGTAAACCAGCAGCTCAGCCACGAGAATACTGTGATGGGTGGCTTGACATACAAGAAGCAATTAGAAGGAATTCTGATTCTTCAACACTTGTTTCAGCAGTGGCACCCTTCCTTATCTTCTCCCTAGTTTATCACTGACATCTTCTCAAGAGCTGGAATCCTTAATGACTAAACCCCTTCTCACTGCATCTTAATTTGTGATCTGTATCTGCCCTGATCAGCATCTGGACCCCTGGTTTCAAATGCCAGTGGAAACAAGTCTGTTCTGATTGCTTATTTTCTCAAGGCATCTGTAAAGCACAGCTGTACATGGTGCAAGCCCGTGGGTATCAGTCCAAATGCGTTTGTGCAATAGCAGGGATCCGAAACCAGCATGAAACTCTTGGCTGGACAGGGTATTGCATGAAGTGGGAAGCTGAAGTCTCACTGAGAGAGACAACTGTTCTTCAACATTTCATACCACTGGTATGAAATGTGGCATGAAATGGCCACTTATGTGGCTTCTGTAAGAACAGACATCTAGATGTAAGTATAATTTGGGTGTTTGGTATATTTAAAAGAAAAACCCCAAAATACAACAAACTGCAATATGGGAGGGCTGGTCTCATTTTTAGCTGTTAAGAAGGAACTTGCAGTTGTCTGTTAGTTACTGGATATGTAATCTGGTGTACTACTAAGACTCACAAGATGAGCTCATGAAATCATTATTTGCTTGCTTGTGGGAATTATGCCTAAATCTGCAGTGATGGAACCAGGTCAGCTCCACAGGAGGTCTGTTTGTTCTAATGCCAGGTGGAGCCATGTACTACTTGTCCTTATTACGGTAATTTGTTTCCATTACTTTGAGATTCAGCTAAGGTAAGATACAGATTTTTCCACATGTCGGTTAGAGTGAAATCAGTAAAGAACACTTCCAAGTATTAAGTCTGATGCTTGACAGTTTACTCTCAAAGCTACGCAAGCTCAATTGTGTCAATTCCTTCTAAGATCATCTCTGCACCTGAGTTCAGTTTTAAAATAAATTATGAGGTCAACATACTGCTGCTGGTGAGGGATAACAGACAAGGTTGTCTTAAAATAATCCATTTAATTAACTGCTTCTGAAATAACTGGCCTGCATATTAACGATGTCCCTCTTATTAATTAGGCAGTTCTAAAATACTGTGTTGAATAGTCTATTGTAAGGGAGAAGAGAATTCACTTGTTATTTCAGGAAGGTTTATTTCTGTTTCCCTCTCAGCCTGAAACAGTCCTTGCCAGGCTTGAATGGGAACAGGAGGATACTGCTGTTTCCGTGTTGAGGTTTGCCACTCTCAATTGGCCTGGATGCTTTTCAGCTGTAATTATGGAGATATGATGAATGCTAAGTGATAGAATGGGACCACTTAACTCTGATAGGTTCCTGAGGCAGCCAGTGCTGATTGAGGAAGTCATGTTAAGTTGCAGTGGGACAGTTACACAAGGACAGAGTGGCCCCAGCACATGCAGCTGAGAGTCTTCTCAATATTTTGGCACATATTGAATTTGGCACCTGCGTCATTCTCACCCTCTGCCTTTTATTTCAGGTAATAGTCAAAATCACTCTTGTGTTCCAGTGAGGGGAATGGGTTTATAGCAATTGGAGGGGAGTGGCTTTAACTATCTTCTTGGACTCTACTACATGAGTAACCCGTGTAAGAAAACTGGTAAACTTAAGAGTGAGAAAAAAGGTAACTGGATATGCCAGAACATGTTAATAGGAAGAAACCAGAGCAGCAATCGCCAAAGTCAGGAAGTGCATCCAGTTGATTTGATGGATCCTCTCTGCTCATCCAAATAATTGCAGAGGAACTGGAGATGCTTAAGACTCCTAACAGTGCTCCAGGCTGAGGGAGCTGTGACGTGAGAATTTCGTACAGTGCAGCATCTAGCTCTGATGAGCAAAGATTTAAACCAAAAAAAGTTCCTGGTGTAGTAATCACCTTTGCAGAGCTGTTTCAGCAAAGCATTGTGTTCCTTTAAATAGGATTCAGGGATGATTTCTGAGTATGAGTAAGTGCAACTCCTGTGGGAAAAACAATCGCGAACATACTGCTAAAGAGAGGATGCTACTATTAAAAGTTAAACTAAGCACAGGCATGTAAGCCCTGTATGCTTCTGAGGCAGCCCCAGAGAAAAAGTTTTTCTGAGAATGTATATACCATGAAAAACTGTTCTAAACTTGCAGCAAAAATACATGCTGGTAGCTTGAGCCCACTGTAGATATTTTTTTAGAGAACTTCCACTGAAGGGTTAATTATCTGCTAATATTAGTTGTTTAAAAGTCATTTTGGAAAGATGATTGATACATTAGTAAACTTAATACAAGTTTGTATTGAAAATCAGTCTGCATGAACAGGTCACCTAACTCATTGAAAATTACTTCTTTTGGTTTAGGAATGCAGAGAAGAAAACCCTAACTGCTCATCACAAAAGTCAAATAACTGAAGACAATGACTCAACTTCCACAACGAAAAAGGACTTACACATGCCCTTTACTAGTGTAGATCAGCTTTTTGCTAGAGGAGACAAACATGAACTGTATATGTAGCATTGCTGTTCTTATTACAGCTTGATAATCTTGCCATGGATCATTTGTCAACAGTTTGAAGAAAGCAGTTAAGCCTGTCCACAACATTGCAAGAGGAGACTGGGCTTCAGCTGATGAACAGCAGCTTAACTCTACCACATTTAAGCCAGGTCAGATAATCTACAGCCTTAGCCTGAATGAAAGCTCACCAAAATTAGTTTTTTACATCTGTTACATGCAGCTGATGGATTTTAAACAAATATAACCACAACCTCAGCTAGAGAGAGCTGAAAAGCCTACATGATATAACTATTTTCACGTTCCAGGATCAGAGGGAGACGATGACATCTTGGGTGAATTTATGTACAAGGATTCCACCAAACCCTCTCTCAACTACTCCATGCTGACAAGCTTTTACTTAGTGCAAAGAGGCTACAAAACTATGAAACAATCCTTAAAAAGGTAGTTTCAGAAACCTTTATTGAATACTTCTTAATTTATTACAGCATCAGTAAATTACATTTTGCATTAGCCTGCTTTACACTTTCAAACCAGTTCTGGACAATGTTGCAGGAACTCTGTACTACCACCTCAGGGAACAAGTACAGTTGGGAAGCACTTCTAGTGGTGTTTGAGTGTGACAGTGACAGGCATGGAGACAGGGTTGCCTTGTCACATGATGCCACAGGTAGAGAAGGCAGATCTCTTAAAATGCTTTCATGCTGGTTAACCATATGGCTGGCCCAAAGGCTCTTCCCTTCTGCTATCTTGACCAAAAAAAGCCAGGTGCATCCCTGTGCTGTCACACTCTGTTGTTCATCCCAAACCCAGGCTGGTGGTAATTAAGAAATCTGTTTGCTTATTATATAATTGAGACAAATTCACTTGATAGCAACTATCACAACTTTGTGCAGATGATATTGCATAAGTGAGAAAATAATTCTAAATGGGATTCTGGAGTCCAACATTCTTATTTAAAATACTTTTTCATATTAATTTCCCAAGAACTTTGTATGTCTACCTTGTGCAATTAACTTTCCTGTAGCCTTATTTGTTAAATCCACAGTGGCAAATGCAAGAGTTTTTCCTTGCTTCAAAATCTGAGCTGTAATCAGTATGTCTTCTCCAATCTTAGCAGCAGAAGTGTATCTTCAAGGAAGAAAAAAAGGAACAGGTAAGGAATTGTACAGAGGATAAATCCAAGAATATTCCTGCATTTTATATTATCATGAAGGAATTAGTAGAAGCAAATAATAAAGCAACATCTCTGTCTGCCTGCCTACTTGCAAGCCCCCACTTAATGGATTTGAGCTCTTCTAACTACTGGCAGTAGTAAGTAAGTGTAAGAGTTCTCTGAGAAAATGGAGGCTAGAAAGAAACCCATTGGCATGGTTCTGTGGAAAAGTCTGTTTTGGAACAGAAACAATGAGGTATCCAAGACTTCAGTTAAAAGTTCAGCTCCAAGTCCTATTCCAACCACTGCTGGCTTCCTACAGCCTTTCTAAACTAGTTTGGCTGCTTCAGCTGCAAAATGTCAATGTCACAAAGGCTCCAGAAGGTCATTTCTGTATGGAACTGTAAGCATAGGTTAACTGTTCCTATACCCTGGTTAGAGGAAAGTCATGGTAATCTGGACACCCTCAAATGTTGTTTCCATTCATTAGAAAACTCTTTGTTTTATTTACATGAGCAGGAGGGTGCGCTTTTAAAACACACTCTTCGGGGAATAGGAAGAAATTTCTGCACAAAAAGTTCCCCTGGAACAAATTAGGAGGAACATGATCCAACCATGATCTGAAGTAAGGGAACAATATTCAAATGTTAGAGCTGCAGAGGAAAATGAAGAATTGCTGGATGTTAATCTTGTTGAGATAAATTTCATCAACGAGTCCATTTTTATACACGACGCCATGTCACAAGAATGTCAGCCACGCCTCATGCTGATGTAGCACCAGCTCCATTCTTGACAAGGGCAGGATTTCAGCCTTGTCTCATTTCCAGAAGCTACTGCTGATCCTCTTGTGGTTACCAAAAAAAATTTTCTCTGTTTCTCTCTGTTCTTTCCATTACTGAAATAGCTTCCTCATGACAACTTTTTAAAAAGCTCCTTCCCAAAAAGGAAAAAAGTTCTTGTAACAATATTTGATATCCAATCTCACTTGTTCAATGAATGCAGTAGTCCAAGTTAAAAAAAGATATTAATATTGCTTCATGTAACATTGCCTAAAGGTAATTTTGGATCACCTCCAGAGACAGCAACTTCAGATTTCAGCCCTTATGTAATTGGGTGAACATAACTGATAGTGTCAATAATTCAGATGTCGGCCTCTTGTTATACTACTGCAGGAAAAAGCCAATAATGATAGGAGAATTTTAGGTTTTAATTTCCAGTGAGATCCTAGTCATCACAGTGGTAGCATGAAGCTCAAATAAATGCTTAATCCCCCATCTGCCTAGTGGAGAAATCAGAAGGTGCTGGGAGAGAAAGGAGGGAACCTGGTAAAGATACAGATCACTCCCCACACACTTTTAAAGCTTTTTGTTTTTTAAAGGCAGTTTTGATGAGGGGTTACTTTTCTAACATTTTTAATGCTCTGTGTTAGTTATTCTAAGTAGGATTACTTTAGTTCCAATTGGTCATAATGCCTTCATTAAAAGTCATGAAGCAAAGCTGACAAGCTACAATAGCATGATCAAAGAAAGTTTCAGAACAATTGGTTTTTTAAGACACCGTGCTTTGAATTTTCATTACAGGAAGAACTATTCTCAGTATAAAAGTACCTTAAATTAACCTAAAGCAAAGGATTTTTTTTCCACTGAGAAATTCTGATTCAATCTGTAATTCACCCTCTATACACAACAGAGGTAAACTCTGCTTTTTCTCTGGTTTATGGAGTAATACTAAAAAAGGGTTTACAGAAAGCTGCTTACCCTAGAGCTTGGGTTTTGAGGAGACATTAACATACCTGCACAAGCAAAAACTGAAACCAAACCAATTTCTTAGGAGTAAAATTGTTGACATATCAACATCCTGTTACATGCATTCTGTGAAGGAATGGGCACTGTCTCATAAACACATATAACAAATAAAAGCTTAAGAAGGTCCAACTCAAAATTTGAAATCAAATGTCAGTCTCCAAAAACACACATGCAACCCCTTTAATTTATCAAAACAGGACTTCTGAAACCAAAGAAAGCACCCATTTTTAGTAAATGCCACAGCACAGAAAAGATGTACAATGGAGTCAGTCAATAGGGGAAGAAAAGTGAGTATGTTTTGGTAACCATAGTGGACGATACCTACGTGATGTTCATGTCCACACTGACCCCAGGCGCTGCTCTTTCTGTGTACAGCAATGCTGCTGTTGACACCACATCCACAAGGGTGGCTGTCAAACCTCCATGTAATGTGCCACCTCTGTTCGTATGCTCCTCCTCTACTTTCATTTCACAAACGACTTTTCCAGGAGTTGCAGAGTGAAGTTTCATCTGTATAACCAAAAAAAGGAATAAAAAGCTTAGTGACAGTAGTACCAACACCTAATATTGCCCTCAATCAAATTGAAAGTAAATTTTTTCTGACTCTGGACTCATGAGACAAATTAAAAGATGGAAAATAGAGTAATTCAACTCAATGCCCCATTAGATATTCCCATAGATTTTGAGCAGAAGACTGTTGCCTTAGAAAAATCTGTACTTCTAATGCAGACAAATATTTAAACTGACAGCCTAACAGAACTTCAATAGGTGCTATGCTGGCATGAATTCCTTAGGAGGAAACTGTCTTCAGTTTTCCTTTTGCTTTAAGCCATGAGTGAAAGACCAGATTAGAGGGAACACAAAACTGCTCTAAGTATCTGTGTGTACCACGGTTGTGAAGGCATTTGTTAGCTCACAATATAGTAATGAGACCACCAGTAATTCATTAATCATTACATAAGAGCAACCTCAATAAAAATCAGTATTTTGAAATGAGCGTTGGAAATACTAATCAGATCGGCCTCTCTGATCAGAATTCATATTCATGAGTAAAAGTATCCAAGGCTGTATCACAGTGTTACAGCATCATTATTTGCATATACAGTTTTATTCCGGCCCACAGGTGGTAAATCCAGAATTACAGTTCACCTATGGTACCATGCTTCCCCCTATAACAGCCAAAAGAAGCTGGAATTTTGACACCAAGAAGTTACTGCAATTCAGTATTTGAAAATCTCTATTTCAATTTCTTCAGTCAGTAGCACTATATTCAAAATCTGAAAGCAGATGCAAAACTGGGGTAAGTTCCACATATATTTACATGTATAACTAAGACTTTGAAGTGCCTTTAGACTATTAAAAGTGAAATGTGGACATAATTATATATTTCTTCTTACTAATTTTCAGGTTTTTTACAAGGGTTTTTTTAAACTTGAATGTTTCCGTTCTGTTACCAGCTGAGTTTAAATATTTTTTAATCTTAAACGGTATTAAGGTTGAAATGTTTCCAGTTTCATTATAAATTATATAAATTCAGTTCTTTATTTATGATGCAATGTAAGAGCTGAGTTTTACCCTTTCTGATAAACCAAAGTCTATCCAAATTTTGCAGACAAATGATACTAAGATCAACGATGATGTAGTACAGTCTTCTAATGGAAATAACTGGTATTAAACAGAGAGGAAATTACTGAGGCAACATCTTAATGCAGAAATAGCACCGATATCAATGAAAACCTCAAGTCCTAAATCAGGCATGCTGCACTGCCCTGGATGCCTGAGCTTCTGACAGAATTTCTAAGGAGAACTTTACTGATGCTCAACACTGGCAGCAGATTGCTTCCACTCCCATCAGGGACTGGGACTGGTGCTCCACCTCACCAGCGAGGTGAGGAAAGCATCTGGTCCCATTTGTCATTGCTCTGAGCTGGCACAACATGCCTGCTCTCCTTGACAAAAATAGTTCAGTACTTGAACGCTCCCAGGACCTACTCAGCTGGAGCTGCTGGTCTGTGCTTCTCCCAGCCCTGCTGCGCTTGTCCTCCCACGCGTCTGCCTCGGGGAACAGCACACTGCTTCAGCTTCCAGGCTTTAAACACACAGTCATTAAAGCCTGGGTAGATACCACATTGGAGTTACACCAGAAACTAAGTCTGAGGCTTGAGGTGAAAGGTTTCAGACTAAAATGTGTCTTCCCTGGAATAAGAAAAACCTTGAGTCATTTACTTATGGTAAGAGAGATTTCAGGGATCTCGCAGAAAAGCAGCAGTTACTTTTAATTCAAACTGCACTTTTATTGTTATTATCATCAGATTCCTAGCATCCTAATTCTAGAAGGTTGCAGGAAAAATCTGAAAGCATTCCCCAGGAAGACGGGAAACCTGTCTCCCAAGGCTCACTTCCAGGCAGTTACCTTTACAAGCTGAAATACTAATATCTGCTCACCACTAATCAGGATTTAAAAGGAGCGTGTATTTATCACAGTGAAGTGGTGACTAAGAACTAAATGGACTCCATAAATATATAAACTATCTTCTTAAAGCTTTATACATTTTTTAAAAACTTTATACTCACCTACATGTCTTGGAAAAACATGACTGTAAAAATTACTTTGTTAACAGTTGGTTTCTATTAAGTGTATCAGATCATGGTGCTGTCAACAAAAGCACTGCTTCCATTATAACATTTACTCCTCTATAATGCAAAGCCATTTTTACATGGCTGATTTTCTTAGCTATATTTACTCCATCACTCCATGTCACAGTTACACAACCAAATAAAAATTAAAGTGAAAATTTAATGAGAACACTGAAACTGCTTCTAGAACAAGAACTTTCCTACACAGCCGCTATGCTACTGCATGCTACACAAGTTGCAGTAACTTCAACTTTTTTTTGAGCATAATGTAGCATGACACTGCAGCAGTACCAGTCAATTACATTTCCTTGCACCAGAATGTGCAGTGAAGGTATAGCGTAAGGCCTTGTGTAGAAATTCAGAGAGCACTGGGGTGTGCATTGTGCTGTCAGCCTCACCTCAGGCTCAGGAGATGTCATAACGAGACACCTTTCTAATTTCAAACAGGGAAGTTTATTTTACAATTGCACAGTCCCGGAAGTTAATGGCTTCGCACGTACTGCGAAAGAAAGAATGCCACCTGCTGAATGACTCCTAAAGGTTATTCAGTACGGCCACCTTCAGAGAGCTGCTGGAAGGCAGCTGGAGGGTTTAACGAGAGTTACTGAATAACAATTGAGTAATTATTCTTATTGTAACAATTGTGTTTTCTACCCCGTGTTAGCAGCACGGCCACACGCCAGGGTGCGAGGCCTGGAATGCGGGGAAACACGGGCGGCCTCCTGCCGTGCCCGCAGCCCCGCCAGGCTCGGCCCCGCGCAGCCCCCGCGGGCTGATCCCGGTCCAGCCGGTTATTCCGGGAGGGAACAAAGGCCGTACAGACGAGCTGTCCCGGCGGGGCCGCGCTCCCAGAGCCCTGCCCTCCAAGTGCCCGTACCTTGCCGAGCACTCGGTCGAAGCCCTTCGACTCCACCATGTACTTCATAGCCTCCTTCAGGCTCTCCACCGTGAGCCCCATGCTGCTGCCGCCCCGCTGACCGCCGTCCGTCCGCCCGCCCGCCCGCGCCCCGGAACGGCAACCCCGGCACAGCAACGCCGGCACGGCAACCCCGGCGGGCGGCGCCTCTCCCCGCCTTCCGCCGCAGCCATGGAGGAGAGGGCCGAGGCCGCGCCGAGCCCGCCCCCGGCGGAGCACAAGCGGGAGCAGGAGGATGAGGAGGCGCTCCACGTCGCCAAGCGGCGGAAGGTGCTGTGCTCCGAGTTCGCCGCCATCACCAGCAGCGACGAGGCCGTGGCGCGCCGCTTCTTGGTCGGCAGCGACTGGCACATGGAGGTACGGCCGGGGCCGGCGGGGCCGCGGGGCTGCCCGGCGGCGGCCCCTCGCTGACAGCCGCCCCTGTGTTTCAGAGGGCGCTGAACGCCTACTTCGACCCGCCGCAGGACACGGGGGCAGCGGCGGGCGGGGCGGCCCCGGCCTGCGCGGACAGCGGCACCTGGTAGGTGACAGGGACGGGGGGATGCGGTAGGAGGAGCGGCTTGGGGAGCGGAGCCTTGGGGAGCGGGCAGGCAGGTTTCCCTCCCCGGGGGCAGGCAGGCTCGCCTCCCCGGGAGAAGGCAGGTTTCCCTCCCCGGGAGAAGGCAGGTTCCCCTCCCCGGGAGAAGGCAGGTTTCCCTCCCCGGGAGAAGGCAGGTTCCCCTCGGCAGGAAGGCGCTGGGGCCCCCACACCCGGGGAGACATATCGCTGGGCCGAGGTGTAACCTGGGGAGCAGCGCTCCCCTCCCGCCGGGCATCGCACCTCGGCTGAGGGGCAGCGAGGCAGGCGGTTCCTGTTCCTTTTCTGCTGCCGTTCTCGTCCTCTCCCGACGTTTTTCTCTCACGGAGAGGCTCTCAGGCTTTTGGACTGCCTTTTCCCTCTGTGGATCCTCCGGACTGGTGGATTGTGAACTTTTGGAGAAGGCACAGGCATATTTTCTTCTCTTTGCCTTGTGTTGTGTAGTGATACGTATACAGATTTTACCATACACACATCTGTATATGAGTAAATTATGCATATTTGTATTATAGTGGATGTATGCATATTTTTATCTCTATAAATAAAATAGGTTTGTACATGCATACTTTGTTAGATGTACCTGTGAAAGTTAAGATGTAAGATCTGTGTTCTATGTATACCATCTCATAGCATACCTGGAGGAGGTATTGAGTGTACTGATCTGCATGTGGAATTGAACTTTTCCAGATCTCCGCCTGCTGTGGTTTAACCCCAGATACCCACTCACTTGGACACCCTGACTTACCATCACTCTCTCAGTGGGGTGGGAAAGAGAATTGAAAAAAAAGATAAAACCCATGGGTTGAGGTAAAAAAACAGTTTTACAGTAGAAATAATATTAATGATAATAATATAAAATTAACTGTAATGAAATTTGAGATAACAAAAAGAGAGAGAGAAATGGAAGCCAAGAAAGATAAGTGATGCACAGTACAATTGCTCACCACCCACTGACTGATGCCCAGCCCATCTCCAAGCAGCAGCTGGCTCCTCCTGGCCAATTCCCTCCGAATCCATCACTGAACATGATGATCTGTGGTATGGAGTATCCCTTTTGCCAGTTCACATCAGCTCGCCTGGTCATGTTTCTTCCCAGCTTCTTATGCACCTGGCAGAGCATGGGAAACTGAAAAGCCCTTGTCTTGAGGTAGGCACTAGTTAGCAACAACAAAAACATCAGTGTGTTGTCAGCAGTATTCTGACCAGGTTTGCTTGGCAAGGTTTGCGTAGCGAGGGGTTACAGGCGTGGCTCCTGTGAGAAGCTGCCAGAAGCCTCCTCTGTGTCTGACAGAGCCAAGGTCAGCTGGCTTCAAGGCAGACCCTCTGTGGAACAATGCTGTGCCCATCAGCGGTGGTGGTAGTGCCTCTGGGATAATGTACTTAAAGTTAAAAAGTTGCTGCACCACAGCATCTGCAGCAGAAGAGAGAACTGAAAACAGCCCTGCAGACACCAAGGGTCAGCGAAGAAGGAGGGGCAGGAGGTGCTCCAGGTGCAGGAACAGAGATTCCCTCAAGTGTGCTCCTGCATGCCCATTGGAGAACTAC
Source organism: Molothrus aeneus (assembly GCF_037042795.1). NCBI lineage: Eukaryota > Metazoa > Chordata > Aves > Passeriformes > Icteridae > Molothrus > Molothrus aeneus. The sequence goes on from NC_089646.1 coordinate 93,337,810, forward strand.
AGTGGAATAGAGATCCTCCTGCAGCCCAGGGAGGACTCTCCACTGCAGCAGCTGGGTTCCTGAGGAAGGCTGATCCCGTGGGAAGCCCACACTGGAGCAGGCTCCTGGCAGGACCTGTGGGCACATGGACAGAGGAGCCCATGTAGGAGCAGGCAGGACTTGTGACCCCATGGGGAGTCTACTTGGAAGCAGCCTGTTCCTGACGTACATGGGGAAAGAGTGGGATTGTGGGGAAAGAGTTGAACTACTCAAGTGCTTTGGATTTTGTTGGTTACCATCTGCTCACATCAGAATGGTAAATGTTATCTTCCATCCATAGGTGGAGAAAAAACCACTTACTTCACCTGTGTACCACAGCTCTGTACGTCAGGGGCCTGTATGTTTTAGTTACTGTGCTTTTAAATGATGTTGAGATCCATACATGCTTTAGCAGATAAGTGAGGCAATCGCAGAGAGGTCAGTGTTAGCATGTTAACAAACAAATACACTCTCTCTTTAGCATTGACCTCACTGCAGATGCAACTACAAGTACTGCTGGTGTCAATGGTGAAGACTCGCAGCAGAAGGAAGATGACAGCAACTTCTCGCTGATCACCTGGAACATTGATGGGCTGGATCTGGGAAATGTGAAAGATCGAGCTAGAGGAGTCTGTACATACCTGGCATTGTAAGTACAGCCTCCTCTTTGTATTGTCAGGTGCCTGGATTCAACAGAAAAATAAAAAGGCTTCTTGATTTAAGAATTTAAAAATCTTCATGTCCCAATTATCTTAATGTTAGATGCAACAGATCAATCACCCTATAAATCCTAAATGGCTGAGAGTTGTTATACTGACTGTAAAAGGTGTGAACCTGTGGAGCATCCCAGAGGTTAAATGTTTCCAGATGGCTACTTTAAATGTCTAATAATGAGCAATATTGTTCAAGTTGCAACCATACATCACAAACATAATTCATAATAGCATCCGGTACATGAGAATCTTCTGGGAAACATGTCCCAAAGCTACTTTTCAGCTGCTTAAGATGAATTCCTCATGTTATGTAGTATAAACCTGCAAGGTCATGGTAGAAGGAAGTAATGCATTTTATTACCGTGTTGGTTTCATGTTCATAATAACAATTGTTTCCTCCCTTTTAGTAAGGGTGGTGTCTTTGTGCTGCTAAGTACAGTGCAGATAGCTTTTTCTTTTTTTAAAGAGCAGATTCTTACAAAACCTAGGAAAATGAGGGCAAGGTGCACCTGAAATCCCCGACTTTGTTCCATTTGGCCTCAGTGTTGCAGTACTACTCAGTTATTAATTGAAATTTTTCTTGCCTTGCTGATTTCAGATACAGTCCGGATGTTGTGTTTTTACAGGAGGTCATCCCACCACATCTCCCTCTTCTCCAGATGAAAGCAGGCAATTACACTATTATTCCAAGTAAGAAAATACCCTCAGGTGCTAAAGACAAAAACCAGAAAGTAAAGGTTGGGTTTATTCTGTTTCTCTTGCCAAAACCTCCAACCATTTTAAATAATATAAAGAAGGAAGCATTTGATGTTTCTGTGTTTTGGTATCAGCATGTAGCTTGATGCAAATTATGCATGTGAAAAGCTTGCTTTTCTGGCATTTTCCTTTGTATTTCTTTCTGCATTTTGAAAGATTGGTAGCAAGGGTAATCAAAAAGTACCATAGATAAATAATTTTTTTTAGGTATTTGCATTTTAAAAAAATCTGGAAAATTCAGACCATTATCATGTAACTTTTCACTAACGACTTAAAAATCAACATATTCTCATAGGTTGTGGTAAAAAGGTCTCTTTCAGAACCTTAACTGCTTTATGGCAGTTCTGCTGTGGTACAGCAGAAGATGTCCTCAAACATTTCTTTGCTTGGTCCTCTGTAGGTAACATAGATGAGTATTTCACTGCTGTAATGTTAAAGAAGTCCAGAGTGAAGCTACTGAAACATGACATAATACCTTTTCCAACGACTGCCATGAAGAGGAACCTTTTAGTTGTGCATGTGAGTGAGTCAGGATGTACTAAGACTAAGCAGCTGTACTTCTGCCTTCCAAACAGAAAATCCCAGGAAAGGCTGAACAGGCTTTTTCTCTGTAACAGTCTCAAAGAGCAGAAAAACTTTTCCAAGCATACAAGCCCAGTGGCATTTGATACCGACAAATCTTTTATGCAAGTTACTTACCATACTTTGCTTTCAAGTCTCATAACGTCTGAAAACAAAACTAAAAGCCTGTTATCCTTCTGTAAGCCCCTTTTCTTCAATGTAAAACTAATATTAACCAGAGCTCTAACATTCAGTCATTTGCTTTGTGATAAGATTTTGTCTCTGAACTTCTTATCATGATGTGGATAGCAATACTGCCTCTTTGTTTCACACACAGGTGAGCATATCTGGTATTGAACTTTGCCTTATGACTTCTCATCTGGAGAGCACTAAAGATCACTCCAAGGAACGGATAAAGCAGCTGCAAATAGTGTTAAACGAAATGCAGAAGGAGTCTGAGTCCACCACTGTTATATTTGGAGGGGATACAAACCTCAGAGACAGCGAGGTAAATAGAAATAAGCAACTTTGTTATTTAGAGAAGGTATTTTGGCAAAACCTTCTCAGGCTTTTCTGTTGTCTTTATGAGAAATTACCTGCTTAGGCAGAGCAGAGATAGTCAACACTTATTCTTAAGATGTGGAGCTGTGACCAAGTAGAAGTAAGCGTTGTTTTGGCTGAGGTGATATATATGGAGTCCCTTTCCAAATAATAAAATGTTTTAATAACAATACTTGTATCTGAACAGATGCAGGCAGATTTGATGGAAGTTTTGACTTCAAAAACATTTTCTCATTTTGAGAACCTGGTCTTTACTTGTTCAACTCTCCAATTCTCAGAATCAATGAAGAAAGAGGGTGGTCTGGAGAAATAGATTTTAATTCCTGGCAATCCAGACATTGAAAATTAGAAGTAGTTTTTTTTGGCTGCTGATACTAAAAGGGAAATTTGTGCATTATTACTAGAAGGTCAGAGTATCACCTCTCATTATCGTGAAATTCCATTGCGGTGAACTGGAATGACGTTGGTTTAGGAAACATCATGTTGGCCCCTATGCCTCAGCATTTCAGAGCTGAACATTTATTTTGGAACATGTTTTGGATTTAGAAAGTGCTACAGGAAATGGTTGTGCTTTAGACTATCTGGAGAAATATCATAGTTTAGAAACATCTCCAAGATCTTTGATTTTTAACAACTTATGTTTTACAGAAAAAAATCCAATGCTGTGACAACTCAGTTCTATTTTTTTAAGGTAGAATTTGTGAATTCACTGTCCTGTGGAATTTTTTCCCTTCTTCTACCTTCAGGTTACTAAACTGGGTAATCTGCCTGGCAACATTAAGGATGCCTGGGAGTTTTTGGGTAAACCTCAGCACTGTCGCTACACTTGGGACACGCAGTCCAACACCAACCTGAATGCAGCCTACAAGTGCAAGATGAGGTTTGACCGCATTTACTTTCGGCCTGCAGTAGAAGGGGGGCATTTCATTCCACGAAGCATGGACTTAATTGGTTTGGAAAAACTTGAATGTGGCAGGTTTCCTAGTGATCACTGGGGCATTCTGTGTAATTTTGATGTTATATTATAAAAAAGAAAAAAACCCTCTATCTTCAGTTTTTAGGTGATTTATTCTTGTTTTTACAAAATTTTACCCTCTCAGTTTAAGGTAGGGTGTAGTTAAGTTTTCAACCCGTTCTTTGTTCTTGGCTTCTGCAGGAATGGCTTTGTTTCAAGCCAGGTTTCCCTTTTCCTATTGTATGCATCTTTTCTTGAATCATGTTTTATAATATTTATTTTTGAAAATATCTGCAAAACCAAACAAATTCTAGTTTTAAAATGGCAGGAAAAACCTGTAAATACAATTCATAAACATACACAGTGATTTAAAAGACACTTTTATTTTGGCATGTATTATGATCTCATAATAAAGGCTGCTTTTTTGTATTTTAAAACCACTTTTATTGTGCCTTCATTGTTTATTTTGTAACCATTCCCATCATCCTTTATGACCTTGTCTTTTGTAGGATGTTTTATATTGGCTTCTGAAGTTTGTGTTGAATGTACATGCCCCTTCAGGCAAGACAGTAAAGGAGCTGAGGAAGGAATGACTAGCTTCTCACAAAAGACAGGTTTCAACTACGGTTGAACAGATTTAAGAAAAATATGCCTTCTATTTGACAAGAAAATGATATAGGCAGATGCATGGAAGTTGTTCACTTGGGATGGTGTACACCTTACTTGGTGTTTATAAGCCTGGATATGAGGTTCAGATTAAGATGTTTATAAGGGAGCTCTTATAAACTGCTGGGCAAAGCCTGAACAGCTCAAGGCCTTGCTGACTTTCTTTGCAGAAGGTCAACCAGACCTTCCTACTCTAGGAACTGTGTAGTCAATCTCATAGAAGCTGTTGTTTTATAGATGTGCAAAAGGGAAAGCCTCCTAACTTTCTGATGTGAAGTTCAGTGCACAGGCATGGAGAAGGAGAGATAACCTGTCAGTGACGTGAAGTGAACGGAGTTTGACAGCCTAAATTCTTCTTTTTGTTGTTGTTGTTGTTGTTTGTCTTTGGTCTTGAGCCCAAAGCTTACAAACAACTTGTACTTTGCTGCACTACTGTGGTGGCTTGGTTCCACCTGGTAGCCAGTCTGCCACCCAGCCACTCTCAATCCCCTTTCCCAAAGAGGTGGGAGGAAGAAATCAGAATAAAAAGAAAATACAGGAAAGCTGATGGGTTGAGATAAAGACACTTCCCAGTTATCCTCATGGGCAAAACAGACTTGGTTTGGGGGACTTGATTTGTTTTGGAAACACATGCAAGGAAGGAAGTTCCAGGAAGTTCAACTGGAACATGAAGAAGAACTTTACTGTGCAGGTGGTTGAGCACTAGATCAGGCTGCCCAGAGATGGGGTGGAGTTTCCCTCACTGGGGATAGTGACAACTCACTCCTTACTAATGTGCTCCAGTGGACTGACTGTGCTTGAGCCAGGAGCTAAATAAAGTGTTTGACCACTCTTTCAGTAAAGAAATTCATCCTCGTGTCCAGTCTAAACCTCTCCTGAATAAGTTAACCAGTTCTTCCTCTTGTCACAGGAACAGGGAGGCCTGAGGTAGGTGTGGTTTTCCTTTCATTCAGCAGGAGCCCCAGGTGACTTTACTAAACAAGCAAATAAGCCTCAGGATGTTAATTCATCTGCACAGAAATCAGCTGCCGAGATCTCCTGTTCTGCTTTCACTTCTTTAAACGGCAAATTCCTTTTATTAAAGGTGAAAGAGAACAGCCTGTTTTGGGAAGGATGTCCAATCCTTGATTGCTTTCAACATATCCCATTATTTTATAATAACTCAGCTGCAAAAACAAGGAGGGAGAAAGCACTGATACATTTTTACACTCATGTTGAGCCCATAATCTCTTCTTTCTATTCCAAAATAAATAGTTCTATAAGAAAGGGAAAAATAGGCACAACTGCCAGGATTTTCCAACTGCCAGGCTTTTTCTTCTGGGCTTAAAATGGGGCTGGCACAGATCACACATTATGACTCGCTCCATGACAATCTTGTTCCTTACTAAGCCTCTGAAGAAATGTCATGGGGTTTGTTGTCAGGGCTTACACCTCCTCCCCCTCCCTGGTAGTTCCAGCCAAAGGATTTGTGGGGAAGGTGAATGCAGTCTGACTTTTCTAACAATGTTTGAGAAGGGAAAAGCACAATAAACTCATGTTTCATCATCAAGAAACACCAGATTCTGTGGCCTTCTGTATTATGGCTGCTTTTGGTTATGTCGCTGCACCTTCTGGACTATTTTGGAAGACATGAAAGAGGCTGACTCCTGTTGTTCTGAAATAGGTTTTTGAATCAGGGATAAAAAAAGCATTCAGAGTAGTGTGTGACGTATCTCGATACCTAAACTCCATATCTCTTTCTAGCATTGGCTGATTCCTCCTTTGATCAGCAGTCTTTCCTAACCTTTGGAATAGATAGTGAGGGGGGGACATAAGAGCAAGCAAAGACATAACATTTATATGGGTCAATTAATTTAATTATAAACAGTAGGTAAGAGGAAGACTCAATTCAGTGCAATTAGTGGTTAGTCATTCTTTTAAAATGAGGAAATTATGCATACATCCTTTGAAAGCATTCTTGAACTACAGAAGTGGTAATACTTTATAAGAAGACATAAACACTACATGTTTCACTGACTACTGGATGTGAAGCAATACATCTTTAATTAAATGTACTTTAAACCACTTAATAAGCATCTAAATTGCTGACAATCAAGGGCAGTCAGAGTCTTTAAATTAATTTGCCTCTTAATTTAATCAGTGATGTAAAAGGTAAAATATCTGCTGAATACAGCAACTAAAACTTAAAGGGGTAGAAACAGCAAAGTTAAACCAAACAAAACATTTCTTGGCCTGCAATTTGTAAGTTGATTTATTTTCTTGATTCAGTAGCATGATATTATGGCATCTATACAGCCCAAAGGAGTTATGCAAATGTGAAAAAATTAATAATCAACAGTAACCTGTATTTGTGGAAACCATGTACAATTGGAGGCATAGTTTTATTAATTCTTTGATCCAGTTATCAAGAGAAGAAATTTCTTCTGAGAACCCAGCCAGTCCTAAACAACCCTACATGAAAAAAGCTTGAACTTACTAAAAGAGAAGTGATATACCTAGAATTAAATAAGGAAATGTTAAACATATAGGGAGTCAAATAATAAATAGATGTATTTAAAAAGAAGAAAAAGAGGGGGAAAGAGCCGGTAAATTTCCCAGGGTTTTGTTCACTAAGATTATATAATGTTCATTAATGAAGATGCATAGATTTTATCTTTTTATTTCTTGGAGACAAAGTTTGTTGTGTAACATCAGCTCAGAGGAAAGAGACTCCCAGTGACTGAGAAGTCTTTGGTGTAACACTGACATTTGAGAAAGTAGGAGGCTTAAACAGGAGGCACAGTGGGCTGAAACACTGCTTAATTACAACAATTGAAATGAAAGTTACACTGTTTCTGCAGTGATAACTCTTACATGAAAGACAAAAAGGAAGGATTACACCATGCCATTAAAAAATTTTGCGCTATAGTTTTTCCTGATACTGGTGGGACAGAGGAGCTAATAATTTGTTGAGGCAGAAGCTTGACCTGGACCTGGAAGTAGATACTGCATGCAAGTATAGCTGGCAAGGCTGGACAAAAATGTCCAAGAAAGGGAACTCACTTTCTTGTGGCTTTCAAAAATTCTCCCAATTATTGAAAAACCAGAAAAAAAAATCTGTCTCGGATGCCCTGGAGGTGAATGCAGTTGTCCTTTTCAGTGTTGGCAGACACTTCCTTGGACTGAAACAGGTCAGAATTTTTTCCATTTAGGATGGAAGGTGGGGCAAAAGGGTCTTTCTGCAAAAGCACAAAACTATCTCACCAAGGTTTGGTAACCAAACTTGTGCATGTTCCACATCTCCAAGTAGATGGCTGGCTTGTGAACAAGGCAGATAAGGAGGGAGAGCAGGGTTCAGGGTGCCCAGGGGGCTGCACCAGCCCCCTGCAATGGGAGAAACCTCCCAGTAATGCTATGCCTCAAATCAGGGCTTCCCTGCCACCAGCACCAAGTGGGTGGCAGAAGCACCATTTCATGTTAATGGAATGGGTGTTTGCCAGGTCTCCTAACTATCCCTGGATGTCTGACAGTGAGTGCTCAACTGAGTGCTCCTACTGTGGAAAGAAGCTGGAGGTAAATCAACATTGATCCGTGTTTTAAAGCTTCCATGGTCTTTAGATAGCTTACATCACACTCAGTCTATTAGTTCACCAGTGTTAAACCTATTAGCTCATCAGTGTTATGAAAGGCAAGAATTGGCTCAGCAGGAAAATACCATCTTATCCTCTGCCCTATGCAGTAATCTGCTTTCTCGGTCTGCTCCTCAGTTTCATGGCATTTCTGGAGCTCACAGGCAGGGAATGGGCAACAGGAGCTGCTGCTGGGGTTCCCAGTTGGGAGCTGTTGGCTCGGATGCCTTTGTGTTTGCATGGGACTGGCTGCATCCTGTTTGTTCAATGGAGAAGGAAAGTCTGCTTGTGACAGAGCCAAGGGCACTGGACCAGCTGCTGCTGTGCAGAGAAAGAAAAGGGGGACATTTGCTGCTTTCATCCTTTCCCCTACTTTCACTAACATGGTGGGAGGTACCTCTGTGCAGGATGAGAAGAGGGCTTATCTCCCTCAGCCTGCACTGCACCAAGGAGCCCTTTGCATACTTGCACAGATGGTTCAGAAAGCTCTAGCTTTGAGCATCCAAGTGAGTATTTTTTTCCTGCAGAAGAATCTGAAGCTATATCTGGTGCTTCTCCAGTCAGTAAAATTAGGAACTCAGGAGCATGCAAAGCATTGGAGGTCAATCATCTTCCCCCACTGGCTCTGTAAATCACCCCTGGGTGCTGACAGGAAGGCTGCAAGGCAAGAGAAAGGGGGCTGCCTTGGTAAGGACAGATAGCCAGGCTTCCTCTCTCTACACACACTTCCTTTTCTAAACTGAGCAGTCTCAGTCACCATCAAAAAATATACAACATTCTCATTGATCTTTTTTTGTGTTATTATTAGAACAATTATTTTTACATCAAATAAGCAGAGTTCAGCCTCCCTAACTGTGGCCTAACCGTGGAAATCACAGAAACTGAGGAATAAAAATTGACATAACAACAGAGCATGAAAATTATTTTAAATTCAGTCAGACAATTTCAGAGTTACCGTTCAGAGATTCAAACTCTATATTTACAGAGCTTGCACCAAGGGAGATTTGACTATCTTCAGGAAAAGTCATACATCCTACTGTTAAAAAAATATTGGTAAGGTGGGAATCAAAGGGGGAAGTAAAAAGACAAGGCAAAACAGTTGTATAGTGAAGAGATAACATTTCTCTTTACCTTTTTAACTACTAATGAGAATCACCCTCATATTGCCTTAAAGCTAAATTAGTCCAGCACTGCAGAGAAGTTTGTGGTTATCCTTTCATGATGACACCATCGTGGATTGTACCATGTCCTTGTTTTGGTCTATCATGTCAAAGCTTATCTGATGGTCCATGAGCCAGGAAAGAGCCAGGGAGAACATTTTTTACTGGAGCAAGGTTCCATTTCATCTCAGCAGCTTTCACTTCTTCACTGGCTCCTAGTGGTAATACTAAGAAATAAATTCCATATCTCTTCTTCGTCCCACACCTGCAACTCCAGCATAGAGTTTCCACAACTAGAGTATAAGTGATCTTGTGGTTTTGCTTTTGAGGAAAATCCTATTTTATTGACATCTAGGATTGCCCACAAGCAGAGGGAAAGAGTCAAGTCCGTGAAAACTTGGGAAATAGGTTTTGGAGCAGAGTTGGAAAAATTCCCTTCTGCAAGGAACAGGTTATAACTTGCCACTGCAAGGCTGTCACATTTCAGGTGTTTAGAGAGTGGGGGAACCAGTATCTTAATATTCCCTTATTTTTCAGAAGAGTAACTGGTAAAGCAACAAAGATCATTCATGCATACACATGAAACACACAATGTGTTTTCCATGGACCACCTGCTCCACTGGTTTGCAGTCTGGGTGGGGTAGAAAATTGAAACTTTCTCAGCTACTAAAAGTTCCCCCATGTCTGTGTGGCCTTGCTGGGCACTGGACATGCTCCATATTGTAGTATTATCTGCCATTACAAAACATTCTGAGGAGAACAAGGCCGCTGAGTGAAATGTAACGTTTTTTATTAGATTGCCAGGAGGGGGAGTTTATTAGGACTGGCTGGCAAAAACCCTCTCTGTGTTAGGCTTCTGCTAATAAACTTTGCATGATTTCTGCTTGATGAGCATGAAGCAAGGAAAAAAGAGGGATTCTTTTTGTTGCAGTTATTTGCAGTCTGATTTTTCACGCCAAAAGATAGTCTGAATGATCTTAATTATAAATATACAACAGAACCAAAGTGAAGCACAAGTCACACAGGATCCAGTAATTGTTTTCAATGGATCAGCTTCTCACACAGTATCCTTCAGTTGAGGCTTTCAGATTACTTAGCTAGGTTGAAAACAAAATGTTCTTTCACAATGTATTTTTGGTTTGAAAGGGGATTGGTAGCTTTTTTCTGTCTGCTTGAAGCCCGCTGCGCTGCATGTACTGTACTCTCTCAAAGCTTAGTTCTTTGCAACTCTGAGAATAAAATACTGCACTTGCTCCCATTGGCTGACTGAAATAATCTATGATGCCTGAGCAAGTCTAAATGAAATAATAATATCCTTATTAGTGAAAACCAGATTGTTGATACGATAATTGAGCAGATTTATTGTCATCTCCTTGGACTACTCTGCTGAAACAGCTTGATGTTTTATTTAATCTCATATCAGAGGAATTGCAGGCTTGTAATCCATCATTAAACAACATTTAGAATGATGGATGAAAATGTCAGCTTTCCCAACATAATCAATCCATATCTCATTAAAACATATTATTTATGTTTCTTATAATGGAACTGCAGGGGTTTCCCGAGGAAATAGAGACATCAGATGTTGTTGAAAGATGAGATGAGCTATACTGTAATTTATGAATTAATAAATGCATATAAAAATACTTATCCACGCTATCAATTGTCTTTTACCTTTTTACAAATAAATTGAGTGCCTTGGCTTTTTCCTCTTTCTGTGTATGGCAGCATTTTGTTATGTTTATTTTGTTAGTAATAATTCAGTGAGGAAAATATTAAAAAGCATGTAGGAGAGACCATTTTGCAAATTATTTCCCAGACATGGTGTAGGGAAAAGCCCTTGAATGCAAATTAGTAAGAAAGACTTTACTGTTCTGTTGCTGTTTGCTAAGGTCAGCTTTTGTCTCCGTCAGTCCCCATGCAGGCAAAGCAATTCATTTCTATAACTACAATAGAGCTCCATTTTAAGGATACTTTCTACTGTGTTCTGGCTCAAAAATGAATGAAACTTTGATTTATGTGGTTATGGTGCTATTGTAGTCATTGTCACAATGGCAGCTGTTGCCTCACTTTATATTTGAGGATCACTTTATGCTTCAACTCCTAAACATCAAGAAAGGAAAATGAGTAGTAAATGTCTGCCTTGTGTACAACAGACCAACTCATATTTCAGATGAAAGTGAAGACAAAATGTAGGTTTGATTTGCCTGTGGAACTACCATTATCTGCATCAGTGGCAGAAGGGAGTTGGCCACAGGAAACAGTTCCTATCTGTTCAGCAGCCAATGCAAAAGAAAAATTTTGCATTTTTGTCGTAGTGTCTTCTTTATCAGGTCATCCTCATTGCACCAGACCAGTGACAAATGTATGTGTTGGTCAGCTAGAGGTGCTTTGAATTCCTGATCCTATATGGGCTCTGGGCACAATGCACTTCCAAAATTTGTTTCTGAGTTAATTTTACCAAAGGCAATGCTGGCTGTGAAGGGAGAACAGTCTCTACAAGCTGTTAGCTTTCCAGATAACAGCCTGTGTGTATGGCAAACCAGGTATAAGACATAAAGATCTTATATTTTTCTCCCCCTTAGACCTGCAGAGTAGAGATATTTTTCTTCTTTTCAATTTTCTTTGATTCATGTAACTTCACCTTAGTGTGTGTGAGGGGGGATCTGTATACACAAGACAGAAATTTTGGCTTGGTTGGTGCATGGTTCATGGAAGAAAAGGTTTTCAGAGCACAGCACAGATTTAAAAAATGTTACTACTTGTATATCCTAAAGAGGGGGAAAAAAACTCACTTCTTCATGCAATGATGACATAAATTACATTATCAAATCCCCTAGCCCAATCATAAAAACAATCATAATATTTTCACGCTTACTCAGAAATCTATCAGTGAGCTACTACAAAACTGGTTATGCAGATTATATGTCTTCTGAAATTACAATGATACTGTCTTCAGATTAAATAAAGGTACATTTTATGGCAGCTGGAAGAGTAACTGGAAGGCAGAAAAGATGTCCAAATTTCAGCAGTGATGTCCAGAGCAGAAACATGAATATATTATAAAAAAATGGCAGAAGGGAGAAAACATATTTGGTTTCTGTCAATAAACCAGAGAATGCACATATATGTCTGATTTAGTGCCTATCTCTGAAGGGCACACATACATCAGAAAATATCTGAAAGTCATATTTGGGGAATTTTTCTTATTCATTCTTCTCAGGCAAGGGAGAAGAGAATTGTGTTCTATATTATGTTCTCTCCCACCACAGTTTTCTAGGGAAAAAGAAGAGTTTAATCCCTAAGGAATTGTTCAATCAGCTTTATGGTAACAATGAGACTGATGGTGCCCTTGAGAACCTGTATGAGATGGCTGTAAAAATAGAAGATGAGGCCATCTTGCATAGCCAGCCCTTTTCAGTAAGAAATAGATTCTCTTTTATCAGATAAGAAATGTGTCAGCAACAGGAGACACACAGTCTACCTTTTCTAGTCATGAGAATACTTTTCCACAAACACTGAGATTTTTGAAAAGACATGTTTATCTTTTCTCCAAGCTTAATTTTGACAATGTTGTAAAGACTTCTAAGCGACCTGAGGATTCAGTAAAGTTGTTCCTGTTCTTTAGCAGTATTGTGCTTTGCCAGCAAGTGAGTAATTTTCAATAAATATGCCATTCAACTTCAAAAAAACATGGACTAATGTTAGTCTGATCCTTTTAGTTGAATTCTGTTTATTTTTCTGAGGCCAAGAGAAATAAAAAAGCACCAGCAGTGTGTGGGTTTTGGAAAGAAAAATCTGGGCAGCACTGATAACATTCAGGCAATCAGTGAAGCCAAAATTCATTCTGTTCCAAAGAGAGGCAAGGTTTTAAATAAGTACAAATTGAAAGCATATGACCATCAAAAACTATGTAAGGAATGAAAAGTGTTGAGAATCCACAGGTATCAATGTCCCTTTTAACATGTTAATATATCACTTTTAGTGAACGAAAGTGATGTATTTAACCACAATGCATTCTTCAGAAAAGTTGGCACAAAGAAAGAGAAGGTTTTGTGTTTATTGTTATTAAACTAGGTATAAGCTCCAAGCAGAGCTACCAGATATGGGTTGGTTTTTTTGGTTGTTGGGGTTGTTTTTATTGCTGATTTGTTTTCTTTTTTAATAGTCCTAAAGGGATTAAATGTCAGAACTTAAAACAGGCCACTGAATAAGAGCAAAGAGGAAGTGGGACAGTGGATCCAAGGAGCAGAGAGATTGAAAGTCATTTGGGGTGAAGTTCTGTCAGATGCAATTTGATATCTGTGGGCTATTATTTTGTGATAAATACTTCAGGGTATTGCTATTTTTCATAATTTATCATATGGCTTATAACTAAAGCTAGGTTACTACTTTAAAATTAGACTGTAGAAATAAAGGCATGGCCACCTTCTTTAATAGCAACAAGTGATGTTTTAATTAACTTAAGAAAGAGTGGATGGTAAAAGAAGGAGGAATTGGATGGTGAGCTTTGAGACTACTTAAGAACTGCCCCAAACCTGTTCAGGGCACAGCTATGATACAGGTGAGTATCATTCTAAGGCACAGTTAACGTGGTAAAAAGCTTTCATTTATATTTCAGATGTGGTTGGAGAAATTAGGTGTCTTGCACTAAATATTTGTGCTAAAGTATTTTGTGCAGTAAGAGAAAGAAACAATACAACTCTAACTTTGACACTAATATTCATTACATGTATTATCTGTATGAGCCCACAATATTTCAGATCCAGTGTCTTTTTTATAGTGAGTGTCTTTTCTGTAGTCAATTTTACAAATAAGCATTACATAAAAATGTGTTATCTGTATGAATCCATGATACTTCAGATACAATGTCTTTTTTATGGATTTTTTTTGTATATAAAGAGTGTCTTTCAAATAATTGATTTTCACAAATAAGCATCTTAAGTAAAAATACTAAAATATAAATATTTACTATTCTGTATTATTTCTATAAATCAGTTTCTGACTTATTTTGCTAGGAAGAAACCATCCCTTTTTGCACTTAGTGGGTATGTAGTCTGCAATATTGAATGAAAGCACCAGTATGCACTATTTTATGATGGAAGCTATCAATAATCTGTACCTAATATATTGTATTGAATGAAAGACTACATAAATCAGTTATACAAAGGATAGTACAATGCTTTTAGTGAATTTCCAGAGAGTCAGAAAACCTATAAATCAATGTATTTTTTAATCAATTCAATGACAGTGGGTTTAATTAATTCAATTTGCCTGAATAAAATTAATGATGCATTTTTAATATTTGGATTTAAAACAAATATTCAGAATGACATCTTTTATGTTTATAATGTTAAAAGATAACAGTGAGTGAGTGAGTGAGTGAGTGAGTGAGTGAGTGAGTGAGTGAGTTAGTTAGTTAGTGGATACTGTGCATCCACAATGTGCCAAGGTAGTTTGATTCAAACCTGAAATCTCTGAAGTTGAATTGTGAGAGTGAGAGAAGATTAAGACACCAGAGTGCACTGAAGAAGGATTTCCACAGAATATCTGGGTAGACTTTTCAGGTCATTTCCAGTGACAATTTGAGGAATACAATTTTAACTTGTGATGGGTGACTTTGGCTGGATGCCATGCACCCACCATACTGCTCTATCACTCCTGTTCTCAGCAGGACAAGGGGTGGGGGGAGAAACTAAGAGAGAAGAAAGCTTGTGGGATAACATAAAGGCAATTTAATAAAGGTCATACAGAAGCAAAGGAAAACAAGAGATTTATTGTCTACTTCTCATCATCAGGTTATGCCCACCTCCTTCCCAGAGAGCAGGGCTTTAGCACTCACAGTGATTGTTCTGGAAAGCAAATGTAATAACAAATGCCCCTCTCTTCTCCCCACCCTTACCCTTTGTTTTATTTGCACACCGTATTAATTTGGTATGGAATATCCTTTTGGTCAGTTTGGGTCTGTCCCCAGCCCACTGGTGAGTGGGGAATGTTGAGGGACAGTGCTGATGCTGTGCCAGCCCTGCTCAGCAGGACCCAAAGCACAGGTGAGTTATCAACACCTTGCAGAGCAGAGCTCTGTGGGGTCTGCTGTGGGAAATGAGCTCCAGCTCAGCCAGAGCCAGCACATTCACAAATCCAGTGCTCTTCAGCTCAGAGCAGCCATTTGGAAATGGAGAGCAATTCTGTGGTGGGATCATTGGGAAAGAGCCTCTAGACATGCAGAGATGCTCTAGTTTATGCTCCATCGAAGGACACAAATCCCATGGCTGGAGTATTTCAAGTGAAAGGATCCAATAGCTTTGAACAAACTTCCAGCTGGGTACAGCTGTCAGTAATTATTAATCTCACTGCAGATATGAAACACCACGGAATCAGTAACCCATATTTCTGTCTCAGAGAGGTAGAAGTTGTTCTAACTCTAGAATGAATTGCTATGGTCTTATCTTCTCCTGTACTGATTTGTTCTGTTCCTCTTGATAAAATAGAACATACAGTGCAAGAGGGCAGAACACAGTATCATTTCTGTGTGGAATAGTAGTTTCAAATCCCATGTAAGTGCTTTAATACTATTCTGTTCAGGTGAAAATTGCAAAAAATATTTATCTTCACTGCTAGTTTGGCACAATTTTTAAGGTTAGCACCTGGTTTATGGTGTTGATGTCAAAAAATTAAAGGCAGTTTAGTCTATGGATTTCAAGGAAGGCAGTTCAAAAATATGGGAGAATAACATGCTTTCTCTGAGCCTCACTGAAAAGAAAAGCTATTTTAGTACTTAAACCAGCTATCCATGAGCTTCACAGAATATAAAAACATTTGACAGCAAACATGATATTTCTTCACATATGTCTCCAAGCAAAACTTTAAACTGAAAACCAAGGAAATGCTTCTAATGCAAGGTTAGTGGGATCTGCCTTTTGATTTTATGAAAACCAAAACCAAGTGATGGCACATGTTGTGGGACTGATACAGAGAAATCCTCATTCTGATAAAGGCAGTAGTTTCCTAGCTCCAGACTCACAGTCAGTAAGCAGGTGGTTTTCCTTGCATGTGTGTTTTGCTAAGATGGAAGCATAATAAGAGTTTTTAATTTGACTTGGCTTGATAGAATCTTTATGCTCACTACAAAGAATGGAAGAAAAGCCAATTTGAGAGAAAAAGAAGAATTTTTACATCACTTACCAACATATTTATATTAGACACAGTGTAAACAGATAAACTGAAAGTATTCAATACATTTTTTGTTGTACTGCCTACAAGAAAACATCATTGAAACAGCACTGATTTTTTAAAATGAGATGTTGTCTAGTCACTGCCATGTGTGGAAGGTCATCAGTATTGTCTGCTCCTTGGTACACCTTGGAGATATCACAAAAGCTGAAGACCTTAGAGATTTGAGGTGCTTCCACTTGAAACTCTAGCCAGCTGATGACTGATTACTGGTTATTTGAATAGTGAGAACAACATTCTTACAAACTTAATAAATGTTTATGACTAAAAATGATGATTTAACAATGGTTAGTTTAACATTCAGCTAGTGATTAACATGTGCCACATGTGCTTCATTATCAAAATTGCTAGGAAAGATACTTTTCATGAAATAAAAATATCATTTTTATTATAATAGTAATTCCATGCTATATTCACAGTATCTCAGATATTTTTGTTTGTTTGTATTATTTTGCACTGAATAAAACAATTCCATCTGTTCATGTTGTGTTTCCTGGGAACTAATTCTCGACCATTTGTCAGCTGGTTGCTGTTTTTTTTAGAGAAGGATGATTTTTTGTCATAACTCCAGTAAAAGTTAATGGGTTCTGACTTCCTGGATCAGCTTGTGGGTCTCTGTGCACTGTTTCTGCTTTAACACATGATGAGCATGCAGACCCTCCTGCCTCCAACACTCTTTAAGAAGCTTTTGCAGTAATGATTTTTGGGAACCCATGGAGTCTGACATTTCAGGTTTAAAGAGGGAACTGCACACACCTCTTGAGGGCTCTGTGTGAGACCTATGTTGCTGGTACAGAGCTAAAGCACACGGCTTCTCCTCCTGAAAACATCCTGGATGTTAGCACCACAGTAGGTACAAACATGATAGGACATAACAGAAGCCTTGCTACTGGCATAGACCTAGAAGGAATTTAACCCAGGGTGTCCTTCTAATATCCAAGCATTTGCAGGAAGAGGATACTGGGTAAGAACTGTGCTACTCTCTTTCGCAGTAATGTGAAATCAATGCTTTTGTTCTCAGCCATAATCTTGAATGTAAGAAAGTCTAATGGGAACACTGTATATACCCTCAGTCCTCCAGAAACTCAAAGTAAGTACTGCTTTTCTGTTCTTGCCTTTCAGAACCTGCTTGATAGTTACCAGATGCAAAGACACTGGTAGCACAGACTTGCTGAGTTATATGGTATTCAGAAAAAAACTTGTAATTGTAGCAGTTTAAAAGCTTTGACTGTTACTATAAGCACCACTTCTGGATTAAATATGGTACCACTTTTTCAAAATAAATATTTTCAGCAGGCCCTGCAGTTAAGTGCATCATTATGATTAATTTATGCAGAATGAAGCAGCCTTTTAATTGGTAATGATTAGCGATCTCTCTAAATCTGTAAAACTTCAGTAGGCCTAAGCTTTCAATATATAGCACTGTCTATTTTTACACCACAGCTTCCATTTAACAGGACAGGAAACATCTCATCCTGAAACTGCTGATGCTGCAAGCTCCAAAATAAAAACATAAAAAAAATAGGCTTTTACTTCACCTACAGTGCAGCAGGAGTGTCAGCCCATATTAGTTTTTATCTGACCAGAAAGCAAAACCTATGAATTTTTATCACAGCATTATCTAGAAATAAACAAAAATCCTCCTGCTACAATCTTGACCCAAACTTACCTTGAGATCAGAGATTAAACAGAGAAGAAATGAGGGTGAGTAGAAGTAAGTTTAACTTTACCTTTTTTGTTTTCTACCAATTAATTATGACCACTGCCTGTTTTGTACTTAAATTTGATTAAACACTTCTTGTGTAAGGTCCCCATTAATTTGACCAGTTTCTCAGCCCATGTTTTAGAAATTTGGAAGGTAAATACATAATTATTTAATGCATAATACCAATATGTGGCACCACTATGTACTCAGCTGGATCTCTTGTCTAGGCCAAGTGTAAATGCACTGTAATGCTCAGGGGAAACTGGTGTGACACCAGTGTAAAAGGCAGGAGAATTAGAGCTTTTAGGTAAAGTGCTTTCATATTCTCACCACAGCCTTGTCTCTTCATACCTGTTCTGCATCATCTCTTTCTGAGCACACTTGGGTCAGCTTGGAAGGAAAGCTGTCACCTGAAGTTTACATGCATATTGAGAGAGCAAAATAACACCCTTCTAAAATGCTGTGAGACTTCAAAGCCATGTATACCTGTGCTGTATTTTGTGAGCTACAGCACCTTTACATGTTATGACAGGATCAGCTGAACTCAAAAACTGTTTTCTTACCAACTGCTCAGAACCAATTGGTGCTGTTGCAGCTGCTTTACAGATTTCTCATGGCAGCAGGGAAGCTGCATGGGGAGGTCAGTGCCACAGCACTTGTCCAAAAGGCAGTTGTCAAAATGTCTGAAGTACCTGTTCCTGTCCTTAAAGAAGATTATTCTTGATTTAATACAACTTCACTTTCACACACAATGTAAAGCTTATAATTATCTATAAATGTAGTTCACTGTGCCCAATATATATATATATATAATTTCCTTCTTTTTTAGGCTGTGAGACAAGAACAAACTTATGTCCCATACAAAACCCCATTCCAAGTCCATCCAAGTCCATTTAGGAGAAGATATTGTGGGTACTAATTCAGCTCTGTATTGTTCCTAGACCTTGTAATACAAACAAACACAAAGTCAGAAAAATGAACGCACATCTAAGTTACTTCTACGCTTTTTGGCCTTTAGTGCCTAGGATAAGAAAAAACCATGAACGTGTGAGGTGCTTCATAAGCTGATTGCCTACATCTGGAGCATAAATGTCTCCAGAATAGCTGCTTAAAAAACCATATTGCTGAATTGTGATTTGCACATGACATACTATAATTAGAAGGGGAAGCTACTTGGGGAAAAAACAGACTGTAGAAGCAGCAAGCAATAACGACAATGTTTCCATTTAACTTTGTTTAGTGCAAAAGACACAAAATGACAACAACATTCAAACTCTATTTGTGCAGATGGCCCAATCAAGGGTACTTTATCTCTCGCAGGTTAACTCCTTTAGTCTGTTTTGGAAAGATGCTACATGGAAACACTTATGTTTGTCTTTCTCTAACAATGTTTTTTCTCACAAGGTCAGATTTACCAGCAGGACACCAATATCCACAAAAGTGCACTAACGAGGCAAACAT
Organism: Molothrus aeneus; assembly: GCF_037042795.1. Lineage (NCBI taxonomy): Eukaryota > Metazoa > Chordata > Aves > Passeriformes > Icteridae > Molothrus > Molothrus aeneus. The sequence continues at coordinate 93,357,207 of NC_089646.1, forward strand.
GGATTTGGTGTCATTGAGTTCCTCCCCTGGTGTTTCAAATGGTAATTTCATGTGGGTGAAGTGAATACCATGTGAAGTGACAATTACATCGTGAATTGCTGTATTCTGAAGTGGAAATGAGGCAGTCTATCTATTATGCGGTCTATCTGTGAAATGACTCTTGCTTGTGCAAGTGCAGGTGCAAAAGGAGCTATTTGATCAAAGCGGTCCTGCTGTGTAAGATACATGCAAGTAAAAGGAGAGAAGACAGGACTGCATTTTTACCAATTATCAAGCATTAATAGAAAGTCTACTTGATTAGAAGTGGGACTGTTTCATTAAACATGATCACTACAGTTTATAGGGTTTTTCAGTTCCTTTCTTCGCGGTGATTTCTCTGACTGCTCCATGAGTTACCTTCTTCCCAGTCATTTCTCTTGTCCAACCTTGACCCACAGATAGTCTTTGGCATTTCATGATATTGTGGCTTGTGGTAGCAGAAACTGCAGAACCAAATCTTCCCTGTGGCCTCAAGCCAAAGTGTTAGTTGTTGGCTAATGTTTAGAATGGAATGCTGACAGCCATGGGTGAAAGAAACCTGACATTTTGCATTTCTGTAAGCCTGAAATTGGAACAAAAAAATGCACTGAAAAATCCACATCCTTGCCAAAATTTTTTGATTCTTCAAAGAATCAAATGCCTTTGCAAGATTGCAGTAAAATTTCATCCAAATATTCTTTTCTCATATCGCATCCATTCTCAGTTGTTTAAATAAGGAAATCATGCTTTGTAGGGAAAAAAAAACCCCAAAAAACCACGAACTAATAATAAGCTCAGATTCTTAGGAAAGGCAGGGAGTCAACATTTGCCATAGATGCAGTCATCCATTGAAGTAGATCGTCATACAAGGAAAAATTAAGGGCAAGCTTTGACCTGTAAGTAAAACAGCTTTTCTTCTAGCAAGCCAATAAAGTGAAATATATAGTCAGTTATTATCAAAGCACACCCTTCACTCTGCTTAACACATTGCATAATTTCTCAGGTTAGAAAAGACACCAGGCTCTGCTATGCAACATTTTGACCATGCAAACTTTATTGTTGGTATAACGATGCAACTCAATACTTTCATTAAGCTTTTGGTGCCTGACTGTAGTTATCTCACTTTCCACATTGAAGTTTATGATCTGCTCCTCATTTCCCAGTCAAAAAATTATCATTAGGTACATAGCTAGCATACAGGTGATTCCAGTCTTGGGCCTTTGTCATTAGAATGAGATCCATCAGTGCTTTAACACACTGAAAATAATGATGATAAGAAAGGTGTGGTAAAGAATGAGTCTGCCTGGATGGAGTGGTGAACACCATTTCCCATTCTCAGCCAGGGTGGTGCTCCTGCATTTGGACTTGAAGGATCTGACCTACCTGAGGCTGCTTTCTGGGCACAGGTGGTTTGTGAATACACAAAATTGCACTGGCAATCTCTTAGTGCTGCACAAGGTTGTAGGTCCTTTCTAAGAGAAAATGTTTGCTAGCTGAGAACGACAAGAAATTTTGTGGGAGGAGGACATCTAGTGATCTGATAGGTATTTACATGAGCTGTGCCCTTGCACAGCTGAGTCAGCCAGCTAACCAGCTACAGGATTTCTTGCACAATAGTGAAGAAGGGGGCAGGTATGCTTTGCTATAAATCTTGGGCTTTTGCTGAGATGACACCCAAAACAACAGCAGCCTTTTAACTGCCTGATTTTCAAATCAAGGCTCTTGAAATTAAATGCTGCATAGAAGTAGTGATTATGGCTACACTTCTCCTCTACAGCCATGCCATCTCCCAGCCTGTTTTGATGACATTAAGGACTACTTACACATTTCTAGCAGAATGGCCATTAAGATCCTGATATATTTACTCCTAAAGCTTCCCCTTGGACTACACATCTGGTCAGGATAGCAGCATCTCTGAAAAACACTGACAACTCCTTTATAAAGATTTAATTAAAAATTATTCTGAAAGCATGGTTTATTACATCCCAGAGTGATGAAAATCAGTTATTCAGCATTGTAACTGCAGTGGGAGAATATCTCTGTAGTTCATGCTATTAGCCCCTGACAGATTGGATTTCTCCTTCCAGATTTCAACTTTGAAAAACCCTGCTAATAACATGCAGCTTTTTATGCAGTTTTTGTACCAAACTAGTAACTGCTGGGGTTTAATGTCTGTGTGTGTGTGTGTGTGTGTGTGTGTGTGTGTGTGTGTGTGTGTGTGTGTGTGTGTGTGTGTGTTGCAGGCAAACACCAACATGAGTGGTTTTCAAAGTCACAGGGAATATCCAGAAGGGTTAAGAAAATCTCTTCAAACCATGCTAAGAAATCACATCCTTGATTCAGGACTGAAACCCACCCGTTCATATCAGAACATATCCTAAACACAGAATCAAATTTTTAAAGAATAGCTTATACTCATAAATCTATTACAGTATGAAAATTCTAAATCTGCTTTGAATTTGAGGGGGATCAGTCCTGCCCTACATAGTCTTAGACTTGTTATGCTGTATGATGCTTGTAGGTGGTATTCTTCCAGCTTCCTAATACAAATATTCCTCTGAATAACTGATTTTTCTGGGAAGGTAACAGCAAATGATAGATGATAGCACTAATACTGGTGTACAAGTCATATAACCATTTTATATAGAGAGACAATTATTTAATCTTTTTCTCATTTTAGCCAACATAGCCCATGGAAGCTGGCAGCAGAAAGAACTTTTTAAGGAACAATAATCCTGGGTGTCTTATCATAACTTTTTCTTGAACTCCTTTGGCTATTGAACAAGGAATTCAACTTTCCCTGCACATGGGCAATTTCTCTCAGGGTTAGGCAAGGTTCCTTTGTCATGTAGAACATTTTAATTCCAAAGTTTGATAAACAAAGTCAGCATTGACCTTGCTGTGGTTATTATTCTGGTTTTTAATATTTTCAAAATGACTGATACTTTGTCTTCTTAAATAAAGAAAAATCCTTCTCAGAAGAAAAATATATAAAAATATATTGCTTCCTTCTATTTCTGGATTCTGAAAATTACCGGGTGCCAAGCTCTGAACATAATAAAATTGAAGACTCATGAGGGTGACCTAAAGAATCACAATGGTGAAGAATTGTGATATAGTGATTTAGCTAATTTTGTAGCAGCTGCTTGACCCTAGAAAAGTGAGAAATGAGTTTTCTGTTGCTAAATTTAATGAATTCCTTTTCTGCCCTCTCATAAATTGCCAACCTTCATAAATGAAAACAAAGATGAGGTGCATGCAAATATAAAGGTTAATATGAAAATACATAATTTAAATGGAGAAATGCTGCATATTGCCATAGGAGGATTTTTTTGCATCAGATATTGCATAATTCTTCTAAATAAGGTATTTTAAAATTAGCAGATTGATGTAACACAACTTCTGTATCTTCAGAGCAATTTTCTATTATTTGCAAAACTGGCTACATATTCAAGAGCATAAATATAGCTGAGTGACTTCATTTCAGGGTAATTTTAAAGCCTCATTTACTTCTATTTTACTACAATCTGTAAGTTTGCAGTAGAACAAGGCAGCCACTTTTAGTTAGAATTAGATTTAAATACCTTTCTGAATCAGACCATGAAGTGCCTGATCATTTAGTAGGAACATGACTTACTCTTTTAGTTGTGTTTGCAGTTGTATTCAATTCAGTGTGGCTCAGCTTGATTTTGAAGGAAGCAATAGGTGTCATTTATTGGTTGATGCCACATATGAATAAATGTACCATCAATAAGCAGTGGTCAAATTTCTCTTGATGATCACTCTAAAATGCTCATAATTACAATTTAATACACTTATGGTAATATTAAAACTAGAAATTTGCCAAATGGGGCAAGTTTCAATGTATCCCCAGCCTCTAGGCTAGGCTTTTACTAGTCAGACTGTTCTGGGTGTACAGTGGCAGTCACTAGAGTCCCCCAGCACCTAATACTCCCATATTCCATAGAGCTCTTTCAACCCAGCAGATGTTCCAAGGAACCTTATGAGTTCATGCTCCTTGGGTTTCTGTGGTTGAGATCACTCTTGAGGTATTAGAAATAGGTGATAGGTATTAGAAATAGGTGATAGTTATTAGGAAGTCTTTTTTCCCAGCCCCAGGACTGAAGAAGTAGTCAAGATTCATCTGTTCTGCTTTTCAGGGTTGTTTATTTTCTCTTATCTATAACATTTTTCCCTGATCTGCAGGGATCTGTCCAGCAGCTCATGTTGTGGCACAATGCCTACCCTTGGGGTGGTGTTATATTTTTATGCTAAGAACTACATGTACTTTATTTACAATAATTTTCCAATACCTATCACCTATGTTAGACAGTCTGTCTCTACTCTAAACCAACCCAAAAGTGCCACCATCACAGCAGAAGATGTAGGACAAGAAGAAGAAGAAGAAGAAGAAGAAGAGGAAGAGGAAGAAGAAGAAGAAGAAGAAGAAGAAGGACAGGACATGCCCAGATTCCTTCATCTTGCTTCTTGATCTCCAATTCTAAAACTCCAAAATTCTACTTTTTCACCCTGTGACAAATAAACTATTATTCTACTCAAACTTTTGTGGCTTGTAAATCATCAAACAAAGTTGGTAATTTTTTCCATGGGCTAAAATCGAAGTCACAAATGACTTTTTGACTCTGTGCCAAGGTCTCTGAGCCCCTTGCCAGGGTTTCAAGTCATGCAGGGTAGTCAGAGGAATGTCCTGGGTCCTGACACATGCTCAGGATGAGTTTCCCTGTGAGCCAAAAGCCTTTCTGGCACAAGACTCAAGTTGCATTTCCCAGCTCTTGTGATATCACTCCTGTGTTATCAGTCTTTGTGATAACAACTTATACTTTCCAGGATATTTAAGTACTATTTATACATTTAGTAAAGGCAAGACTTCAACAGCTACAAAAATTATATGTAATTTTCTTTTATGGTCTTTGCAGGCGAGTGAAAGACAATGGATTTCTGTTGGATCGGCGGAAGAAATGCGGCACTCAATATGAGTGATCAGCAAGTCTCAAACTTTATTGATAGTTCACACATATTTTATATTGGTGTTAATGAAGCTTATACATATTGCAAAGCTGAGCTCATTATATCGGTCAACCACGCCTACTTCTATATTCTTATGGTTATTTTGTTACTATTTCTACATTTTTGTGGTTATTCTGCTGAAACTATCCTCATATTTTTGGCAAAAGATTCTCTCCTCTATCCAGTTGTTGCATCAAGGGCACAATGTCCTTGTCAGTGGTTGGACACTGACTGCTGAATCCTAGACTTGCGTCCTTCTAACTTAACCAACGGTATTATGTCGACGTGACCTTTCTCAGCCAGCCAACTGTCCACAAAGCTCTCCACAGATTTCTTCTCTACAAAACTCGAGGGACGCTGGAAGTCATCAAGCAAGTCACACAAGTGAACGCAGTTGCACAGGTCAGGAAACGGAGATGTCCCAGTAAATCCTGCTTGAGTCAGTCACCAGTAACTTCACTGAAATGAGCAGGATACAAAAGGAGTGCAACCAGGATCTGCTAATAATAAAGAATGTGTTCTTGGGGTGAGAGGCCTCCTGGTACTTGCTGAGGAACTCTGCTGAAGAAAGAGCAGTGTGGCTTCAATGTCTTTGGAAGCCACAAAACAGAATTTAATTTGTTGAACCAATCTGGTAAACAATCTGTGCTCTAAACAAATCACACAAAATGTTTTCAAGAGGGCCTCTGCAATGGGCCTGGGAGCAGCCAGGGCAAGTTATTATTCAGGCTCCTCCTGCTGTTGTTGTTTCTCCATGCTCCTTTGTGGATGTGCACTGGAGCTTTTACCACCTTGTCTAATAGACAGTGCATTTATATTTTGATCATTTTTAGAGTGGCTTATGAATATGAACACTCATTAAAGTTTTTTCCCCCAGAAGTATCAAATTAGATGTTTTCAAAATTTCCTTCACTTAAAAAATATGCTACATTGAAGTTAAATTAAGGTTTATTTTGAATTTGTCAAAATTTACAAAAAACTTATTTAGGTAATATTTAGTTAAAATATTCCACATTTATTAAATAAATACCTTGCATTGAAGCTTAACAGATGTGCAAATCTGAAAAAATGCCATTATATTCATTACCCACCGCACTCCACTTTTATTTGGTTTAGTTTTTGGTGTTTTTTTGGTTTTTGATTTGTTTTTGGGTTTGTTTTTGTTTTTGTTTTTTGGGTTTTGTTCTTGTTTTTATTTTTGGTTTTATTTTTATTTTAAATTTATTTTAAATTTATTTTAAATTTATTTTTATTTTTATTTTTAATTTATTTTTATTTTTATTTTTGGTTTTGTATTCAGGTTTTTGTTTTTGTTTTTTGTTTTTGTTTTGTTTTGGTTTTTGTTTTTGGGTTTTGTTTTTTGTTTTTGGGTTTTGTTTTTTTTTTGTTTTGGTTTTGGTTTGGTTTTCTTTTTCTTTTTGGTTTTTTTTTTTTTCAAGCAAGTAGACCTAGTAGGAGTTGTTTGCAGAACACTGCCTTCAATATTTGTGGGTGAAGATCTTAAAGTGTTCCCTGAGCGTGACCCATCTTGGATGCACAGTCGTGACAATGTGGGTCTCTGTTGGGAAACACTCCTGGAAGAGCAGTCCAGGCTCCATCACATGGATCATCCCCGTAACGTAAAGCTGCTTTTGTAGGGCAGCAGACAACCAAAGGGTGGCACCCTGAGGATTTGCTGCTTCTGGGCTACTGATAGTTATTCAGTAAATTTTAATTAACTTACCAGTTCCAGTATCTTTCCAGTTATACAAAAGTGAATAAAAGGAAGACCACACACATTTCTCTACTTGTGCACTAAATGTGCATTTTTTGGAACACAGGAGGCTTTCCAGGACCTGGCATATTTTCATGTGTACATGTGCTGAGCACTCTACACCTACAAAGAGCTCAAAGGTCATGTCTGCATAGTCTGACAGACTGCACAGCTTCCATTTGAAAACAGAGGCACAGTGAGAAATAACTTTGCTTTGCAAAGGCAAGAGAAGCCTGAAGCAATAAATCCCCCACCTCCCTGCAAGTAGCATTGGTGCCAACATCATAGTAGCTGTTCAAAACATTAATACTGGGATGTAGAGAACAGTTTTGCATAAGATCCAAGGGTAAGGAGTCAATCACTAATTTACACTGTCATGCTTATTTAAGCACTATTTTGTGTTTCCTAGGGACACAACATAACTTGGATAACACTTACTGACAGATGACAGATTGTCTCCATAGCTTTATGCAACCTATGCTCTGCAAAATACTGTTCACTACAAGCAAAATTGGTACTTATGATAAAAACTGATGAAAACATTTCTTTCCTCTTTTGCCAAGGTTCTCATGTTAAAACACTTCAACTCAACACAGTTAAAAATGGAGCAAGTAATATAAATTCAGTATTATAATATTATACAAATTTATACTCAGTCAGGTGCCAGCCAAAAGATGGAACACAGATCTCATTTTCTTCTGGATTTTCATAGTAAATAAATGTTTACATTCTTCTTATCAAGAATAGTGCAACCCCAGAACATTAAAAAAATGAGTTTCACATCATAAAAACAGTATTAGGTAACTAATAAACGGACTCAGAATTTCATGGTTGTATCTCATTTTGATTAGCATGATAAAATGAAGAAACCAATCAGGATTTTTCACAAAATGGGATCTTAGTAAGAGTTAAATGTTGTACATGTCTTGTCCAAGATTTTAATTTTAATTGTCATTTAAGAGTGGCGTATTTCACTTGCCATTTTTCATAAACTCAAGTCCAGATTACCTGAGGACTCTGCAGCATCTTTCCTCTGCTGTCTCACCTGAGCCTGAAGGACCTTTTCATGGCATGAGCTTATTTCTCCTGAGCCAAGAATCTGGTACTCTTAGCTGTGCCAAGAGCATAAAATTGTCTTTTATGAGTGGGTGGCAATGAGTGGGAAGAGGTAAAGCAGTTTCCTTCCTGAGCAGCCAGCCTTGGGAGGAACAGGACTGATGGCTGCTATGAACAGCCAAGATAAACCCAAGGCAGGGTGCCCAGGGATGCAGAACTCACACAGTGGCGTTTGGCAGCCCTGTCCTGAAGGCCACCTGAGATCTCTCATGTTTTGCTGGGCTCTGGGCAGGCAGCTGCAGTTTTGCTCCTGCCACACATCCCCAGTGGGCAGTGGTCTTCAGCAGGTAACGTTTTGTGTTTGTTTGCTTCTGTTTTTCTGTGGAAAACCAGCCAGGAGTCAATTGTAATTCTGGGCTGGAAGACATCCATCACAAAATAAGATGGAGATTGGGAGAAACTGGTAAAACATGTTGGGACTCAGGACATCTTTCTGGCTGTCTTGAGCAGCCAAGACCCCTGCCAGGGGGCTCAGAGACCCTGGCACAAAGCCCAAGATGCCTGTGGTTTTGATTATGACCTGTGGAGCAAGTTACTAACTTTAGATGAAGATTTGCAAGCTATGACAGTTTAAGTAGAATGATAGTGAATTTATCACGGGGTGAAAAAAGTAGATTTTGGGGTTTTTAGAATGGGGGTTCAGGGAGCAAGATGGAGGAATCTGAGCATGTCCAGCTTTTCTCCTTCTTCTTCTTGGCCTCCATCTTCTGCTGGGATGTTGGCACTTTTAGACTGGTTTAGAGTAGAAGCTCACTGTCTAACATAGATGATAGGTATTGGAAAGTAATTGTAAATATTGTACACGTAGTTTTTAGTACAAAAAGATAACACCGCCCCGGGAGCAGGCAGAGTGCCTTGGACTGTCCTGCTGGACGGACCTGGGCAGGACAGGAGAAAGAATTTTATAGATAAGATACAATAAACAACCTTGAGACCGAGAAATGAAGAGCTCTGACTCCTTCTTCAAGCGCAGGGCTGGGAAAAGAGACTTTCTAACTTATCTTGGGGTCACTCTGACCAGAGAAAGGCCCCAGGACAAAAACATCCTAAGATTAATTATGCCACAGGCAGATGTTAGAGAGAAGTTAATTCCTTAAATCAGATCTATACATTCAAAAGTCTCTACCAGTAGGTGGGTACTCAAGATTTTAAGGTTGAGCGGGAGGTGCTGTTTTTTAGAAAGGGAGCGTTATACCAGTCAGGGAGAATAAAGAGTCTTATTAATTAATTAATTAATTAATTTATTTATTTACACTTTAGGACCTTCTTTTCAGTGATTCTAAAGTCTAACCTGTCTCTGGGAAGTCTGATGTTATGTGATGAATCCAGATCTCCCAGTGTTTTGTGTCATTACCAAAGCAGAAAAAGCCTGAAGTGTGCAAGAAGGTTACCACAAAATGCATCACACAAACACAGATGTTCTGAATTACAGGTTAGCATAAAATAGCTTACTTCAGTAAGCCCTAATAGTAAACCATGTAACGACATATCAATCAGTGTGATATAAATGAAAAAAATTACACTATTCCATTCTGATCATTCTGTGAAACTTCTCAGAAGTAGAATAAAACAAATGTTTATATCTCTCTTCCTCATAACTTAAATTAAAGGAGTATAATATTGCTGTGCTTATAAAATGATATTGACCTGCTTTTAAAAAGTCAAATATGCAAATGGTGAAGAACTGGAATACGATATGAAAAAATACAAATTATTCATCCCTGAAGAATTTTTGTTTATTCTGTATCTCAAGCCCTAAACCTCATTGGTTCACAGAAGTATTTCATTTAGTGTTCCCATGCCTTTGTTTCATGTTCCAGAAGATGGCAGTAGTCCCACGGTATCTTATGGATATATAACAGCTGTTTTGTCTCCATACAGATTGTTTTTTTCCAGCTGAGTTTCTCTATTTTACTACTTAAGGAGTAAATATTCATTAGCATTACTTCAGTGCTAACATACAGTTTGTACCTGAATTCTCTTAGCACCCATTCAGAATTTGCTTAAAAAATTCGTTTCCAAACAAAACTAAAATAGAAAAAGCATTTGTATTAAAATGTCTTATTTAAGGCCATGTAAAAATACTGTACATCTACTACTCCATTCTAGGGAGATACTAATGTCTGTTCTGTCTTGGGCTGGAGAGCAGAAAGGTATTATTAAGCTAATGATAGTTAAAACTGGTTTAATTGCAGCCCTGAGCAATCAGAAAACTTTAACACTTGAGCAAATATTATCTGTGCCTGCTGATGCATAAACTGAGGTACAAAGAAAAGCTTTTTCATTTTCATATTTGTGTTGCTAATCCTCCATTTAATCAGAAATCTTGTATTTGGTATTCTCTTAGACTCCATAAATCAAACCATGACACAATAAAAGCCTTAGGTCCTCTTTTTGAAAAAAAGAAGTGTATTACTCTGCAGTTGCAGCTGAAACTGAAGGTATAAATCTTCATAAGGTGATGTTAGGTGGTAACTGCAAAAGAGGATATCTGTAAATGTCTGTAGACATTTACAGCCATGTTTTGGAGATCACTGGTATGGCATGAAGCTTGGTGTGACTACAAATGCCATCACAGGGAGCACAAGAACATGGCATGGGTTGGGTTGGGAACATGGATGGGTTGTTTCCAATGACACTGCCTGCTGCATTTATGGTCTCTTGCTTACTGCAGAGGTTCCTGAGTCCCATGTGCATTACTTAGCTCACAATACTGTCTCTGGTGCATCAAAGCCCCAGTGAGAGCTGCCTCTTTGTGTACCACTGAGTCCATGCCCTGTCTCTTTGTCTGCATTTTCTCAGCACTTTACACAAAAAAGAGTTTGATTGGAACATTTGGATCTTACTTGATTAAATGTAATATATTACTTTAATGCCATCTCCAGTATTCCTAAAGGTCACTTCCTTCCCGAGCGTGTTTCAGAGTCTGTAGTTTCTTTTTCTTTTAATCTAGGAGCCAGCAATTCATTCCATTGTGATTAATGGAATTAATCACAATGGAATTATATTTTTGCCCTGCTTGCCGTGTGAACTGCAAAATACATGGAAGTTATTTTGGGGACAATGGATGAATTGTAAAGCAGCAATTGTGAAATTATCATGGTGAAATCCTAGCAAGTTTTTCTCCTTTTTTCTTGTTTCTCTTCCTCTTTCTCTGTTCTCTGAACTCAAGTGAGTTCCTGTCATGATGACCTGAGACTACTTCAAGGATAAGTAAAGGATGATTTATTCAATCAATAATCTCTCTTGACCTTGTTTCTGAAAGAAAAAGGAAAATGTGTTCAGAATAATTTAAAATCCTTCCCCTGTAACTTCAGCTGCCTGGAGCTGAATACATCTTCATTATTTTTGGAAAAATGACTGAAAGGCCCAATTTCCCTCTCCAAATCCTCTTGAATGCCTACTACAGCACTGAACTGCAATAAGGAAGATACAAGATATTAGGGATTTGGGCAAAGTCATGAGGAGAAAGATGAACCCAGTTTTAAAAGTCCAAGAGTTTCAGGTCCCTAAACTATTACCAAAAGATGAGGATTATCTGGTGAGAGATGTCTTTACACCCTGTGCCTATGACAAGCCATAATTTACTTCATTAATCACCATTTTTAAAGAAAGGACAGATTTAAGTGCTTCAGGGTCAGAAGCTGATGGTGACTCCTTTAAGTTGGACTTGAAACCACCTCTGATGCAACTGAGAGTGGCCCTGTGGCTGTGGCAGGAGGAGCTGCTGCATGTGTAAGGTGGAGTTTCGGAGACAGGAAAGGCATTGTGTTCTATGACAAAGCTGCTACAGAAAAAAATGAGAACAACAAGACAGCAGCAAGGGAGCACAATTAAGCATTCACCCATACATTTAGAGCGACCAATCAAGGCTCTACAGCAGCACATGACCTTACAGATCATCTAGTTCCAAAGGGACACCTTTACTCGAGCAGGCTGCTCAGAGCCCCATTCCTGAGGTGTTTGTTGCTGGGATAGTGGGTGAATAACTGCTGAAATTTCCTTTGTGCCTTATGAGCAGGAAAAGGACTCTATCCTTTTGTGATGCTGCAGGGAGCTACAGAGGAGTTCTGGTCCCAAGGAAGGTTATAGAGAAAATCTTCCTGGAAGTCATATACAAGCACAAGAAGATTTGGAACATCCTAATTTCCTTAACTAAAAGCATGTTTGATCTGACCACCCTGATGACCTGTGAGGCAGGGACAGGTTCTGGTGACTAGATGACAGGAGTGGCTGTTTTCTCACCTTGATCCTATGAAGATTTTTACAGTTTCACACAATTACCTCACAACCCACACACCAATATTAGCACAGCACAAGGATAAGGGGACAAAGAGGCACACCATGAAAGTGAAAGCAAGCTGGAGGGCACACTGTGGCTGATACATAGAGTCCAAAAATACCACATCACTTCCTGAGGAGTAATGCCATGGCACAGTCATAACTAAAACCAAAGTGGTTTTGATACATGCTTGGAGAGAAATTACAGATATTTATGGTGTTTAATATAATTAATTGGGTTAGTTCAAATTCTTCAAGTGTGTCTACAAGAACCCAGAGTTGTGTTTGGTAAATGAGGCAGTTTGGTTGAATGGTGGCACTTGTAGAACCTTGGCTCATTAAACTAGAGTAGGACAAATATAGGCTTTGTGAAACTCCCATGACAAACGAATTTCACATGCACATTGGATCATGTTGGTTGTTGCTCCTCTTACACTTATGTTCTCTTCCTATAACATGTCCCAGGGCTTTTCTGAGATAAATGAATCCTAAAATCCATACTGGGGATGAGGAACAGTAAATACTAATGTTATTTCCTTCCTAGCACTCTATTCTTTCCCCTAAATGAGCTGGCATTGGTGATGAGTCACAAAACATAACCAATTAAAACACATTGAAGATTATGTTACAAAAAGTTAGATGAACTCTTTTCCCCTTTCACTTTTGGCAACCTGTAGTTAATTTTGAGGTGAAAAAGCCTAATATGAAACTCCATGTTGTCCCATGTTGTCTTGGATCCTCTCTTTTATCTTGTAGAGAGGATGTCATAAAGCAGCACAACTAAGATAATGAAGTGATAATGGTTGAATTTACACTTATTTTGTCATATATAAACACATGCAACTTTTTGAAATTTCATACTTACTGGGCTTAAACATTGCAGTATTTTGCTTTGTCATAAAAAAGAACGAACCAAGGGAATGCTTCTTTCTTCTTGTCATGTTGTTTGTGTGTACATATTTATAGCAATAAACCAAAAAATTTTGTGGGAAGCCATGCCATCTATCTGAAATTTTCTGCTCTACAGCTTCTCCAAACAACTACAGCATGGATGTTTTTACCAGAAGATTTTTGTTAAATGAAGTACACACAAGTGTGTCTGAAACTCTTTGATGTATGTCCCTCAAAATTGTTTCAATTTTCCCTGTCTAAAAGACATCTTCCCAGTGCATGCTAAGTTGTTGCAGATAAATATTTCTCTTCAGCCACTTAGCTTTTATCTTTGCTTTCACTCTGCTCAAGAAAATAAAGTAGGGCTGATTCATAGAATTCTCCCTACATTCTCCCTACACAATTAAAGCAGCAAAGGAGATTTAGAGGTGAAGAAAAAGGGGGATTATCTGGGACTTCAGTCAAGGCAAGTTATCAAATATTAGCTAGGACAAGGGAAAAGGATAATTAATAACATTAGGCAGCTGTTCCCTTTTTTCCAGTTTAATGACACCTATGGTGTTCAATTTTCTTAGCATTGCATCTGTGGTTCAAGGAAAACACAGGATAGGACTGCATCTAGCACAACAAACCTTGTAATACTTTTTTTCCTGTGAAGTTACATCAAAGCTCACTAGTGTTATCAGAAAACCATGAGGTTAAGTTATCAGTATGCTCAAAGCAAAAACTAAAGTATTAATAGTCACCAAATACATGGCATTTTCCAGTCTAGGAAACAAAATGTCCTCTAAAGAATACATCACAAAGGGAGCCATGTGAGACTGCTGCAGGACGGTGCTGTTGTGAAAGGAAAGCAAACACGTCAATGCACAGGACCTCAAACTTGGATTGCCACCTCCTTCTAATCCTGACCTGACTACATGTGTCTTCACAAATCATTTCACCTCCATTCCTGACACTCTGCTCACATTGCCTACAGAGGCTGTAAATTTTCTTTTAAGTGAAGGAGCTTATTAGACTGAAGATGTACATTTTCTGTAAATTCTTGTAGAAAGACAAGTCACTGATGAAGCTGTCACCACTAATGGGTAATAACTATTTTATGGTGACAAACAGCAGAGGAGGTGAAGTGAGAACAGAGCCAGGGGAAGACCTGAAAGGAATGACAAGTGCTTTATATTTGACACTGTGCCTTTGATTTAATGAGTCTGCTTACAAGCTTCTGTTTCAAAGTGTACTTGTGTGAATTACGGGAGTGAAGATGCATTTTCAGGTTGGATCAGTTATGGAGCAGTGTTGATGAAAACACAGGAAAATGGTGGGAGCTGGATACTCTGTGAGCCTGGTATTCATCAAAGCTCACAGCAGTTTTTCTTGCTTATCATCAGCTCTGCTTCTTCTGACTATCTTCTAGCTTGCAAGTTACACAAATGGGAATCCTGGACTTGTAACCAGAATTCTCAGACCCATTTTTGTTATCTTTTATATTCCTTTTTACCCCCAATTTTTTTTTAATCAGGCAACAGTTTTTGCCTGCAGTTAGAACTATGGATTCAAACCTTTGAGGAATTTCTCTGTATTTGGCTGTTTCAACAAAGTATGTAATGCTAATATCCTCCTCTTAATTGATGCAAGCCAAGTCATTAGAGAGACAGACTTAAAATTGTGTAACGTACAACAAGCTTCTGGTATAACAGATTTCAAAAGAGCTCAACAAATGAACAGTTCTTTAAATGCATATACCAGTATGAACATAAGTTCCTTGTTGTCTTACTTCTTTCTAGTCAGATGTAAGCACTCTGGAATATCATGGAGGCACTACAGGCTATACGTGCACTCCGAGGGAACACTAGGATGAGTAAAGGAGGGGATCACAGGGTGGTATTCTTCAGTATTTTTACTGATAACTTGGCTGACAATTCAAAGGTCACTCTTACTCAGCTAGTAAGCAATATTTTGTTTTTTAACGGTAAGCAACATCAAACTGGGAAAAAAAACCTGGAATTGAAAACATCCCTGACTAAGTGGAGCTGAAATAAAATTCAATCATTCACAACTAAAAACAATGATCCATAGTCAAAAAATAAGCAAAATGTAAATGCATATGTGAAAACTGTTGTGTTATATGCAAAAGTTATTGACACGACTGTCTTTACAGCCCTCAAATTACTACTATGTGAAGAATTAACACTAAGTCAGTGATGGTTCTGTGTTTCCATGTCATACTTCTGTATGCAACATCAGTAGTGTGGCAATAATTTACTAAGGATGCTGACATGAATCTAACTTCCAGCAGGTAAAACTAACCACTGGCTTCTCAGACATACTTAGGGTGCAGGTCCTTAAAGTTATCTGTCCCTGAGTCTTTCTTGTTGTCTCATCAGTATTGAGAATGCTAGCTACCAAGAAACTGTGACTACAAGCTCATCCAGTTGCAGATGTTTAGATGTAAAAATATGCAGTACACTAATTCTAATTGCAATCCTTTTATTCATAAATAAATGGGTTTTCATTTCAAAGAAGTTAGAAAGAGAAAGCTATAGAGTTTGTATAATTATGACAGCCAAGCAGCTGTTGATTTGCTTGGTACAACTCCAGCAATATTCCTAAACTTCAAATAAAACCTGCTAAATCCTCCTTTTAGTGCTCATGGACTTTGAAGTCTGAGAAATTCTAGCAACATACATAATATATCAAGACTTGCTCGCTTCTTACTAATGAGGCAATGTGGGGTCCAAAAAATCTCTTCATAGCAACACGTCCTAGTAGCCTATCTGAAAACATGATTTCTGCTTCAAATACTGTGTAAGATTTAATCTACATCAGCAGATTTATGGTTATACATCCATATTTCTAGAAGCTTGCAGAGTTAAATGACAGGCATGAGGAGCAGTACCTGATTCTGTGGTGACATTAACATCAACATGCCTGCTTTTGCTATTTCTTGCGCCACTTTGTAAAGCATGCATCTTCCTTGTAAAATGACCTGAAAGCTTACCATTTCCCCCTAAATTTTATAATTCGTTTTCTGCAAGAAGTATTCAGTCTTCCACGTCTGAGTCAGTCTTTATATGCAATGATTCTTTTGGGTCCCTTCCCCTTTAGGATATTCTATATTTAGACAAAATATTTAGATGGACTCTCTTAGAAAGCTACACAGAAGAGCTGGGTGTCCTTATACATTTATTCAACATGTGATCTGTGTTTTATTTCAGCTACTGAGGTGGGAAAAGTTTGTAGGGAGTGGTGATAACTTGAATTAATTTTAGTCATAGAGGTTGGAAGAAACACAGGAGCTTTCAGCACAACAACCTTTCTCCTAGCCTAAGAAGAAATGCTTCCTCATCCCCAAACCTCATAAATGATTGGGTTTTTTTCCCAAGCTACAATAGTTTAATTTAAGAAATGCTTTTCTTATATCCCTAGACCATTGTAGTAACCACAGCATTGTTACCACTGCTGTATGAGCAGTAGAAAAAGGTTCTGACTCCAAAATAACTGCAGAGGGCACCATTAATTCATTATTTAAACCCTCCAGTGACAGGGAAGATCAATGTCCCTTGAAAATCCCAAATAATATTTTATATGTAAATAACCCAGGGCTTTGGCAACTCTAGCATGTATTGCCAAAAGCAAATATGAGAGGATTTTGTGATACACCATTTCTTGAAAAAGTGTGTAGCTACATTACATTAAAATTTTCAGATTCTGAATAGACTGAATATAGTGTTCTGTGAGAACCTATTCTGTTTATGCTTTATTATGATGTTACAATACAGTGGCATTTGGCAACAACTTTTTACAATATGACTAAAACCACAAAAGAAAGATTGGCAGAAAAACAAATTTGACACTGTTCTTGTTTCTCCTTGGTGAATGCCAAGTTAATAAGACTTACACCAACTAGAAACTAGTGCTTTTTAACATTATGCTTATTTTCACTGATATCCAATCTTTAGTGCTAGCGAAGATATTGTTCTCTTTGCAATTTCTGGGACTATAAGATACTTTTTCAGGGCACAGGGCAAATCTGAATCTTTGGTTATGGGTAGGTAGTCTTGTGAGAACATACTTCATGGGAAAGACTTCAAAATAAGCTGTCTTGGTTTGGAAAGACAGGTGTCTGCTAAGGAAGGCAGGAGCCTCCCTGAAATGGAAAATGTAATCCCCCTGTTTCCAAATTGCTATAAATTTTAAATTAAGGGGCTCTCAGGCAAAAATGTGGGAGCAGGAATAACAGTTCTTTACTAGGGAAGAAAATTAAAAAAGATAAAATAAACAATGCAGTGAACTAAACAACACTGACAGAGTCAGAACAGAACCTGACACCCTGTGGGTCAGGGTGTTGGTAGCAGTCCAATTGGAATTGTAGCTGCAGTCCTCCTGGAGTGGCAGGTGTGGCTCTGTTGGAGCAGGGATCCTGTAGAAAGGTGTAGTCTTCCTCTGAAGATCCAGTGGAAGAGGCAGCTGTTCCTCTGGGAAATCCAGTGAAGAAAGCCATGCTGGGTTTAAGAATCTCCAGATTATATCTGGGTAAAATGCTTGGCTCCTCCCTCTGGGCGGAGCATCTCACAATCCGATGCTGTAGTTCTTCTCAGTCATGCAGTGACATTCAATAGCCTGTTATCAGCAGATGTCTCCTTGGAGGGAGGAGTGGTTGTGGAAGAGATAAAGAAAACTTCCCACTTAACAGAAGACAACTGCCATGCAGATGGTAACTAGAACACAATTTGCTTGGCAATCTAGGACATATGCTTACCCTTTGTACATGAAACAAACTACAGACTTTTTTCTCATCCTCTGGAGCTCATCCCAGATCTCACTTATTTCCTCACTTGCAAGTATCTGGTTTTATGGGTCTCAAAATATTGTGGGAGCTCATTAGCGAATTTTCAGTGCAGAAGAGCAGAAAAAATGCATTGTTCATTCAGGCACTTGATGGATTTCTCAAGTCTTACTTAGTAAATCATTACTTTTCTAGGAGCCTTTCCAGAGTCTTGCTTTAGTTTGGAGAACTCATCCAACAAACCTTCCTTTCTGTTCTTATGGTACTGCTCCGTCCATTTAACCTGACCTTGACTTCTCCCTTTCATTACTGCCTGCAGACTAGGTATTTTCTAGTTATTAGCATTAGAATATTTAGTTGCACATTTTCCAGGGCCATGCCTATGTTAATCTACTCTTCCAGTTCAGTAAAACAAAATGTCTCTGTTTCTGAATGTGCAGTGCTTGGGGTGTGTGTGTACACACACCGTGGTCCATCTGAAAATGCTCTGAAGCTCAGTCCTCTGAATGTTCATCTCTGTGGATTCAGATTATAAAAGTCTGATGGGAAACCACCCTTTCTTCTGGGAACACTTCAAAACAGCTACTTGCAGCTGCCATATCTGCTCCACTTTTAAGTCTCTCACTGAGAAATTTCAATTTCAGTTTATGTCTTTCATTTGACAAATCAGAAAGCAGACACTGAATCTTGCCTCTAAACTGCAATTTTATAGAGCATGAACTGCACCAAGATAAGTCCTTCCCATCATAAGGAAGGACTCCAGTTCTCTGTCACATTTGCAGTACAAAATGGGCTGTCTTTAGCCTCTGACAATATTTGTTTAAAATTTATGGCCCTCACCCATCTGCATTTCCTAGTTCATGGTATGTATGTACAGGGAGAGAAAAAGAGGGGGAGAGAAATTCCTCCTAACATTTATTTAAATAGAAAAGTTCCCTGTTTAAAATAGTTGTTGATGCAGAGTTTTACTTAGAATTTATTTATAAAAGACTCCACAGATGCAAGTGGATGCTAGCTGCATACTGCTGAGGTAATATGTCCTGCAGCCTAAATAATATGTCTAACCATGCCAGAGCAGCCAGCAGGATGTGGACTAAAACTGCTTCATCCTGCATGCTGTGTAGAGACTGATTGCATTGGGGCATGATGATAAGAGTGGGAATGGATTTAAATGGCAGCCAGAAACTTCATATCACTGGGAAAGAAGATAGAGCTTTTCTACTTCCTAACTTTGTCACATGTCAACTCCTAAAGTGTGACCAACATGGAAGTTAAAATAATAAATAACAGCGCTATGATATTTGTTGCTGTTTTCCAAGCTTTTTGTCTCAATGCATATGGAAATGGGTTTTAGGACTTGAGAGGATTAACTTTTTGTTTCCTAACAAGATGTAAGACTATTTGGAGTCTTGGATGCATGAGGTAGGGAAGTTCTTATCAATGTATGTAGGCAATATATATGCTATTACCATGGCTTCATGGTAATAGCATCACACTGCTGGGTATTTGTGTTAGGCTTGAAACACATGCAAACCAGGTAATTATTGTATTTCAACACCAAGAGTCCTGATAAATATAAAAGGTGCCTTCACAGTCACTATTTGATGACAATAGCGATCCCAATGTCATTACAAGTAAGATTTAAGTCAAACATTTTTTCAAGAAAAATATATGTTCTGCATTTCACTAGGTAAAACCCCAATATTTGCAGATAAGTGATTCAATGGATTATGGATTAAAAACTGCAACTTTGGGATTTTTATTCTGATGAAGAAATGGCTGTTTTGCTAGGGACAGGCAGCTGCTCCTCGTTTTTTCTCTTCTCCACAAAGCCAGATAGACCCTAAGCATAATAACACACAGTTAGGATAATGTTATCACCATATGTTGTAACAAAATGATAGTTGCAATGTTATAAGAAGAAATAGTAAAATATGTCTCGTTATTTTTACTGTACAGTAATTTCTGAAATTGTTTTGCCCAGTTTCATGTGACTGCTTCAAAAGATGAATCTAATTAAGGACTAGCTGATTAAACAGCTGACATAACTTGTAGGAATACCCCTCCACAGCTTCCCTGGCAATCAGCTCTCTGAAGGGTTAACCCTGGCTGGACTCCAGGCTCCCAGCAAAGCCACTCTATCATTTGTCTTATCTCAAAAGGCCAGGGGAAGGAAAATATAAGTAAATGCTCGTGGATCAAGATAAGGACAGGGAGAGATCACTCTACTGGTTACTGTCAAAACAGGCAAAACAGACTTCACTTGGAAAAATTAGTTTCATTTATTACCAGTCAAATGAGAGTAGGATAATGGGATAAAAATCCAGATCTTAAACCCTCTTAATCCTATACTTCCCTTCTTTCCGTTGCTCCCAAGTTCTATCCCTCCTTCCTGTCAGTGGTGCAGGGGCACAGGGAATGGGGGCTGCAGTCAATTTATCACTCATTTTCTCTGCTGCATCTTCCTCTTCAGAGGGAGGACTCCTCACGCTCCTCACCTGCTCCAGTGTGGGGTTCCTCCCACTGGAGATAGACCTCCACAAGTTCTCCAGTGTGAATCTTTCCCAAGGGCTGCAGTTCTTCACAAACTGCTCCAGTTTGGGTCCCTTCCACATGTTACAGTCAACAGGAACTGGCTGCCCTAATGCATCTCCTCATTCCAAGGGGCCACAGGAAGCTTGCTACACGTGGGCTTCCAAGAGAGTCACAGCCTCCTTCATGCATCCACCTGCTCCAGAATGGGGTCCTCCATGTCCCTCTCCCTTCAGGGGTGCAGCTGCCTCAGCATGGTCTTCACCACAGGTTGCAGGGGAATCTCTGCTCCAGCACCTGGAGAACCTCCTGCCCCTCCCTCTTTGTCTGCAGAGATGTTTTTCTCAATTATTCTCACTTCTATCTCTGGTTGTACTGGTGTTTTCCAGCAACTATTTCCCCTTTCTTAAATCTGTTATCCTAAAAATGCCACCACTGTCACGGATGGACTCAGCCTTGGACAATGGTGGGTCTGTCTTGGAGCTGACTGGCACTGGCTCTGTTGGACATGGAAAACCTTCTGGCAGCTTCTCACAGAAGCCACTCCTGTAGCTGCCCTGCTGCCAAAACCTATCCATGCAAACCCAATACAGGCTTGTACTCCCGAAATTCCCCAACACCTTCTCTAAGAACTCCCTTCCCACTGCTCACCTGACCTGACCAGGCTGAGGCCACTGGGGCTGTGGGACCACCACAATAAAAGGTCTTTGGGCAAGACCCATTGTTCTTCAATGATTTTAGCAATGTTTAAGCCATTAACCATTTCAGTCTCACACACCTCTCTGGGGGATATAGCATATCTATTCAGGATCTTGTTATATGAGATGTATTGTCACAGTAATCCAGCTGCAAGGGAAGGTGTGAAAGACTCCATTGCGTGCATCAAAAAGGAGGCAGAATTTTAAAGCAGTAAATTCAGTACATTAATCTGTATCCATGTGTGCTATTCACATGTTCTTTGAGCAGAGAGAGACATAATTCTCTCTCCCAGGATTTTCCTGGGAAGCTGAAAGTCTGTGAGAAAGCTCAGATAAAGAAGAAAAACAATTCTTATCTTCACATGCTGCATCTGTTGTTTGGCACATGTGGAATGCATCATGGAGATTGTTTACCAAAGGATTTCTTAATTGGACACTGGTGATGGTGTTTTGGATTGATTGAGCAATTAGGTCAAAGCTGTGTCATGACTGTCTGTAAGGGGTCACGTGTTTTCCTTTAGTAAAATATGGTATAGTATTAGTGTAGTATGTAGTATAATGTAGTATAGCTTAATAAAGCATTTTGTTCAGCCTTCTGAAATCATGGAGTCAAGGCTCATTATTCTCCGCTCAGGGGGCTCACTGTTACAACATCCATGGTATTACTAGAGTGTGTGTCACACTGACAAGCAGTGGTGAAGCAGGGTTGAGGGTTGATGGTCATGGTTAGTGAGTCAGTGTCAGAGGCAGAGCCATAGCACGGTGGCTGGGGGGACTCTGACTTCTCTGTTGCTAGAAGAGGAAAACACATGCTGTGTTCATATCAGATGACAAATATGAGTCTTGTTCTGCTCCAAAACTTACTCTGTGAGATAACAGAGTGGAGCCTGTAAGTAATTTTCCTCATGGCATCACTGGATGCCTTGCTATTACCATTGCAATGAGACAAACCTTTTGTCCATGGGGGTGCAGTCACACATGGCCCACTTTTCTGTGATTAAATTCACCTCCCTCAGCTACATTGGCAAGACAAACTCAGAGGCTTTCAGGAATGCTGAAAGGTCTGCATACACCTTGGAGAGGAAATGCAATCATAGAATCATTTAGGTTGGAAAAAGTCATTTAGATAATCAAATCTAATCATTAACCTAAGACACCAGTGTTCACCATTTAACCATGTCCCTAAGTGCTACATCTACACACCTTTTAAATATCACCAGGAATGCTGACTCTGCCTTAGGCAGCCTGTCCCAACACTTGACAACCCTTTCTATGAAGAAATTTTTCCTGATATCCAACCTAAATCTCCCCTAATGCAACTTGAGGCTGTTTCCTCTTGTCCCATCTCTTGTTATTTGGGAGGAGAGACTGACCTCCACCTGGCCACACCCTCCTCTCAGGCATCTGTAGAGGTGATAAGGTCCTCCCTGAGCCTCCTTTTCTCCAGGCTGAACATCCCCAGCTCCCTCAGCCACACCTAAGATTTTGCAGATATCTATAATCCCTAAGTATTTTGCATACCTTACTTACCTGCTATGAAGTAATTATTTTCAATATGTTTCAGCCAATTTTTCTGAGGTACAGCTGATCTATCCAAAGGTGTCAAAGAGATCCTCTCCTTTCAATGTGTATTTTATCTATCAGGTTATTCTTTTGTGGATAGAGTAGTTCCAGTTATTTAAAGTGAGTGTTTATGACACCAGTAAAACATCAGGATGGCATTTAAACCAGGAGTTTTTGAAAAATAAATATATACCAGAAAGTCAATTTAATAATTAGCCATCAGGAATCTTCTGAAATGGACCCTTATAATTTGGCATTTCATGTAGAAATTGATGCTTTTTGAAATGAAAACCAGGTAGCTTTCATCTGTTGTGTAGCCTCATAATTACTATGCAGAAAATAGAGAAATTAATATATTTGTAGCAAAGAGTGTTATTACCTAATATTTCAAATAACAAGCATATACCATGACTGTATTACTGCTGTTTAAATGCCATTGGTGTGTAGGGCGAGTTAGAAAAATGTTTGCAGCTACAATCTTGTTATGGAAAAATGGAATGGAAATATTTCATAATTGGAAAGGTGAGCTAAGAATGCCACCACCTACCAGGAGTGCCAGGTAGTCCTACAGGCATTGGTTAAAATGTTGGAGCTGTGTAGGGAAGGAAAACCTGCCTTGGCAGAAATGAATGAAAACCAAGCATCATTTGGAGAAGGGAGGTAACAATGACAATGACAGCAAACTCAAATAAGCACACCTAGCATATTGAACCAACCCTAATGCAAGTGTTCAGCTTCTAGTGGTTGCAGAGAGCGTGTAACAGCAACACATGAACAGAAAAGTGCCCTCCAAAGTGACTCTGAATTTTGGGTGATTCCTGATCCTTCCTTTGAGCTCATAAACCATGAGGGGAGGAGGAGAAAAATATCTTAGCTGTGGCTATCTCTTGCTAACACTTAAATAATGTGTTTGCTACCAAAGGAGGAACTTCTGAAGGGTCACAAGGCTGACCTGCAGGACTGGACAGCAGCACAGATGGGAAACTCAGAGCACTCTGACAGAGTTTAGCTCTGTAGAGCCAAGCAAAAAAGACCCAAAATAAATTACCTCCTCCAAGTTTTTATTTCCTGGTTCCAGGAAATTAACTTTGGATTTTCTTTAATAGACACTGAAGAAGATTTTATTGCATATATGCATATAATTGATAACAGGGAGAATGTCCAGATTTTATAGCCCTTGAGCAGCACAATAGGCTATATTCAGTATCCTTACTGGAGGCTGATAATTTTATCTCTGTCATCCTCCAGCTATCTGATAAACAGCCTACATTTGCTTGATCAGCTGGTATGGCAACAAAACATGGCATTTATGTTCATTTTCTGGAGCAGGGGCTTCTATGAAATATCCATACTGCTGCAGTTGTCAGTGGTTGGTGGCTGTCATCCAGCTATGAAAATGTCCAGGGACACAAAGAACAAGCCAAATAATCTTCTTATTTTCATAATTTTCATTGCTAAAACAAGCAGGAGGTTCCAATGAATCAGTTGTATTTATTGAAAGAAAATAAAAATATACTAAAATGTAAAATAAGAAAAGTAAATTAGTTAGTGTGTCCCCTATAGCACAAATTAGGATTCTTGTTCTGGATGTTCCTGATGATATTAAGACTTTAGGCATTAGGAAAGCACCACATTGTAATTTTTTTTATTCCCCATGATGTGGATAGTTCCCTTCATTAATGCATGCTTGATAACAATTATTTTAGCCAAGCTGTAGATGGATATAAGAACAAAGGACCACCCTTAGCTAGGACAATGAATTGAATTTGACAATAGAGGTAATCAGGGCAGGAGGAAGCACTGCAAGAGCAGAAGCAAGTCCAGTTGGCGAGTCAAGAGAGACAGGCGTGTGTGACATATGGCAATGCCTGAGAGCTTTGCAAACTCTGCAGTAGATGTCACCCTCAGCAGGAATTTTCATCCCCTAAGCAGCCCAAAGTCAACACAAACTGCTAGGGAAAAAAGACCATCATTTCTCCACTCAGCATGCAGTGTCCTGAGCATTTCTTGGGAAATAGCAAAGTGCAGATCACTGATCTGATTGATTACTCTGAGACCACATCATCAGTGGCACTGGTCATGATTTTCAAATTTGCAGCTTTGCTGGCTGTAAGTGTGCCAGTGCAAGGGGAAAGGAAAAGCTACAGTAGCTCTAGTGCACAGACACAAAAGCCCACCACGGTTTGTCAAGGTGATAGCAGCAGGCTCTACAGCAGCAGCAGGAGGAGCTTGCCATTCCCCCATCTGGGCTCTCCAGGTTGCCAGTCACCCTGTCCATGTCAAGCATTCCCCAGGAAGGATGGGGTACAGGGCAGCAGGGGCAATGGTGCTGCTGCAGCTGCTGCTTCCACCCTGCTGTCCTTGCACTGGCAGCTGCAGCAGCATCACAGGGAAATATCCTTGGCAGGCTAGCCTTGCCTTTGGATGCTCTCCACTCTTCAGCAAATAAAGGATTATTCTCTGCAGGATAATTTCACATGTGGTTGATTGCCAGCTGCCTCACAAGCCCTAGCTCTGGTAAGAGAGCTTCTGCTGACTGGACACGACTGACATGGGACTGAAACTTCAGAATGCCTTCACTGCTGTCCTCAACACACTGCAGCACTCCAGAGAAACTCAGCACAGCTCTCAGGGTGGTGGCTGCTGCTGCTGGTCATCCCAGGCTGCTCTTGATGAGTGTGCTAAGGAACACAGGGGCTACAGACTGTTGTTGTTCACCTTTCCCGGGACTCTTTTGGAGATGACATCAACAAGATCAAGCAACAGCCCCAGCTGCTTGGAATTTATGATTTTTGAAGGAAAAAAAAAAACAAGCAGGAAAGTATTGACTATTAATTGTGACAGACATAAAATTTGTATCTTTCTTAGCCAAGAAATGATGATGATGAGTCACAAAATTCCAGTTCCAGTAGCTCTCCTAAATTGGCTGCTAATCCAGAGTTGAATCAAAACACAGATGAATTCATTTTACAAATCTGCTACTGGTAGGTCTCTGAGCCAAGAAACTCACATCTCTAACAGCCACAGGTGATAGGTAAGGTATTTATAAATGTTTGCAGAACCTTCAGTCATTTCCAGCTCACTTCTTTTAACTCCAATTTCAAACCTTTTGAGTCCCCAACAGAAAAAAGCTAGCAATGGTGGGGCCAGAAGCCAGGATGTTTTTTGTTCAATTTCATGGATGACAACAATCCAAATGCAGTTACTGCTGAGATTTGGCTTAAAATAATCTCCTTAATCTACTCTACACCCTTGTTCTCTAGAGACTGAGGTTGCTTTACTCAAATTCAAAGACAATGATAACATGAACAGAATAGCGTGGAGTGGGGCAGTAAACTTAAGACAAACTGGTAGAATAGAGATCTCATTTTTGGAAGACAAACAAAAAATTTCTTAAGGCTGGGTTCTTTTCAACATTCAACACTTAAAAATAACCAGCAGTAGTGGAAATCAGGTTTTCTGAAAATCCGTTCTCTGTCTCAGTGCCTCTGAAATTTTGTTGCTTCCTATAGAAATCTAAATTTATTTGAAAATGATCATTTAGATGTTTAAAGTCAGGCATCAAACAATGGGATCAACCTCTTGAGGAGGTCTTCTTTCATCCAACAGAGAAGAATGAGCTCTCACCATCTACTCCTACAAACTAGTTTTAAACAAAACTGTAGTTCAAATGTCTTTGTTAGCTGCTCCTTTCCAGTTACCCCCTTTTTTGTGCTAGTGACTGAAAAATGGATCGCAAAATTCAAGAAAGTTAACCTGAGGTACTACTAGCCCGAGAAAAATATTTTTGTACAAATAAAACATACAGAAAATGTTAAAGAACTCTCAAAGCTAGGTTAAGTAACAAACCCAGAAAAGTTACAGGGAGGAAAATTAATTTCTAGAGACTTTGGTCTCTGTCTAAATAAAACAGAAATAAAAAGAAAAACAGAATCAGAGCATATTCAAGATCAAAACACATCAAAACTAATAGCAGTGACTAACAAGAATGAAATTAAAGATTATTAAAAAAGTTAATTAATGAGATGCATAAGGTAAACTGAGTTAATTGCCGCAATACATTTGGTTTAATAAAAATAAAGACATTGGATTGGGGCTTTCCCCATGTTCAGTTTTTCCTGTTCCAGATCATAATTTATTTTTGATAAACTTGGAGACACATGTCTGGGAATAAGAATTGCTAATCTGCCACATGGCTGAAATTGCTTTTGCTGTTGTAATTTTATGGTGAATGCAAATGGGACAATACGATTCTGTATATGTAATTGCTGAATTTATTATTCATAGTACTGGATTTTTTTTAAATACACAGAGGAGATGATGAATTTGTACTCATTTATCTATTATCTGAGAGACCCAGATCCATTCACTTTGAAGACAGTTACAGAAACAAATAAGGAACAGCTATTTGCACGAAGTTTTGAATAAATAAATAGATTCAATTAATTTATTTGCCAGGGATTTGGGTCTTACACTGCTGTCTATACCTGTTATCACTTGGTTGCCTGCCCCAGTTTTCACTTCCAACAAGTTTTGCTTCTTCTGGTGCACCCAGTGAAGTTCTGGACTAGGAAGCTCATCCTCCCAGGCTCTCTGACCAAATGAACTGCCCCAGATTTCAGCTCACAAGAAGGCTGCACTAATGGTCAGTGACCTGGTGAAAACATTGCCCAACAAGAGATGACTCACATGCTTTGGAAATCAATGTAATTAATACTTGTTTTCAGATGAAAATACCCCCTGCTGTGAAATTTACATTTCTTTCTGTGTCCTCTGTGCATCACATTTTGAGTATGAGCATGGAAGGCATATTTTTCATGCAGTCTAAAACCATGCTGCTACCAATGATTTTGCACTTTCCCTGGCTGTGACTCTATATTCACATGTGATGGCTGAGCCTTATGAGTTTGACTATTTAATTACTCTGATTGAACATAAATCCTTCTTTTGTGCATAACATTTACTTTCAGCCCTTGCACAGCTAAATCAAAATCTTTAATTTAAATAAGAGCAAGTGAAGGGACACAAGACCAAAGTGTGGGAGGGAGCACCAGCATCTCCTTCCCCCATTTTGGTGGTATCATGTCTTTAGATTGGCTGGACGGGAACAAACCTCCTACCTCCAGTTAGGGTTTGTTTAGTAAAAGGAGTTAAATTTTGTTTAGTATCTGATGTTTTGCAAATGCAGCTAACATTTAAACTATGTAAAATGAGGCTGAAAGTCTGATGTTCAGTTAAAACATTTTGCTTTCAGATTTACCCTTCCTCACAGCTGTTTGCTACATCAAATTTTATTCCTTTCATTCTTATCATGTGACACTGTCTTTTCATCTCTTCCATCCGCCAGATTCCTTCCATCCTGGAATACATCAATGAAATCACATTAAGTTTACTCTAAAATAATTTAGTAGCATTTAACAGACTGTGGATTGAAATTCATGTCTCACAGGGTTCTGGTTTTGCAGTGCAAATTATCCTGGAAAATATGGCAGAAAACTGCAGGAATTGAAACACAAAGGCAGTTGTTACAAGAATCTGTGGTCAGTAATATCACAATAGTATATGGAGGAAGAACACAACCAAGCTGAAAATATGGAACTAATCTGTCCCATGGGCCATTACTCAGCTGCAGTGCTTGTGCCACATGTCAGAGCAAATGTCCTTCATAAGAATGTTATTTGACAGGACTTTGGGGACCAAACATGTTACTGCTGCAGCAATGCCAGTAAATTCTCCCCAGACTGTTCCTGACGAGTGTTTTGTTCATTCCCACCCACTCCACCTGAGAGACACCCTTCTGGACAGGGTCACCACCTACTTTCTTGAACCAGAGGACCAAGAGCTGAACACTCTGTGCATGTCTGTGCTCAGACCCACTGAACCCCTCGGATGATGTCTTAGTGGAGACAAAAAAGAACTGAACTGGAAAAAGGGGTCACCTGTGTGCTGTCTCTCATGGGATATCAAAAAGAACTAGGAAAATCTGACTAAACCATTTGTGGACATGGCAGGTGGTTGTTTCTGGATGAACACTTACAAGATGAGAAGAATGTTGCTGGGTAGAGGCAGGAGGGCAGCAAGGAAGGTTGATGCAGTTTAAGTGCAGGAGGTTGTTTGAGGGGAGTAGTGTGAGCCATGAGTGTGGCAACAGGATTTCTGGCTGACCTCTCCAGTATTTCCTCTCGTTACGGGGAGATCATACGATTGATGTTAATGACTGAGCTGGCCCCATCCATCTCCTATTGCCTCTTTTTGCCAACAGATGTGAACAAAATTAGCAGCTGGTATTATTCTCTGCTGTTGCCCCATTGCTCTCATTAATGAGGCAGCCTGAGTGCAGTCCTTTATTCCTGCTTCCCTGCCAGTCAGCCCCTGGGCCAGGATAACAGCCCTTGCCTTTCTCTTGGCCTCATGCTGTAGTCCTCAGTAATTTTGTTTCAAGGTGTTTAGAGGCTAGGACTGTTTAATCTGTTCCCTTCACCATTTTAGTTTGATTCCTGCTATGGGCTTTTTGTTCATGTGTCAAGCTCCAGGAGAACACTATTTAAAATGTGAAGTGTGAAAGCAACAGAGAGCTGCAATGGCACAATGTGTTATTCTCCTCCATGTAATCTGAATAATTCGTTAGCTGAAAAGTCCAGGAGTGAGTTTTGAATTTGCCACCCTCCCCTTTTTTGCAGAAACCACCTTTTTGAGCCCAGGCCAGTTAGAGGTTTGATGGCATTAAAGGTTGCTTTTGTAGCTGAGGACTGAAGAGGAACTCCAGTTGTGTTGGGCTCTAGTTTAAATGACCAGATACCTGGTTAGATACAGGCAGCTTGGGTGAAAAACTTGAATATTCACTTGATCAATCCAAACACATCCAAACTGTGCAGTTACCCCAGGGCTGTGGTATATTTCAGTTATGTATTACACATGTTGATTTCTCCAGCATGTTCTGTTATTGCCAGAAAAGGGAACGAGTGGGACAGTAGATTTGTGATCACTGGTGAGTGGGAAAAACAGAAATGTGTTTGTTTTACATCATTTTTAGTAAGCGATATTTTTTATTTGCAGAGTTTAAGAACTAAAGAAATGATGTTGTGGCCAAAAAAAATAAAGAAGACATCTCTTACAGAGAAACTCCATAAGAATTGGTGTGGTTACCATATAGAAAGAGTAGGTAGGTTTACCTACAAGGTATTATAGTATTGTTCTGATAGCTACTTGTGGAATATTAGGAAATCAGTCATTCTTTCAATTGCATGGCAGACAGGAAACAAAGATGTTTTCCTTTACAGCATCAAAGGAAACTATCCCTGAATTTATGTCTCTCTGAAACCCCCAGATACAGAGCCAAGAAAGTCCTGTCTTCTGTGTAGCCATTTTTATAGCTTTGAAGACAAGTGGCTATAATCTGTGAAAACACACACAGATAAAAGAAGAAGGCAAGGCAAGATCAGGCTCAGCATTTCCTCTTTCAGGGATAATGCATTGTTCTCTCTTGAATTAAACCACCTTTCTCTTTTCTGAAGTGTAATTGTAGGAGTAAGAAGTTATATTAGTTGCTATGTTAGTATGGAACAAATACCAGGCTACCATTAAGAACTTCTACTGTTCCAGTGACAAAGAAAAAAAATCAATTCATACTTTGAGACTTTTTTTCTATAATAATGTTGATCAATACCTTTGACAAAAATTAATGCAATTTCTCGCTCATTTTTATATTAATAGATTAATTTTTTACATATGGAATTGGAAACTACTTAATTATTTCTGTTATAGTGACATTATAGTTCTTACAAAATGTTGTTGAGTGAAATCAAATTCTAAAGCTTTAGTTCCCTTTTTGTCACCACGAAAGCTCAAGCTGGTGGTAGTAGGCATTTGTAATCCCAGTGGGGCATGTTTATTGCTTGTATAACCAGCATGGTCCTGCTTTAAGTTTTCTGCTTTCATTTTTATACCAAAGAATCACAGACTCTATCTGGTACAGATTTACAGTCACAGACTTCTGCAAACATTCCTCTGGCAATAAGCCAGAATCTGCTTTGTCCTTTTGCTTTCTTTCAAATTAGCTCTATAAACATCAGAGGATTATTCACACCAGACAAAAAAGCACTGTAAAGCACAGCTGAACACTTACCATCTTGCCCTGGCTACACCTCAAATGTAAAATGTGAGCAGGAACCTTTGGGCTTAGTTCCAGTAAGTCAGAAAATAAATACATATGCCAGGATGGCAAGGGAGACCTGCTCCCTGTCCATCAGGAACGAAGAGGAGAGGAGAGGAGAGGAGAGGAGAGGAGAGGAGAGGAGAGGAGAGGAGAGGAGAGGAGAGGAGAGGAGAGGAGAGGAGAGGAGAGGAGAGGAGAGGAGAGGAGAGGAGAGGAGAGGAGAGGAGAGGAGAGGAGAGGAGAGGAGAGGAGAGGAGAGGAGAGGAGAGGAGAGGAGAGCTCTCTTTCAAAAAGGATAAAGTTGGATGTTTGGACAAGCCCGTCTCATAGCTCATGGTAACACAGTGCAGGAGTTCAGGCAATGAGCCTTTCAGTTAATATTTTCTTCTTTAAACAAGACTACCCCATACCACTTAGGATTGGTTATGAGTAAAGAAAGATTTTCATTTGTCAATGTATTTTGCTCAAGTGAAATAAAATATGAAAGCAAAATAAATGAAACAATATATCAAAAGGTAGGTACTATGAGAATCTTGCCCTAGAAATACAAAATTATTTCTAAGCTATGGCTTCCACCTGCATGCCTGTAATTTAGTAAAAATATCACCATAAACAATTAAATGCCATTTCTATTTATGTTTCAGTTAAAAAGATGTGCTTATATTTGTTGTTGCCTGTCCAGGTTGTTATAAGTACCTTTAACAGTTTCTAAGCATGATCTAATTCTTTTTTTAAAACATAAATGATGGAACAATATCTTATTGTGGTGATTTGTGAATAATAATTTTTAGGACTCTATATAAAGAAGCAGAGAAAACTTAGGCACTATGTTACTGAAAATTGCTCTGAGGTAAATCATTGCTGTGTTACAAAACTTTTAACTTTTTGAACACATTAAATATTAATTCTAACAATTCTCCCTTAGCTCCCCAGTCACCATGGAGTTATCAAGGCAAGTCCAAAGCACAAGGGACAAAAAAACCTCTCCAAAACAAAAATTATCATCTCCTATTATTTGCTGAGAGAGGTTCAACTTCATTAATAAAAGTTATTTATCCTGAAGAAGATACATATACATGCCACTTAACTTTCAGAAAGTATAAATATTTTGCCATTTCCTTCACAGTCAGCAAAGTTTCCACACTGCTTTGTGAAGATATATAACATTAGATATGTTTTCAAATACTTTCTTCATCACAGAGAAATATTTTCCAGCTAGACCATAGCAATCTCACTTCTCATCTTACTCTCTATGTCTATCTTAGTATCACTTAAGTTGAAGTTTTGCTTCACTAACTGGTATAATTAAAATATCACAGTGAGAGGGCTTAATTTGAAATGCCTCTGTGAGCTAGATTAATTGTGTATTCTCAGACTGAAAGTCACACAGAAGGATTTATTCTAAACATATCTAGTCTGATAGAGTATTTTGTGGAATGCTTTCTCATGGGGACATTCTCATTT
Organism: Molothrus aeneus; assembly: GCF_037042795.1. NCBI lineage: Eukaryota > Metazoa > Chordata > Aves > Passeriformes > Icteridae > Molothrus > Molothrus aeneus. The sequence goes on from NC_089646.1 coordinate 93,389,492, forward strand.
AAAAGAATCCCTCCTCGAAAGGCAAAATGTTATATTCATGTGGGCTTTCCACTAACCTTCTTTCCACTAAGAGACAGAACTAGAACCACATTTCACACTATGTCTTTTCAAAGGGAATAGCTCCAATGAAACCAACAGAGTTAAAATGAAAATGGAAAAAAATGGAAAAAAATTAAAAACAACAGGTGCTCTTAGTTTCTAAATAGAATCACAATTAAGGTCCTTTAGCTTAATTATCTCAGCTGTATGTTCAGCTGTAGCCCTGCACTAGGCCCACTGTCATTCCAGCAGGTTGTGACCCTGCATGCCTGTGCTGCAAACAGGGCAACAAATGCAGCCATGCTGCAGAAATTTCCAAGCCCTGAAGACATCCCTTGGAACTTTGTTGTCATCTTCTAATAGATCAGTGTGTCTTAGGCGGCAAATGCAAGATGTGGACGGGGGTGTGCATTCTCTTGCCACCTGTTAGAGGTGGGGCAGTCATCTTCTGTTAGTTGGGCCACCTGTTAAAACCAGGTGGGGCAGTTTTCTTTGTCTCTTCCACAACCAATCTCCCTTCTGGGGAGATACCTTCTGTTAATGGGCTACCGAGTGTCACTGCATGACTGATAAAATTACATCATCCCACTGGGTGATACTCTGCCCTGGGGGGGAGCCAAGCATTCCTACCTGGATATAATCTGAGATTTGGAACACCACAGTCAGCCTTTTCCCACTGGATTCCCAGAGGATCAGACTTTTTCCCACTAGATTCCCAAAGGAAGATCAGGCCCAATCTACTCCACCACTGGACCTTCAGAAGAAAACGACATCCTTTCCATGAGCTCCTTGTTTCAACAGAACCACACCTGTCACTCCAGGAGGACTGCAGCCACCATTTAATGGGACTGCTACCAACAGGGTGTTAGGTCATATTCTGACTGTCAGTGTTGTTTTGTATTGCTGCATTCTTATTTTAGTTTTATTTTTTCCTAATAAAGAACTATTATTCTTACTCCCATATCTTTGCCTAAAAGCTCTTTAATTTCAAAATTATAATAATTCAGAGGGAGAGGGTCTATATGTTCCATTTCAGGAGAGGCTCCTGCCTTCCTTAGCAGACACCTGTCTTTTCAAACCAAGACACTGTGTTGTAGGTCATTTGTACTTATTTGTGCTGGCACTTCAGACTGAAGCCATGCTCTCCAGTTTGCTTGCAAATGAGAGCTAGGCTAGTTCTGCATGCATTTATTGCATGCATTTATCCCCATGAGTAAATCAAATAGAATTATGAGATTATATAATTCACGTTTGAGGATCTTTTTGTGACAAGACAGTTTCACAGGAGATGATGTGATTTTTGGTCGCCATGGTCCTGCCCTCTACTGCACCCCTTTCCTCTGCTGTGCTTTCACCTTGCCCTCTTCAGGCTGGACAAAGCATTCATCAGCCTGCAGCGAGCTATTTCAGATCATTTACCGTGCAAAAACCAATTTGTTATTCTTTGTAGCTGGATTTACAGTGCTCAAAAAGAATGTAAATGAGCTTCACAGCTTCAAGCACAATCCTCACTGTTTTGTCTCAAGCATACCAGAAATCTGATTTTGAAACATCCTTTAAAAATCTGCAGAGAGCAACCCACTGCTCTGATTTTAGCTGTTGATTGACTGCATTCCAAAGCACAGGCAGAAACAGAGTTGTTGTGAATGCATGTTACCTTCATAATCAAACACCCTATAATTCAACACTTAATTTTCCATCTTAACTGAGAACTTCATCACCAATACTTGATTTTGTTTCAGCACACAGATAAAATCATTACACATTAGAGGCCGAAAATCTCTGCAGGGTATCACAAGAAGCACAAGCACTCAGTAATAATTTCTTATTTATAATTACTATGGGGACTTGTAATTTAATCTGTCCTAAATTCATTAGTGCCATGTTGATACAGTACCACCCTGGATAATTAATCAAGATATCATCAGCACTAAGTCAAAAGCCTTGCAGGAGTAAGTCTGCTACATCAATAATCTTATTTTTATCAACCAAACTTGCAATCTCATCAAGAAGTAACTGTGCTAGCAGCAGAGAGAAGAACATCTTTAAAACTGTGAAAGCACATACAGGCTGTTCTTTTATTGTGTTTACTTTGCTAGCAAAGTCAGCTTATGAAGTTGATATTGAAGAGGAGTTCAGATGGTCTGTAAAGTGAATGAAACTTGCAGGAATAACTGGAGCTTATGTAATATTTCTTCCTATGTCTTGTGATATTTTGATGATAAGCTGTTGGTTTTTTAAACCTTTCAAATCTTGTCTAGGTAACAACCTTATTTGGCTTTGTGATTTTGCCTAAGAAATGGTGGCCACTGACCCCACATACAGGTATTCTAATATAATATTTTTTACTGTACATGACCTTTGTGGAATCCAAAACTGGTACATCAACTTTCCAATATACAATTTATCCTTGAAAGTATTTGGACAGTTATATATTTTTTTGAAAGATTATCACTGGATAAGATCCCAGGAAGAGGCTTTACTGGGTCTGTGGATCTAAGACTTGCCTTCAGATACTTTACTCCTCAGTCCTCTCAGCCCCATCTTTTCTAAAACTTGCAGCAGTCATTTTTACACTTTCCCCAAGACTGATGCCATGGCTGATGGACTAATCAACTTTTACATATGTTTTTCAATTTTATTGACTAGAGGTGCAATGCTGGTCTTCTGTCAGCTCAAGGATCTTCCTGGACAGCTGCTGGCTTAGAAACCTGTGTCTTTATTGATCACCCTGTTCTGAGTAACAGTTTAATTAGCACATATTTATTAATCAGTCTTCTTCAACAGAAATTATTTGTGTACTCCTAAATTCAGAATATAAGCTTCTCTGAATTATTACTGATGTTGCCACAATGTCTACCTAATGACATGCTAATGTTATTAGTTCTTTTTTTTTTAATCACTGAAAATTTCTTTTTCTGACTGCCCTTAATCCTTCCTACTTTTTTTTTCTTCATTGATATTTTTTACATCATTTTCTACATAAAACTCACAGCTTTTGGTATCACTGTGCAAATTTTTTCCATTTGAGCAGTGTTGGAGGTCTTGTGGTTAAGATTATGATAGCTCCTAGTTAACATCACTCTTACTTGAAGTTGAAAGTAGGCCAGCCAAAGCATTTTTAATTAGTGGGCAGACAGAGATGATTAAACAGTAGATCGTGGTTTTAGAGCATGTCATTTTTCTTGAAGAAGTATTGTTTTCTTTTTTTAGAATCATAGGATCATAGAATGTTGTGAGTTGGAAGGAACAAGATCATCTAGTTCCAACCCCCTCTGCCACAGACAGGGACAGCTTCCACTGGAACAGGTCACTCAGAGCCCCATCCAGCCTGGCCTTGGGTGCTTCAGGGGTCAGGCATCCACAACTTCTCTGGGCAACCTGTTCTGACACCTCACCATCCTCAGAGTAAAGAATTTCTTAATATCTAATCTAACCCTGGCCTTTCAGTAATTCCTCCTTGCCCTGTCACCAACTGCTCTCGTAGACTCCCTCTCCATCTTTCTTAAAAGCGCCTTTCAGGTACCAGAAGGTGACAATTAGGTCATCCTGAAACCTTTTCTTTTCCAGGCTGAGTAAATTCGGTTGTCTCAGCCTTTCCTTGTAGGAGAGGTGCTCCACTCCTCTAAGCATGAGCTGTTACGAAACGGTTTCTGTGGTCATGACAAGCATTCATTTGTGTGTGTGTACGTGTACCTTTCCTTCTTCCATAGCCTCACTAATATTTGAACCCATAGCTCAGCTTTTCCTCATTTTGCCTGGGTAAGATAACCCCAAATGGGCAACAAATTAATGAAAATGCAGCAGCCAAGGTAAAGCAGGTAATCTACCTGCAGAGGTGACGGCCATGGTAATCCCCTGTTCCAGAAGATCCATGAGGATCCATTATACCTGTCCCATATGTGGGAAGAGCTGCAGCCAGTATTCATGCATCGTTTGGCAGAGACCTGTGAGAAACCAGGCTTCCTCATTTCATGTCATCACGCGTGCGATCCACAGAGTTTGTTCAAAAATTACTTCGCCTATTTGATCATAATTGCTTTCAGTGTTGTGAATTGGCTCTGACCAGCACTGACAATTTGTATGACCCCCTGCCACGTTCACTGTCAAGTTGTTTATTTAAACTATAACAACTCAGTTAACTAAGCTGGACCAACACAGGTGCAATAAGCACTTCTGCAAAATAAACCAGATGAATCACACTGCAGAAGTGCCTTTATCTCTGCTGAATAAAGGACACTTGGATAGCTAGCTTAGATCAGCCATCTAAATTTTTGACAGCTAAAATTAGTGAGGAGAATCTGGGCAAAAGGCCTGGACTGGGTCAGTGCAACATCTATTGTGTATGTCTTCTTATTTTAGCTTAATGACAAAACTGTCAGAGTCCTAAGACAGGCCATTATCTTATCTACAGTTCTTTTCCCACTACCCTAACATTAGATTTAGAGGTTTAGTAATTGTCAGACTTAGGCTGGAACATAATAGCCTGGTTTATGAAGTGGTAGTATCTTTGTACCTGAATACCCTTAAACAGATCTCCTTCTTTCTCTCTCTAAATATATTATAATATATATGATAGATCAGTATACATATTTACATGTATTTAAATAAATAAATAATAAATGTATATACACACACATACACACACACACACATAAACACATATACACACGCACGTATATATTTATATATATATGTGTGTGTGTGTGTGTCTATGTGTAGGGGATCAGCCATCCAGAACTGGGTATGTAGGGATACAGACTCATTTGTCCAAAATAAAAAGGTATTTCTTTTTGTAAACCTAGGAGACCAAATAATGGTGTTCCCAATTGGGAACATAAATGGGCTGTTTGCCTTCTAGGGTTACTTCTGGTTTTCCTGTTGAAAAATATAATGTCTTAGAGCATCACTGGATGCCTGAGGAAATACTGTTTCTACTGTCATATATTTTGCTGTGATTTGTTCATCTCTACCACCCAGGGATTATTATTGTTTGAAGCAGCACATTGATCTGCAAACAACATATCTTCTAATCACTCTTTTATGCAAGCAACTAGTTCTGGAAAGTTTTAACTCTTATAAATACAACTAATAAATAAAATTTATTAATTTTGATATTTATATTAAATTAACTAATATTTTTCCTAAATGACAGAATATTTTTACAGGAAAGAAGAAGGCAAAATTTCAGAAAAAACAATCTAAAGCAATTCCTGCTCAATATATGGTTTGATATGAATTTACTAACATGAGCAAGACAGGATCCTGTGAAAAGTTCCCTAAAGGTTCCCTAAAAACGAGTTAATGACCTTCTCCAAAATGTAAAAATACTGCTCTACTTAATGTTTCTTCACCAAAATCTGCCAAACAGTACTTGTACCTAGTCCAGTATCCCAGAAGTAGCCAACAAGATTTTATCTAGAAATGTAACAAAAAATAGAAATGAGAAGAAATATATGCAAAGCTAACATTCAGTTGTTAAAGTCATTTTTTTTCATGCCTCCTTTATTACTCATTGGCTTATTCCATAATGTCTGAGAGTCCTTGTCCATTTAATGTGGTGCTGACTAGTATAATTGAATACACTTACTAGCCATAGCTGAAAAAAGTATTTCATTTACACTGAAGGCACTTGACATTATCCCAACCTTACCTTAATGCGTGTGCCAACGTATTTTACATCGCCTCTACAATCTCTTTTATGCTGCCATAGTGGCATCGAGTGATCTAGCAGATATGAAAATCTGATTCTGCCTACTCTCAGCTATGTTGTAGGAAAGAATACTGAAGGTAAGTAGTGTTATTCTAAAATTTCATATGTTTTTATCAGCCTTAAATATCTTCATGAAAATTAAGAAGGATGTCTAATTTATTCTTTAAATTCCATGTAGAGAATTATTGATTGTTTTAAAAGAATGAGCCTTCTGCCCCTTCCCTCCCATGTGGCTCAATGACATTGCATTTTGCTGGGCTATTTCTCCACTGGGTTGGCAGGTTGAGTCTCAGGAGTCAGGCAAGTGTAAGCAGGTTATTAATTTGCTTTCTTTTCTACTCTCTCACTTCTTCTGCAGTGACGAAGAGGATCAGAACTGTACCTTCAAGAGCTGGGCAAAGCATGCATCCAAACAATGTCATCATGCCCTTCTTTTGTTACCTGTTCTCGGCCTGAGAATTACTAGCACTTGATTTGCCTCTCACAGGTCAGTTGATTCGTGCAAAGACGTCTTGCACGCTACACTCTTAACACTGATGAATGTGAGAGTGCTTCTGACTTCACAGACTCATGCAGAGCTCCCTCTTATATTCTAATCATTTAAGGGGAAAAAGTAAAAATAAAAAAGACCTGAGATGCATGCTCCAGTCTGATTCATATCTTGGAGAAGAGTCAGTCAAAGGGCAGCCCTCCTACTATTTGCTTTCCACGGTTTGCAAACATGAGCATTCAGGCTGTATGTGAAATGCAGATCACTCAAACACAAAATCCCTATAAAATAAGGGAAAGAAAAAAATGGATTTTCAAATTACTGTACGGTGATGACTGAGATTTGCTTGCCTCTGTGTGTGTCATGTATTTCTCAAAATCAGCTGTATATCAGCTGCCTTTAATTTTGGTTACTTTTGGGACTATTTTTCCATATAAGATTTGACAGAAATTTGATAAGTATGATTGTATAAATGAAAAATTTAAAAATCTGTCTACTGTAACAGAAACAGTGTTTTGATGACTTTTTATTTAACATCAGTCAAAAAAAATGGTATCCAAAAAATAGGTCTATTTCCCCCCTACATGCACACTATCATTAATGGTAATTATCTTGATTAATGGAGGGCAAGAACGAGGAGTAAGAACTGAAATGAGAATTTAAATTGAAGAAGCCTCAGGCTTTCACAGAAGAAAGGCAGAACTTAATTAGCTAGCAGAAAAGATTTGTGGTGAAACCTAAAGAATCAAATTAATAATATAATTTTTTTTTCTCTTAGGTAGTTGGATGCTTATAAGTTAAAAAGAAACTCATCCTAAATAATGTGGAATTCCCAGATTCTTAAATTATGCAAGCTTGAATTTCCCAAAGTTATCCTTTCATTCTTAATGCCTTTGTATATGTCCTGTTGATCTGAAGCAAAGAAATACAGGAAAATAAACAAATTAGTATATTTTTCTGACTGTCTAGAAATAAAAAGAAGCAAAAGTAAGATATTATTTTTATTTCAAATGCAGCCAAGAAAAGTAACATTATTGGAGTTTTTTACAAGGCAACAAGTGACTCAATAAGCTACGTGAAAAATACTACTTTAAAGCATTGGCTATTGGAAGATGAAGATAAATCAGGAGATTAACAGCAGGACTCCATAAGTAAAAATTAAATGACATATTTAGTGCCAAGAGTAGTAAAAGTTATATTGTTGCCTCAAGGTACTTTTTATTTTAATTTCCAGATGTTGACTAGAGCTGTGCTCTTTGTTGCCATAGTACAAATACATCTCTAGTAGTCTAGAAAAAAAAGGAAAACACTTTAAAATTTGATTTTCTTTTATTCTTTTTCCCAGTGCTTCATAGCTGGGCAACTTATCGCATCCAGAGGAAAAAATGAGATAAAGATATAACTTGTAAAGCTTTAAAAAGTTCTCATCCTCCCAGCTCTGAATGCTCTTGATTCTGGTCACACACAGAAAATGAGGGGTTCAGATCCAATGGGAGTTGCCTCTCCATTACCTCTGGCTTGCACTACTCACCTGTTTTTTGCTTGCTGCTCTGTTGGTGTATACAAGCCTATGGATCATTGTCAGTTATTTTCCTTTACCTAGGAGACAAAAATTGGAGACAAGATAACTCCTCTTTGCGATAAACCAGTGTCTGAGGGAGAGTTCAATTAAAGAAAAGAGAAACAAAACCAAAAAAAGACAACCCAACAGCAATCCTGAAGCATAGGTATTTCTGTAACACTGCCACAAACAGCCAAAACAGGCTGCACAAAAGGAAGTATGGATTCACTTCTTGTCCCAATGGTTTGTTATGACACAAACATAACAGACAAAATGAAAGAATTGAGATGTTATGCCTTGAATTCACCCTGTCGGCTCATTCACCAATTATTTTAGTGCTCTCCCTTTTATAGGAAAAAGAATAAATTGTTCCATTTTCAGGTGTTTTATGAACCTGTTCTAAGATATTAGTCATTTGGTTTCAGATCAAATTGCACACATGCACTCACACATATGCAAGACATTATGCTGAATCAAGTTCCAAAGTGATTTTGTAGGGTTTAGAGTCTTTAGACTTCTAGTGACCTTGCTGGGTAGCTCTTAACTGGGTGTACTACACTTACCAGAGAGGGCCAGGGAGCAAATGTGAGGATTATATCTTCTTGCTCCTGGGTCTGCTTTGTAATGCTCCTATAATGTTTCTCTGCAGAAAAGCCTGCAAACAGTTTTGAAGATATAGTTTGTTCCATTAAGCTCTCACCTCGAGCATAGTGGATGTGACTGCATCCTCCACCACTGCTCTTCCAGCAGCCTGTGCACCTCCAAGCACCTCCAAGTGCCCTTTAGCAGCAGCACATGCACTGCACAGCCTGCTATAAAATTTCTACCAGTGAGCTCCAAGAAAATCCTCTGATACTCTGAAACACTTTGTACTGAAGGGAAAAATAAGTGAGAAAGTAAGAGAAAAAGAAAGATGTTGAGAAGTAACATCCTGAAGATTATAATACACATTTTCAAGGAACTTTTTGTGGATTTTTAATATATGCTCTAGAGTTGAATGTAGTTACTGGAGTTTTCTTGCTTTATATTTAGTAGGTTTAAGCCTGTTCCACTGCTATTAATTGTAGCATGAACACAACCATTTTTTTTCCATAGGATGTTAGGATAGTATTCAAAAGGCAGATGTATTTCTTTAAAATGAAAATGGAAAATTAAGTGGAAGAACTGATAAGCAGTGGTTGGAATTTCCACATTCCTTTTAAATCAAATGGCAGAAATGTTCAACCAGCTTTGTTTTAAATTTTAACAAGCACCTACTGCAGCCTTTAAGTGCCAGGTTTCTTTGCTTGCACACGCTAATGACCAGATCCATTTCAAGGCAGCTGGTTCTACTTTCTGCTCTGTCCTTTTGCCTGGGCAGGCACTGCATTTCTGGTGGTGTGGTCTTCACTCTTTTCCTGCCAGCAAAGAAGCCTGTTACCAAGTCAAATCAAACACAGGTTAATGTGAGAGGGAGACTGCAGTCCTTGTGAGCTGCACCGAGAAGAGTTTAGACTGTGAAATCAGTACTGTGACTAACACAGAAATTTTCATCTAAAAGTACATTTTCTAATCTAACCTTAAATCTAAAATAGACTCTATTTCCTCCAAGAAAAAGTTTCAGACAAGTGAGATTAAAGAACCACTTCAAAGTACCGGTCTTAGGAACAAAAAACCAAAAGAAAATAAAAGGAAATCAAAACCACAAAAGAAGACCACACAGTTTGAATGTTTTTAATAATCCCAAACACCAAGGAAAAACAGCCTCAAGCAAGAGAAAATAAGCCTCAGTTTGATTTCATTTTAGAAAGAGTGAGGTTGCACAGTTCAAGGCCTACAGACACCAGACTGGGCACAAAAAATTCTGACAGGTCCCCATGGTCTGGACTTGCCTTGCATTCTCCTCTGGAAGTCAGAGAATGTCTGGAAAGTCTGAAGCAGGATTCGTGTCAGGCTCTGATTCTGGGCACAGCTTTGCTTAGTCAAGGCTGATTTCTTTCTATTTTCTTAGACTGACAATGTAAATGAGGCAGAGCAATTGTCTTGGCACCATATCATTAACCTTGAATGCTTTTACAGTCTCACAGTCTTCTTGGTGCCATTCTACCACAGTTACATATTAGTAGAACATTCATTGTTGTTTTCTTCTTGACAAACTCATCAGATACATCTCTGCTAGATTTTGAAATTTTAGATTTGCAATGTTTCATGCTTAACTTTGGCCACCATAATTATTCACAACAAAGTAACCATTGAGAGTTCAGACTCTCAAAAGAACTTAATGTAAATTCAGTAACTTAGCATTGGACCTAGTAAACATAAATTTATTTCTGAGTGTGTTTAGCAAAAAAAATTAAGGGAGTTTCTCTTCCCTCTCAGATGCCTTACTCTCAGTGTTCTCTGATAAGGTTTCAACAAGAGCAAGAGCACAGTCTTACTGACATAAAATGAAAAACATCTTCTCAGGTGTTACTGTCGTTTCTAGCAATGAGGTCGCTTCCCAAAAGATTTTATCAGGATTATAAACTATGTGCCAATGGCACAGATGGCAGAAAAGGATATGGTCATCATAAGAAGTTCAAAGAATTACTAAAGTTTACATCTAATTTTTGCTTGTGTATAAGTATCTAATAATTTGTCCCTTTTAAGTAACATAAGGTTTTCTTTAGTGCAAAGCCATTTTAGCTTCTTCCCTTAAAGGAACTGAAATGTTTCATTTCAGTTCCTTTAAGGGAAGACAAAATGAGTTGTCCATTTGTTCCATAAGTTACCTGAAGACAGCAAACCCAGCTTAGCTTTAACATCTAAGACATTTTACATGCGCTGAGGAAAATGTGTGTGCCTGACTATATGCTAAGAAATGTGCAAGGACCAAAGAAAGGCCATCTCTCTGTCAGGAAATTACTGTCTTCAAACACCAGTGGGATAGGAGATGTGTAGTATTAATGACTTGGAAAAATGTTGCATCAAAACCACATCCACATCTGTCTTCTTTCTTTTGTGAGGCTCTTAAAACCACATTGCATGCATTATTTTTCAGCATTGTGTAAAAACTGAAACATAAGATTGTGTGTAACTATCAGCAGCTGTCAGATAAATTTGCTTATTTTTGTTTGTCCAGAATAAATTTCATCTGGGAAAATTTGATGGAAGTACAGACAAAGATGTTGCGACAAGTTCTTTGTGGAAATTAAAACTTGTTTTTCTTTGAACACATCCTTTTTAGGGAGCTGGTAGGCTTCTGCAAAGCTTAATAACGTCAATCCACCAACAATGGAGCATTATTCAGCCAGAAGCTCTGGGTTCTCTGGATGAATTTAATCTTAGGAAATCCCAAGCCTATCTGACTTTGCTACTGCAAATGCTTTGGGGTACAATCCTCCATTTTGTAATACGTTCAGTCTTTAAAAAGTGGTAGAAAAAATATGCAGTGCAATAGCCAGAAATGGAGCTGGTGTGATGAGCATTTTCATCATGTTTCTAATTTGAAAGCCTATTGTTCCTTCCTGTTGAGGTCCACTGGCATTTCCATTGATTTTTGTTTGCCCCCTGATCCTCATCCCTGCAAAAGCAGTGAGTCTTCTATGCATCACACAAAACTGCAGCAAAAAATCTTTTGCCTTTCATTTTCCTTTAGCAATATTTCTGTCTGTCAGGTTCCTAAATGTAATGACCAAATCTTTGGGAACAAAGACACAAAATAAATTTCCTGTTATCTGTCTAATGCAGGGCTTATTCCTAAATAAGTAGAGTTTTTGAAGTGCAGGAACTTGATGTGTATGATAATTTTCATACCCTTTTATCTTCTGAATTTTAAAAGAAATTCACATAATTGAACTCTGAAAATCTAGACTGCTTTTTGCTGTGTGTCATAAAAGATACCTATTATAAAAGCTTGATTTTTGGCATGCTTACAAGATTTCAAAAGATACAAAGCCACAAAATGAAGAGATTATGAAAATCTGTACTATAAAAGCTGCCAAGGTCATAATTAATTTTTTTTGTCAAATGTGTTAAGGAATGTAGTTCAGAAAATTTCATTCACATAATATGTTTAAAAAAAAGGCAGTCATGCAGTTTACTTTTCATTAAAAAAAAAAAAAAGAGAGAGACAGAGGTGAAGAGAGTCTCCTTTAGATTCTTAGGCCAGATCTGAAGCACTTGCAATGTAAAGCTTTGGATTGGATCTCCAGACAGAAATCTTACTTCAATGGCTGTGTAAAAATGTGGTCTTTTTCATGTGGGTTGATTGTCTGTGTAGTCATACACTGGTGATTGTAATAAAGGAGCAAAGTTCCTTCTTTTTCTACAGGCTAAGTGACCCTGCACATGTATGACCATATTCATGTTTAACTGAGAGACTCATGGAGTTTCCAAAGCTCTAAAACTGATAAATCAAAAAGAGGGGGTTTGGAATTTATTGATATAAAATATAGTACAAAATTTCAGTGAATTCAGATGACATGGAATTAATGGAAGATGACAGAGAGACAGATCTAATGTCTTTTCCTTATATTAAATCTAAGAAATGAGCTTCATATAAAACTGTATTTCACTTTAATGAAAAGTGGCCATGCATTTTAGCATTTCATTTTCTGAGCTAGAGAATTAGTGGAAAATTTATAGTGCACCACTAGAAAAATAAAGTATACTATTATGAAAATAGATACTTCTAATTCTTCACTGTCTGAAAATCCTACAGAAGAATAAAGGTGAAGAGTCCCCTGTGTTAAAAATGCTCTTGCAAAGCTAAGTGACACTAAAGATTCTGCTACTTTATTCCAAAGAAAAGGAAGTTTGGATATGTCAGAGATCTAAAGAGACTCTTCTATTGCAAGTGTAGTTCTTATCTGAGACACTTTGGTATCCAGCCTCTAAAGGAAATGAGATTTAGTAGGGTTTGTGTATCTACAGATGAACGTAGGTCCAGCCTGAGTTATTCAAGTCCACATTTCACTATGCTGGTGAAACAGGTTATTTGTTCTCCTGAATAAAAAAGACAGATCTTCATAAAACAAACAAACAAAACCCAAACAAAACAAAAAAGAAAACTAAAAACCAAAACCACACAAACAAACAAAACTAAAACTGAAACAAGAACAACAAAAAAACCCAAAACATTTAAAGGTTGGGTGTTGTTTTTGGGTTTTTTTTCTTTCTCAATTGAACTGCATTATTTTTTCTTTAGTAGTTTCTCTGGCACAACTGTATGATAACAGGCCTGTTATAAAGCTAGAGATGTCATAAAAAAGAGACAGATTAGGGTTTTTGAGGATACCATTATAGTTGGAACCACTTGAATAGCATTTGGACACAACAGAAACTGGCATGATTTCCTGAACTAAGAGAAATAACCAGCAGCACAGACCTAAATTGGGGAATAATCAGGCAGACAGTATTTCTTCAAAAGTGAACCTGAAGGACATATTCACCACTCTCTGATGTAGAAAGCTTCAATGATAAAAAAGGATTAGGGCTGTACCTGCAGGTTAGAAAGCATTGAGAAATGATGGGATTATTAGATGAGGTTGGGTAAAGTAGCTGATCTCTCAGACTCTCACTTCACTTTATTATTATGCTTTCTGCAGAAGAGTGCACTGTTTAGGTAATTTATGAATTTTTTTATATGCCCATCTTTGCAGAGACCTTTCCAGTGAGTTATTTCTGCACTGTGCATCCTGGTTCTCTGCAGCTGTGGTGCCATGAGCACCATTCCAAGGAAGCACCACCCTCCTGCTGCACTCCTCCAGAAATGCAGAGCACTGGAGTAACAGGAGATTCAATCAAACACTGAAATAGTTGTGGAGAATACTGAGGTTTATATTCTTGGCCTATTTAAAATACTGTTTTTTAATCAAGGTGAGAAAACATTTGAAATATACAATAAGACATTAAAAAAATAGAAGATCTTCTTGGCTGTAAGAAAACATTTTAAGAATCAAAAAAAAATCTGAGAGATTTGTATGTCTGAACAACTTCCTCTAGCCAAGGAAAATATTTACAAACTGAGTTTAAATTCCTTTCCACATATCTTGGATGTACTAGCAAGATTATTTTTAAATGTGTAGTGTTTAGCTCTTGTCTTTGCTATCCCTACTCCTTTTCATGTAGTTCTGAGTTCTACCTCTTCTCTTTATATTTCTACAATTTGACAGGCTGTTTGCAGCTTCATATCATTGTTTGTTCTGAATTTTTTCAACTTTTGGAAAAATGGCTATTTTCCTTATACTCTAGTAAATTTTTTCTCAAATGAAATCTTCTTTGATTAGACTTACTAGTTGATAGGGAAAGTTATCACAGGTAAAATACACTTTTTTTTCAAATAATCTGTGCCTGCATTAAAAAGGTGATGCTCATATAATATAGCAGAAAAAGTAGTTACCCCTGGGATTAAAATAAGTAATTAAGATATACAATAGAGCTGGCAAAACCATTTTTAAAGAATGAAAACTATGCCTGATATAAAAATGTCATGAGGAGTACTACAAATTCATTTATTCCAGGACATGATTTTCCCTCTGTATTTTGTTTTTATTTGCCTTTATGATAAATGTATCTCATGATGTAAACCAACTTTGCATAGGCACTATTACTTTGTAATAGGAAGTTTTGCATTTTATGATGCTGAGAAAGAGATTCCTAAAATCATGGGACTTGCTTCTACTCACATTTTCAAAATTTATATCATAATTGTTTATGAAGGCAATAAATTACCCTAAGATACCCCACAGAGTGAAGTCGTTTTTGAATTGGTGTGGAACTTGTTGAAAGTCTCTATTAGGATGTGACTCATGATAGTCTCATGTAAAGAGACTACAAAGCATTAAAGAAGTTAATATGTTCTTCCTTCATGTCTTCTGATGTATTTCTACACAAAGTGCAAATTTTTTAAATTTTAGTGGAATTCCAACAAACCAGACTTAAAGGAGATTTGCATATGTCACTAAGTAATCTGGATATGCATATGTTCACTGACAACCCATTTCAATTATGTTATTCTATGTGAAAATTTATTTATCAGAATAAATAGAACCCAGCATAAAGAGTAGTAAGAGCTGTTATAAAAATTGTTATTTTTATTTTTCATTTCTCCTTATGAAATATTATGAATAATATTCTGATAAGTCTGAGTTTTACAGCACATGGATTGTCCTGGAAAATGAAAAATTCAGAAAAGCATTTCAATTCTTGCTTCAGCTCTACTTACGGAATCAATCTTAGGATACACAAGAAATTTCTGAGTGGAAAATAAGGTTGAAGAAAGGAGATAAGATGAACAATAATATCATCCAAAAAGTAGGAAAGATGAGAAATGGAGGAAGTCGGTTATGGTTTATGAATTTACTGATGGGTCTGAGTATTGAAGCACTAAGTCATATCTCTTTGAAGTGAGATTTTTGTTTCATCCTTCATTAGGTCTAATAAGAACAACAAAACCATGCATAAGTTCCAAGGGGAAAAAAAATACCTCATCTTTGAAGCAATAATTTTGTCAGAAGAGAAATTTGCCTTTGTCAGAGAGAAGTTTGCCTTCCAGAAAACAGCTGAGTAAACAAGGGGAAGGAAAGAATTAGAAGCATTTTGCTCCTACATACTCTTACATCATCTAAAAAGCTCCCATTTTCTCACTCTGTGCCATTTAATGGCCATTGCCACGCAAATGTGTTTCCCACAACAAAAACTCCCTGGTTCTCATGGCTTAGAGGTCAGTGAATGTTCACTTGTCAGTGGAGCAAGGGGCTTCTTGGCAGCTGTCCTCTGTCCTGCTGCTTTCACATTCTGTGCCATATTTTTGTAATTCAGGGTGTTTTTACTGCATAAGTTTCAGTGTGAATTGCATTCATACTCTACTGCACTGATCTGAGTTGGGGTTTTATTTTTTTGCTTAGTAATTTGTTGAGTTTGTTTTTCTTAAATATGTGTTATTGGTTAGAACAATTAGCCATATGTTTTCTTTCACTCTTTTATATGAATAGCAGGTTTTGTCAGTTCCACCCTTTAGAAGAGCAATTAATCACTTTTAGTAGAGATTGTAGTCTTTCTCATTTTGAGAAGATTTTTGTTTAGCTTCCACATGGTGGAATTTCAAAAATGCCTAATATCAAAAAAGGAAAAGTTTTTTTCTTTGCAACACTGTTGGTTAGCATTGTAAGGTAGCAATGTTACTTGATGAGACAGCAATAAAATGTCTATAATGTAGATAATAAAATTTTTATCATGAGTAGTTTTTCCAATTGTCCAGCTACTGCTAATTGATGGCCTGTTCTTCTCAACAAATTGAGGAAGCACAATTTTCTATCTTTGCATATTAGGATAGGGAAAATACCAAGGAAGGTCTTACTCAGATGATTTTGTAAGAAGAAAATCTGCTAGCAATAACCTGGGAAGTGACAGGTCATGAGGAATAACTGTGAAAATGTCAGCACTTTTATCTTGTTCTTCAATAAAGGTAATAAACCGAGAGTTTGCAGAATTAAAACCACTGATATTTGTTAGAGAAAGGGAAAATGGTGGGAAATAAAATAATAAAGTAGATAAAACTAATGCTAGTAAGCTTAAAGAATTGAATAAAGTGATATCAGAGAACTGAGAAGCATAACATTGCAGGGGATAAAATAATGGCTGTTTTAAAAAGAGAATAAAGAAGAACTAGAAGATGCTATATATTGTGCTACACTGTCTGCAAAAATAATCCAGTGAACTATTTGTAAAGGTATGGAAGGAAAAAATGAAGAATACCATCAAAATGTATGCACTTAACAGAACTCTCCTGATAATATCGAATCAATCATATCCCCTCTTCTGACAGGAGGGCAGAAGGCCTGAGGAAGCTGCAGGTATTCATATCCAGACTCTGAATCAAGCCTTTAAAATATAATCAGGTCTTCCCTGACAGTGTCTTATAAGGAAGTTTTCAGATATCAAAAAGGTAGAAATACAGGTGCGTGCAAAACTCAAACTGGGAGTGCTGCAGTCTCACTGGTGGACAGAATCAGGTGAGTCCCTATGAACCAAAGGAATTATTATCTACAGGCTTTACAGGAATTATTATCTACAGGCTTCTGCCTTCAAGCAGGAGCAGTCAACTGCGCAAAGACACAGCTGGTGAACAATGGTTTGTGGAAAAGGAGTGGGACATGCTAGAATCTTTCAAGCTGAAGATGCATCAGCATCATCCTCTCCTTCCAAGATCATACTGGCAGGAAGAAGAAGACTTCTCCTCTAAAGCAAGTTACACCAAGAGGATGATGTGTTATATCCAGCTGTATCGCACTGCATGTAATGGGTAGCACAAAGACATTTCAAAGTGCCAGCAAAAAGAATATTTACAACTCTGTAAGAAGGTTCCGCGAAAGAAGGCTTAAACACAACTGAGATTCTAGTTCAGAGTTGTAAAACTGAAGGACAATCCATGCATGCTAAAATGTCTCCCCATGTCCAAATGGAAAAGGGAAGATGCAAAGGACTTAAATTTAGAGAAGGGATATGTAGCTTAGACACTGAGAAAAGGTTCATAACTTAAAATGTCCTGCTTTCACATATATATATGAGGTGGACATATTTAATAGTTTAGGGAAAAAGTAGTTCAACACTACAGATTATTTTCATAACCCTGTTTTCCTTCTCCAATGCAAAACCAATTTAGGCTACACAGCCTAAACTTGCAGATAATATTAATACAATGAGTTAAACACTTGTGAGGCGATTTTGAAACAAAAGACAAAGCCCTCTTTTCTCCCACCAGCTATACAGAGTTTTGGAGCAGTGGGTAGAAGGCTCAGCTGCTTGACAGTGCAGACTGCTCAGGCTAACGAGTTTAAGTTAAGACATTTTTCAGTCTGATTGCCTCGTCTGGAGAGTTTGTACAGAAGGACCTCATTAATTCCAGTTTGTTTGAACCAAGCTCTTTATAACTTTCTAGAAGCATTACCTCACTCTGGCAATCTCTGGGAACATCCTGACCAGCTTTTGGTCTAATGAGCAATCCTGAAAATCATTATCTGAGCATGAGTGGAGAGAAGAGGTGTGCTGTGCAGAGCATCAGGTACAGACATGAGAAAATGCAGAGCTGAAGGAAACCTGTGCACGGAGCTGTTGGTGCAGATGCACTCCTAGAGCTGACTGTTCCCAGAGGACAACCACGCCCTCCCACACCCATGTGTCATCTAATCAGTGCTGGCTAATTGGAGCCTCTCCAGAATCTCATGAGCACTTTCTGCTGCCTGATGGCAAACATCTTAACCAGCTTTTGTGCCTCACTGTTAGGACTTAAAGTGTCTTATATTTAACTGAATTCTACACTAAAATAGTAATGCTTGAATTTGCTAGGGTAGTAAATAAAAAGCAAAAACTTTCTTTCCTGCTTCCAAACTTGCATAATGCTGATCTCAGGTACAGCACAGTATTTGGTCAAAAGTGCTCTTAACTCAGTAAGTTTACAGAAATTGAAAAGCTTATTCTTAAGGAAGATTAACCAGATACAGCAAATTCCTTTTGAGATATTAAAGTACCTTAGTGCTTAGTCACTTCAATATTAATTTCCTTTTTAAACTGCATTTTCATAATGGGGATTTTAGGAGGCTTCTCCCCTCACAAGTTAGAGGTCACCAATGTTGATTTTCATAATGCCCTCCCAAAACCAGGGGAAAGTTTTGCTTTTTTATCTTGCTGGAGATTTTGATCATTACAATTTCCAAAAAGGTAGAAAAGGGATGTTTAAATTAAAAGATGATGCCAGCAGCAGAACAATGGGCAGAAACTGGCTGTGACTGAATTTAGGCTAGAGATTGGAAAGTACTTTCCAATCACCACACAGTGAGATCCTGAAACACTTTCCCAGTAGGAGCAAACACATTTCCTCCTTGTTCTTAAAAAGTGTCAATAAGTTGGTGACTCTTATTATACAAAAAAATTACACTGCCAGTAGGATTTTTTTGTATGATTTTTTTCTTATTCTGATTTTTCCAAAATGTCCACTCAGGAGGGATCAGAAATAGGGTTAAGCAAGGTGTGAGATACACAGGAGTCTGCAGATAAAAATGTAACTTTGTCTCTGTCATCATTTTCACTCCAACTCCTGTGGCTCAGTGATTTTTAGGATACCACTCACAGACAAATCTTTTTCAAAGAACTTCTGTGTGTGCCCCAGAGGGACTGATGCTCTCTGCTAATCAAGAACATTATTATGGAGTATGTAACTTTCAGATTTTTGAAATATGTTTATTTCAAAATCCCACTTATGGCCTTCACTCTTAGTTTATTAACAATACCATATCATTCTGAGCCATGAACATGAATTTTATAATTCATGGTCTGAACTATCTGGGTTTCAGATTGTTTTTAAAATATATTTATACTGCATGGTGAAGTGAACACAGATATACTAAACCTGAATCATGGGATAAATAAGCTCCAACAAGCCAATGGCTCTCCACTGGATGTATTTAGAAATGCATTCTCTCAAGCTCAGTTATGTGATTTAAGAGTAATAATGACACAGAGGACAATGATCATTATTTAAATTTTTTCACCAGCTTAATAAATTTTCATACATTCAAACTATATGAGTGCTTATCTTTACAGCAAAAACCTCAGGCAATCCTTACATTATTTCTAAGAGTAATAATATTGTACATATGAGTGCTTTAAATCAGCTATTTACTTAATTTGTACTGCTGTTTCAATTTCTTTTATGCCTTACTTTGTCATATTACTAAGATGTAGGTTTCCATGCTGCACAAAATTTATGCATTTGAAGACAAATACCTATATTAGGAAAAGAGAAATGAACTCTGTTTTTGATTCTTAGGGTCCTTCAAATAATGAATGCTAGGCAGGGTTGGGTAATGTTAGAGAGATACTTAAAAACATTTCATTTTCAGAACCAAAATGAAGAATTTCAGTGGACTGTTAAAATTTTCCTTTAAATGAAAATACAAGAAAGATGACATTAGTAGAATAAGATAAATGAAGATCATATACTTCTAACTTTAAAAGAAAAACCACTAAATACAGAGTTTTATATGAAATATCACAAAGTAAACCACAATTTTAAGTGTGAAGCAAACTAAGTCAGTAAACTACAAGTCTGCTGTAGTTCTGACCCTTTAAATCTCTGGGTTATTCTATGCTGGCATAGCATGTTGATGAGAAAGAGGAAAGAAATTGCAACTTATTTTAATTCAGAGCAAGTGATTCAGAGAGTGACTGTGTACTGATTGTGCAGATTGTTTAATTTGAAACTCTTATTTTCTTGGTGAAGAGGCAAGACATATGGACACTGCTTGAAATTTATGTTACTGAATAAATAAAGCTTCAGAATAAAAACCTGGTTTTCTATGAACCTGTTATTATCCTCGGGTGGTTGGATGAGTTGTCAAGAGAATTACAGGTAGTTTAGCCATCAGATCAAGAGAAAATAGAAGAAACGAAATGAAGCATATTGCCTTACACACTCTGCAATTTTCATAGAGTTGGATAATGGAATGAACAAAAATTTCCACTCTCAGAAGTATCAGAAGTACCTAACATGACAAGGTTCTAAATTCCAGATTTGTCTTCAAAAAATAAAAAAAGAATATAACTCACTTTATAATTTTCTAGAAGCATTACCTCACTCTGGCAATCTCTGGGAACATCCTGACCAGCTTTTGGTCTAATGAGCAATCCTGAAAATCATTATCTGAGCATAGCATCTCTATCCTGATACTGTGAACATAGCTTATGTCACCATGAAATAGGAATGTTTGCACAGCCATCTAGAACATATTTTTGACTGGTTTTTCCACAATATATACTAGCCAGATCTTGCAAAGATAAATCAGGTGGGAACCGTACCAACAGAATACATTGCAGATATGTTTTATAAAATATATTCTGTCCATTTTATATTCAGACTGGTTTTATCTATTTCCAGTCAGAGCATGAATCCCATGAGAGAGAGTATAAAGGGTGTAAAAAATAAGTCAATGATATATAAAAAAGCAATAAAATAGGCTGGGCTAAAATTTGAAAAGCTACCAAAGGACCATGCAGATAGAGGGAAAGTCACACTCTGCAATGCAAAAGAAACAAATATGTAAATGTCAATAATTTACAACGCAAGCATATTTTGTTGCAGGCAGTTTTATCTGCCTGTTTAATGTATTGAAGCTTTGAGGAAGGAGGGCATGTTGAAGAGCTTTCTAGAAATTTCACAGAGTTGGTTTATTTGAGGGATTTAAGTTTTTTTTTCCTTAAGGAAAATCAAAAGCCAGTGGCTTTCAGATACTCTTATCTCATGCATCCATCTTACCTCACACTCTGATGCTGCCTCTAGCATTTCCTTTCACAGACTGCAAGGCCATTTTTCTCTTGAAACTATAATTGTCACCTCATTTTTTTCAAGTCAGCATTAGCTCATTGAAACTATCTGTAGTCTTATTTCTTTTCAAAAATAAAGAGTTCTTTCTAATTTCATGATAGGAAAAAAGAGCACTTTGAGAAAAAATTAATATTTGTACATTTGTAAAATGCATCAGTTGCTATTATTCACAATTTCAAAATCTCAAGATCATTGCTCAAGAGTAATTCCCTGAAAATTCTTTATGTTATTTAACATTTTTTAATCACGTTAAAGTATTTACCAAAAATTATATTCATCAGACACTTCAGAACACTGAACACAATCTTTATGCATTCAGATGGATTCATAAGCAGTTCTACATCACCACAATGGTATTTAGAGGACATTAATTTGTTATAAACCACCCTATGGCAGTATTTGCAAATAAAGCCTAAAAGAGCTGAATGAATCCAGCTTTAAAAATTTTTTTTGAGTCTTCTTTGCTTCCCAAATGTTATAACAAGTATGTATCAATTCCCCAAGTTCTGTATGTTCCTACTCTTTGCACAACATACAATAGGTAAAGAAGGGCTTCAAGAAGTAACTAAACTCTCCCTTGGTAATATTGCCAGATTATGATCTGGAGATCTTCATCTGGGAAAATTTCTGATTTTAGATGGTCCTGTTTGGTTTTACAGAATTGAGCCAAATCAAGAATGTTTCTTTTCAGTAATTTAAAATTAAGTATGGAGCATTTAAATTGGTTTTGAATGAAAAGATATTGAACAAATTGTGTTTCCCTACTAGTGATTTTAGAACTAATGTTGCTTGAAATAGTTTTTTGGCAGCTACAGTGCTGAGAAACAAAGTATTGCAGATCACCACTGCTACTGATCTTTCTTAGGAATTAGTTATACTGTTTTCTAATAGATCTTTTGGCATATAAATATGGAGTAAAAAAAAAAAAGCTATGGAGATAATGGCAATTTCCATTAAAAAAATAATATAGTATTAATGACTTGCTTCTGATTAATTTTATATATTCTTTTAATTTTCATGCTAAAGTAAACATAGAAATAGATTTTAAATTTGAGGAATTTAAAACATTGCTTTTGGAAAGGATAAATATAGAGGTGAAAGAATCCATATAAATTAGAGACCAATTTTCTTTTTTAATTAAAGATAGATAAATAGATAGACAGATAGACAAATAGAGAGATAGATAGATAGATAGATAGATAGATAGATAGATAGATAGATAGATAGATATCTCTGAAAGAGAAGTAGTCTTCTCAGCTTTTTTTTTTTTTAGAGAGCATGTTGGACTTAAAAAAGTTATTGAGAGATGTGTCTTTCCTGGTCCTGATGAAGTGAACATTGAAATCTAGTTTTATGAGATTTTTATTTCCAATCAATGTGACAGGATCACTAATCCTTGTCAAGCACTGCCATTTCTGCATATAATCTTGAAATATCTGCCTGGATACGATAGCATCACAAATCTAAACTACACCATTTGTTCAGATTTGAACCAGTTCAGATTTGAAGAGAAATAAAATATTGAAGCAAAACCTAATCCAGAACTGCACATCTTTTTGTTTGTTCGCCATCTGCACTTCTCAAAAATCAATTTTTTTTTTCCTCCCAGGAGCAGCCAAGCTGAGATGTGTGTCCCAGCTGCATAGATATCACACTGCCATCTTATCCACCCTGCTGGATTGCTTTTCCCCCCCTTGCATATCTAACCAACCAACCAACCTGCAAGCTGGGACAATTGGATAGTAGTCTCCAGGTTGGTGATTATAGAAGTGTTTTATAGACTTTCTTAACATTTTAACCTGGCCTCGGTTGCTGCCAATTAAAGCCTAAAAAAGAATTGAAATAAAACTTCAGTGCTTTAGCATTATTTTTAATTGCCTTTCCCCCCTCTTTCTCTATTTTCTCTTTTATGGTTGGATTCAATATCTTTCCCCATTGAAATTAATGATAACATTAAATTGATTTAATCTGTTCCAGCTTAAACTCCAGTGAACATATATAAGATTTGGATTTCACATATTCTCATCACACTTTTCAAACATATTGTCCAGAGATGTTGGGGAGTCTCGAGGGAGATACTCAAGAACCATCTGGACACAATCCCGTGCCATGTACTATAGGACGACCGTCCTGGAGCAGGGAAGTTGGACCAGATGACCCCACTGTGGTCCCTTCCAAGATTACCCAGTCTGTGATTCTGTGTCTCTGTGACATGTACAGAGCACTCCACTTAGAACTCAAACTTACAAACATCAAATCAAAGAGGTGCAAATCTGACATGCATTAAAGCATCAATGTGTACTTTTCTACAGAAGTAGAATGATCATGTTTCAGTAAAGAGAAGACACAAGGTTTTTGTTTCTGTGGCCCTGTTCCAGGACAATCCAACAGCATTTACACTGTGCATACAACCCACAGTTCATCAGGCCTCTTGGAAGGAAGAATTCTGATTTAATAACTCAACTTGCCAAAATCTGTGTAATAAAAAGGTTTTACATGGACAGAAACTTTACTATTGATCCTAAAATATATAAAGAACACTGAACATACAAAACACAGACTATCTCTATAAAATTCCAATGTATAGACATAAAGTTACTGCATACTCCACCTAAGCCTCTGCATCAATGAAATTTACACATAATTAATAATGGCAGGCTAAAGTATTGCCAGGCTCTAACAAAATGTATAAAGTAAGAAAAAAAGGAAGGAGGAAAAAAAGCATGCTAGCTTAAATGGAAGAAAAACTAAACGATCTTATCAAGTCCCCCAAAATACTGACAGCTGTTAAATGTCAAGGTCTTTCTACTCAGCTACCTGCTTCTCATTGTGATACTTGATGACTCCATTAAATTCCAGCTCCCTGCTGTTGGAAAACTGCAATCCAGACAACAAATCAGTCAAGTCTTGAAAGCCAAGATATGAGCCTTGTAGAAGACTAAGCACGTACTAGTGAACAGAACAGAGAAACTGCCAGAATGAAGATGCTATGCCCTCCTATAAACAAACTAACTTCTACTTTCCAACATGATGTGGAAACACATTTTGGGCATCAAGGTTTATAGCTTAGAATAATATCTGCTGTCATTCCTTCTATGATCATTTGAATACCCTAAGTGTATTAACTAATAAGACACAGTATTTCCATTAAAATAAAATACATGCATAACTTCATTTTTTTCAGCCTTTATTAAAGTAGTTCTGTTCTGTGTAGATTTCAAATTTGTGTGTAATTAACTTGTTGTCTAACCATTACAAACTCTGTCATTTTGAACAGTTTCTTCTCCTAGGCTTCCCTTGCAGACAATTTCCAAGCAGTTTTCTTATATGTTACCACAATGACAGATTACAAAGTTGGATTCCTTTTCTGAAAATATATTTCTGCCATTTTAGTTTCTCTTGCCTTTGGTTACCCTGTGTTTTGATTTTGCTATTTTACTGACACAGATATTATCTTAGTCCCTGCTGCAGCTGGGAAGGGATGTGGCATAACTACTCTACTGTTACACAAGTCAAGAGAATTTCTTAACTGAATAGGCTCTAGTTTGGTTTTTTTTTTTTTTACACTGGAAATGTTTACTATATATTGAGAAGAGAAAATGTAATATCAAGACACAAAATGATGGGATTTAACCCTAGTAAGAGAAATGAAAATCTCCTTTTTTTGCCCTAAAATGAAAAGATTAATTCCAGCAACAATAAAATAATTTTTATTTAAGCTATACTTTTTCCCTATGAGTCATCAAGAAAGTGGAAATTTTTTCTTCTGAATTTGATGAGAAATTCCTTTTCCTTATCTAAGGAATATTTTTCTATTATGAAAACACCAAAATGTTTGCAAGTGTTGCAAACTGTTGTACAACCATGGCCATTAATTAGCAAGTAGCTCCTCTGACAGCTTAATACATTAAATTTTTAATTACCACAGAAATTGCTTATCAAATTGCCATCTGATGGTTAAAAAGACTTTGTGATTTCTCAGTAGTCTCATTTGTCATAGGTGGACTTTGTAAACTTGGCAAATTTCAAGTAATTTATGTTGCTACAATTTGCATTTAAGTTGTCAATGAGTGCTGTTACTGCACAGTACTTCTGCTTAGGACAAACTACATTCTGTTACACCCTTTATTTCCAGTCAATTTTAATGAATATAAAAAAGCATGATAATATAAATATAAAGCATGATCAAAAATCAGTCTTGCAAACGATGACTTATGTGGCTTCAGTCCACCAGAGCAGTAGCTTTGTACAGAGATCAGCTTCTGTGAGTCTAAGTTTCAGGGAAAACTAAGGGAAAGTTTTCTAACTCTTCTTGTAGGAAATGGGCACACCAAATTTTTCTAACAGTGCTGACACAGCCTGCAAATGTAGATTAACAATTAAGGACATGAAGCTGATTTACAGCATTCATTACTAATAGGTATCTATGGCCTTTAATCACTGAGTGCCAAGGAAGATGATAGGATACTGTAACTGTGGAGAGTACATTTTAACTATGATGAGAAGCTGATGAAGGGGAAAAAATTTGGAAGCATTTCGCATGTTAATGTCAAAATAAGTATTTCTAACATTTTGTTTGTATCTGAGGAAAACATGCATAGCATATTGCTGATTCTGAAACAGTTTCCCTCATGGCAATACATGTGCTCAAACAGCTCAGCTGGGGATGCATCAGGTCAGCTTTGTGATTCATTGAAAAGCTATCTATCTCACTTTGCAGACACAAAATTACATTTGATTGTTGAAAAATAGTTTAAATGAACACTATTACTAATGGGTTTTTTTTGTATCGTTTAACAAAACAACACTTGCCCAACTTCACTAAGAGAGAAGTCTGTGGCAATCAGCTGAAAAACTGTTTTTATGTTTTCTGAATATTTAGAAAAGTTTACAAGTCAGTTAAATTTCCTAAAACACCATAGAAAGAAAAGCTTACAAACAGCACAAAAAATGGTAGAATTGTTCTTTCTATTGCAGCATGCTTCAAAAAGCAAGTGAACAGGAATATGCAAAAAGTTTCAGAACATGAAGTCTATTGGTAAGCAAAGTCTTTGCTACCCAAAATATGCATTGCCTACTGTTGAGTAGTTTAACCAAACCACAGAAAGCATTTAACCAAACCACAGCCAGTATTTCCTGTTTGCTTTCAATGCCATCTTAGAGAACAAAACCAAAAGATGGTTTGGGATGCAGAAATTTTCACTTTAAATTCCTATTTTCTTATGAGTTATATTCAAGAAACATAGAGTGATATACATCTAAAGACATAATTTGCTCTTGCAACAAATATAAACAATGTAAAGGGATCTTTTACTATTACTATTACTTTTTAATAATTACTTCAGTGAGTAAATTCTATGGCATAAAAATTAATCTTTTTTCTTTTTTGTGAATCAAAATCCAGAAAAGCAATAAGCCCCTGAAGCAATATACTTCTTGAACAAAAGAAAAAATATCAATGCCATTATTGATGTAGCTGTTCTTAGTATAAGTCAATGATAGAAAATTGACTTGATAGAAAATAAGTCAAAGATAGCAAATCATCCTCATGTCTCCTATGTGCTACAAACTATTTATGGAGAAGAGTTGTTTTACACATGTACATTGTGATGTCATACTTTCTTAATTGACTTCTGACTGTAGTTGTGGAACAAAATTTTAGCACCTTCAGAATGAAGGATTACTGGGTCATCCAAGTTTGACACATAAAACTATTATTACATTTCATGTTAAGCTTCAAACTACTTGGAGCTTTTTCACTGGGAAATGGAAAAAGAATAAATCCCCAGTTCACTATGATATAGATACTCATATATTATCCATCCCTAACTTTCTAGGGTTACCTTTCTCCGTGTTAAAAGCATTGCTATTTCTTTAATAACACAAACTTCATAGTCTCTCTTTCGTATATCCTGGGCTACAATTTTAGAAAAGCAAGGGGTACTGGAGTTGGGTGGTTGCCCACTGTTTTGTCAAGGGATGTCACATTAGACCACATTCTCTAGGAAGGATTCAAGGAGGAGTTTCTGATGGTTAAAATGGCTTAATATACTGATGGTTAAAAGGGTTAAATGGTATAAATATAATATTTAAAAAAATTTTTGTATGTACAGGATGAATTCTTATAAGGAAAATAAATATTGCCTATAAGAAAAAGATTAGCAAGGTGTTTGCACACTAAATGCAAAACAAATTTGTTTGAGATGTTCAGATACACAGAGATTCATAGAAATAGCCTGAAGAAAGTATTGGGAAAATTCAAATCCTTGATAACAATCACTACTGAAGGGAAAAATTGCTTCTGCTGTAAAACATATTAAAATTCCAAATAATAATTGCCATGGTGCCTAAAAAATAATTGCCCACAAGTTTGAAGCACTCATTTGCATATGATTTTCTAGGTAAGCTTTGTAATTAATAAGAAAGTAAATCCAGCATATCTAATCTAAAGAAACAAAATCAATATTCCCTTCTTAAATAATATGAAAGCTTATTATGTTTTAGCCATTATAAAAGCATTTTAAAACTTTTGACATGATTGGTCAGGGTAGTTTGGAAGATGCACAGCAGGTAAAATTTGCATACTGCTACATGTCCTCTACTGTTCCAACATCTTTAAAATTTATGCTAATTTATTTTTATCATAATTAGAGCCAAAGTAATCAAATGTAATTTTGTGAAAAGAAAGATAGATCAAAACCAAACCAGTGCTGAGGGCCTTGAAAAGACACAACTAATTTGAAACCAGAAGTAACTTGAAGAATGGCATCCACTGAAAGGACCAGAAGAGAGATGCCTTTCATTTGAAAGCATTATGAAAGTTCTGACATTAGCCATATGGTTTCACCCATAGAAGTGAGGATCCCATTAGTCTGGGATAAGAAGAACTGAATAGTCATTCGTGCAAATGATTTACTGGCATACTTAGAGACATAGAAACTTCAAAACTCCAATGGCCTTCTTGATGAAAGTCACTGAGAGATTCAGCAGAATATCTCCACAGTGGATTAACTTGAATAAATTAGAGATAATACATTGTGGGTTTGTAATATCTCTGGAGTGTCCTTATGTTACATTATTAAGTTAACTTCAAAATGAGTAACAGAATAATGATATGAAATCTCCTGGGGCACTGAGGAAGATTATGGGATACACCTGGATTCAATCTAGACTCTTCTCAAAAAGCCTAAGTCAACTTTTCTCCATAACCAACTGCCTCATTTTTATAAAATGTCCCTCAAAAAAAGGTTATAAAAAAAGTCTTAAAATTGATATGTAGTGTTAATTCCAGAGGAAGACAAATGTCAGAATAAAATACCTTAATTTACTTCTGGGAAGATTAATTCAGAAGATCAGACAATGACAAAACTATATTCATTTTAAGTTATTTTTAAAAGGGAGTGTTTTGATTGAAGACATTATATGCTGTTTTGATAACTATCAAAATTCCTTTATCATTGTATTAAATATATCAAGTAGGTTTTTTCCTACCTTCTCTGTCTTCAGTTACATATTTTAGTAAACAAACAGATCTGGAGGGCATTAAAATTTCTCTTCAAGATCTTGTTTAGAAATCCATCACAGTTAAAGCCCAGACGATAACTTGGCTCCATGCAGCCTCAGGCTTGCTGCCCTCCTGTTGGGGTGGGGGAGAGGATTGGAAGACTAAGAATGTGAGAACTTGTGCAGAGCAAAACAAGGAATTTATTCATCACTTCCCATGTCCAGGTAGGTGTTCAGCCATGCCCAGGAAATCAGGGCTCTATCATGTGTCACAGTGACTTGGGAAGTCAAATGCCACCACTCCAAATGTCCTGCTCTTCCTTCTGTTTTCCCCAGCTCTATCTGCTGAGCAGGGCACCATATGGTAAGGAATGCCCCTTGGGTCAGTTGGGGTCAGTTGTTCCAGATACGTCCCCTCCCAGCTCCTTGTGAACCCCCAGTTTCCTTGGTGTGGTGGGATGAGGAGCAGGAGAGGCTTTGACTCTGTCCTAGCACTGCTCAGCATTAACAAAAACATCCCTGTCTTACCAGAACTGCATCCAGCATAAATCCAATACACAGCCCATACAAGCTGCTGTGAATAAAATTAACTCCTGGCCAAAACCAGCACAGTGGCTCACAGGAGTGTGCAACCCAAAATCTGCCTGCATGTTTGGCACCTTAATGAGGCTGTTGTTCCATGCTGAGCTCAGCCAGCACCAAGGTCTGCTGAGTCTCCTTTTCTTTCTCAGTTGTCCTGTGAAGTCTTTTAGTACTAGGTCAGATCAGCTTGCTGAGACCTTGCTGGATGAGGATATTTCTGTTTTGGGCAAGGTGTACAGACAGTCTGCTCTGTTGGATTTCAGCAACAACCTTCTCAAGGATTGGAAGAGACAGAAAGAAAAGGTTATGACAGAAGGATGGGTTTTGATCATTTTGGTAGCATCTCGTCTTAAACTACACCTTCTTTCATTTGAATTTAACTCTTTCCATATAAAGTCACAGACTTTATAGCAAATTAAAGGAAAAACCAAATAGAGCAAAAATACTTAGGAAGTGGAAGTTAGAGTGATGTTAGAAAGTAGAAGGGGAAAAGAATATAAGGGACAAAAAGCCCACTCACCTACATGAAACATACAACACAATGAAAAGGTTTTTTATAGATATATAAATTGAAATAATTTTACTTAGGGAATGTAAAACATTTCCTATGTAACACAGTTAATGGATAACAGGTTATCAGGGTGATGAGTTACTTTTGCACACCCACACATCATTTAGTTTCACATAATTGCAAAAAATTCAATTTCCTTCCACTTACGGTATATGGCATAATTTCTTCAGTGTTGTAGCATGCTTAGAGTCCATGAGTCACACAGACTAAAACATGATAAGAAGCGGGTCTAAAAGATTAAATTTGAGTAATTAAATTATTGCTGTGTAATTACAACTCTGACTTTTAAACTCTAGCAAATTGTTCATACTCTTCAACTTTTATGTTAAGACAGCATACTTGGATTAAATGTTACAAGTTTTATACATTTGATTTTATATATATGTATGTATAAAACTCATGTTACATTTTTTGCATAGTGAATTGCAATGATGTTGCTAAAGATTAAGGTGACAGGAAAATAATGCAAAAATGCCTGCATCTACTGAGCAACAATTGCCTCTGAAGATACTGTTGAGAGGTATTAGTGCTTTACTCTAATAAGAAATCTTTAAAGAAGAAAAAGTCATTTGCAGTTATAACACTGTGTGCTTTAGTACCCTGTTTGCCTAGCTGTGCTTAGCATGGGTAGCCAGGTTTGCTGAAGCCTGAGGCTGCAAGCTGTGAACTTTCCCCTAGATATGATTTTCTCTGGAATGGAGTTCATTTTCTTAGTAATTTTCCTACTAGCTGCTATAGTGCTATGTTTTGAATTTAGTACAAGAATAATGTTGACAAGACACTGATGTTTTAGTTGTTGCTATGTAGTCCTTACTCTAAATCAAGGAATTCTTAGTTTCCCATGCTCTGCTGACTGAGCTAGTGCACAAGAAGTACCCACCAGAAGTCAAGGAGGCTACAGCAATCAGAACTGGCAACTTGGCGAGGTAAGAACAGTAAACCCACCTGAGTTGATATCTGGAGAAAGAATCCAATAAGGATTTATAAGACACCAGACCAGAAATCAGCATTGGGCCAGAAAGTGAATGTAAGGCACATGAAGAGCACCTGAAGAACAGGTGCATAGACTGGGAGGGTACAAAAATCTGGGGAATTCTTTGTTCTGGGTCCCTCTCCAGAGGCATCCAGCTCGAGCTGCCCTGCTGCTGGACCTCCCTACTAAATTATTTCCTTATTTATTTTTTATATATCCATCACCTAACACTCTACTGTGGGAAACGTGAGCACCTCTGTAGTTACACTCCCAGCCTATGGAGGCATTCTCCGGGTGCCCCAGCCAGAGACACACCCTGTCTACAGGCAGCAGCACCTGCTGCCTGGGATAGTTTGGGTTGCCCACCATCCTAACTGTCCCACACATCCAGCCTGGGATCCTTGCTCTAGTGTACTCTTTTGGCCACAATCTTCTATGAGCAACCAGGCTGCTCAACACCTGTTTGTCACAGTTTCTCAGCTTTAGCTGTGAACCACATTCAGAGGTGATGACTGCAAAAACTGAGATGCCAAAGCTCTAGATGCTTCCTCTGTGAGGTGATTAGGCCAACTAGACCATGCATTTCCTTGATCTCTGCTGGAGTCCTGTAACACCAAAAAAACCCAACCCAAACCCACAATAAAAACAAAATTTCTTATTCCTAGTCATACTTTACCAGCCAGATTCTGATATCAGACACAAGTCAGTCCCTATTCCATTTGCTCTCAAATGAAGCTCTTATTCTATCACAGCCCCCCAAAGCTGATCTTCATGACTCTGGCTGGGAAAGGTGTCCTGTGTCGGATAATCTGCCAAGTGTAATTTCAAGAGACAGGGAGGCTGCACAGAGAGCAGCTCCCATGTGCTGTCCTCAGGCTGCACCAGTCCAGACTTTGCTATTATTTTACATATGTGCTTTGCTGTCCTGCTGAGTTTCTAGCCTGACATACCTGCCTGTTGCTGTGCCTACACAGCACATCTGACCACGTTTGTGACAGGGTGAGGTTCCCACATCTCTCTGGGAGAGGGACAGAGTAGGAGGAGGGAAAGAGGGTGTGCCTAGGACTTTCCATACACCTCTACCCTTCCCCATGTGCCTCTCAAGCAGAGCTTGTGTGGTCCTGACCATTAAACCATGACTCCCATGTTCCCAGCAGACTTCTGTTCCTGCAATTGCTGTTTGTTGAAGAGGTACTGAAAGTCCCTCTGATGAACCCTGATGTGCTGGCAGCTGGGCAACAGCATTGGGTGGATCTTTCACTGCACCAGTAGGTGGTGTGACCGGAGAAAAATCCTTGCCTTATTTCCCCAGCTTCCCCTGACTGAAGCTGTGGATAATGAGGCTTGACATAACAATATCAAAGATTGAAGACAGACTGCTAATTATGACAAGAAACTATAATGGATCACCAGAAAATGGGTAAGAGCCTCTAAAAATATCACTGTAATCTTTACATTACCATCTTTGCAAACTTCATATTAGCCAAGCATTTTACAATTCTAGTGGGCCACCATTAAGTTTTTTGACTATAAACTGAATTTTTTTTCCAGTGAAACCACTATCCAGCCATCCCTGGTGGAAAAACCACACCTTACCACAATATTACCCCTAAACTATGCTTTAAATACCTTTTAAGGTTTCCTTTGCAAAAGCCCTCCTGGACCACCGGTATACTGAGCTGTGGAGTATTTATACACATAATGGGTGGAATGTCTTGTAGATGGTAAAAGCTTGATTTTGATTTCAGAGGAAGCTGCAAAACGATTAGTTTGATGGGATAGTTTAAGGGGACTGTGAGAGTGGCTGGTGTAGATAAACAGCTATCAAACAGCAGGGTACAGTTTAGTAGCCATCTCTCTGTGTTTGAGGTTTTTCACAAAGAAAGGTAGAGCGCACCTCTGAGCTGTCACTGAGCATCTGGGGAAGTGCACAGGATTAGTTGCAGACACGGTTTTAAAGTTGCTATCTTATAGCTTTCATTTATGTAGGCACAATTTGTAGAATATCATTATCGTTGTGGTTTTATCACAGTATAGAAGTGAGGTCCATGTAACCATTATTTCTGCATAACCATTATTTGTGTTAATAGCTGACCTTATTTTTAGAGATACATTCTCAGTTTGAATCTAATAAATCATAAATTGCACTTAGAAGAGCTTTCTACAGCAGAGTTGTTATACCCTTTTTTCATATTTCACTTCTCTAAAATGCATTATATACATGATGTTGAGTTTCCCTTGCAGTAGAATTGTTTGATTTCTACTGATAAAATGAACTGAATTACTTTTCACTTTTACCTAAGGCTGCCTAATAATTTCTCTGACAATAATAATTACCATGTTATTAATTGCTATTTGCTGGTATATGCAACATAATTATGCCATTATTATCTAATTATGCTATTATTAAATATGACTTCATGTGAAACCATTTTGTTTGAACAGAAAGAATAATCGACCACAGGACATTTTTCATTTGCTAAGGAGTTAAGTACATCTCAATCATAAGGTGTATTTTTAAAATAAGTCTTAAACATAAAAAATCTTTTTTAATTTACTGGCGTGGACTTCTGAAAAAAGATTAGAAAAAGTGCATTCTGAGAAGATTAGAATATTGTCAGAGAAGTCTGTGAGAATTTGTGAATCTCCTTTCCTAGTGATATCTTACCATTTCCACCTCACTCTTTAACACTGTGCATTTAATAGAAAACACTCTATATCTATCTAATAGATACAGAAGAAAAATCTCTTTAGTCTTGAAAGTAAGCCTATTTAAATATAATTCTTGCATTTAGTATCACTTGTTCAATATTCTATAAATATCTGAGGTGCTTATAATCTAATATGAATTTAAATAAAAAAAATTGGGAATTTCAAAGTATTCTAATGAGACAATAATAATTCCTCAGCTTTCCACTTCATGTATAAATCTATCTTAAGATTTACCAGATCTACATATTCCTCAGGAAAGAGAAAAAAAAAGCTTCTCAGCTTTGTCATATAAGAAAGACCTTTTGGCCAAATTTCAAAATTGACTCTACTTACATTTCTGTTTAAATTTTAAAATCACTGTCATAGATGAAAGCATTAATAAATATAGTATTTGAGAAGACAAAATATCCAGCAGTCCATCTGTGACCGTGTTCACAGGGGTCCGAGGATGAGGGAAGAGACGAGGATCTGACTCCATGTTTCAGAAGGCTTGATTTATTATTTTATGATATATATTACAAATTAAACTATACTAAAAGAATAGAAGAAAGGATTTCATCAGAAGGCTAAGAATAGAAAAAGAAGGAATGATAACAAAGGCTTGTGGCTCAGAGAGTCTGAGCCAGCTGACTGTGATTGGCCATTAATTAGGAACAACCACATGAGACCAATCCCAGATCCACCTGTTGCATTCCACAGCAGCAGATAACCATTGTTTACATTTGGTTCCTGAGGCCTCTCAGCTTCTCAGGAGGAAAAATCCTAAGGAAAGGATTTTTCAGAAAATATCATGGCTACATCTATCCATTTAATATTTTTTTATTTTTTGTAGAAAGAATGTGAATCCAGAACTAGGAGCAGATTTTTTGGCACAGCCACCCACATATTCATACCTCTGACTATTTTGAGTGTAGCACCTATTTCAGCATTCCTCAAGGGTTTCTCATGTTAAATAAATATTTTTTATTTTCAGACTTTGAGGATCAAAATTCTTATGAAACACATCATATAAGTGTTAGATATTGGAAGACATCCACTTGATTCTGACTACCAAGGTGGTCATTAGCCACTCCTCATGAGGGGTGACTACTATTAGAAGTGAATTTTGGTTCTCAGCTTGGCCCCAGCTCATGCTTATGTCTTCATTTAACACAATACTTTTATTTATAGATATACCTTATTTATATATATGTAAATACATGTCTAATGTATACACACGTACATATATGTAAATATATGCACATACATACACTTTTATGAAGAAATTGAATGCAAGATTTAAAAAAAAAGTGTCAGAATTATTTAGTTAGACTACAGGATATATGAAATCATTTGTAGCCATCACAGTGATCACTGATCAAACACTCAAAGGTTAAAGGATGTGTATCTTTCTGGACTTGTAAATTCTTATCAGAAACTTTGGACCCTAAATCCCACTGAGGAAAAATTGTGCTGCCTAAATCCTACTGAATGAAACATATTTAGTGACTTTAAGACACACCTATTGTATGATTGTCATGCTTAAATATCAGGGGCACTTATAGAAATGTGGACCTCAAAACACTGCAGGAGTTGATGTGTGTGCATGGCTGGCACGAGTAGGAAAAACAGATTTGACATGATGAAGGTTACAAAACCAAATTAGCACACTGCAAGGAGTCACTATTCCAACATCTTTTAGTGCTTGAAGGAACACATTCAAGAGTGAGGCAGCAGGACTACTCTTCAATGCAGCTGATGATTTTCATCAAACAATCCAGCTTGTTCCCACTGCCTAAGAATTAAACAGTCTGTGTAGCATCAGAA
This sequence comes from Molothrus aeneus, assembly GCF_037042795.1. NCBI lineage: Eukaryota > Metazoa > Chordata > Aves > Passeriformes > Icteridae > Molothrus > Molothrus aeneus. The sequence goes on from NC_089646.1 coordinate 93,424,784, forward strand.
GGGAAATTGAGGATTTTTTAAAAGGCAGGAAAATCTGATAGTCAAGATGTTATTGAAAATCTGTCAGCAGTAAAAAGATAATCTCATGTGAGAGGTACTGAACTTCATTAATGTCTGTCATAACTTCATTTCAATCATTAAATTACCCTTGGATGAGTTTAGGCTGTCTGTAAAGAAAGATACAAACTACAAGAGTCAAGGTTAATCGAGTTAATCTTACTTAAAAACAAAAAACCCCAAGTAATAATGACAAATATAGACTGTTTCCATTAATGAGCTGGGATTTTGTAATAGTTATATTTCCAGTTAGATTAAAAAGTTAAATCTGAACAGAAATTCTGGGTTATTTTTTTTGTTTTGTTTTTAAAATTAAAATTTCTTAGCATAAGTATTCAGTTCAGAGCCACAAGTGAAAACAAGGAAATCCTAAAAACCAGAATTATTTATTGAATTACTTACTTGTCATTTATATTAATTAGAAGAAAACACTTCAAAGGAATTATGCTTCAGTCAATAAAATAGTTCAAATTGCAATTTGAAACAGGACAAATCAAAACACTGAATTAAGAGAAATCTGAACTGCTTACAGCCACCCAAAAGCTTGTGCTGTAACAGCAGGGGAACTGGACTTTGGGTGTAAGAAAAACAGAGAGCTAAATTAAGCCCTTAAATTAAGAATAATTAAACAATGAAAAACACATTGTAGTAAATACTCCATTGTTGAAAATGTTTACAAGTTTTGAAGCCATTCAAGGAATGAGATATTTTTAAGTTGTACCCTGTAAACTTCCTGAAGGAGTAAGACAAGAGAATCAAGGATTTTTAGTGTGTCTGTATAAAATCACATCCAAAGGAACACTGGCTTATTTGGCAGACAAAGCCAAATGCCCTGCAATGGATGGCCAAGAATAAACACATCTGGGGACAGGATCATGAAGACCTGATGTGGAGTTCTCACTCAGAAAAGGCAGAACAAATATGGGTCATACATTTCACTGCTGGGCTTAAAGTGGAGAGGCAGGAGGATAAAGGGAAGAATTGCTTTCTTAAGCCAGAGTCTGAAAGCTGTTACTGTCTTCCTCTGTACCATCAGTGCTACTTGAGTAGATCCTGCCTTAGAAACCAAAACCAGGTCTTAGGAAAGGCCAGTGACACAAAGGACTTTAATTCCTGAGAATTTATGACTCTTTTTCATCCCTTTAAGCTCTGACAGCAGTTACCATATCATTTTCTTTTTTTCTGCTTCATAACTTTACTCCTACAGTGCAAATGGGAAACGATTATTTTCCTCAGTTGAAAGTAGCAGAAGCCCTCTCCTATTACTCTGGGGGGAGGGGGGGTTAGTGGCTATTCATATAATGCCACATTATTGAGATAATTTTTAGAGTCCTGGGACCCACCAGATCTACTTTCCTAAAGAATAAAGCAAATTTGTAATTTTTCCAAAGAAAATGGAAGTAGAACCAGCTTGCTAATTCATCAGGCTGACTCAGTGCAGAAAGCAGCCCATATACTCCCTCAATTTCAGCATTCCTGGAATCCATTACACCTGACTGTGCAGAGGTAGGAGCTTGTCCCTGAAAAATGTTCCTTGCCATGGTGCTTACTACGTGCTTGTTATTACCAGCAGCACTGGTGCCTTCTGTAAAGTACTTGATATCACTCTGCAGGAAAATAATTACAGGATTTTATTTGTACTGCATCTGGTCCTCAAGAGAGACCATGGTGTTGCATGTGCACTTCTAGGCAGAATTTCCTTGCTCTGTTTTCCTGCTCTAGTAGTTCAGAGAGTACTGTATTGAAAGTCACCTTCCAGTTTTATTGTTCTCATTTGTGTATTCACAATGAATTTCTAAGGGCATGGGAAAATGTTGAAATATTTAGATTGATGTGCATATTACTGTTTTTTCTAATCTACATATTTTTAACTACAGAAAATAATGCAAAATGAAGATAGAATTCATAAATTTTAAGGGTTCTGCTTGCAACTCTTATAACTCAAGCCATGGTTTATTATTCAAGGTAAATAAGAAATTGACATCTTGGGATCTGAACAGAATCACAAAATAGACAGAAAGAGTATGGATACACACACACACATAGAGATTTATTCTTTTTGTGACATGAAGCTGAAATCCTTGGGGTGTATGTATTGTCACTCCCCATTAATTTAAGGATTTTTTTTATTTTGCCAGAAAATCTGTTATTGTTCCACAGAGATATAGAGTGGTATTTAATAAATAAGAATATACCATCAAAAAGGTGGTTAGTGTTCACCCAACAGCATGAAGGAAATAAGTTCTTCATTTCTCTCTGAATAATCACTTGAATGTTTAATAGAATATATGTATCCCATTATATGTGTCTCTATTCCAATCAAATGTCCTTTACAATGAAAACATCATGGGCAGTGTCTAGCACAAAGGTTCTGGTTAATTGACTGTGCTCATACAATTCTTTGAAAAACCTATTTTTAAGGAATACATGTAAAAGAAGTTACTGATCATGCATTTTATGTATATTATTATTTTTTATTTTCAAGACATTAAATCTGTTTTACAGCGTACAGAATACATTTGATACTTACAGGTTATAACTGTTGGCTTAGGCAGAAAAAAAAAGATTTTGTTGCAAAATGAAATAACAGCCAAGATAATGAGTAAAAATTTTAAGCAGAAATTTACAGAATTTACTGTGCCTTGTCATCATACTTTCAATTTATCATGGATTATAAAATGGACATAATAACTTCAGAATGACACAATTTTATGCCGTGACACTGCACGTGTTTTGCTTTTGACTATATGAAATGGCCTAATACAATCAATTTGATAAATATTGTCACAGGGAGAGCAACAAGTGGCAACGTCCTGAGAATATTTTGTTATCAGATGAAAGTCCTCCCACTATACCAGGCTATTATGAAGTTAGGCTAAATTTAGGGAATGACAGTACCTCACCCTACAGTGGGCAAACCAGCTGGCAAGCTGCAAAGCTTCCCCTGCTTTTATGAGCACACCTCATTCTTGCTTTCCTTCGGTAGATGCTGAAGTACCATGACAGCTCTTCTATAGCTGAGTTGGTGTGACAACAACCAATTTTTAGGTTTTTAAACATCCTTCATTTGGACTTCCTGTAAACAAAAGAGAATAATAGGTTAAGTTTGTGAAAAGATATTAGGCAGAGGTAACTTGAATTACAGAGTTACAAAGTGCAGGAAAGACCAGCTTACCCTCATAAAAAGAAAAAAAAAAGTAAAAATGGTGAATTCAGATGCTTCTGTCAAAGTGTTTTCTGAAAAGATGTTATGCTTTTTCTATGAAACACAGTGAAAAATTCAGGAAGCAATCTAATAGTGGGAATATAGTTTGATTATGCTATGTGCTGCCCTATTAATCTCAGGCAGGTTGTCTCTTGCCAAAACACATGATCTGAATCACAGTGCTCACCCTGCTTCCCACCTATAGGTCATTTTGTCCAAGAAGTGATTTGAGCATCAAGACTTTCAGATGTACAGGTACAGAACCCTACTATACATCATCTTATAAAAGGAAATAAATCATTTTTTAGCAGGAGAAACCACCAAAAGAGTGAGCAATGGACATCATAAGAGGGACAAGAAAGTATAGTTAGTAAAACTAACTTTAAAGACATTGGTTTATGTAGAATCCCAGAAGATAAGGGGCTAAAATATGTGTCTCAATGCACTGATAGCTCTGGGGACAGCCAAGACTTATTTTTCCAGAGCAAGCTGTGGAAAAGAACAGGATGTGGCTGGAGAAGGGGGCCTTACAGAGGTAGGGCAGCACTGTCCTGGGAAAAATCTCGTGTTCTGGCTCCTGGAGATAACCACAACACACTGCAGCACATGCACAAGGATATGGCTTGGAGAAGCAGGCATGGACTGACAACTAAAGACCACCACAGTAGGGACAAGGGGAGGAAATCAAGGCCACCAAAGACCCTTGAAGACCTCTGACCCGTTTCCAGAAAGGTTTAGAAGAATAAACTGCACATGATAATTAATTTATACAGAAAGCGAGAAATTCAGCTCCAGGGTGGAGAAAACTAATCTGTAAAAAGGTAACTCCACACAGAGCCAGGGAAGTGCCCACAGGACTCTGGACACCTCTTCAGCTGGATAAATACTGGAGTCAGGACTTGCCTTCCTTCCTTCCTTCCTTCCTTCCTTCCTTCCTTCCTTCCTTCCTTCCTTCCTTCCTTCCTTCCTTCCTTCCTTCCTTCCTTCCTTCCTTCCTTCCTTCCTTCCTTCCTTCCTTCCTTCCTTCCTTCCTTCCTTCCTTCCTTCCTTCCTTCCTTCCTTCCTTCCTTCCTTCCTTCCTTCCTTCCTTCCTTCCTTCCTTCCTTCCTTCCTTCCTTCCTTCCTTCCTTCCTTCCTTCCTTCCTTCCTTCCTTCCTTCCTTCCTTCCTTCCTTCCTTCCTTCCTTCCTTCCTTCCTTCCTTCCTTCCTTCCTTCCTTCCTTCCTTCCTTCCTTCCTTCCTTCCTTCCTTCCTTCCTTCCTTCCTTCCTTCCTTCCTTCCTTCCTTCCTTCCTTCCTTCCTTCCTTCCTTCCTTTCTCCCTCCCTCCCTCCCTCCCTCCCTCCCCTTTTTCTCTTCTTCTCTTTATTCGCACTCTCCTCTTTCAGCTTACCCCTTACTCAAAATCCACCACTGTGTGTTTTTGCTGTAAGTTTATGCTATATTGACATTTATATACCAATTTCCATGCCATGTGTACAATCTACTAATAAAAATTGCTAGGTTTTTGTGAACCCTCTGACTTTGGTCATTCCATTTCAACCACAAGCATCAGGTTTATTCTCACAGGAGAGAAACCCCACTATACGAGAATTTCACCAGGAAAAACAATTTCAAATTACCATGGAGGGATACAGACTTTCTCTGATCAAATTGTCTTTCTCTTTCTTTTTTATTTTGCTAATGAGTAGCAAGGGAATGCATGTGTGTATATTTGGACATTTTCACTTAGGGTAAATAGTGATCTTTAATCAGTTAGATTCAATAAGAAGCATCCAACAAAATATTTTCTGAGTGTTTCCATCTGGCCCTAAGATATTATCAATGCAGCTTATGAGTATAGGAGTATATAGATAATATAGATCCTGAAATTCTGAGAAATATATCTTTAGTTTTCCCAGATCAGGTGCAATACCCACATATACACCATTGTATGTCCTTGATTTCCTCCCCCCATCCCCTACACTGTCTTTTCCTCTTATGCCTCATTCAGAGTTTGAACTCTTCATTCACTTCCCACATTTTGTCTCTTGTGAGCTAACCTGTCAGTCTCCAGGTTATCATGCCTGTCACTGTCTAGATTTTATTGTGACCAAATCTTTTCCCACATCTATACCTCTGACTTTTTCATTCCTAAAAATCCCTGTTCTGGGCTTTTAAAATCTCCAGATCTCTAGACTCTTATACATGCTGAAAAGTGCAGTACTTCCTTCCATTTCTCCACTGCCAGAAATCAATATATAAGCACTGTCCTACCCTGTTGTAATGTCTGCTAGCTATTCTAATTAGATTGGTTCTGTGATGAACATCCTCAGAATTCTAGGGATTTGTGTGTTTGGCATAAACCTGGAAAATGAGTTCTCTTATTTTACAACAAGTCCCACAGATCACAGTGAGCAATTCAAATGCTGCTGTATCCTTTAAAAGGCATGCAGGCAGACTGCTTAGACTTTGAAATTCTTAAGTCTTCATTGAGGTAAGGTTACCAGCAAATTGGCATTTGGCAAAATAATTTTTGACCCATTATTTAATTATTAAGGTGTTCAGAGCCCAACCAATGTCAAAGCTGAAATAACCCAGTGAGAGATTTTGAGACTGAGTAGATATCAGTCCCACAGCTAGGTACAGTGCACACCAAATATATGTGCTTGGTATGTAGTTTATATACTCTTGCAAAGGACTGTTAGAATCTGCAGAAATGATTTTGTGAAAAGAAGATTTGAAGGCAGAGAGAAATCTGGCCAAGCATCAAATAGATACAGAGACAAGTGACAGCTTTCACAGCGGGTACAAGTAGAGCAATCTGGCAAGACTGCTTTATGGATCCCCAGAAAAGAAGTACTGTTTTTTTGGTTTTAATTGCTTGGGAATTGTTTTTTCCCCCAGAGAAAAGCCTCTCAGAGGCTCTTAAATCACCCAAGAGGAACAGTGGGATTGCCACAGCTGCATATAGAAGCAGACAGCTGCACACTGAGCCTCACTCCACTCCTGCCTCTGTCAGCTGCCTGATCTGACACAGCAATGCCAGATCCTGTCCTTCATCATCCTTTCTTTTTCCCAAGCTAATTTGAAGATTTTTCCTCAGACTTACCAATTGCTTACTGATTTCTCCATCGTGCTATCACTGCAAATACTTCCTTTACCTTTGAAACAGCTCTTTGACCATTGAGAAAACACGTTGCAGTCCTGACACCCTGCCTATCTGGATAAATCTGTTGATTGGCATGTAGTCAACTTAGTTTTTTGCCAAAAATTCATCTGTGTGAATTCCATGTGTTGCTTATACATTGTAAGAGAAAGAGCATGTGACACAAAAGTGCATGACACCATGCACTTTTTACCCCTTTAGGGTACCTTTAGGGTCTCTGATTTTTGTGGAAGCCTTCATGTTGAGTGGTGTCTGGTATCCCTCCAAATTCACAAGGTCTGTCAACAGAAGTCCATTGGTCAGGCTTTTTTTCTTCTATGTAACTTTGTTGAATAAATCATTGTAAGTTTTCAGGCACTTTTTTTAGTATCAGTAGTATGAAAGCTGCCAAATTTATTAATAGAAAAGGCTTGCTGAAAGCTGATTTACTGGGATCTCGATTTAACTGCAATATCTTACTACATGCAGATGACAGCATTCTCTCTCCAGAGAGAAAGTTATAAGGGTAACTCTGGAAAAATGGCCATGCTTAGTGAGCCTGGGCTTTTTGTTTTGCTCTGAATGATTCTTCCATTAAATACAGCAAGATATGAATACGTATTTCTCTTTTAAGAGCAGAGGAAATAAGTTATGAATGGCTTAACTTACTTGTTTCTTTGCTCTTGACTCAACAAGAGCTCAAACTTCCTCTCACAGATATTTATGGGAGAAGGAGAAACCTCCAGATGGGCAACAATACTGAAAAGGAGCAGATGATTTTGTAGGAGAATTAGCTGGCTTTAGAAGTTTCAGGAGCATTCTGCCAAATACTCAGATTTAGCTTATAGTATTTCCTAAAGACTAAAACTTACAGTTTCAGAAAAAGGCTTTTAATTCAAGCTAGTGTTGATGACATGGAGCAGTAGATGTGTGAGGGAAATGATGTGACAATTGCATAGAGCACAATGTGCAAGTAGGCACCTGAGCAGTTATGTCTGATGTTTATTTAGACCTTTGTTATAGTGTCCTTACCTCCAAGATGTGTTCATCATCAGACACAGGAGGGAACAAAGCTCATGTTTAGATAGTTGAGTGCTTCCTACATCACAGATCCAGCCCTGACTCTTATCAGAGGAGTCAGGGGAACCTTAATCCGCTCTAATTTATGTTCCTTTGCAACATAGCCCTTGTTAACCTTTCCTTAATAGGGAATAACTGGAAAACAGCAGGACTGGGCTCTACTCCAGACTTTTCCCAGCATTTGCCCCAACTTGAGACCATGTTTTGAGGCATGTTTAAAATTCTGGAATGGCTGGTTCTTATCAGCATGGTCTTCAAATTAAACTATTGTCTCCTCCATATACTCCAATCATGCAGCACAATACCCAGGAGAAGAAGAAAGTTTTGCTATTGACGTAGGGAAAGAAATGCAGTTGGCACTAAGTGGTGTTCTGCAAGCTTTGTTTCATCCCAGAGCAAATTTTAATGGTTAATTTTATGTCACAACAACAACAACCCCTTAAACTGATGCAATAAAACTTCAAGGATGTGAACTGTACTCACAGTAATAGTATTACAAATTACATCCTCAATTAGCTAATCTTACTTTGATGCCAATTTGGTTTAATTGTATTTTTCTTGGCTTTTTGGATAAAATTTAATGATGTGTTTGAACAGAAACTCTTTATATTCTCAGTTTTCAGTGCTGCTTCTGTTCTCAGAGCAGGTTGGAATGGGATATGCTGTAAGACAACTGCAGTCCTGTGTGTCTTTTGAATATAAAAATATTTTTAAGCTACTAAAAATACAGAAAATCAGGACAAATAAAAATGTTTCCTTTAGAGATAACAACATGACTCTACATCATGAGCAGATTGTGTCATCATAAGCAAAAAGGTGTGGATTGAACGGCGCTAGCTTTATCAGCTGTGTCAAGCCAAAAGACTTGCTGAGAAGGAAATTGTCAAATCTAGGAGTGTGTTCCACATGAGATTTCTCTACCTCCTCCCCATAACAAAAGCTCAACCAAAATGCCTGAAAAACTTTTTCTGGCATACAAAGAAATTTTCTTGAGGGCACAAAAGCTGCTTACTTTTCACAGTGTTACTAGAGCCCCGTCTGTGCTAAGGTGTGACAGAACTGCTCATTTACAGTGATGCTGCTGGTCAGTTCCTACAAAGTTGAGTTTTCTGCTTGAAGTGAGCCCTTTCTGAGCACAATTTGTCTGAATCAAGTGAGCTTTCTGACTGATAAATATTTTATTAAGTTCTCCTTTGCTAAAGTCTCCCCCACAGGCTGTGTTGACAGATATAAGTTGCCATCTGGTTATGTACCTTGCTGTGAAGGATCATGACTGGTACTTGATACATAGGTTTGTTTTTCTTTTATTTTTCAACCAAAACAAATCTCCAGACAACCCTTTGAAGCCTCTCTGAAGTTATTAGACCTAAAAACAGTTGGGTGATGCTGTAAGGGCTTGTCAGATGTGCCTTACTGTGTTCCCATAGCAACCTTTTAGAGGATAAAGCAAAGGCTATCAGGGGGAAAAATCTCCATGGGTCCAGATGCTGCAAAATGTTGCTGAATGTACCCAGAGGGCTTAGAGGGACAGAGCAGGGCAAGGTACTTTCTCAGCATATCCTGGATTGAAGAGCTCCAGGGAAAATGTGATGGACTTCCCAGGAAAGCCTTCAAAAATTATCAGAAAAATGTCCATGCTTCTGGGCAAATAGCAGGAATTTGGACAAAGACACTAAGATATGTGTATCTCAACATATACGTCACTCATTATATTCTCTATAATTAATGTATTTTCAGCATTGCCAAACTAGATTACACTTTGCATTCCCTTCACATGTATGAGAGAAATTACATCAGATAAAAAGAGAAAGACATTTTATGTGGTGAACCTGAAGAGAAGGGGCACAAAAGCAGCTTCACTCAGAAAATATTTTCTGTTTCTCTGGTTTAACTAATGCTGATTCAGCTGGTAGCACCTAGGTAAAAGATACTGAGCTTTGGCTTCAGCATTCAAAGCAGCCAACCCTCCATCTCCTTCCCAAAATAAAAACAAACAAACAAACAAACAAACAAAAGAACAGAACAGAAAAGACCTTGCAATTTCACTTATAAGAGAGGGAACTTGGAATGAAAAGTCAGAAAGAATTAATTTTGTAAAATATGTCACCTCCCTGGGTATGTGTCTGGGTCACACTTTTTGGACTATGAGGGCTTCTCAAAGTTTTCAGTGTGGAGTCAAACTGCCAACTTGAAATCACAGCTTGGACTTGAGGAGAAGGAAAATTCAACATGAGCTCTTTTCAACCAAAACAAATTTTATTTATATTAATAAATAAATTATATTTATTTATATCAAACAATAATTTTTAATGGTACTATCCTGGTAAAGGGGAAAGCTCTATGACTATTTTTTAATAAATATCCTAACAGATAAAACACATCAATTTACTTAGGCCAACAGTCTTGGAGGATTGTGCAAGGTGACACTTAAGCCACATCAGTAGGTGATGGTGTCCCATCAGCTGCATTCTTTGTGAAGAGGTTTAAGAGCCCTTCTGCTGTTCATTACTGATGGAGAGGCTGCTGCCTTTCTGCTGTTAGGAACTGCCTTTCATACAAAATATGGTTCCATTTACAATATATTTCTTGTCTTGTGTCTGAGACTTTCTCACATGTCAAGTATAGGTGTGAATTTGGCCTCAGGGAAGAGTGTAGAGATTGCCAAGATGAAAAAACAAGACCACTTCTGGGAAAATACCTCCCCCTCAGTCCCCACCCCATTTATAATCCTGATCTGCACTGCCACTGCTTGTACTCTTCATTGCCTCATCACAGCTTTGCTTTCACAGGTGTGTGTATTGCTCATCATCCACAGCTGCCCCATTCTTCTCCTTTTATCCACAGCTGCCAGTACATTTAGGTCCTTCCTTCTTTCTGAAAGACAAACAACCCCCTCTCCATTTTCCTCTCTTCTCAGCTTTCTCTTCTGTATAAGTTTCAACTTATCCACCTTTCTTACAATTTCCTCCTCCTCACTTCCTGCCTCATCATGAGCCACTGTGATAAAAGCAAAATAAAGTCAGGCTGACAAGATACATTCAAAACCGAAAAGCCACACTCGTGGTTGCTGTGTGCTGCATTATGTTAATTTAACTGGAGAGGTTTGGTTTTAAAGGTACATAGGTGATATCAGGCCAGTCCTCCATCACCTTCTTTCCTAGTGGGATGTTTTTGAAAACTGTCATCAAGTTATTGCTATGGCAATGAATATTCCTCCTTCAAAACTGGCACATTACTAATAGGAGATAATGATATGTACAAGGAGCTGCTTCTCTGCCTGCTCAAAGTGCTCTGTAAAACATCATTCATGACTTGCCTAAAATGTCACTGTTATTTCAGTACTTAATGACATTGTGATATTTTCTTGGCACCAGTATAATAAGACTCAAATGGAAATGTTCATAAGTAATTTGAGCAAATCATAGACCTTTATTTTATGTTTTTTATTTAATTTTGCCATCTGTATCTGTTGCATTAAAATTCAATATTAAATCTTACAAAATGGTAACTGTGCAAAAGTCTTTGCAGATGTACTGCATCTGTTTATATATTTTCCCAGTAAATACAAGCTTGTTGCTACACAAAGGTTGTTTTATGTTGGTCATGGCCTGGTGGTGAGTGTGCTCCCTCTCTGTCCTTTGTGGATCAGAGATTTCACCACCATGCACACAAACTCTCCTGCTCCCCTTCAGCTGGGGTGTGCAACCCTCGCCTCAGCAGAGCACCTGCTGCTTTTATAAATGGCCAAGTTTTTGAGTCATTAGCATTTAACATTTCAGTCTCTCACACCTGGTTGGAAGAATGAAGGGGGAATCATCCTCAACTTCTTCTAATAATTACTGCCATCAGTTCAAGAAGACCAGAAGGAGTTATCTCAATGGCCCAGTATCCTTTTATGTTCATTTTTTTCCCCTGATGCAGCAGGGACTTGTCCCCAAAATTGTAGCCTAATGCTATTTTAAACACGTTACAAGGAAAATGAAAATTTTACAATGAAAAAGTTACAATGAACCCTGTACATTTGCTGAAATACTTAGCTCTTGGGGATTGCAAGGCTTGCACTTGAGGATTGAAGTCAGTAGTGAGCCCCCATGATTTTTTATTCTCTTTTGCTGATTTCATTCTGCGAATATCCACTCAGACCTGGGAAAGAGTTCTGTCAGTGTTAGCAGTCTTGCAGTGAAACTGTTTTATTGGAAACAGTTAAACTGCACAATGTTCATACTTTATTAATGAAAAAAATTATGATGTTATTAATGCTCTTAACTGTTTCAGCACAAATATGATCCAGTAATAAAAAGTATTGTATTGTAAAGGGTGCAATGTTCATTCTCATGTGCATCATCAATCCCATGGAAATAATTATGGTTCGGAAAATAATAGGGTAGTGTTTGTTCTAGTCTCTTCTCTTTGTCAGTTCTGTAGCTGTTTCCTGTATTTTTCCTTCACATTCAAGCCCAGTTTAGATCCAAAGCAACCTTTTAATTTGCATAGGGGAAAGATTACAAAGTCTTTAACAGGATCTTGATTTTTTTTTTTGCTGCTGCTGCTGCTGCACATAAATGCTATAGGGATTTGTGGCATTAGGTTTTTAACACATTTTGATAGATGCTGTCATATGAAAAAGAGTTTCAGATAACAACTATTACTAGCATCGGTTTAGTTGTTTATTTGATTTATCTTTCCAGTGGTATATGTCAAATAAGTTTTGCTTCAACCAATTTATGTCTACTACTGAACTGAGAAATAAGTTTTGAAAGATATTATGAAGCCAAATTGGAAGATGGCCAGATGTTAATGGTATATTCTTATCTTACACTGAAGTGCTTAGAGAGTTTCAGTAAAAAAGAGAATTTCATTTTCCCCCAATAACTGGTGTGTGAAGATCTGCAATGAGTGACTGATGAAAAAATAGAAGACACACTAAAGAAATGATAACCCAAAATAACACGTAATAAGCACTATTAGATAAGAATCAATAAGCTAATTTGAATCGTTGCAGCACAGCTGAGCTACTGAGAGCTTTGGGAAAAAAAATCAGTAACCTGTTTTCACCACCATTTTGATGGAGACAGAAAATAATGCTCTAGCACTGTTTAAAAGCAACTTTCAATTTAGGCCTACCATGCAGACCTGTCTTTGTAATCTAGATGAAGGAGCGAGAAATCTAACAAAATAAAATAAAAGATCAACAGATATTTATTTTCAGTTCAGAAAGATAACCTTATTCTAAAGATAACCTTATTCTAAAAGCACCATAAATCGGAGAACTCTGCTTATGTTCATCCTGTCTGAAGTCACCCAGATTGCTTTGACTGTAGAAAGCTTTGCCAACTACACTTTGTTACAACTTAAAATGAACTCCTAGATAATATTAAACCTTTGTGTCCAAATCACATCAAAATTCAGTGCCTGCAGGCAGCTCTGAGTGGATTCTGGCATATTAGCTCAGCCTGTAAGAGGGCTGAGTCAGAGAGAAGAGGGCCCTGGTGACACATCCAACAAGACAGAAGTTCACTGATGGCTGGAACATCAGCCATGCAGGAACATCCTGTCCAGACACCTTATGATCTTTCAGATTTTCAGAATTAGGTCATGTGAAGCGTTCTACTATTTTCAGATCTCTGTGCCTAAAATTCCTCTGTCATGGTGTTTTGAATTGCAGCACATAATTATTTTGTCTAAATAGCCCCTTGTTAAGTAAAGTTGTGAGATGGAGCCCAGTGCTTTTAGCAATCAGGTTTTATATTAAATTACTCTTGCATTAACTGTTTAGTGTTTGTCTGTACACTAACTTTTGTGGTGAATGGCCTGAAGCCACTAACACGAAAGGGCATATCTATGCCGTCAGAGAGAGAGTGCATGAAGGGGCTGTTGGTTCAGAAGTCATCAACAGGGCACTGTTCAGAGCTGCAGACTGCACTTAGTTAAGAACATCCCTAAAATAGGGCATTATTTAGGTTTTTGAGAAAACAGAACTCCTGGAGGGATTCTTTTAGGCCACAAAGGCAATCCAGAGCCCCATCACACAGTCACTGTTGTGCTAATTAAAAAAAAACCAACCAAACAACTACCATTGATATAAATCTTTGTTATTTAAAGAAATAAATAATCACAAACTGAACTCCTAGCTTTGTCCTGCACATTTCCTAAAAGACTCCTCAGGTATTAGCAGATCTTTAGCTGGGATGGATTATCTTGGAGGCATGTATTTTTGGGTCAGGATTTTCTTTGCTTTCTGGGAAATGAGAAAAATACTGTTATACTTTTGTAGATAAACAGTGCTGAAACAGTGATAATTCTTGCCACCTCTGAGGGAAGGAGCTGCAGAAGTGAAGCTTGAGCAAAGAGGCTCTGTTTCTTTGCAGCAAACTTAGATGCAGCAAACTTCTCTCTCCCAACAAACCAGCAATGGAAAACCTTGCTGGTTTGTTGGGAGAGAGAAGTTAGAGCAAAAACAGCTTCAGTCCACGCCCTGATTTACTATAGCTGGGCTTTGGAAAGCTTTGGTCTGAATATTTGCTCATAGCATTTTCCTCATAACCATCTTCCTCATTTCTTCCTCACTATATTTTGTTTTAATAAATAATAAAACTTGCAAATGACAATACAGTATTTTCCCACTGATATCAGAAACATCTGCTCTGGAATCTCTGAAATCCCTGATGAGAATCCCATGTGCCAACAAGCACAGGAAAACCAGGAGGCAATTGCTAAGCCTAGTGACATTTTGCCTGATTGGCTGATCCCTGCATAAACCCATGCAAATGTAACATCACAGCTGGCCCAAATCCTTCTGACAAAACTATGAAAGGATCAATTAAATGAAAATCACAGGCAGTTGCCTATCCAGACTGAGCAAGTCTAAGCCAACCACTCTCAACATTCACTCTTTGACAAGTAATGAACACTGCCTGTATGTAAAAATGAGATTGAACAAAGTGAAACATTTTATTTTTTATAGCTGTGAATTACCTAACATGATCCTGCAAGTGAAAAATCTTACAGAAATAGGAATAGTTACAGCAAAATCAGTTCAGATAAGAAATTACTGTCCCAAACTTAAGTCCCTTCTGTTCATTTCCCATGAGACTGTTTGCAGTTTATAGGGTTGGGTTTTTTTTTCCTTCAGAGGCATCCCTCTCCCCTTGGTTTTGACTTGGTCAGAATCCTCAAAATATTCTTCTGGGTGCAACCAATCCCTTGGAGTCTTCCCACTCTACACAGGTTTTATACAGAATGGCAATGGGAAGAATGAAACTGGAAGACAAAAATAGAATCATAGAATCACAGAGTGGTTTGGGTTGGAAAAGGACATTTAAAGGTCATTCAGTCCAACCCCCCCACAATAGCAGAAATATCTTCGACTGGATCAGGTTGCTCAGAGCCACATCACACGTGACCTTGAATGTTTACAGTGAAATGCACACAAGGAAAGGAATTTTTACCTTTTCTTCACAGACCTTCTATCACAGTGTGTCAGAATGATTTCCTTCTGTGCAAAGTCCAGTCTTTGGGAAAATTATTAGTAGGGAGAATGATAAATGCTGTGAGAAATTTTATTGTCAAAATTTCATGGTAAGGAATTATATAATGCATTTATACAAATAATCTGAGGACAGGTTATCAGCAAACCTACCCCATTCATCAGCACACACAGAATCCTCTGGGTATTTCTACAAATATATGTACATATGTGCACATATAGAGTGTGTCTGCTCAGTTTAGAGTGTCACATTAAGCTGCATTAAGAGCATGTGCATCTCTCCTGTTCTTTTCACCTTATCTATATGGTCTAGATGTTTCACAGCTAGGTTTTACTTGGCTCCAAATCATCAAACTGTTCAGTGCTCCTGAATCTTAAATTTATATTTCACACCTTCCTTTCTGCCTTGGCAGGACCAGTGGAGTCTGTAAATCAGAATCGGTATTGGAGACTGATTACAACTGAAGTTATTAAATCAAGATCATGACTTTATGACACCAATAATGGTTTATAGCTGATTTATAGTTCATTTTTATTGCTCCTGTTAGTAAAGCACTGTGAAGAAAAGAAGCATTAGATCAATGTGTATTTGCCTGAATACTGAGAAAATAAAAACTAATTAAAAAAAATCATATGTAACCGTATATAAAATTATATTGAATAAATCCACATGCATTCAAGATATCTGTTGTTTTGTGATTTCTTTGGCAGGGTTTGACTGGTTATCCCTTTTAATTTTGATTAATGCCACTTTGAATAATAAAATACTCCAAACATAATAATCTTTTTCTGCATTTCCAATTAAATAAATAAAGTCAGTTATAAAATGTTTTTCTGAAAAACATAAAATCTATTCTGTAGGTGGTGCTTGGTAACACCAAAGTAGTGTTATTTATGTTGCATGTTAAATTGCATGAAAGCACATCACATTCCATGTAATAAGGCCAATTTGGAGTTGATTGGTGCCTGTTTCGTGAATACATTTGATTGGAGTAGATGATCAGTTAATAGTAAGAACATTAAAAATCATTGATCTATTTTATTCTAATAAGGCATGACCAAATACATGTAGTTTGAAGTCCAAATTTGCCTGCCTGATTTGTCTTTACATTTCTAAAGATGCCGGATTGATGAGGGATAAATACAGCTCATCTGACCAGAAATCCTAATTAGAAATCCCAGCTCTATGTTTCTCCTTGTTTCCTAATTCCCCAAATGATTCTCAAGTGCATTCAGACTTCCAGTCTTTATCTTCAATATCTTCACAGAATTTTCCCACATTTATTCTATGAACTATTTTCTCACCTCACAGTAAGTACATGCCTCTGGAAAAGTCATTACCCTCAAGGGCAAATCTTGGATCAAGGATAATTTTTTTTGTAAATGAATGAATGTAGGAATTCTCATCCTATCTCCAGGTGATGCCCTTTTCTTTTCAACTGTAGTGACTCCAGTACAATTTGAAGACATAGCTAGACCTTGCCTTCCTATGAAATTCCTGCTGAATCACTCAAATGATAAAGGCCTGTTATTTAAGGAAAAAAAAAAAAAAAGATAAATACATCCTAAAATGACCTAAAATGAGGCTTCTTATTTTTCAGAGAGTCTTCTTAATGGAGAAAAATATATAAGAGGTGATAAAACTAAGTGGTATAACTTTGATTGTCACATCTTCTAGGCTACTGTGTTTCCTATGAAAAACAATGTTCATTTTGCAACATCTGGTGCATTACTTTTGGAAAAAAAAAATGATTGATGTAATAATAATATTTAAAAATATTATATAAGACATGCCATTGTAAAAATCAGTATTTAACTTCAGAAAAGATTACCTCAGTTTAGCATAAATGATTACATTTAAAAAAATCAATAAGGCTCAATTAGTTATTAGATTTAAAGATGTACACAGCTATGATGCTGGATTGAAATGTAATGGTGTTACAGTATTCATTTCACCTCTTTGTGAAAATAAAAAGTGTCATAAATCAAATGTCATGTCTCAGTGAATTCATTTTTAGTGATGTCAGAATGGGAAAAGATGGAAGCACTAAAATGTACAAGAATGATTTACAGAAGGCTGATATGGATTAATTTTATCACTGCTTGCTTTAGTTCCTGCCTTTATATGTCCCCTAGCCTGTGAAGCTGTGCTTCACAGCAAGCCTTATCTGCCCAGGTTAACAGAAATCAAGAGAATGCAATCACCCCTTCATTTTTCTGCTGGTACTCTGGTTTCAGATGCAGTTTAAAGAGAAATTTGAATGTCTTCCAGTTGTGATCTTTCTTCCGGGAGAAATGAATGCCTAGGAAAATTTAAATTCCATTCTTGTAATCAGTGCTGGCGTTTTGCTTTTCTCTTTTCTGTCGCCAGACTGTGGCTGGTGATGCACCAGACCTCACCATCTTTTTTGAGCAGGATTAAAGCCAGGCAGAGCATTCATCTGAGCTGCTGCCATCCTGACCTGGAGCGGTGTGGCCGATGGAAAAACACGCCCAGGCTAGAATGACCAGCCCGCCTCCAGCCGAAGGGGCGCTTCCCCAACACGAAGCCGGGTATTGCGCCTAAGGCACTAAACTGCCTTCAGGACGTTGGCCGCTGAAAACTCCGAGCCGCAGGAAAAAGAGGCGTCTCTCAGTCTCTTTAGTATGATCGGGTTTATTAGGCCCCGAGGGACCAAACGCTCCCAATGGAAGCACAGGGTGAGAACAGAGAGCTGAGAGCCCCGAGGTGAGGAAAACCTCGGGTTTTAAAGGAGATGGGAGGGGTGAGGGGTAACAAATCAGGAGAGGGAAGAGAAGGATACATTGGGGATTGACATAACAGTAAAACGAATCATGTACTACTAAGGGAGGGGCCCCGGCCCCTGAGCCAATCACCCGACACCCTGGCCAGAAGCTTCTGGAAAAGGAGGCAGGGGTGCCGAGTGACAGGCAGGCAACCGGGGGTGGGAAACAAAAAAGATACATTTGATAACCATAGAAACTGGGGAGGGGTTTGGGGATTGACAGTTAGGGGGTAGGGGCAGGACCTTTTAACATGAACAATGGGGGTGAACAGAACAAACAAAAAACGAACCACAACACTGGTCCCATCCCTCATCTCTTGTGGGAGCGATAAAACAGCATGGCTCTTTCCAGTGACCCCGTGGGAGTCTGCCGCAAGAGCCCAGGCCTGGGGAGGGGACTCTGGGTCATGTTGGTGGCAGGGCAGTACTGAGGGGTTATTGGCTCCATGGCTGAGTCCTCTCCCACACCTTGAGAGGGTCTCTGACATGTCCTGCCCCACCACAGCTCCCAGTCGAGGTCAGCTGTGACAATGTACCTGCCACCACACTCAGCCCAACACCTTCATGGAGAAGAGCCCACAGGCTGCGATCACAGGCTGCTTTAGATAGGTGACAGCTCTCTGTTAAAAGGCAAAATATTGGGAATTGTTTCTACACCTCATCTGGTTTAGACAATACTTTATTTTATGATACATGAGCTTATAGGGACAGACACTATTAATTTTAATGCTTGAAGGTGCAGGTGGATTTATAGCAAAGTTTTCTCAACTGCTCTAATAGATTGTACTGCTTCTATGAAATGGAAAATCTACTTCAGCACTTGGGAAATACCAATAAGGGTTTGCCTCCTTTTAGGTACATAAACCACTCTAGGCACAAGGGATATTGTGGGGAAAGAGAAAATGTTTATAAAAGCACAAATAACTTTTTGAGTGGATAAAAGAGAGTGATGAAAGAAGATCACTCAATTATTTCGCACCAATTCATAGTCCAAAAGTGTCAGATTGGATCATCTCTTGATGATATTCCTCATAAATATTTTTTTCTTTATTTTGAAGAACAGTACTGAATGGTGTTAATGTGCATTTAATTTTATACTAAGTTACTATTTAATCTTTTTGTTGTTATTGTTGTTAAATGCCCACAAATTTCTGCAGGGATTCATGGTCCACAATATACATACCATAGTTCTCATAAACATAGTTGCTAGCTTGTATTTTTGTACACCTAACAATGAATGCACAAGAAAAGAAATCTGGTGGTGAATACATAACACCAGAAAGCAGGAAATATAATGTTTTCTTTTTAGCAATCTACCTCTTAAAAGTTTTAGTAAGGAAATTAATTTTTATTTTGTGTTCAGCACATTTTCCCAGTAAAACTTATGAGTTGGTAGGGAGCATTACTTCTGTGTTTCAGCAATATCTTTGCCTTACAAGAAGTCAATATATTCTTTATTTACTATGACATAGAGAGAAGTTAAGAGACACGTTAGTTTTAAAACATTACAGAAAAAACTCAATGGGCAGCGAACACTCAGTGGTTCCAAAGGCAAGGACTGGCATGGAAATTAATTTTCTTCTTCCAAGTATTCTTTTTCAGCTACAAGGAAAAAATTAATTATATTGACATTTTTATTGCTTCTCTTAAAAAAAAAATCAAGAAATATAAGCAAACAATTAGCTCAAAAATCCTTCATCTTGTTTTCTCTTATATATAACACCACTAGCTATATAAATCATTCGAGTGCTGTTGTGGCACTTATGTCCCAAGGTGTATATATATGCTAAATGTAATAGAATACTTCTCAAATTTTCTTTGAGATGAATGGGAGAGGGAGAGATAAAAAGTTATCTAATTTTCTATGGCAGGACATAAATTTGCATAAAATTCATGTTGTGAGCTGGAACTTCATCATTCTTTTTTACTACTTAAGGCCACTGAAAAGAATTAACTTGCATACACAGATTTAATTAGGTTGGTTTCACTCTGCTTAAAAATTCAGAACTAAAAGTTCTGAAACTTTCCATTTATAGTTAGCAAAATTTCTCCACTCTATGCATGTAGAGAAAAAATAAAAACAATGAACTAAGTGCTTAACACTGAGAGTGAATTTTGCAATGTGGTAAGAGCAAAGAAATGGTTAAAGACTTAAAAAAACCTGGAGGGGGTACAGAAGGAAAAAAATTACATTTCTGAATACAGAATTCCTTTTATCTAGATTAATATACCTTAATTTAGAGTACCATTTACAGAGTAAAGAAAAGTATTTTAGACACTGAATTATCTATGGGGTAAGGCTGGCATGCACAGAGAGAAGAGCCAAATTCTGATGGAACTCTGAGCAACTGCTCTTTCCATGGATTGTTACTAATACATTGTTACTAATACCAGACCATTTCAAAGGGAAATAAAAAAACTCATTATCTTTTCTGTCACTACACAAGCTCATAGTGACTCAACAAGTTAAAAGTAAAACATAATCTATTTCTATTTAACCCCTATTTGTGAATTAAAATTATCATGGGTTTGCTGTTAAACTGATAAAAAATGTCATATTTTACTGAATTGGATGTAGAGGATTGTTGCTTAGATAGTTCTGCACAGAAGTATTTTTATTGTATTTCACTGAAAGAGTTCTCTTGCCAAATGATCTTTACTCATGATTCCAGACCAAAAAGCATTTTCAGACTATATGGGCTCAATCATGTTGTTAGGAGGGAAAAATCTTGGGCACCAGATTAGCATGTGCACAATGTTTGTCTCAGAACCTTCTATAAGATAATCCTTTATGATTGGAGATAATAAATTAGTTCTATAGCAAAGAGCTGGGCTTACACTTCCAGCAAGGCATAAAGAGCAATATAACACCAGCTAAACATGAATACACATCCTTTGAAAAGAACCACCCTGCTCTAACACTCTCATGTAAGTTTCAAAAAGGTTGAATTTGAAGAAAAATCTTCATATTAATCTCTTGGCTTTTAACCAAGGATCTTTAAAACAAAACATAGGAATCTCTACAACTGGACCCAAAGGGACTGACTGTTGAAAGAAATGTGTGTAACTCAATGTCAAGTGGGTTGTGCATACATATCCACACAAATCCAAGTATGACTGAGGATATTTAAAAAGTAAAAAAAGATAGCTTTTAAAGATTTTGTACACTGCTTATAGCCAGATGCTGTCGTGGTTCAATCCCTGCCAGCAACTACAGATCATGCAGCTCACTCCTCCACCAGTGGGATCAGAGAGAGAATCAGAGGGAAAAAGCTGGAAAAATACTCAAGAATTGAGACAATGACAATTTAACAGGAAAAGCAAAAACCACACATACAAAATGAAACAAGGAATTAATTTGCTGCTTCAGATAGGCAGGCAGGTATTCAGACACCTGCAGGAGAAGAGAATTAATTCTTCTCCAGCCAAAACCAGAACTGATGCTTGGCTTTGTCAGTAGTATTTATTGTTGCCTAATTGTTTCCCTTATCATGTTTATAATTTCCTTGTCCTTCATCTCCTGGCCTTTGAAAACAGAGGTATGGGACATCAGCTTTGGTATCTGCATTCAGAAAAGGTCTCTGACAAGTCTTAACACCATCATTTTAGACATTTTAGTGAGAGAGAACCTAGCAACTAAATATTATTGTCATTATAAGAAATGATAGTAATTACTGAAGTGCTCAAATATCTTGAAGAAAAGCATCAGAAAATTTAAATCTGAAAGAGAACTAGCCCTCTTCTGGGGAAAATACCATTCAATATTCCATAAAGCAATAAGTAGTCAGAAGCCCTCTAAAAATCCTCCTTTCTACCTGCAACACCAGTGGTATAATTGCCAAATTTTTAAACATTGATTGAAAGGTGAAGGAGAAAATCATCACTACTGGAACAATGTACCACAAGAGGAAGGACAGAAATTAAGTGCAGTGCTGCTGAAACAAACCTGTGTTCTGTGTAAGCTGTCAGGATCCATGCACAGGAAAGGGATCATCTGCTTTTGGCATGGCATCTGTCTGAACTGGACATTTGACACAAGATTCTGGAGACTCAAACTCTTCTGGACATTGTCAAGTGGACAAGGAACAGCAAGGAAGAAGAACAATGTTCCAACAAATGAAATCACATACAAAGCAAGTCTTTTAAGAGAATGTGAGAAATGTAAACTGAAGTATTTTCTTTTCCATCAATGGGACAAGGCAAGGACAAATTTGACAGACTTTTTTTTTTTTGTCTCCACTGATTCCTATTTTAGTCCATACTTTCAAACATTTCAGTTACAAATTAGATACTGGATGTTACTGTGAGGGTATGTATCTCCCTCAAAGAATCTCCACTCTGGTTTAATCCATGATAATTTATTTACTGTGGAAGACAGATGTTTATTTAAATTTTACCATTTGGGGTTCCCAGAACGTATTTCAATTTACTTCCAGATTTTATCTTTGCACAAGAAAAGTCGAACTTTCAAAACAGCTTTTATTCTGTAAAACAGTAAAAAAAAAAAAAAAAAAAAAGATGTGATCTTCCATATTTACATATGGAATTAGGAAAATAATGAGTTAGGTAAAAGATGGTACTTAGATGCCTCTTCAGGTATTGCCATTGGTTTGGTTTAAAAGAAAGACTTTCATTTGTTGAAGCTCACTTTTACACACCCTTTCAAGTAGGATTTCCTTTGCACAGATTTTGGTTGCTCTTGTTTAAAAGAGCATTTTATTATTTATAATTGTGTAATATTTTCCAAATGTTCACGTTCGATAAAATGTTTGGAAATTGCATATTTCAGTAAGGTACTCACATAATTACAATGTGCAATACTACAGCACCACTTGTCCTACAAAATTATTGACAAATACTACACTACAATTAGATGTTTGCCACATCTAAATGTGTTTAACCCAAATACCAAGCTGATTATTTACACTGATTGATTTCTGGGAAACATCAGGTTGCTTCTTCCATCCTGTACCTGACTGCAAGCACAGGATTTATTTTTGATCCTGGGCTGCATCTGTGGGGACATTGCTAGCAGAGAGGTAGAAATCTGATTATCCAGTTCTACATACTTCTTGTCAGGCCACATCTGTAGTACTGTGTCCAGCTCTGGTCCCAAAATTCAAAAAAAACATGGACTGATGGGAGGGGGTCCAAAGGAGGGCCATGAAGATAAAACAAAAGGTTGTAGAACCTGCCCTGTGAGGAAAGATGGGAGGAGTTAAGTCTTTTAATCTGAGAAAAGATGGCTCAGAGGGGATCTCATCACAGTATTCCAGTATTTAAAGTGTGACTATAAAGAGGATGGAACCTCTCTCTTCATGAAGATCCACATGGAAAAGTCAAGGAGCAGCATGTAAAGTTGTACCAGGAGTGGTTTCAGCTTGACATAAGAAATAATTTTTTTATGGTTGAGTAAAACCATTCACTGAGATATGGTATAATCTTCATTGTTGGAGGTTTTCCAGATGCAATGGGACAGAGGTACTAGATGATTTTCCATAGGCTCCCATTCCTGTGCAAGTTTGGACCAGATCTCTTTCAATCTGTGCTGTTCTGTGATTGTATAACTATAACTTATACAGATTCGCCTGATGGGACTAGTACAGGCTATGCTAGGAGATTTCCCAACATAGTAAATCAAAAGAAAAGTCACAGTTGACAAGTTTCAGATCTTTTATAGGTAACAGAAAACAGAAAATCAGGAAAATTCCAGGAGTAAGTGGGATTTACACATGAGCTGCAGAATTGCAAAAACACCAGAGAGCAAAAGCAGGGTAAAATCCTTTAATCTTGCAAACAAACAGCTCAAGGACTTAATTAGCAAAACACCCTTGGTTATTTAGTTTTAGGCAGAAGTTTCATCCCACAAAATATGAACTCTGTTTTGACACAATATGAGTGCTTCAGGGGAGAAGAGCAGAGGTCCGAGTTGTTAGTTAAGCTGGGAAATCACAAATTCTCAAAAAAAAAAAAAAATAGTGTTGGCCTACATACACAGTATAAAAATGAACTCTGAATGTGAAAACCAGGAAAATAGACCAAACAGATATACTGGGTGCAGTATGATTGAAGTCTGATTCCAGCTGGCTCCAAGGAACCCAGTGCAGGAGCTGAGGGGAGCTGGTGCTGTCTCTGCAGATGATCTTCTTGAGTACTTCAGTATTTGTCATCTTTCTTGCTCAATACACAAATCAGTAATTAAATTTATAGGCAAGGAATTAAGTTAAATTTCCCAAGTTCAGTCTGTTTTGACCCCAACAGTAGATAAAGTGTAATTTTGTTTAAAGATCAGTTATTTGAATTATGTTGGCATGAAAAATAGAGTAGATTTGAAACTCATTTTTGCCTTCAATGGGAATTTGTCCTTAAATATGAGCAGTCTAGGCCTGTCAAGTTTATTAATAATATCTTGCATTTTTGTAGATCTTTTCATATTGAAATATCCCAAAATATTTTATAAATTACAGCCTACTGGTCACCCAGCTTTCTGCCATTTACAGCATCTCCAGCAAAAAAGGATAATGAATAACCTTGGCTATGGAAATGACAACCATATTTCATTTAATATAATTTTTTCAACTTGTTTTGGAAAAACAGAGCCCCACACTGCCTGCCTTCCAGGACTAAGAATTCATCACTGGAAAATTACCCCTAATATATTGCAAAAAAGAACATCTTGTGGGGTCCATCTAGAGCTGGTAGCAGTAGCTATTTAGCCTGTGCTTCATGAGTTTCTGCCTTGAGGAAGGAGCTTGTGTGGCAGCTCAGGCTTGGACACTGGGTAAGGAAAATCTCTGCCAGATGCTGCAATGCTGAGAAAGAACCGAGGAGTCTGAGGAGTTCAAATAAGTTCTCCACCAGTGAGAAGCCACTGATGATCCATTTGTGCTGTGAGCATTGGCCAGAGAAGAACAGATTTCCATGTGAACAGCTGGGATAATTTCCCATGTAAACAAGACAACAAATTTATTTTTGCCTTGCAATAGATTAACACATCAATTTCTAATAGCTTTCTGAACAAGTAGTTACATGAACACACAGCTTTTCTAACCTTCGACAGAATGCTTTCTTCATCCTCAAGGCCTTTTTTTCCTTTTTTTAACTTCAGGACAATAAAAGAAAAAGAGCAAGATTTGCTGCTTCTGGGAGAAACATAGTTCAGCCTAACGTATTTAGGATTAGATCTACCTTTCTGAGGAAGTAGCAGTATTTGCATTTTTGATCTCCATTCAGAAGTGTATGACACAGTTTCTAGTCACACTCTGTCATGCAAGGCAGAGCTTTCCATGGTAACTGGTTAATATAAATAAATAGATAAAATTTATTTTCTTTCACTGAAACCACATATGGAAGAAAATGTTTCAAACGTTGCACTGTTTCCTTCAGCATTTTGGGAATGCTTATGGCTCTTATATAATTACCTGAAGAGAAAAATCATATTTAACAAATTTCTAGTATGTCATAATGAAGGGTAAACAGTTAACTCTTCATTAGGGAGTAAAAACATTATAGTATAAAAATTTCTTTTCCTGGCTGGTGTTAAAAAGATCTAGTTTTCTATATTGTTTAGCCTGTGTCAAACAAAACAATATATTCTGTTTCTTCTTCACATTCTTGACAAGTAAAGACCTAAGAGTAAACTTTTAGGCAATAGCACATGCAAATTTCAACCTTTGCCTATAGAAAATGAAATAAAAGAGAGGATTTTAGACAGAACATATTTTTCCTTTTGGCACTCCCTGTCTATTTAAAAGTAGCAAAAAAATGCAAAACCATTGCATGAATAATTCATATCAAAGCAGATTTTTTGTTCTCTGCATGCTCTGAATTCAAGCATAAATGCCCTGTGTCTGTGTACACCAGTTAAGCATTTACTTGCTTCCAGAATCTTCCCTGTCTACTTAAAATTTCAGAATCTAATGGTTAAAAACAGTGATGTACAGTTCTAAGCTAAAAGGTAATAACCATGTGAATAAGAAGATATTTGGGGGAATAAAGGAAAAAACTTGTTCCCATTCTCTGCTTTGAACATGTAAGTGCAGTGAGATCGCCTAGTCATAACCACATGTAATTATTATCTCTTTCTCCTCTGCAGCAGTTCATCCCCAGTTTTCAGGATATTTCTAAAAAAGTTATTTTTGTGAGCTTAGTATCATAAGCTGGGAATCTGCACGAAAGGAATTCTTCCCACCCCTATTTGATTTCCCCAGAGCATTTGCTACAGATGACTGATAGAGTTTACTGATTTAGGCTACATTATTTTTCTCATGTCTGCTGCTGATCTATCCTGATATTGGAATAAATTATTAGCTTGTGCATGGTACTGTAAATGCATTTCAAACACTTAATGCATTCCATCTACTGTTTTCAAATTATTTGTTTCCATTATCTCTTGATACACAGTTGTAGGTGGTAGGGAAGTTCTTTCTTTGTCAAATACAACACTGAATATTTTCTTCTTTGATGATGTAACAGAGTGGGGGAATAATGACTTTTTTTAGCAGTGCAGGTATTTTTACTACTCTTTCAGAGTATTCTGCTGGATTAATTGTAATTTTCACCACATAACCACAGTATACCACAGCTAACATACTCCTACACACCTTTCTTGTGTAGAAAGCTTGTCTGGCTTTCCCTGCTCACTCTGCCAAAACGTCCTCACTCCACAGGAGCTGATGCTACTTCCACTACTGTTAATTTTTAGTTGTCACACAGTGCCAAATTTTAAAATCTCACTGCAAACACAAATGGATTCAGAAGCTCTTTACACAGATAGCACACACCAATGGCCAGTGGTTATGTCTGGGACTTATTTGTGCCAAGTTTCCTAGTCTTTTTCCAAGTCTCTTTTTTCTCTCTCTTGAGTTGGCTGGTGCTCTACACCAGCATGAGAGCAGAGGACACAAATGACTCGCTCACCATGAGACAGCAATGTTCATTCACATCCCAGACAACCACCTGTATCCTGGGCTGCATGGAAAGAAACGTGACCAGAAGGTTGAGGGAGGTGATTCTGCTCCTCCGCTCTGCTCCTGTCAGACCCCACCTGGAACACTGGGTACAGGTCAGGTTCCTCCAGCACAGAAAGGACATGGAACTGTTGGAGCAAGTCCAGAGGAGGGCCACAAAGTTGATAAGGTGATAAAGTCTGTCCCCATGAAGTGAGGCTTATCGCCGGCCGGGGGTATATGCACAAATCACAAACGGGACGGGACTGCTGTGGAACGTGCCTTGAGCTGTTTTATTTTTCAGCATCAGTCTCATTACATGGTTATGACAATGGGAAGATGCCATCAGCTCACATCCCAGGCAGCAGACCAAGAACTTAATGTTACAACTTACTTTATAAGCTTTTTGACCAATCACACAAAGCAAAAGAACATTGACAGTAGTTCTATCTAATCACTATAAGCACAGGTACCTTTGGTTAAAACAATGCTTGCTTATTTCGAATACAATACCTACTTGTAAGCCTTAAAACACAAGGCACAGAGCTCCATTATTAAGCTTCAAACTTCCTAATTTCTTGCTAGATAAATTTTTCTGTAGCTTAGTTATTGTAGACAAGTGTTAATACACAGACCATTGTTCTATTTCTTGTTTTTCTACTTTTTAAATAATTTTTCTGCTGACCTATCTCATGGCTGCTGCTTAGCTCTAATCACATTTCTACTGCCTCTGAGGCCTGCCTTTTGCAGCTTTCCCAAAACCCTCTAATTTTGTGGTTTCCCACAAGGCTGAGAAAGTTGGGGCTGTTTAGCCTGGAAAAGAGAATGTTGCCTGAATATGTCACAGCAACCTTACAGTACCTAAAGGGGACCTACAGGGAAGCTGGAGAGGAGCTGTAGTGATAGGGCAAGGAGTTATGGGTTCAAACTGAAAGAGGGGAAATTTAGATATATGAAACAAGTTCTTTAGTGTGATAGTAGTGAGACACTGCAGTGTTCAAGGCCAGCTTAGATGGAGCATTGAACAGCCTGGTCTGGTGGAAGGTGTCCCTGTCCATTGGAGGGAGTTGGATTAAAAGATTTTAAGGTTCCTTCCAACCCAAACCCTCCTATGATTCTAATTAAAGCAAAATTATTCTCAGAAACAGTATTTAATGTATAACAGCCTGCATCATTTAAAGGATGCCACTGAGAAGACAGTGGAAAAGTCCATGTAAGTACACAGAACTAACTCACCAGAGAAGATGAAGCAATAAGCCAGTAAAGTTTTTTCAAAGGTTTACAGCTAGCAGTATGTGAGAGGGGTAATTGGAACAGCTAAAGTTAGTTTAGTTACATTTATCTTCCAAATTCCATTAAATTAAATGAAAACAAGATAAGACCAGAGGGTCTTAACAACAATTGACCGATCTTAAAATTTGTTTTTCAAAGTAATTTAGCTTGGAAAGAGCTCAGGAAGGAAAACCAACTCAAATGTTCAAAGTCTGCCAAAATCACAAATCTCTTACAGGGGCGAGTGATTGCCAGCCTTAAAAATAAGTGTTTCCATTTGCCAGTAATGATACAAAAGCTACAGAAGGGAAAATAGTCCACAAATCCGTAGCTACTTCTTCAATGTACTTAAATGTTTTTAGGTTCTTTGACACTAAAAGTGAAATCTGGCAGTTGTTTTAGATTTTTACTTTTCACTCTTTCTGAAAGACAATATTTAGCATTCTACGGGGTTTTTTATGTACTTCAAGGTCTCTTTATTCACCTGAAGTGTTATATTAGAAAATCTCTCATATCATCACTAGTGAAATAGCAGTTGAATATTTCACAAAATAACTTTTGGTGCAATTTATCATATAACTAAATTAAAGAAGGTTGCAAAAAAGGACAGGTTGTGTACCTTATGTTTTCCTCAATTTACAAGATTGCAGATAAACCCTTATGGTACAGCAGCTGTTTACTGTCATGCTTTTCTATTAGTAATCAGTTTATGTACCACAGTTTTGCTCACATCAGCTTCAGATAATATCTCCTAAATAGCTCAGCAGGTCAGATTTCAATCTTCTGTGATGTGATAATTCCATTAGATCATCATCCTTGCATTATTTCCTCAATTCCTTTTGCTACTGACATATTTTGTTTATCCTACCAATCAATTCCTTTTTCAAGAGTCATCCTTCCACATGACTAAGCTTTTCCAGTTTTCAAATGTTTTCTCTGATGTATTCCCTAATGTTCTTACATTTATTTTCTGAAACATCCTATAAAACTCACCTTCATCTGAAGGCGATAATTAAACTGTTCTTTGTCTCCTGTGAATTATAACTCAGACAAACTATATTGTTCTCTTATCTTTCACTCTCCAGACATTTCTTTCAGCTTGATAATGATGTTTGTATTGGGTTTGCATGGCAAGGATTTGGCAGAGGGGAGGCTGCTAGGGTGGCTTTTGTGAGAAGCTGCCAGAAGGCTCCCCATGTCCAACTGAGCCAATGTCAGCTGTTTCCAGGCTGGACCCACTGCTGCCCAAGGCTGAGCCCAGCAGTGACACTAGTAGGGCCTGTGGGATTACATAATTAAAAAGAAGGGAATCTACTGCACAACACAACTGCAGATGGAGAGAGGTGTGAGAATATGTGAGAGAAATGTCTCTGCAGACACCAGTGTCAGTGGAGAAGGGGGGGCAGGAGGTGCTGCAGGTGCTGGAGCAGAGATTCCCCTGCAGCCCATGTGCAGAGCATGGAGAGGCAGCTGTGCCCTTGCAGCCCATGGATTTCCTCAGTGGAGCAGAGATCCATCTGCAGCCCAGGGAGGAGACCCATGCCAGAGCAGATGGATGCCCAGAGGGAAGGAGGTTGTGATCCCATGGGTAGCCAACACTGGAACAGACTCCTGGCAGGACCTGTGGACCCATGGAGAGAGGAGCTCACACTGGAACAGGACTGCTCACTGGACCTCTGGGCCCGTGGATGACCCATGCTGGAGCAGCGTATTCCTGATGGACTGCACCCTGTGGGAGGGACCTGCACCAGGGCGGTGCATGGAGGACTGACTCCAACAGGAGGGACCCCACACTGTAGCAGGGGAAGACTGTGAGGAGTCCTCCTTCTGGGAAGGAAGGGGCACAGAGATAACATATGCTGAACTGACCTACTCTGATTTCTTTTGCAATAGATTGAACTAATCTCCCCAAATCCAGTCTGGTTTTCAGTGACAGGAACTGGTGTGAGATCTCTCCCTGCTCTTATCTCTAACCAGGAGCTTTTCATTATATTTTCCCTGTCCAGCTGAGGAAGGGAGTGATAGAACAGCTTTGGTGGTCATCTGACCCCCAGCCCACATCAATCCGCTGGACACTTTCCCTTCTGCTTTCTGACATGTCTTCCATGTAAACAAACATCTTTTTTAGGAGTTAATTGGACTTCAGGTATCTGACTTTTTGTTGTAAAATCCCTGTCTGTAGTTATCTTTCTATCCTTTGTCTTAAAGCAGATATGTTTGTACCCTAAATCTCTACTGGTGATTTTTCCTGCAGTAAGATTGATGACATTATGTGTAGTTGACATTTATTCCAACATCTTCTCCTTTCCTTGCAACTGCATTCAAGCATCTCCTCAGTGAATATCTGCCATCAGTGATCTTTTCATTGCCCTGATTAAAGACAATATTTCATCAGATGCCCTCTGTGGACTGCTTGATAACATCCCAGGCCCACACAAATGAGCAATGCACTTCCTGTTTGGCTGCAGAAGCTCTGGCCACATAAAGCAAAGGCAGTTCTCTTTATAGAAAGCTTCATTTGCAGGTTTAATTATCTCCCTGAGGTAATGCTAGTCCCCTCTGCTTTGCCTTTGACATGTTCTCTCACCAGGGTCAGCAGGAAGGACGTTAGATGCAGGACATCAGGTGAAGAAACAAAGGATCAGCCACCCACACGAAGTTTTTGATCTCCTCTCTTCTAAAACATATTTGTCCCTAAACAATGGGGTTTTGTTCCCATTTTACTTCATTTTTACAGGGTACTTTTATCTGGTCTGCTATAATGAGACTTCACTCTGTTTTTGCCTGTAGCAGTTCCCACAGTGCAGTTGAAATTTTCTTTACATTTTATTATTTAATACTTTTATCATAGCCTTTGCACAGGCTTTGCTTACATGTTACAATGTAACTTGAATTTAATGAACTGTAAATAAATTTTGTTTAATATTTGACATGGTTCTTTCAAGATCTAATAAAGCCTTTTCATATGACAGGAGACAAGGAAGGAGAGACTGATATTTGCAGCCTCTCTGCTTTGATGCAATTCACAGGTGTAACAGTAAAAAGAAGTAAATTAGAGCTGCAAAAGGAGAAAAATACTGATGGTATGGACAAGAATTCTACTTGTTCCAGACTTTGCAGTAGATACTGAAACAAAAAAACCTGCATCTGTTTTTCTAAAATATTGCCTGTTTTCATAAATTATTTACCATTGCTAGTGTATTAAATTACATCCCAAAATTGCCCTTCCCTGTCTGTGTACAGAACCTCCCCAAGCAGACAAGCAGCATGCCCAGACTCCAGAGGGAGGAACACATGAGCGCTGGGTGAGTTATGTAGGACTGAGGAGATGCACAGTGTCTCACTGCCCAACAACGGAAAGAAATTCTCTGCAGAATATACTGCAGGAAGATGTTAACAAAACCAAACATATTTAATGACTGTCCCTCAGCACTCTGAAGAAGGATTTATTAAGCCTGAGACAGTTCTCAGCTTTGTGATCTTTTGGGACAGTGCTGAAATGGAGCAATGGAGAAGTTGCTTTCTCAAAACCATAACTGATTTTGGAAGTACTTTATGTGATTTGATAACTCTTGCTTCTTCAGGAATGTTTTCCTTGGATGACATAGGATAGAACAGCTTGTTTCAAAGAGAAAAAATAGTCAATTACTAAGGCAGAGAAATACCACATTGAAATTCAGTAAATCTCTCAAATGTTTAATAAGGAATTTTACAGAAGCATTACATCAATTAGAATAAAAAGAAAGGAAGGCGGGGGTTTTTTTGGTTATTGAGTGTGCAGGCACAAAGGTCTAATATTAAATGATGGAATTGTGAGTGATTTCATTTACAACTGAGCACCCTACTTCCAGTTCCAGCTGCTTAATATTATGACCAAATACTGATATCACAAAATATGAAGAATAATTCAGTTCACCGTATTACTCAAATGAAGTATCTCTGGCTGTCAATAATGAATATAAAAATACCCCCAAACTAATGCTAATAAAAATCCC
Organism: Molothrus aeneus; assembly: GCF_037042795.1. Lineage (NCBI taxonomy): Eukaryota > Metazoa > Chordata > Aves > Passeriformes > Icteridae > Molothrus > Molothrus aeneus. Next base: position 93,456,737 of record NC_089646.1, read on the forward strand.
ATTAAATTTGTTTATTACAGAGAAGACAGATCTTATTATTTGCTGTATTCCTTCTATACAGCTTTTTGCTTCATGCTTTATAGAGATAAGACATCACGACAGTATTAAATATGAAGCATATGCCACGTAGGTAGTTCAGTTTATCCAATAACCCATAAACATTGTTTGGTTTTCCATGGTTACTCAGGGAATGCTAGCACTTTCCTTCAACACCATTGGCTGCCAAGAATGCAACAAATCCTTAAAAAACTAGAAGTTAGAAATCCAGATTTGCAAGGGTGTAGTCCTGCATTCAGAAATTGCATGTAGTAAATCTTGTTTGATGAAGCATTTGAATCCAGAATGTATCCTCAGCAGCATTCTTCTTTGGATTAATCAAGATACTAAGATTGAAATAAGTGAAAATTGCAGAATCATTTATTCATAGAATGGTTTGGGTTGGAAGGGACCTTAGAAATCACCCAGTTCCAACCTCTCTGCCATGTGCAGGGACACATTCCAACTAGAGGCTGCTCAAAGCCCCATCCAGCCTAGCCCTGAACACTTGCAGGGGTGGGGCAGCCACAGCTTCTCTGGGCTACTTGTTCCTGTGCCTGACCATCATCAACATAAAAAATTTCCCACTAGTATCTAATCTAAACTCATCCTCTTTCAGGTTAAAGCTATTCCCCCTCCTCCTATCACTGCATGCTCCTGTGAAAAGTCCCTCTCCAGATCTCTCACCCCTTTAGATGTTGGCAGGCCACTATAACTGGACTGTGCTCTGAAATAGAAACCCTTAAGGATCTGTATCAGATTATATGCAAAAAATATACACCAATTACTTCTGATTTTTCACTTCAATGTATTAAAAAATAAAATCCTGTCTTTTCATTAGAACAAATGATGCCTAAAATCTAATTTTTAAACTAATTTAGAAGTGAAATAAGAGACTACATTTACTTTTTAGACACATGTAATGCAATAGAACTTGCCAAAGAAACAGTTTGCTGAAATAATTTCATATTATGTAAAGATGAAACAATTTCTGCAATGTGCTATAATACATAATACAGACCTAGTACCTATAATATTGATTTTTAAAATGAAAAAGGAAAATATGGTTATAGACTACACACTTAATGAGCAGGAACATAAATGCCATTGTTGCCCGAAAAAACAGATCACATTTCTCAGGCATAATAAAACTTAGGTAACCTCCCATGAAAGAAAATCTTCTTTTCTTTTTAATGAAATGTCACTCTTTTGCCTTCACAAAGAGTTCTAGAAATGCTGAATATCAAGTATCTAATGTAAAATCCTGAGCTGCTTTTGTTCTGGCTGGAGATTTTTTTTGGACTGTGCTTGTCAGTGGATATCTCTTTATTGCCTTTATAAGACAGCATATTTAAATCTCAGTTCGCTTTTTCAGATCATTAGTCAGTTAAAAATGCCAGTAGCCAGCTGATTAAAGAACTGCATGAAAAGATTTGCAAATTTCTAGTCACAATATTTCATCTAGGACTGAATTTATTTTCAGTTGAAATATAGGCATTAGCAATATTCCATTAACTGTGGCTGGGGATTGGCTTCTTAAGCTACCAGTGCAGCCTTGAGCCTAAGGCATTAAAACATCTGGAATTCATTAGACAATTGCAATATTTATGCAGGAGTTGGTCCCCAGCAGAGCATGAACCAAGAAGAAAATGTTCTGGTAACCCTATGGTGTTAATATAGAGGACAGAGGTAGATCTTTGCTACCTCTAAGGCTGCCCAGAACCTGAAAAATAAATCTGGGTGTTTAGCTATATTAAGACTACACTAGGCTGCTTTCAAGACCAGGATTTTGTTGTGACCCATTATTCAAGAGCTGCCTGGAACCAGCTTTGTAGAGGAGTTGCTCTCCATTTCATGACACGTGCTTTGATGCACAGAAAATAGCTGTATAAATAACACAGCAAGTATCACATAGCGCAAAAATTCAGCAACATGGTGGAAAATTGTACAAAACAAGAAAATTCTGCACAGTTCATGGTGTGATATTTAAGAAATCTGGCTTTTTTAAGGCTTTTTCTATTTTTCATGTTGTGATATTTAAGAGATTGAACTTTTCTTATGCCTTTTCTGAGCTATTTCTCGGAAACTTCACCCTCCCTGTGCTCTCTATCAGCTATCAGTTTGTGTGAGTTTGCTGCTCTCAGGCTTTGTACCTTCTTCCCAATGGATGGTCTGGAAACAAAGAGCCAACACTGTTATAAATAGACAGACACCAATCAGCTCATAAACCCTGGCTCAAACATGGCTCAGAGCCAGGTGAATATTAAGGCTATAACACATACATTTCCCTGGCCATCTGCTTTTGGCAACTATATGGGAAAGGATACTGTATAAGCCAAACTTTTGTTTTGACTGCACTTACGTAAGAAATATTTGAAATTCTGTTTTAATAAGAAGCTCTCCAACCAAACAAAAGGGCAAGAATGAGTTTGACATGAATGATTCTGCTGAAGATGAATTTATACTGTGAGATACAAAACCACCTGAAACTCTGTCTGGTTAATTGCAAATAGCTTGTACATTGTTGTTTGTTTGTATGTTTGTTTGTTTTTTCTGGGCCCTCCATCACTCCTATAACTATAAACAGTATTAAATTCTGTCAAAGTGAAGCAACTCTTGCTCTTTGTTGTAAGATTAGGCACCCTTCTTCCCTCCTGGCCTCAACAAGCAGCTCAGGCATAAAGAAAAAATATATTTAAACACAGCTCTTCATTATTGCTGGCTGTTTGAAGGGCCAGCATGATATGACAGCATCTTAAAATATTGCCATAAAGGAACTATTCTCAGCATGCCCAGAAAGCTTCCCAGCAGTAACACTGGGCCTAGGAACATCAGCATGAACTCTCATGAAGGCTAAGCCAGAAGATTTACCACTTGATTTATTCAGTCATGTTCCCAAATAACTGAAAGCTCATAAAACCCTAAGATACATATTGCTTTTTATGGAAAACTGTCAAACATACCAGTAGAAGGGAGGGTATCTGGGGTGGTTGTTGTTTTGGGTTTTTGTGGGTTTTTTGGTTTGGTTTTCTTTTTGGGGGGAAGCTTTTTTTAAATTTTGAACTGGTTTTATGTTTTCTTAGACTAATAAGGCAAATGCTGATGAAAAGGAAAAGAAGAAGTGGGCTTAACCTCTCTTGTAGCTTGTCACTTTGCTATACTGTATCCAATTTTTTTGTTGTTTTTTAAATGCGCTGTTTTTTTACACAGTGGACCACACAGAGTATTAGCGGGAAGAGTACTCCCTTGACTGCATGTCTTTACAGGAAGAATCTGATGTTCAATTCAAATATTTCCCCTTACCCCCCTCCCCCCCTTAAAGTGATTTGGAATATTTAAGTGTTAAGTCGATTGGACTGAACCCTGTGGAAAACACAGTTTCCTTTTTTAATTTCAGCATGTAACAAACTCTAACTCCATAAAAAGCTTCTTAAAAATAAACTAGATATGCCAATAATGACCCTATTTTCCTCTGTTTAGGAATGTTGACATTCAGAATTTCAATTTGTTGTAAGATTAAGTACCAATCTCCCTGAAACTGGAAAATCACACTTGCATCAACAGATTTCAGGAAAAGGCGTAAGTTCACAACCTGGAGACAGTGTCCTTTCTCTATTTCTTCCCAAAGTGAAGAAATGTCAAAAATTAGAAGTTTTGCTTTAGTTTTATCTATATAAAGTATCTATTGGCAGTGTGCAGACTCCAGATTGATGTAAAGTCATGGTAAGGGGTTGAGTTCTCATCTCCATCTAAACAAAGCTCAACAAATTTTTTTTTAAAGGTTTCTCTTTGCCTATTAATAAAACTATGTTGCAAGGATCTGACTTTTTTCCATTATTATGATCTCAGTACACTTCCAATGATTAACTATTTGAGCAAATGTTTATCGTGACTCAATCCAGTAATGTTTGCAAAGTGCTGCTGCTCCAATAGATGGACAAACAACAATTTAATTGCAAAAATTGCCACAATGACATGTCAAACATATATTTCATGGAAAGCAAACAATTAAAACCTCAGCTTTAGTCATCAAACCATGTTGTTTGCTTAGTCCATTAACATAATTTTATAATGAACAGCAGAATAAAAATGGGTATCATTACAGCAGTAAAAAACACCAGAGTCTTACCTACATAATAGCACTGCCTTAGCCTTGGTCAGCAAACAAATGTTCCTGCACAGACAGCCCAAGGTGGGGACACTGCCAGGACAACACAATTTTTGCTTCTAAAGCTGCCTGACTACTTGTGCAGTACTTTTTTTTTACTTGATAAAGGTAAAAATTCATATCCTACATGTCTGAAAGCTACAAGCTTTCAGGATAAGGGTACTTGATTCTTGGATTACCACTCATGCAATGTTCAACAGTTTTTAAAATATTTAATACCATTTTTGGCTTTTTCTTTCAATACATATTTATAACTGTGAAATAATTTAATGCTTATTTAAGGTATTCTACTACCTTGAGCCTTGAGTTGTGATTATCTCAGGGAGAGAGGATTTCCTATAGTCATATCAGAAGGGTAACAAATTTTGCTGGACACTGCTTGATGGGTTTCTCTCTTCAAGACACAAGCTTTTGAAAAGCCAAAACCCTCCTACTTTTTTTTCTTTGGTTTCCCCAAACACAGGGGTATCACTTTTTTTGAGATGCATGAGCATTACATTAAGTAAAAATAGTATTCTTGCCTCTACACAAACTTGAAATTATTTTTCCATTGCTGTGGGCACACTGTAAGTAGATTGCAACTTGGAATTACTGGGAGTATAGAGAACAATAACAGATGTGATTAGATTTTGTTATCGACTGCTTATGTGTTACTTTCTTTGCCAAATATGCCCCGAACAATTCCAACTATAAATAGATTATTTGAAATGTTATTTTGAAATTCTGTAGAGAAGATTGTATTACTGCTTTGTTAAGCAAACCTGCATTGCTGGATACTTTACATACCTTTTCCTGATGTTTATAACAAGACAAGCTGTCCAAGAATAGATTATTTCATTGTATTATACAGAGTTGAACATAAGAAGTGGAGAACATATTTACTCATCAAAATACCTTCGTAATTTGCAAGTTAATTATTTTGGAGTAATAGCTTTTGTCATAGCCTACTTTGAAAGAAATCACTTGCTTTCTTTCTCTGCATGTTTCTTAATTTTTTCCTCCCAGAAAAGTTTCACACCTTACTTTGCATAACACAGTAAAGCTACAAGAAAAAACAAAAAAACAAACATCCTTTTAGACTTTTATTATTGCCCATCAACACTGCATATATAAGTATGTGCACATGGTTAGAAAATACTGAACAATCCAAAATATCTCAAAGAATTTGCAGCTGCATTTTCCTTTCCTTTCCAATAAAAATTATCATAATAATACATAATACCAATGGCTGGGTCTGATACAGCGATTTCATTTGTCAGTAATTTACCAGTGGCCACTAATGATTGAAAAGTGATAATTTTGCTATCTCATATACTGGGAGAGATAAATGCTGATCCATTTCAGCATTCCATTAGTGCCTAGATTTTGTGGTTAAATGCAAAGAATTCCTCTTTGCCTGTGGCTGTGGCCATGGTCAGAAACACTATGGCAATTTTCTGTGTTCAAAGCTGTTATATAACAAAAGTCACTATTATGGAACATAACTACCTGCTTGGGGGGAAAACTAAACTCTGCCTTTCTCATCCTTAATTTCTCAATAAGTATGCAATTCGTCTGTCTAAAAAGAAGCCCCAATCTACCCTCCTTTAAGTGTCCACACTCATTTGGATGGGGTAAGACTGGATGGTGAACTTTAAAAAATTATTTGTGCTGATGGCAAACACAGTAAATTAACCACAAATACTGTGTTTACCTACAAAAATTATTAATATTCTGTATGTTGCAAAGGACATTTGCTGAATTCATTTTGGCAGTAAGCATTGATTGCCCTGTAGGAAAAGGCAAGAACTTTCCAGTGCCCATTAAGCTAACATTTGTAGTCTAATGCTATTAAGGCAAATAAATTACATACAGTTGTCCAGGAAGGCAAAGGGAGGGAGTGCTGAATTGAATAAAGCCTCCAAATACTTTACTGCTGGGTGCTGTGCAGCATTTTTGCATGAATGCATCTGGTGTTAAAGAGATCTAGTACTGTAATACCATTTCAGAGACAGATCCCTTTATGCTTAAGGCTCTAAAAATATTGAATACTTATTCAGTGGACAAAGAATTTCAGAATCAATGTGGAACTCTAGTTTTTCTCTTTATCTCCTATCTCCATTTACACATATTTTTATGACCTGCCACACCATCAATATTACCTTTCTAAGTGTTAATATACTTCTGGTTAGGCACAGTATTTGTTTGTGACAGCAGCCAAGAAGTTTAGGTATTTACGTGTATTCAAGAAACACTGTAGAGAAAATTTTACAGTATATAAATGGAAGGAGGACCATGGATGATTCAAAAGTACATATTGCAACACATTTAGTCATATTCTTTGGCTGAAGTTTCGTTGCCTCAAATCTTACCAAGTGCCTTCTAAACTGTAGTTATATCATATCTTGAATGTGAAAAACAAAATTTTGATACTTTACCAGGGCAGAATGGATAGTGTGAAGATAAATATTTGCCTAGATTGAAAAAGACCATGGGAAGATTAACTGTATTGAACCCTACATGCAAGGAGATTGTTTCCAGATGAACAGTCACAAATTCATGATTCCAGGTAGTAACAAAACCAAAAGGTCTTTTGGAGGTTCTGCTTCTGCTGTTATCTATACCCAGTTCACCCTGTAATTTAAAAAATCAATGTTTCTTGATCTGCCAGACAATAATATTAGGATCATTATTGGTCATTTGCTGAAAAGAAAAACAAATTTCATTAATCCACTTTCTTCTGAACCACTGACCAAAGAGTTTCAATGTCAATAGACGGAAACATGCAATGCTACTTTTTAAGAGACCTTAACAGGGGAAAATCCATAATGAACTAATAAAGGAAGTATTCAGCAAGGCTAATAATTCAAAATATGTTTTCAGTAACTATAGGAGAAGTTTAGAATTTCCCCATATTTAACCCAGCAACAGAGAGAAAATCTGTTTCAGTAGAAAGACCTTTTCATAATTAAATCAATAAGGACAAAATGTTTATTGTAGTCAGACTTCATTTTAAGTGAGGTTTATTTCCTTCTGTGGGTAATCACTTAAGAAATGTGATGGCAAAACAGACATGAACAAAAATTTAGAAGGTAAGACTAAGTGAAGGACAGTTTCTGGTGAATTAATCGTGTCATGTTTAAACCTGCTTTTAAAACACTGCTCCATTCTAGGTCAAATGCCAGATCTCCTGGTGGTGGTTAACCAGCCACCTATATCTCCTCTGATAGGAGCTACTTAAAACTACATTTAATCTCACACTAAGTCTTGCTGCAACTTTCTCCATGACAATTAACATCACCTTGTTTGTTTATCATATGTGTAGAGCTTGTGTGACTTTATATTTCATGACATTTTGCTAGTGAATGGTAACCAGATTGTCAGTTGGCAACCTCATTCATTTTCACATGGCTTGTGAAGAAAACCATCACCTTAAAATCTTAAGTATTATCTCGCATTCTAGGTTTTTTAAAATTTTGAGGTGAATTTTAAAATAATAATTAATCTAATAAATCAAATGTATTCATTAATCAGGTGAAGAGTCAGTTTCATAGCTTTACTCCCAGAAACTGAGAGAGAAAAGCAGGTTTCACTAGGCTGCTTTTATTTGCTCTCCCATAAAGAGTCCAGGACTCTGCTGACATTTTGCAAATACCTGGCAGAATTAGATGCAGTAGCACACAAAGTACATAAAACAATAAGCAGACTTGCAGTGATGTGGAAGATAAATATGATTTGCAAAGTCAATTATTCAGGTGATCCTGAGGCTTCAACTTATCTCTGCTGCAGTCTTTAATATTTATAGTAGTAAAATTAAACTTACCAGACCAAAAAGATTCTAACAGCTATTTTCATAGTAATTTTGCAAAAATCATTCTATGTATCACACTGGCACTTGAATGCACCCCAGATTAACTTTGCTGATGTAAAAGTACTGAAAACACTCCCTTATATTGGCACAGAGGTGCAAAAATATTTCAGTGATGTGTCTTCAGGAAAGAATTTGGGTGCAACACTTCATTGAAATATCTCAGCTTGAGCAAATAAAAATGGAGGCATCAAAATGGTGTTAATTTGACAAAAATTTAGACTCTATTTAAGCCAATGTAGACAACAGACTCCCCAGGTTTTTACATGGATTTTATTCGCTTCTACTTAAGCAGGAATAACATTGAAGTGGGAAAGATTTTACTGTTTGTATTCAAAAGAAAGCTCTCTTTGAAGTGAGTGAATTCAATGTCAGTGATATAGCCTGTGGTCTTCAGGTCTGAAATTTTAATCTATGCATAGAATAGTTTAGGAAAACTACTCTGCAGGGTATTTAAAACTGATTTTCAAAAACTGTGATTGAATGCAAGACTTCCTTTACTAAACAGTCAAACAAAGCATGAAAGATACATCAACAGTATGATGCCAATATTATAAGCAAGTATGAGCAAGAATTTTTCCTAAGGTAAAATTTTATCAGTCAATTTGTCAAAAGATAAAGTTTTAAAAATGCTTCAGAACCTTTTAGAGCAGTTTGTGCTGTAATGATGACATCTGAAACACATGCATTCCTTACATTTTGCGAATATTTAAATAGTTCCCACATGTTCCTACCAGATTATTAGATTTCTTCTATCTATTGAAATGAGTCATGGTGGATTAGGAAGGAAATAAAAAATCTCTCAGAAAATTGTGTGAGAATCTACCACTCTGACATTCTAATTTATTGGGAAAACAATATGAATGGTGCTTTTGAAGCCATTACAGCAAAGAAAGTTGAATTGCTTTGCACAGGACTGGTACTTGCCAGCACTTTGGGTTTCTGTGTAAATTACGAGAAGGAAAATTTAAACCACAACTTAAACTATTTTACAGAACAAAAGCTAATTTACTTTTTCAGCCTGAAAAAAAATTATTTTTAGTAAGCACTTAACAGCATTTTCTGGAAAAGACAAAATCAAATTAAAAACAAAATTAAAATTTAAAAAAATTTAAAAACTGAAATTAATAATCTGTCCCTAATAGTGGGAAATTTTTTGGAGGGTGAAATAAACGCATAAATCTGAATAATCCTTTTCTGAAAAATGCCAATTATTCTGAAAAAAAATTGCATTTTTTTAAGGTTTGAAAATCTTAATCTAATTGATTCTATTACAATTTAACAATTATAACATCAGTGACATTAAAAATTTTCACTTCTATTGGATAAAAATAGATTTGGTTCAGATTCTTGTCCCTAGCTTGTAGTAGTTTTCCCCATGTCCAATGGAAAATATAATATATCAGAAAAAAAAACAATCTTTGTCCCAATTGAATCCAATTTCCATCAATTACTTGAAATTTCACTATAGAATGAAATGCTATAGAAAGGATAGTAATTAATAAATAGATTTTGTACTGCTGCTTTATGCACCATACTGACACGGTCCTACAAATAATGGAGCTACAGCTAAGCAGAATTTGTCTATAGCTAAAACCTTTTAGATTAAGAAGGTTGTTTTTAAGAAAAACATGCTCAGCATGTTAGATTCAAAAGAGTTCTGTCAGGGCTGGTTTCAGAACATTCTAGATAAAACAATAAGGCAATTGTTCTGCCAAGTGCTAACCTATCAAAGTTTGGAATACATCAGAGGCAGAGTGGTGCAGCTCCTGTTCTGAAAAGTCTTTGATGTGCTAGAAATTTGTCTTTACTAGGTGTGAAAGATTAATCATAGCAAGGCAAACTTATCTCCACTTGATGTGATTTTGCAGATAGCTTTCAGTAAACTGTTTCTCCTGATTATTTGAACATTCATATTGAAGGTAATGAAATAATTCAATAAAAATCTGCCTAAGTCTTGAAATGATGAAAGTTTAAATGATCTTAATATTCTTATGTACAAAGCATCTTTAGAAATAATATTATAAATACATGGTTTTGTAAGATTTATAAAAAATGCACAAATTGTTCAATGGAAAATTGAATAAAGTACTTCTTTTATAAGGGATTCCCTTCTATAAAAATTTTTTACAATTGCAGTAGTTACTTGTGGCCAGATTCTATTTCCAGTGTTATGAATGACTACTACTAATCTTAAGTGGGAAAAAATTTTGGCCTCTTGAAGTGTGGTTTCTTCTTTCACACAGAATGGAACCCACAGAAGAATATAATGTTTTAAAAAGAAGTAGATGTGAAGAGAAATTCTTCTAAGGCCTTAAAAAGCAGATGGAAAGAACAATTCTATCTCAGTAATTTGAAAGATTTTTGTTTTGTACTAAGCATATTGAACCAAAGTAGGAAGTAAGGTGAAAAAGTGTATAGAAAACTGTAATTAATTCAATTTTAACAGAACCTGGAAAAGCAAACTAATGTGCAGACAAAAGACTAAAATAGAATAATAGAGAAAGTGGGATAGGATAATCAGGTAGTAGAATAAAATGCTTTAATGCCTTTTTATATTGCAAAGGTTATATTCAAATTAGTTTGCCAAAATACTTGATAAGGGAATATATATTAATGAACGAGTTATTCACATTGCAAACTGAACATAATACATCTAATTAATAACTTAGACTTTTAATACTTTGAAATTTAAATTTTCAAATGCTTTCATATTTATGACGTCAGAGCGTAATCTATATGCATGTAAGCACTGTGCTTGCTGACAAGAATACCCTTTTTGTCAGTACAGAGAACATCCTCCTACTAATTCACTCCAATAATCTAGCTTTTAACATTGTTCATGAAAATCAGAACACAAATTAGTCTTAATTGTGCCAACAATGAAATTTTGTTAAGAACAAGATTAGCTAATCAATTAATACAATGTTTTACAGATTTATAACAATATTAATACTGGGACTGCAGAGCTTATATACTTTAAAAAATGGAATTTAAGATAGCCACTAGTTCTTGAGGTATTGATAGTTGTGATAATGTTCACCTAGGCTATGATGTAGTTCAGTGTATTCAGTGATCAAAATCCATAACAGCACTTGCATTTGAAAGATGATCCAGAAAAAAAAAAGGTGTTGGCTTGGCTGTGAAGAAAAACAAAATGTTAGAAGCTCAGTTTTTCAGCTTGTGCAGGACGTTTCATTAGAAACTCCATTTGCCTACCTACAGCAAACTCAAATAAATGCACAAGTTCAAACAGAAATGTTAAGAAAAACTAATAGAAAACCAAACTTTGAAATAAAATCCCATTAAAAAACACCACTGGCTGGATAAATGGAAATATTTGAAAGTAAATGTCATGTTTCCAATGAGGTTTTTGTGTTCTTGTCATTCAAGCAGTATTGCAAAGGTCAGTTTATTGAAATGTCATGCCTGAAAAATCTACAAGCATTCTTTCTCCTTACACTTTAGAGAAGCTTTTTTCAGTGACCATCATCACATTGTCTTAAGCAGTACAGTGAATCAAACTAAGTGGAAATACGTTTTGTGCTATTGTAAAATACAATAAATATGAAGTAAGTAGTGACAGCTGACATAAAATTCAAGCCCTTTGAGTGAATTTACCAAAAGAGATCAGTACTTATGGACAGACAGAGTGCTCACATCAAATACATTTTCCTTTTAAAGAGAAATGTATCAATAAGTAAGTCCAAGATTACAAAGACAGTGCTTAAACCTTAATCCAGAACTTGAATTCATGTGTGGAGAGCATGATCTCAATTCTGTTCCTCTTTCAGAGCAATGTTCAGCAACCTTGCTCCCTCTATGCCTACTTCAACTGTACAGTAGAAAATAAGGGGTAGCATCCATCCCAGACAGTAAAATGTTCTTAATGATAAAAATTCACTTTTAATCTCTTCTAGAGATGTAGCTTAGATTAAAATAAAACCAAAAAAACAACTGAAAATCTTAAAGATTATGCAGAAATCCTTTGTTTACTGAACAGTAACTTTCAGTCTGAGAGAAAAAAATCAAGTAATTGCAACAGCCACGATGAATAGAAGAGTGAATATTCACTGGGCATTGTCTTATTTGTGTGATGCTGTATCCTAGACATTGAACTGGAGAATGGGGTGTTGAAATGTGGTACTTGCTGCAAGACACTTAGTTGTGCATAAGCCTCCTAAACTTGTAGCTTCTGACAGATGCCAGGCAGCTCTCCTGGTGGAGCACCAAGGAATGGGTCAGTGCCTGACAAACATGCTCCCAAAGAGGCTGACTGAAGAACTCTAATGGAAGCTGAATGCTTGCTGCCTGCAACAGCAGTGTTAAAGGAGAGGAGGAAATTACCTCAAATATTATAATACTTTGCCTTACTTAGTTTCATTAGAAACTCCTAATTTTCTAACTTCATTAGAAAATTAGGAGCAAAGGGTCCATTTGTATCACTTCTGATGATAGATACCTGCCTTCTACAGGAGTCATTTCGACGGACTCTGGAGAGAGTCACAGTTATTCTTCTTCAGCAATGCTATCTGTCCCAGTTCTGTATTTTTTTTTCTTCACTAAAACTACCTTTTGTGTAGAAGGAGGCAAGGGCAAATATTTCAGTGTTACCATGCTTTTTAAAAAGAAGTAATGGACATAAGCCCTTCTTGTTGCTAAATAAACCATTAGTTTATTAGTCTTCTAAGAAAGCCTGAGTAAATCTCAGTTCTTTGAAATGAGTTCAGCTTGCAAGTTAAATGTTACATGTATTCAGTCCTTGGCAGAGAAGGTCTCTTCTTCAGAGACTTTTATGCCTGTCACAACATGGTTTCATTTTTTGGGATCATCTGGTGCTCCCACAACAGAAGTTCAGTCTCTGACAAAGCACAAGGGAAGGAGATTCTGTAAAACCCAAGAAAGAGCAAACCATGTGTTTCATGCTTTCCAGATCTGAAGTTTCCACTTTCTGTTTTGCAGTGATGCACTCCTACATCATCAGTATTTTTATTACATTTCAAAATGTAGTTTCATTCACCATCTCAAGCTCGACAGGCTTCCCAAAGATACCATTTTCAGCAGTCCTAGGGTGCAGTGTACCCTGCCTACCTTCACAATGACTTGTACCATCTTCCTGTATGACTAGGAGAACAGGGGTTGGCATTCTTTCTGCATAGCTACATCTGCCTTTGATCCATGAGGCTCTTTTACATTACTGCTGGAGCAAGAAAGAACTTTATAAAGCAAATGTTGAAATAGGTAGGAAAGGAAAGGATATGAATTGCAAACTTGGAGATTTGTTGTTACCAGAAAGAATATTCCAACATTCAATCATATAGACATTACTGTATCAATATAAATCAAATATACAGAGAGATACAGATATTATATAGATGTAAAAATACAAATTATGACATTTATATAGACAATATTTATAGGGACAGTTAGGAAGGCCAGGGTTTAGCTGAGGTGTTAGGGCATGGGTGGGACTCAATGATCTTTAATGTCTCTTCCAACCTAGTCATTCTGTGACTTCTGTGAATTCTTAAGAAAGTAACTGAACAAAACCTAAAAACATTCAGAAGTTTATGACTGAGAATGGTCTTTGGTCTTGATCAACCTCAAAAAAAGAAACTGATAAAAAAGATGTATCAGGTTCTAGAAAGTCAGAAGTGTTAGACAGATGGAATTTTTTATAAAACAGAGGTGGCTGGTAGAAGTGTTTCTGTAGTTTATTGGTAGAGGAATTGCTTTTCTTGCGCACTGCAGGGAATAATGCCTATGTTTACAGAGAAGAAAGGAATTGTTTAACACGCACTGCACATTCTCCAGTGGTGTTGATGAGCATGCTGAGCTGGAAATGTAACCAATTCTTCCTTTTGGAACTAATTATAGCAACTTCTTCAACCCCACCCTTATTCTTCTTCTGTCCTTGTTCTCATTCTTCCATTAACACTTCCATTTCATCTCTGTAAAAAGTAACTGAAAGAATCCATGACCACACATTTCAGAAGAAATTGTGGTACCATGCCAAAAAAAATGAGCATTTTTATACCAACATAGGGGAATCAGAAATTAATTGTGCCAATATAAGAAAATCCCAGTACTTCTGCTGTGGTAGAAATGCGATGTCTCAGGAGCAGCATCAGGAAACAACACCTATAACTCATTGCTGTGTGCACTTTGATAGCAGCCTCATAGCTTCTCTCCACTGATCTGCTGCTGCTGTTGTTGTTTGGTTCTTTTATTATCATTATTATTTTATCATTGAGCACTGCCTGGTTCTTATCCAAGTAGAAGAATATATGTGAACTCTAAACATTGAATAAGGCCAAATCTCTAAACATTGAATTCAAACACAAAAATGAACTGCAGAAGATTATTCTACCTCTTGAAAAGGGGTAAGCTTTACTGTAATTTACACCTAGAGCTAGAAGGAAACAGATATATCTGTTCATTATTAACCTGTACATTCATAGCCCCCTCAAATAATCACATAAGTTTGTACAGAATGAAATCCATTCTTACAGTGAAGGTTAATTTCCAAATTGAAAGCCAATGGAAAAATCTGCCTTATACCTACTCCAAGCAGAAAAAGAGTTTGAATTGCTTCATTCACTTCACTCAGTTCTGAATATATACCCATGTTTTATTGAAACAAAATAAAAAAGGAAAGAAAGGGAATGAGAAGAGGAAGGGGAAAGGGGAAAGGCCACAAGATCAGTCCTGAAATTCATTAAAGAGACTTTGAATATTCAAATAATCCTCAGGTTATGGAATAGGCAAGCAGAAGTGTCTCAATAATGTCACTATTTTAATTTTGTAACCTCCCACTAAAGATCAATGACAACATACACACAAAATCAACCAAATGGTAATTAAGCAGCAACACCCTCTGAAGTAAAGGAGCACATTCTTTCTTTTCAGGCTTTATGTAACCATCCTAAGAAATAAAATGCAATGCCAGTATGAGCATCAATATTGAAACTCTGATAAAATACCTTATTGTCTAATTTACAAGGAAATATATTTCCAGCTGAGGAAATACATCCATAAATAACCAAGGTAATAGTATCCTTTGGTCATTTGCTGTGGCAAAGATCAGTTTCATAAAAGCAAGCATTCCATTGAATTAATAGCTGTGATTTCCTTTTCAAAATCTGATTTAAAAAAACAAGAAGAAAAAAAAATGTGGCTGTCCATCCTTTGAAATACTGCTCTTAAATACATACTGAAAAATGCTTCTGTTTCTGGGTGAAAAACAAATGCTGAAAAATCTGACTTTCTCCACAGTGAAATTTCCCAAAGAGACAGAGGCAGACAAATCACTGAGACAAGCAGAGGGACTGTTCCCAAAGGCAGAAGATAAGAGATTGATGAACACCTGACAACCTGCAGTGTGGAGAACACATGACTGCTTTGGAATACTTTTGGTTTTACCTTAACCTCCACTACATGCACTACTACAGATCTCCCTGTTTTCAGTGCTTCTGTATAGGTCAGATGTAAGGATCCCATCCAGACTCCTCTTGAAACCAGCAGCGCAAAGGGGTAGGGAAAAGGGAGGTTGCCTCAGACTCACTTGAAAAGCCACACCTTTGTCTTCAGACAGCTGCAATCTGGTCATCGTGTGGTTGCCCTAGAGGGGTGATGATGTATGCAAAGTTTGACAGACTAACAGCTGATGGATTTAACACCTACCACAAGGGTTTCTTCTTTTATTCCCATTTGCAATCTCAGCATGATCGCTCTCCAAAGCAATCTAGTTAGGCCATCAGCTTTTCAAAGTAACTAACTTCCATTACTTTACCATGCCCAAGTCTCAAATAAAACTTCTTGATTGTAGTAATACAGATCAACTAAATTATCTGTCTCAGAGTCTGAAAAAGTTTTAATTGTACTAATCACACACTACCTAACTTTCTGAAGTAGATTCATTACTGAATGTATATTCTGCATTTAATAACTGAATGAAAAAAAAATACAAATAATTCAAATTAGCAGTTATTTCCCATCAAAAGCAAATAGAAGTTCAGCAGTTAATAGAATATTTTGGATACACAGTGCAGTGCAGATAGACATTAAGTAAGGTGGGGGAGAGAGAAGGCTATGCAGCCTCTGTGAAACACACAGTAGCTGTACCTTGGCAGTAGATGTAAAATAATTCATATCTAATAGAGCTGTCTTGGTCCATCTGGCACAGGCACCTACATACTCAGTAAAGCTCAAGGGAGACACTTTTTAAAGAATGACATAAATTATTACTTTGCAGCACTCCTATCAGCATTCTTAACTAAGTGCTTACTTCCAGGTCAGCTTGTTCAAAGGCAAAAAAATCTCAGAGTAATTACCTGCGTGTCTTCAGCTCTGCATCTTCCTGTCATTCATACAGCCAAAATATCTCTGAGACCACTTCTGTGGTACAAAGAAGTGTGACAGACGACCAGACCCTTATGTCTGGCAACCCTACTATCCATGTATTTGCCATTTCCTGATTAATAAGCAGCTGATATCACAAAAGGATTCAGCATAAAACCCACTTGTGATCTCTATGGTCTCTCAGTACAAAGACAGCTTGTCAAAACATGAGAGAAGAAGTCTGAATTCTTCAGTGCCATGGAAACAGAAGAATTATTAAATGTACATTTTTTTATTCGTTTTTTTTTACTTCAGCTCGAACTGCACTTGAGACAGTCTTTTAGTAGAAAACTGTCAAACTGTCCCTGTGATTTCAGTGGTGGTGAAGTGGAGTGGGTTAAAAAATACAGAAAATAGGATTTTTTTTTTTTTTTTAAGAGAGCAGAAGTCAGAAGAAACAGGGCATATGACTCAGGAAAAGAGAGAGGTTTCAGAAACAGTAACTTTTTTTATGATTCAGGAGTGTACAGAAAAGACAGTGACACAAGGGAAGATGCTCTGAACCATCCACAACCTTTTCCTCAAAAGTCATTGTCTTCTCCTTTTCACCGCACAGTACAGTCACACAGCTCCTGCATCACAGACCTCTGAAACAAGAACAGGGCAGCTTCCTCCATCAACACTCCTCAGCACTCACTGACAACAGCTTCTGGGTTTGTATCTTTGGCAGAAACTAAACTAAGGGCTTCCTGCTTTATTTGCTTTCTCCAGTCATGCACTGTATTATTTCACGATGGAGAAAGCCTGCAGCACACAGCTCTGTGACACAGGACCACCCCCTCTGCTTTTGAGCACCTTTTGAACTTTACCAAGTGTGCACTGCTCCAGCTTACTGAGCTTTGCACTTGCCCCGCTGTCTTGGAGAATAAGACAGCAATGCACCCCTGGTTTATTGTCCCTGTTTCTGGCAACCTTCAATTTGGAGGTCTCCAGAGGGCCAAAGACTGGACTGAAGATTCAGTAGCCTTTGCAATCCAATGAATTTGCTGAAGGAAAAGTCATTGTGCATTACAAAGTGTTTGGAAATCCCATCAAACTTTTGAGTCCCCGAACTGAAAACAGGACAAAGATGCAAAGCTATCAGAAGGAACTACCATATAACCTGTCCTGATGGTTGTATTATTTGTTAAGCCTTCACTTTTCTCACTGTTGAAAACGGGATACCAGGATAAAGCTGTCTTTGGTGTCACAAAGGAGAGTCAGTTTTCCATCCCCACCCTAGCTGCTGGTGCTACTGGGACATGTGTTTGTTAGGCCAGCCCAAGGAGCAAACACTTCTCCAAACCAGGTACATTTGTACTGATCAAGGTCCTACTAAGGAAATCTTGCAACTATTCTGACAGGCAACAATTTGATAGCTGCTGTGGCTAATTTAAAAGCTTACAGATGGTCAGGTAGGGCTCAGAAAATTTTGTTAGCTTCTCTCCAGCTCCCACAGTTGCTACTAATTCAGCTGCTTTTCACAGCGCACTTAAGGGAAAAAATTATGCAATCAGGAATTCAACTAACTGTTTGCTTTTAGAGTCTCAGATTCTTCACATATAAAACTTATCATCGTCTAGATCTTTTGCTTTATTTAATCAATAGTGAAAATCTAAGTAGTTACATTTCTAAAAAGTAGGTTTTTTCCTTAGCTGTGAAGTAGGAAAGAACTGACAGCATTCAGTGTTCATATTCTTCTTCCCTCTTCTATTTCCTAGGTTTTCATTATCATGGATGTCAGACAAATTGATAAACTCAATACCTTTTCCACTCCCTCTGCTATCACAAAGGCAACACTTATCTCTGTGGACAACATCTTCTTCAAATGCATCTTATATAACTATTTTATAGGATACAGGAAACTGACAGGCTCCAATTTATCTCTGCACAATACCACCCATTTATTGCTGTTCAGGAATTCTAGATCTATTTGTATGTTCATAGTAATAGGCAATACATACTACTACAGAAATATTTTCCCCCTTTTCAGGAAACATTGAGCCTACAAACAATGTTTACTAGATCTTCAGTATTTCCTTTAGTCTCACTGAGTTAATGGAAACATTCAGTGGTCAGTGGTAACTATAAAAAGCAGTGGTTTGTACCTGTACTAGAACAATTAATTTAAATTCCCAGCTTTATACTTTATGCCTACATAGAACAGTACATTCTTCAGCCTTGTTCAAGCCATATAAACAGTCCAGATGTTTATGCTGCCTCTGTTTTGTAGGGCTATCTCATTTGAAACTCATTTTGATGTTATTCCAGAGCTTTGCAATTTATATTGTAGATTGTTCTGTCACTATGCAACAAACTGCTCAAACACAGACCTAAATTTTAATAAATATGTTATGAGTAAGCATTTAGTAAATTTACAGGATTAAGCTTCAGATTTATGTTTTTATTGCATTCTGCAGGAGCAAGTTAAAATTGCTGCCTGTACACATATAATTACTAGTGGAACTTGGCAAGACTATGTTATCCTTGTGGCTGTCTTATACAAATTGCAGTTACTTGTGAGTTGCTGACATTTTATTGTCTCATACCAATAAAACAGCAATGACATCTATATTTTTCACAGCCAAGCTTAATCATAAGTACATCTGTCAAGATCTCAAAATACACTAAAGGCTCTTCTTCTTCATGGATGTCTTTTCTTAGTTTTTCCTTCCCATTCTGCCCTTCCCCAAGTGACATTTAAAGATCCACTTTCCTTCCCTCAGATTTATATCTGAAAAGCAATCAAATGGTCCTCCAAGCATCTGACACATGCTTTTTTGTACTAGCTGCTAATTTTGAAGATTCTCCAGTTTATAATTTCTTTGACACTTACTCTAGATTTGTGCTCCTGAATACATTTATGTGATTTATTTATCCCCAGTTGTTTCTGAAATCCCAATAAAGGCAGAGCCTGATCATTACAATATACTTGCCACAAGTGTTTGTTAACTGCTTTGAGTATCCCTTTGCTTCTTGCACCACTTCTGCAATTACTGTGGCACTTCAGTCATCCCTGAATGCTTAATAATCTCTAATATGCTTTCAGTGTGCTGAAATAAAGACTGATGGATTAAAAGATATATCACCTATATGTATAAAATACAGTAAGAATGTACATATGTCTTTCCATTTAGTACATCTCTAATATGTTCCCAGATTATTGCAATGTGATATAATTAAGTTAAACATGAGACTGTAAAATATCCAATGACCCAAACACAGTGTCAGTCACAAAAAAATATTTCAGTTGTAAATATTACAGTGGATGAGAAAAAAACCCTTTCAGATTTTGCAAACAAAAAGAGTGTGAGAGTGACCTGGGGAAGGGAAAAGAGGAACAGAGTCCCTGAGTGAGTGACTGAGTGACTGACTGCCTGCCTGAGTGAAAAATTTTAACTGTGAAAAAAGATTTCAAGCTAAAAGCCTGCAGTCTGTAAGTAGGTAAAAAGGCACTGCATGTCTCCTTTCTAGCAGAAAGAGGCAGACTCAAGCTGCCCAGAACAATGTGATGGTATTAACCCATTTCCTCTCTGGAAATCAGATAACCACAGCAACCTCAGAATCCAGCAGTGGGATGATATCTTAGCTTCTGGCAGCACAGGATGGAAACCAAAAAAATGCACAAAATATGCATGAAAAGGCAGATAAATTTCGATGGTTATTTAAATCCGTAAACAGCAAAAAACACAAATATTCTTTTGCAGGCTGAAATTTCTATATGAAGTGCCCTGAAAAAACCCTACAATTTTGAATTATATAGCTTCAGAGGAGGGCCCAGGTTGGAAAGGACATCTTAATATCATGCAGTCCAACCCTCCTGCCATGATCAGAGACACCTCCCACTAGCCCAGGTTTCTTGAAGCTCCATTCAATGTGGCCTTGAACAGGGGCAGGAGCTTGTGCTCGTCCCTGTTGAAAATCATTGGATTATATAAAATTATGCTTTGAACAAGTTAAGGATTGTGCTAAACTTCTAGTAAAATATCAACTAACAACATAAAGTCATGAATTCATAATGCAAATTTAAATAAGTGACATATTGTTCCAGTTTGAAAGCCAAACCAGTGAGACACTCTAAGTTAGAAATACAATTTATTAGGAAAAGGGAAAAGAAAACCAAAATACATGTAATAATACAAAAGAAAAACCACTGACAGAGTCAGAGTACAACCTGACACCCTGTTGGTCAGAGTTTTGGTAGCAGTCCAGTTGGATTGGTGGCTGCAGTCCTCCTGGAGTGGCAGATGTGGTTCTGTTGGAGCAGGGATCCTGTAGAAAGGGTTTAGTCTTCCTCTGAAGATCCACTGGAAAAGACAGCCATTCCTCTGCAAATCCAGTGAAAGACTGACTGTTCTGTCCCAAACCCCAGATTATATCCAGGTGGGGATGCTTAGCTCCTCTACCCCTGGGCAGAGCATCTCACAATGGGCTGATATCATTTTGTGAGTCATGTGGTGGGTCCATTAAACAGAAATAGCTCCTGGAGGGAGTTATCTCTGAGTCAAGTGGAAAGGCAGTGATGGGCCCATTAACAGGAGATAAGGAAGAAACAATGCCCCTCCTGGTTCCTGCAGCTCTTGAGGATGAGAATAGAATATATCTTAATATTGTAACCGAGGACACATATTAAAATATTTTCTTTACAGAGTTGATACCATTCTTTAATATTTATAAAATGTTGAACGTGTATAGAAACTAGAAGTCACATTAAGTCATATTAATAATTTAAAGTTCTTCATTAGTAATATAAAACTACCTAATATATAACACATCAAGAAAAATATTAATTATCAGTAGTATATATTTTAACATAAGCTGATTTATTGAATTAGATGCAATTAATACACATTTAGGATTTCTAAATCTAGTCATAGTTGCTACTCAAAAATACTGTAAAACTTTATTAAACTTTTGTTTCAACAGTCTAAACAGAGACAGGCTCTAGTTCAGAGTTCTCTTTAAAACTTTAGTGTTGATCATCTATCATGAAGAAATGCCTTTAAAATTACCAGGAATTTTAGCTTATTTTAACTTAATTGCAAACCACTTAATAAATCATCATTTCCCTTTTAACTTTCAATAAGCTCTAAAACCAGTTAAATTTCAGTGTAAATGCATATATTTTCTTTATTTCACTGTATGTATATTGCTCAAAATTAAGACTGACTGGCAAGAGGTGGAGTGGTGAAATGGCCCAGTGGTGTGTCTTTGGAAATATGGGCAAGTAAAGTCCTATTTGAGTGCCAGGTTTTGTAATATGCTTCAGAAGTTGTCTGAAGTTAGGAGACTACTTAGTACATGAATTGTACCTACATTTTTCTTTGGTTTTAAAATCTTGATTGTGACAGGATCTGAACAGGATTTGGGAGTAATATAAAATTATTTTAGGAAATTTTCCATGGTAAGTGGAAAGATGTTTAAACACTTGTGGTGCACTCTAAGACAAGACATGGCAGCGAGCAAATTGCATTCTCACCATATATCAACCAGCTATCCCTGGCAAGTCTCTGCAACAACTCCAAGTTATGTAATCCCTCTTTACACCTGCCCACGTTTTCAGTGTGTTTTTCATGTTTCAGACTTGCCCCTTTGAAGATAATATTAAAACCACTGTTTACCACAGGCTGTTCCAAGTTTGTCAAAATTAGCACTTCCACTACCCAAATAACTCAGTAGTTAGGCTACTTTGTTTCTCTAAGGTCAAATAAAAAGCAGACAGAAAGAGGAGATGAATTAAGGCCTTTTCCAACAGAATATGAAATAATTAAAAAATACTACATGCCCATCAGAAAATACATCTGCATGAAGCACTTTCTATCAGCTGTGATTAGCTTCAAATATCAACAAAAGCAGCACATTAGTTATTGGATTTGCAGTACACTTGATGTCATATCAATTTTCTTCCCATCTGATCTAGGAGCAAGGTGTGAGCACAGTCTGTCAGAGAAACTTGACAAACCAAACTCTGCAGTGAGCTCTTTGCTATATGGACAACTTGCCCCTAGGTAAGAAGAAAAGTTTGATTAGACCCTTTCATCCTTTTGCAGAGATATATAAATGCAAAGAAAGGCCAGAAATGTTCTTGCTGAAGGCTAAGGAATGCTTGGTCTGAAAACAGAGAAATGTCAGTAGGGAAATGGATTAGAAATGGATGGAAATTGCTCTTTCCGTGGCACAGAGGAGAGAGTAATGAGATGGCATAGAACTGATTGGTGCTGCAGTGGAATGCCACTGAGATGGGCAATTTTCATTTAGAATTTTAAGGTCTGAGGATATAAGGAAAGCAGCCTCTTGGGTTAAATAAGGGATAAACATACTTTCTGCCTAATGCAGACAAGGAATGTAAGAAAAAATCGTGAGCTAGGGAGATTTAGTGTTAATCATTATTGCCTTTACTAGTGGACATTTCTAAGATATCTCTGAAATCTAATGACAAGTTGTAATTTCACAACTGCTTTACAATGACAAAAAGCAGGCACAGTTGTCAAAAAACCCAGTCTATCTCCTGCCTGCAAGTGCTCACCCTCTGCCTCTATCACCCTATATTTCTGCTGGCACAAGTTGCATTCAGGGAGCTATATCCTGAAGCTCACAGGGAATCTGCTTAAGGATATGCTGGTTTAGGGTGGCCATGAAACTCCCATTACAGTTTTGGCTGGGAGAGAACCTGGAAAGCAAATACTAAAATGAAATCTATATGTGCCTGCAGTAAGTTCCTGCCCTTTCCGCGAGAAACCTGTAGCTGAGGCAGATGAAATTTTATGAGTGGTTTAATTAGGGAGATCCATCAAAAGAAAATGATAGTTCACCTCTGAGCTCAAAATGTATCCAACTATAATTAGCATTAGCTTTTTAAACTGTACACAATAACAAATATTCTATTCAATCAAAACCATATTATCTAACAATGCTATATCTAATAACAAGTGCATGATTTCAGTATTTATTAAAATGCTGGTCCCTTCCTTCTTCGTCTAAATGAGTGTAAATTGATATTAACAGTTTAGTAGCAAACAAAGCTGTTCATTTCCTTTCAAGAACCTGTCATTCTCACACAATAGAATAATGAAGAATGTTTGGTTGTAATAGCATCCTGGCAAGGAAAGAGAAAACAAGGAGCTCTGTCAAAACAAAAAAGTTTCCAATACCAAAACTTCAATATCAACAGCTTGGGAATGTACCAGATTCTCATGTTATTTCACTAAGTTGATTTAAAACCTTGACATATCTAGCTAGAACTTTCTGTTATTTATTTTTAAAATTAGATCTGTAATGGTGCTGTTTTTCTTTTCCTGCATGTTAACTGTCATGTTGTGAGGTAGTATCTGTAATCCTGGAGAGAGACATGCAAACAGGCAATGCAAAAAAAGCACGGTATGCAAACCACTTATTTAATTGAGGATGCAGCATTTTGTCCCTTTGTAGGTTGCCCACACAGCATTTGAAGTCACTTGGATTAGCATTAACATTAATTAAATATAAAACAACACAAGCTTAGGTCATCACAGGCATTACTTATGCAATTTATGGAAGAGTTAATTCTCACATAATTTAGATTTTTTTATGAATTGCCATGTCCATCAACTACTACAGCAAAGTTTCAATAGTTTTATTGTGCAAACCATAAGAGCTTTAGCCACTGTTTTGCTTTGTTTTCCTTATTAGTTAAGTTACCATTGTCATCAGTAGAATTTGCAAAGAATTTTATTGGTGTGAGTTTTTCTGCTTTGAAGAGGCAATATCTCTGGTTTTTGCTTTCTATTAAGGCACTCCCTGGATGTGTGACTCTTATCCTTTACCTCTGGGCACCTCTCAATCACTCAGCACCACTGTTTGGCCCCTGATAGATGTGAATATACTACTGCAAATGTGTTGGAGTACACAATATGGAGTTGGTGTCAGCTTGTATTTTTGTGTGTTGTTTACATAGTTTGCAGAATGCTATCCAGCACAAACCTTTCTGGCAATAAGTTAACAGTCAGCTTTTTCTGAAGCAGAGCTGAAAAATGTGTTCACGACATATCAGTGATTTGTACTCTGAGGCTGTGGACTTTCTGAATTTTTGGGACTGTGAGCCTAGGGACAGATTTGGTCATTGGAACCCACAGCTACCTCATCAGTTGGCCTCATTTTTATTTCTTTTTTTTGCTTACAATAACATGCAACATTCCAAACAGCTCATTCCAACTGCAACCAAAGTCCCAAGACAAAAAATATATATGGAGATCAATAGAAACTCAAATCACTGCTGTTAAACAAGCACATTTGTAAATGTGTTTTCACGTGATCTGTAAGTCATCATTGCAGATAAATATAACAAGTTATAAAATCCAAATTCTTATTATTATCTGCATCAGAGTAGAAAAAGTAGATACATAGCAATCTATTGGCTCTTTAGAGCTCTAGCTCTATTAATAGTCTTATTATTTTCCACTCAGATTGATAAAATATGAATGATTCATAATGCACTCACCTTAACTTTATTTAACGTTTATTGCTTCCTATACTCCTACTAGGCAACAAAAAAAAAAAACTTGGAAAGATGATTAGGCAAATACTTTTTTCAGAACCATACCCTTAGGCTGATCTAGTGGATAATTATTAGTCTGGTACATTGTGCAAAAAGAGGCATAATTTACAGTGTCCCTATATTTATGTGTTACATGGAAAATACTACCTTGTATGATATAGCATATTTTATTTGTCTATTACATGCTACAGTGTGAAATATTTTTGTCGTATGCATTCAAATCCCTAAAAAATATTTCTCAGCTCCTGGTAAACAATGAATATTTGGAAATTTTACATGGAATAAATGCACAACAATATCTGTCTGAATACACTGGATTTACTTGCTCTGTTACCAGTGCATGGTGTTTTTATGGCATTCCTCCAGTTTTCCAGTCAGCTCAGTATCATTAGCACAATTTCAGGCTCCATCTTCTGGTTAAAGCGTTGATGAGTTTGTAAACGAAAAAGCTGATTATTTATCTCAGGTTCCCAAGAGCATCCACAGTCCTGCCTTTCCCTGCCCAAGCCTGGAGCTGCCCTCACCCGCCCATGGCCCAGGACCCCATCTCACCCCCAGGGCCATCAGCCCCTGCCCCAGGGATGCTGCACCAGGGCCAGTCTCCACCTCCCCATAGCCTGGTCCTGCCTGGCCATGGATCCTGAGCCAGGATCAGCCAGACTCAGCTTGGCCCTGTCCCTACAGTCCTGCCTGGCCATGGCTGAGGGCCAGAGCTGCTGCACAGGAGGGGTCTGTTCCTGGCAGGTGACACCAAACAGGTTTTCTTGGGTCTCCCACACTTCTATCATGGTTCTGCTAACCTGAGAACCTTGGAGGAGCAGCAATTTCCTCCATGGGAGAATTAAGGTGCCTTTGCAGGTGACCCAGGGAATGGCTTCAGCAGAGGTCTTGTTTAAAGGAAAAAGTGAAAAAAGATAGACATTTTGAGATACCTCTGACCCCAGTATTGTTTGAGACTGCTCTAACATTTATTTTCCATTATTTAGAAGCTATTATTTCAATTGTCTTCTCTGATTTTAGGGCAATTTGGGTCATAGGAGCCTTTGCATACTTGCATTTGGTAGAGGAAAGGAAGAGCTAATTAAGATTAAACATATGCTATTTGGGAAAGCAAAAGATACAAGTCAGTTAGATTCAGGAAGGAATGGGTCTATTTAATTTAACTGCTAAGGGTTTCACAGAAATTATCAGAAAATAAATTTTTGGCCTACAGGATTGTTAGAAAGCCATGGATATATTTTCCTCACTTAGCTGATATTTTCACCACAGAGATACTGCATTCTTCAAGCATTCTTCTCTCTACCCTAACCTAATCAATCCTGATCTCATTTTGTGTTCTCTCTTTACAAAGAGTATTTCCCCAGAATATTTCCCTCCAAAACATATTTTTAGTCATCTGACTCTGTAACTTAGTTGCTAAGCTCATAAACATTAGCAGCTAGCCTAGCAAGCCAATAAATAACTTTGCATTTGTTGAAAATACCAAATGACTTGCTGATGTATGAAATAACAGTTGTACTGCTAATCCTTTCCATTATTTCTTACCCAACATACTTGAGTTTGATAGCCGTGATTTAAGAAGTGTATGGGAGAACACGTTGTTTCCCTCTGTAAGGACAGCATTAAGGACTGTGGAATCCTGCTTTTGGATTTCAGGAGCACCACTCCAGTAAAATTAACAAAATGTATTAGGCACACTGTTTAGGATGTGCTATGAGCTAAACTTGTACAGAAGAAAAAAATCAAGGTATGTCAAAAGAAACGGGACTGGCCTACATCAGGTAATTGTGATCAATCACTCACAAAAGTCCCCCAAAGCTGCTGCATCAGAAGACACCATTTCAGCACCAGGCAGATGAGATTGTGCAGGACCTCAGTGACACCTGGTATTGTCAGAGCTCCGTCCCCAGGAGCCTGGGATGAAGGTGAGACACTCCTCATGAGTCTCTCAGAGGGCAGCAGCCCCATGTCTCAGTTACAAGTGTTGGATGATGCCAGGGAATGTCATATCCAAGGGCGTGCAGGTCCTGGTCCAGTGGTGCTGGTCCATTACATTACTTACACCACCATTTTCTTGCTGTTATTAATCCTACTGAAAGCAATCCAGAATGGTTTTAATCCTACTGAAAGCAATCCCAGGATGGTTTGGGATAGAAGGGAGCTTTAGAGGTTTTCTAGGTGGGACATCCCTGCAACGAGCATCTTCAACTTGATCAGGTTGCAATAAAAACCTGCCCAGCCCAACCTTGAATTTTTCCAGGAACACCCATGATTAGAAAGAATACTGTCTTTAACATCAATAAAAGCAGATTTTGACAAACAATAAAGAGCTAAAATACAAAACAATAACAAAAGAAAAACTTCTGAAGAAATCTATATCAAAATAAGCTTTCAGAATGCAGCAGGCACCTACTTTCAGTGATTTAACCAAAGCAGACTTGCAACTGCAGTTCACAGAGCTCTTAGACACAAAACCTTGTAATACAATTAACTTCACGAAAAAACCTCATTAGAAGCAGCGAGGGTTAGGCATGACCAAACACAGTAAACAGATGCACAGAGCTACATCATGTTTTAGACACCTAGTCCAGCCTGCCTGCTCCTGCTTTAATGGAACAGAGTATCTCAGAGCTCCTAATGGGATGATAATGCTTGCACAATGAGATGTTCTGGCAACATCTGTTTGATGTCTCTGTGGAAACTCTATTTGCCTTTGGCTGGTCACTTAAATTTGGGTAAACTGATATTTTCTCTTGCTTATACAGTGCTAGACCACAGAGCTCATGACCACTTCAACAGAATTTAGGAGCAGATGCAAGAAATTGTGGCTATTGCTAATAATTCTACTTCTGATACAAAATAATTATATCAGGCCTGTAAATGACAAGTTCTGTAGAATTGTGATTTTGATTTTTTAAATAAATGATGATTCACACAGGGAAAGCAAAGTAAGAAGAAAATACAAAGTAAATATGAAGCAATCCTAAGATAAAATACAGAAAACAGGAAGATGAGAACATATGTGCTCTACTTTCTGCAGCTAGACCAAAAGTCTGATTAATATATGTTGGCTGCCACTCTAAGGGAGTTTTTTATAATTCCTTAACTGAATGGCTTATGGCAACATCAAAGGGTGGGTTTTTTTGAAGAATTGTTTTATCTGGATTTTTGGAATTCACTATTCTATATGCAGTGTACATTAAACAATGATATAGAATGTTTATGAATCATCTAGATATTTCTGAATTGTTCCACAAACCAGTGGCATATAAAAAAAGAAATTTTTATTTTCATTTTTCTTCTGCAGCAGTAGGGGTTCCATGGAGTTTCCAGGGATGAACTTAAGCCCTTGATTTTGTATTGTTTAAGAAATAGCAAATGAGGTCAAGTCACCCTGATAGACATTGCAGCTTTCCTGACATAAAGGTCAGATTTCATGACATTAAAGGCTTATCAGGAGATTTTCTTCTTCCTTAGAGAATATTTCATTTTCTTTCTTCACAAGGACACTTCTGTAGCATGGAGAAAGGCTGCAGAAACAGCAATTTGAACATTATTTTGTAGCGAGAGAAAGTCAGATCTGATTTCCACCAAAATAATTAGAAAGAATCCGTAACTTCCTGGGAAGTTAAATCAGATTAAAAAATAAAACCAAAATCAATTACAGATCATAACAGAACTATGGCTGGTGGGAAGGCTAACTGACCTGCTAAATCATGTAGTGATCCATCTTCAAAAATTGCATGCTGGAGAACTTTCCAAATGCTCAGTGGCAGCTGGCATCCCCAGTCTCCCAATTATTTCTTTCACGATCTTTTACTGTTACATGTTCATGGTTTTATCTTTTGCTTTCCTTCAGTGAAGTCCAGCAGATTAATTTAGCCGTCACTTTGTTTTTGCTCAGGTGGAGTACATGGAGAGTTACAATACAAGGAGAATGATAACGGAAACGGGACTTTGGGCCATAGGAACATTTTCCATTGTTTCTCCTAATGGATGCACAAAGGATGTGCTAGACTCCATCATCTACATAAAAATGGAGCAGTAATATATCAGTTTCACCCTTATTTGCACTTCCCTAACTTACCCTTTTGCCTCTTAAAATAATGTGTAATACAGTTCTTGGCTTTAGAAATACAGTCTTACAAATATTCTTCCTCTTCTTTCTCTCTCAAGCACTAATTGTCAGAAGGATAAAAGTAATTTAAAAGCAGTATATTTTTCAGTAACAGTGAGGGGTTTTTACAGAAAAGGAATGCAGGACATGAACAGGCATTCAGTGCCATGAGCTTTAATTTGATTAGTACACACACTTTTTTAGAAATTAGAGTCATCAAGCAGATAATATGATCTGTTTCAATCATTTTAGTTAGACAGAATGAAATACAGCTAATAACATTCATACATAGGAAAAGGATTCCAGTTACAAGGTCTAAGGCAAATTTTATAAACAAATTAAAGTGCACAACATATTTCCTCCTATAATAATTTCTTTATCAGCCATGAAGCAGCCATTTTATTACCAAGTTCTTTTGTACTGATGGAAGAGATTTCAAATTACAGGAAAATGAGTATTCACCAATGAAAAGTAAGAAAACTCTCTAAATAATATATTTAGGAGTGGGAAATATGACAAGACACAAAGTAGGAAAGAATGTTTACTTCCATTTGTACTCAATTAAACCATTGATAATAGTCTGTCTTATATAAAGAGGAAGAAACTCTTGCCCTTATAAATTAACTAAATCAACTGAAAAAATAACTTAAATATAAGGTTTTAGTTCAATTAACACAATAGAAAGCTTCTGGATGTGGCAAAATTAGCAAAACACCAGAAGCCCTGCATTTTAATGAGGTGTCTGTGATTAAAAAGATCCTAAATATTCACCTATCATTTCATCCATAGCAAAATGATCATAAGCCCTTTTTATGAACAGTATTTTAAGCCTTGTTCATGGTGCAGTTCTGCATTACTTTTACACAAATAATTTTTCCAGCATGGGATCATAATATAAGTATTCTTTTCAATCATGTTTCACACATTATTATCAGCTGTAATAACGCTGATAATTAAGTGAAAATTAAGTCCATATTTGAACATCCTTGCTGTATCTCATTTTGCCCTGAGAATGATTTCAGCTGCCACTAGGTTATTTCTCTGGATATTTAATAGTGATTTATACATAAATTGTGCCTTTTGGCCGGGTGTCTGCAGAACTAGAGGTAAAATAAACCCTTTTATTATCATAGGAGTTAAAAAGAATATTTAAATCTTCATCCATATGAATGCAAGGAAATCTGAAAACACATCTCAGGGTAACACTGTAGAGCAACCAGGGGCAACATAATAGAAATATGATCCTGCAAGGTTTATTACAGGCATGACAAGATAAATACATGAAAAAAAATTACATTACTCAAGTCCAGAGGGTTCTGTGTTCCTTATAGTAACACACTGCCTACAAACTATTAAGCATTGCCCAGGTAGAGGTTGAAAGTTGGGACCATAAATAATTCCATTCGCACACATGACTGTATTCAACATTTACTCCCTCTCCTCCTCCCCTTCCTTCTCCTCCACTGATGTTAATAATTAGATACCAGTTTTCAATTAGTGCATCAGGCCATCCTTAAATCAGGATATCCTTAAATCCATAGCAATTCATTTTGTCTTCACAGATACAGAGCTGTGGGAGTAGCTTATTTGTATAACTAGAACAAGATTAATTTCACTTACGGTGGCAAATGACAGAAGATAAGGAGAAGGAAGCAAAGGTGTTTCCTGTGGCCACTGTGATATTGCACTACCACAGATTTTAGGGTTGAAAGTACAGAAGAAGTTTTCTTTCTGCTCATGATCCAGTTAGGCTTACTTATGAAGGACAAACAAGTCTCTCTGTTCCCCATCTGTAGCACTGCTCTGTGTATATTTAGTAAGGAGAAGCAGAAGTCTTGAAAACAGCAAGGCCCACATTCACATCAGCCTTCCCACCTACGACTCTGTTGGAAGCCTGGCATGTAGGCAAGATGAGAAGCATCTATAAATGGGATGAGATGCTGTCTGACCATGTAGCATGTTCCACAAAGGTTGAATGCTGAGAGCAGGTTAGGGGGGCACCCCTCTAAGGGGACAGGATGCCATGATCAGAGTGTTGTACATCTATTGCAAGTGAGGAGAATTCATGACAGCAGCAACTTTATAACTATTATTCCTAAAACTCACTTAGGACACCCATAAAATTGGACAGGCTTATCTATCACACAACCTGTACAAATCTGCCCAAAATGTTGACTGCTCTATCAGAAACACCATGGCAGATTATATTTGTTCAATGAAGTATTAGATTTTATAATGTTTCATATAAGCAAGGGGGAATTGAAGACTTTACTATCAGAGGCTTTAGCTTGCAAATATTTTACAATACTTTCACAACAGGTTGGTAAAAGACCTTGACATCAATTTATGGAGGGAAATGCAGGTGTTTGTACTGGGCTGGCAACCGTCAGCTCATAGTTCCCATGGAAACAATAAATTGCTATGCATGAGTAATGGGGAGTGATTACATTTAGAGTAATTATGGCAAAAAGTAATTAAGCAAGATGAGAAGATCATACAGCATCATTTGCCTTTTTCTTCTACCAATGGCAATCCACATGCCAGATTTCAATCACATTTCTTAATCACCATAAGACCTTTCCAGGCTTTAGCCACTCGTGGAGTCATTCTTTACGCATCTTTAGATGATCACTAATTGACTGAATAATAGCTGAATTTTGTTGTGTTTTTTGTCCTTCATATCTGCATAGCTCTCATACTGTTAATTACAGAAATATGAGTGCGAACTGACTAAGGCCAGAAGGGCCATTGTGATCATAAGGTCTACATACTCTGTTATATAAGATGCATTTTCTTCCTCACAGCAGTGCTGTTATGTAGTCCGTATTTTGAAACTGAAATACACAAACTCTTTCAAGAAATAGCCAGATGTGATTTGAAGCAAGATGAATATATTACACTTGCTCATTAAGCATTCTAAGATTATTTGTACCCATGGCTTACTCTTAAGCCTTTCTCTTAATTAAGATTCAACTGCTATAGCCTAATTTCACTGTATGTGACCTTGCGAACTCACTCACTGGTTTCAGAGATGCAGAGCATGAGGTGTTTGTCTCTATACAGAGCAATGTGAAGTTATCAAGGCACTTGCTAACAAAAGCCCCCTGCCCTGAGTTTACGTCACTTGGCTGTCGCCCTGATTTTTAAAGTTTTTCTAAGCCTTCTGATGTTTACAGAATGATTTGTTATTCTTGTAATGATAACTTATTGTTTTGCATTCTTTTGTGGAGGAGGAGAAATTTGATGGACTGTTGGTTTGTCCAGTGTCATTGGAGAGGTGGCATTGTCACCCTCCAATCCACTGTCACTTTTGGAAATCTATAAATGTTGGAGTCAGAAATTAAATACTCTTTTCTTTTTTTTTTTTTTTTTTGCCTTGAGAGTGCTGCGTGTCTGCGTCGTGTTATTTTGTGTCCTATAGTGACACTTGGCTTTGGTAACGGGGCAGCCACAGGGGTGGCTGCAGGGAGAAGGTGCCAGAAGCTGTGTGACAGAGGCAGTGCCAGCTCCATGGTGGTCCCACTGCTGGCCAAGGCTGAGCACACCGGTGACGGAGGGATTGCCTCTGGCACAGCACAGCTAAGGGGTCATGGGGTATGGAAACTGCAGTGGGAGAAGGAAGTGAGGACATGTGGGAGAAACAGCCCTGCAGACACCAAGGTCAGCGCAGAGTAAGGGGGAGTGGGTGCTCCAGCTGCTGGAACAGAGATTCCCCTGCAGCCTGTGGTGCAGCCCGTGGAGAGGCACCTGTGCCCCTGCAGCCCGTGGAAATCCATGGTGGAGCAGAGATCCACCTGCAGCCACTGAAGACCTCAAACTGCAGCAGGTGGGTGCCTGAAGGAGGCTGGGAACCCATGCTGAAGCAGGCTCCTGGCAGGACCTGTGGCCTTGTGGAGAGAGGAGCCCACATTGGAGCAGGTTTGCTGGCAGGACTTGTGATCCCATGGGAGCAGCCATGCTGGAGCAGCCTGTTCCTGAGGGACTGCACCCCATGGGAGTGACTGACACTGGAGCAGTTTGTGCAGAACTGCAGCCCGTGGCAAGGACTCATATTGGAGAGGGTCATGGAGGACTGTCACTGGTGGGAGGGACTCCTCACTGGAATAAGGGAAGAGTGTGAGGAGCCTCCCCCCTGAGGAGGAAGGAGTGGCAGAGACAGAGTGTGATTAACTGGCTGCAGCCCCCATTCCCTGTGCCCCTGTGCTGGTCAGGGAGAAGAGGTAAAGAAAATAGGAGTAAAGTTGAGCTCAGGAAGAAGGGAAGGGTGAGGAGAGGATATTTTTGAAATTTGGTGTTATTTCTCATATTTCTCATATTTCTCATCTCTCTTCCTATTCTGATTTGATTGGTAATGAATTAAACTAATTTCCCCAAGCTGAATCTCCATGACAGTAACTGGTGAGAGATCTCTCCCTGTCCTTACCTTGATCAATGAGCCTTTCCTTACGTTTTCTCTACTGTGTCTAGCTAGGAGGGCGTGCTGAACTGCCAGCAGAGTTCAGCTGGGGTATTTTGGTATTTTTAAGAAGTTCTAGGAAATGTCTTTGTGAAAGCCTCTCCCCTGCAGTGGTGCTTCCCGTGGCTCAACTCCAGTGCCAAAATCCTCTGAATTCGGGATTCCAGGGGCTATGCAGGTCATTTCAGTTACACAGGGTTGACGGTCATGTTTAGTTTACTGGTAATATCAGACTCATCATTTTCCACTACAATAATAAATTCTTAAAGTTTGCCTCATGTTCTTAATTCCTAAATGGACAACTTTTCATTTTACTCTTTTAAAACTTTTAAAATTTTGCTTGTGCTAAATTGTGAAATTCAGTGTAAAGGAACTGTCACAGCATCACCTCTACTGTAAATGTCACAACTACAGGACATTAGCAGTAATTTTGTATTTTCTTTCAAAATCTTAAACTTCAACAAGTTGATAAATTCTTGACAGGTGTTGCTAGAAATGTCTATGTGTCTCAGATGATATATTACTAGAGCAGAGGTTTTATTTTTTTCAGCAAATTTTAGGTGTGGCTAGGTGTTTATAGAGGAATGGAATGACCATGCAATGGAAATTGTACAAAGTTTTCCAAGAAGAGAATGCTGCCATTAGGGAAATACTTCTATAAAATGAGACCTCAGTCTTCATCCAGTAAATGTATCTGGCCAAGGTGCACCAACATTTCTACAAATGTCATACACAAAGGGTTCTGAGTACTGCACAGTAAAATTGATAAAGTGTACATAATTTTAAATCCATGCTGTAGCATTTACTTTTGGCTTAAAAGGTTTTCATTAGGTATAAAACTTAATATATTTTGGTTTCATGCTCAACCAGATATTTTTACTGTATTGAAATAGCCTTTGATCAATGTTAAAGCAAGTATACAGACAAATATGCACATACTTGATTGCTTTCTTCTTCCAAAAGTGAGCCACATACAGGCTTTCATAAAATAGTTTTGGACTTCACATCATTGAAGAACTCATAGTTTTTTCTCATATTCAAATATATGAATCTGACTCTCTTTGTCTGTCTCTTAAACTATACATAAATTACAGAGATTTAAACTACACTTGGTTAAGAAATATCAATATATTCCATAAATTTCAATAGACTTCTTACCAGCCAGAATGGAGGACCATGCCTCCTCCATGTAAGTACTTGAAAATCAGAGTAATTGTTAAATCAGTTACATTTTCAACACCTAGTGACATCTAGCCATCATACTCTATTCAGTTTTATGTTTACACTGTTTTTTATGGAAGTTTTCCTGAAGATGCTTCTTGTTTTTAATTATTATGTAAACATTTTTTAAGGAAAGCAGTTTCTATCTCACATGACAGAGTCAAGAAGAGATGGTACAGAGCTATTTGAACTATCCCTTGAAAATTCATGCAAAGTACAATTTATCTCAGAACAAATGCACGCTACTTTACATGCACTATACATTGAAACAAACACAAATTTTTAATTTTTTAGTCTTTGACATTTGCCCATGTACAGAAAACAACACTAACACAAGCTCTGTAAGATACAAGCTGTTCTTTACTCTGCTGTTCTTTTCTCTGCTGTCCTTGTTTCTCAAAATACCACAAATATCATTAGGTTCAATGTGTCACATCACACTGTGAAGCAACCTTGAAGATAAT
Organism: Molothrus aeneus; assembly: GCF_037042795.1. NCBI lineage: Eukaryota > Metazoa > Chordata > Aves > Passeriformes > Icteridae > Molothrus > Molothrus aeneus. The sequence continues at coordinate 93,491,958 of NC_089646.1, forward strand.
ATAATAAAATAATGTATTCACAGAGTTATTTTAGAAAAAGATCCCTCTCCTTCCCTACAATGTGGGATTTAAAGCAAAATTTATTTCACTGCAACATTAAATATATAAAGCTTAATGTTTACCTCTTGGAGATAGTGACATTATTTTTTGAAATGGAGATCTAATCAATTATGGAAATAATAAAGTTAAGGCTTGAAGGAAGAGATGCATGTACACAAAGTAAAAGGCAATATAAAGCTCAAAGGACCATAACTTAAAAACTGTAAACTACAAAATTTAGGTTTGCTCCTTATACAGTCATAATATTTTTTTACATATATTTTCAGCCAGTTTGGGCATATCTTTGTAATCTGTTACAGCAAGAAATTTTGTTACCAACCATAGACATTCAAAAATTTTGAAGAAATTGTACATTTTTTGATACAAGAATTTAAGGCAATTATGAATGATTACATTACTACATATGTTTAGTACATGCTTGTGACTGAGAACAGTGTAGCTTAATTACTCAGAAGCAGCAATTAAGTGTCTGCTTCACTTGCAACTAATAAGATTCCTTTCTTCAAAATGTGGTAAGTGGACAATGCAATTACCTGTGAAGTAGTACAGCTGAGCATAAAAGTTACACAAGTTCCTTCATTTTACTGCATGTTTGCATATATTCAACAGTATGTTGGCCAAGTGCCATTTAATTGGGGTTTTTTTGGCTATAGATCCTAAATCTGATTTATATAGAACAGTGCACAGTGTGCATCTGGGTCTACACATGTCTTGGAATTGTATTTTAGATTTTATTAGAAGAAGAAAAGCAATGCTGTAATCTTTTGTATTATACCTCAAACACACTTCTCACAATCTGGCAGGGCAAACATGGCACTAAGAACCTTAGTGGAATAATTTTTTTACCTCTTTTAATGAGATTTTTTTAAGGCAAAAGTGGTGTAAAGCAAAAAATGTAATGTATAAAATGCAAACTTTGTTAGAAGCCCACTACAGTGCCTTAGTTTGAGGAGAATCTGAGAAAAAATTCCTGGTACCCATTTTGTTTTGTACAGCATAAGATTTTCAAATTCACACAATGGATGGAATTCAGTGGGATTATTTCCTCAGGCCTAGCCAGAGAAATATGGGGTTTTTTCCTTTCCTTTACTTCATGTACATTAAAATCAACCTTTCTGGTTAGAAAAGATTTTAAAAAGCATACTAAGCTAGTCAATGAGGTGAAACTTTTGCTTTGCTTTCCACCAGAAGCCAAAATCCCTGCCAACAAGCTCAGAACCTGGAAGCAAACACTCAGTTGCAGGGGATCTTGGCATACATTCCCTGATTTTCTACCCCAATCAGCCATTGCTGACCAAGGGTATAGGGTTGCACACAGTTCAGAGCACACATTAACATTGCTGCTATATTTGGAACCTTTGTGTCACAGCTGAGTAGGACAAGTCACACTAGAGACACAGACCAACAAAGACATCTTCCAGGCAGGAAACTGAGCTTTAGAGTGTCAGCTGCCTCTTAAGGTTTGCCCGAAATTCAGGTAGAAGTTTTACTGACATTCACCAGGAACAAGGTGGGACCTTTCTAACTAGTTGTTGCAGAAGTCCCTTCCCTCCCACTCCCTCATCCTAAAAATTTCAGATAGTATCTCCATTAATATCAAGCACCAAGGTTTAAAATTATGTACAATTAAGGAAAAAAATTCTTCTCCAGATGAAAAAATAAAATCAGCTTGTTATTATAATTTTGTGTACAATTATATGTTTGCGTTACAATTTTTATTCAAAATCCTGTAACAGCAATTTTTAAAAATTAAAAGTACGATTTTCAAAACCATGGAATTACCTAAAATGTTGTAAATTCAGCTGAAGTTTGATAATGCTTTAATAATTTGAGTGTTTGAGGTGATGAGTATCTCAAAACTCAAGGGAACATCTTTCTAGGCTGTCTCCAAACCTCAATCCCAGCCCAGGAAATTATTTCCTGCATGAAAAAAACCCTTCTTTTCCAATTGAGAGGTTTTTTAAATATATATTTGTATATACACTTATATTTTTTTGTTCCTAGAAATATCATCAAATGGTCTCTTCACATGAAATAACGGACACAAACACCATGCATGCAATAGCATGTCTTTGATATTATTTTACTGATTCCAAGCAGACAGTACTGACACATAAACATAGCTATTTTTGTGTGAGCTAACTCTCAATAGTTGAAGTTCCACCACTCTGAATTATTATTTTTTTAAAGCAAGTCTGTAGAGGAAAAGGAATCTGAAAGAGCATCTGGCCAACACCATTTGGCATCTTTAAGGACCAGGAGAAGGTTTCAGGACTCTCTCAGCAATTATACACACAATACCAAACCTGGAGGAGTGGTGGGCATTCTGGAGAGCAGGCATACCCTTCAAAGGGCCCTTGGTAAGCTGGGAACATGGAAGAAACAGCTATCAAATGCATGAAGATACAGAAAGCCAAAAGCCAAGTCCTGACACTTGGACTGGGACTCAATGCCAATCTGTAGAAAAGGACTCGAGGGCTTGTAATTAAATATAAGTCAGCAGTGTACCCTTGCAGCCATAAATTATAAAAATATTGGGCTGTATTAGCAAGAACCAGCCAATGGGTCAAGACAAGCAATTACCCTGCTCAGTGCTTGTGAGGCCACATCTGAAACACACTCCTCAGTTTTGAACACCTCAGGTCATGAGAGGGATGGATACACTGGAGGAAGGGCAGTGGAAGGCCACTGATCCAGCCAGGGACCTGAGGAGAGGCTCAGATCAGCACATGGTTCCAGAAGGGAAGGCTGAGGAGAAATTCAATGGCCATCTTAAAATTACACATTAGTCAGTTAGAGAAAAGACTTCAGTACACGGTGAAAGGGAAGAAAGCAGTGGTCACAAGATACCTCAAGGGAAATCTCAGCTGTGAGTAAGGAAAAATATTTTAGTGAGGGTGATTAGGCACTAGCACAGGTTACTCCAAATATATTGTTGAATTGCCATCCTTAGAAATTTTCAGATTTTGCCTAGTCAGGGATGTGATACAACTGAGGGTATCCCTGCCTTGAGAGGATGTCCAGAGGTGCCTTTAATTTGATTTGCTCTATGAGTCTATGGGTCATTAATAAAAATAGGTAAAATCATGTCTTACTCCAGCTAAAGGAATGCTTTTAAAGGAGTAAGTGTTTTTCCATTACTTCTTTAGCGATTTACCACCTAAAGACATTTCAAATAAAGTTATAAAATTGTGGAAACAACTAATTTTATCTAAGAATTTGCAGAATTGTACCATTTACCTTATGCACTTTGCATTAATATAAATGCAACCTTCTTTATATTTCCAGTTTAAAACTGCATGATATCAAGCTCCACCTACAACTTTAAGGGAATGCTACCTTTAGATCCTTAAGCATTGTCTAGATCTTCTTTATGAAACATAATAATTTAAAACATATGTATACATTGCACTTTTAAAACTGCATCTCCATCTCAAAGCCTATGAAATTAAGAAAATACACATATACATGCATATGCAGCACATGAAGAAAAGCTTCCCTCAGTTAGACACAAATTCTCATTTTGGTACAATTACACACAGGCCATAAAAAATCCCTATATAGTGTACACAAAAGTTCTGTGCATACAGTAAGGCAGCCAAATGAAGTGGAAAACCAATCCATCCTTACTCAGTAAGACATATTAAAAGCAGCTAAACAGATAGAAATAGCATTTCCTCTCTAAAGCAATTGCCTCAAGGTGTACACAACTTATTCCAGCTCCAAATCAGAGCCCAGGTTTACCTTACTTAAAAAGAAAAAAGGCATTGTTAAAACAATCTGAAGAGAAAACAAAAGCTCTCCTCTTTGAAATCACAGCAGTCCAGTATTTATTATCTGTAGGACAGGAAATGTATCCATTTTTCACTTTCATGGAGTAAGATGTCACAAAGTTACCTGACCACATCAACATTTTCTTGTACCTTTGTATGATTAGTGAGTAAGAATACAGACATATCATTTCAACATTTTTTTTCTCAAATATCTATGATAGTCCAAGAGCTTTATTTGACAAAGCTATCTAAGATGCAAAGGATCAGCCCAGGTTACTTTCATATGAGTTTCACAAACTTTGGTTACAAATGAAACTTCAGTACATTAAATACCAATTAGCTTTATCGAGATAAACCCAGGATAAAGCTCATTGTGCTTTTTCTTTTTCTTGGTATTTAGTTTACATAAAGGAAGAGCCAACATACAGGGCTTCTCAACATTCACACATGGGTACAGTTGGTAGAGGGTGGTGTATCTATCCGACTTTTATTTTCCTTAGCATCATTCAGAAGTGACTCATTACCAATCTGGCATTTGAAGACTTGTTTGTAGGCCTTCCTAAAATTTTCAGATAGAAATGCATATATGATTGGGTTCACAGAAGAATTGCTGTAAGCCAGGCAGTGTGCAGTTACCCTGAAGAGAAAGGAGGCTTGAGTCAGTGGGAAAACTCCAAATTCAGCCCAGAGATGGATCACGTGATGAGGCAGCCAGGAGATGCCAAAAACCACTACCACCACCAACACAGTCTGTGCTGTCTGAGACAAGGAAAGGAAAACACATATGTCTGATGAGCACTCAAAGAATCAGCCTGAAACCTACTTCAAAACTCCTATTTGGATGAAAAAAAAAAACAAACAACCACAACAAAAAGTATACTGAGAGGGAACACACTGCAATATTTGTTACTGATTTCACCCCATTACTTATATGGGCTTTATTTTGCACAATGAATTACCGCAAGGAGAACCCCAGCCTTGGAAAATGTCATAGTAAACAGCAAATGCACAACTTTCCTCCAAGGTGAAGAATGACGTTCCCAACTCCCTACACAAAAGCTTAGCCTTTTCTGAAGTGCACCTAAGCCTGCTGTAAAATAATGACAACAGGGGTCTTTGGGAAATCTCATCCAGGTCCAATGAGTTTTAGTACCATGCACAATAATTTCTGATTAAAATTTCAAGAGAGATCTATTATGCATGAAGGCAGCTGGTGGAAAAGCTTAGAGCTTGCTCAAGTGCTTACAGACTTTTTGGAAGTGTCTCCTTTAAACACAGAATTTCCACAGAGTCATACAACAACATTCTGGGATACAACTAGTGGAAAAAAAAAAAGGGCTTGAAATTTCTGATAATTGCACATTATCAAAACCAATCTGGAAGTTAAAGTTCACCACCCAACACACTAAATTAAAAAATGGAACATAAAATATCCTCAGTGCTGCTTCCACACTCCACTTCTACTATCTATGAGAGGACCATCAATTTCACTAGACCCATTCTAAGCTCCAGAATGAGTTGGTAGGGACCATTCAGGTGCTGCAGGTGTTCTGTCAGGGCACAATGGAATTTGACTGTCAATATTTTCTTTAGCTTTTACATACTTCAGAAACAGCAGTTAGTGCTTTGCAGTGGCCTAATTAATATATATTCCTCTACTAAGTATGTCTTTCAACTAAAGTCTCCAAATAAAAGTCTAATAATAATTCCAAAGCATATTATGTCATGAGCCATTATAATTTCTATAGTAACATTTTATAGCATAATTTTTCTGATAACTTCTTCACATGCAAAACTAACCCGGGGTCACAGAGTGATAAATATTGCAGCATAGAAAATATGTAGATTTCTTGCTAGTTTATTGAACTTTGTCGATACTTCTTGAACTGATTAATGCTCAGTAATAATTAAGACTGACCTAACTAATCAGAACATGAGTTAGCTTAGAAAAACTTATGTGAAAAACATTTTGATTTCTGTGGCAACAGGCCAAAATGACTTATGACAGATGCTGTTGTTGGTCAGTATAATCTCACAATAGAAACCAAAGGACATTAAATCTGCAGTTAATATAACATGTTTAGTCTAAAGCAAGCATCTGTTTTCATAAGCCATTCCTCTGCTTAGCCCTATGGAGTTTAAATCAGTTGCCACTTAAACAGCCACAGAGATATCTTCTTTTTCAGGTTTTATCAGGAGATTGTGTTCTAACACGACTGCATAAATTAAGAGCAGTTTATTCTCTAATTGATGTGTTCAATGGGTTAATATTCCAAGTAAAAATAAATTTTCAGGATACCACATGTACAATTACTTCAAAAGAAGCATTTACTTCAGTTTGCTCAAAATTCTGAAAAAAAATTAACCAGGAAAATCACTGACATCCAATAGGCTATATATGCATCTGAAAGCAGAGGGTGACAATGTGTCTCTTTTAACTGTTACTAAAGGTATTTCATCTCTGCAGAAAAAGCAATTTTGTGTTAGGAAATCTCATAACATCTGCTTTATCCCAATGTTCCTTTTAAGCCTAACTTCAGAGCTCACTTTTCCAAAATCATCCCTTTATCTTGCAAGCAAAGTATCACTAAAGACCAGCTCGTTTTTACTTACTGGGAGCTTGCTTAGGGTATCTCATTAGCAAATAAAACCCACCTGAAATATATGACATTAATATTGATGCTTTGTGACCAAAAACCATGAAAAATAGAATTTAGGCAAATTAATATTTTTCATTATTTTTTTCCTCACATGCAGTAAATTTATTTTAAGATTCTGCTATTAGAATGTTCCTAAATGTTTGACTAAAGCTAAAAATGTATAATTCCATCTGAAATGCATTCTTCACAAGACAGTAGAAGGAAAAGAAGAAAGACATGGTAACTAGAGAGAATACTAACACACTAACGAAGACTAAGTCACTTTGAAAAACATGAGTTAGGCTTTCGGTTTAGAAACTCATCTTCTAAGGCAAAAAAATATCTGGATTGCTTTTTGGTTTTTTTTCTCTTTGGCTACCGCAACCTGATACATTCAAGAAGTCTTGATCATATCTGAAATGCTTCATCCTGAAGCTATGAAAGTTAATTCCTAGTCAGATCTGCAATTTTTGAGAGTTAGTGGTTAGAGGAAATGCAGAGAGATTTCCAGTTTGAGAAGAATTTAGATGAGAGATGGCAAAGTACAAAATGTCTTGAAAACTATACCTTTGGCCTTGACAACATTAAATGCAAAAGTATATATGTTAAGTATTTTTAAGTATTTTACTGAGCCAGGGCCATAATGCTTTTAATTCTAGGAATCAAAATCTATTGAGTAGGATATTTTTCAAAAAAATAGAGAATGCATAAATGAGAGAGTACTTATTCCCTGTTGAGTCCATGTACATCTCATTTACATTGCAGGCACTCTCCATGCCCATATGAAAATAGTGATCAGATCAAATGAAGAGCTATAGCTTAAGGGGTTTTTCTTCCACATCCATAAAATGAGAAGTTAGTCAAATGATCACTGTGGTCAAATCTACTCAAAAATCACAACCACATTATAACTGACAAATTCTCTGTTTAAATGCATCTTTCAAATATTGTTCTAAATCATGAAGCTTATATTCTTCTTTAAAGACCTTTCATGATTCTATTTGTATCCAGTACATAACTCATGTCTTGAATGTAAGAGAAGAAAACATTATGTGGAAAATCAATAGAAGAATTGGGGAATCACTAAAAGTCTCTTATTATACTCCTTGGGAAGGACAATAAATTTCATTTTAAAGGTCCTTCATACAACCTAGGAATCATTCACTAAAACATTACAAAATCAGCCAGTTAAAAAAAGAAAATTAAAAATCCCATGATTTACAAGTCAGGGGAAAATGTCAGTGAGAAAAAAAAAAAAGAAAAAAAAATTAACACAAAAGACAGGTTGTCTCCCTGTTCCTAAATTTCAGATGCTCTGAAGTTCCAGATATGAGGATCTCAGGTAATGGCTTGATGCAATGTGATGGAAAACCTGGATCAGAAAAGATTCTGATCTGCTAAGTTCAGAGGGACACTGAACATTTAATTAAATACTTCATTTTAATTTCTTCTCTCTGTTAGATCTTTAGCAACAAGTACCAAATTAGCTTAGCCATAAAACTAAAATACATACAAATGAGTATTTGCAGTGAATGCAACATACCTTTTTCTTGGATGCTTCTGACTTCTTTGACATGTTTTTTAACTTCTTATGCAGATGATTAAGAACCTGAAAAGATTAATTTGCATCTCTTTATCAAATTTCCCCAATTCAAACCTGTGTATGTTAGAGTACTCTTGTGCTCTCCCCAACTGCATGATTCACTAACAGACATCACTGAACCAGCTTACACATTTCAAACATGCACAGTAGGAAAAACAAAAGAATTGCATATGTGAGCCCATGTGAACCAACAAAAACAAAGCAGACCAGAACTAAATTCTTACTAAAATATTCAAATGTATTACATAACAAATACATATCACAAATTAACAAGGAAATGGATGGAAATCTATCTTGTACATAGAATTAGCAATCTCTCTTCTTCCATAAAAAGTCAAAAGACTTGGTTTAGAATGACCTTTAGTGTGTGTAACATAAGAAAAGTGTATGTTTTGAGTCAGAGCTTTTCTGAGTCACCTGTATAATTTGTTTCCTTCAGATGGATGCTTGATTAGTATGATCAAGATGCTGGCACTATTTGATCTTTGAAAGAAGCTTAGATTTTCAAGAATAATTTATACTAAAATGAAAGATGACACATGAGGCATGACACATGAGGCATGACTTTTCACAACAATGTGATGATACTCACCATGCATCTTTCAGAACCCAATTTTAAAAATACATCACTAAAAGGCTCATCGTCCAAGAGCAGGGTCCAAATTTTAATATAATTACTTGCACATAAGGTCTTGCATAGAGGATGCAGAGATCTTGGGTTGGGGAAAAGGGTCCAAATTCAGATTCTTTCATATCATCTGGTGACATTTTCTCTGTGTTCTTTGGGTTGCACAGCTAACCACTATTAGGACAGACATCAGTCAAGATGATCTAGAGACTTTGGCATTTGAATTTTATAGACACATATATTAATTTAAAAGAAGTAAGATGGTATTTATGAATATCCAGAGCTCATCAGCAGACTTATTTTTAGGTATCTACTCTTAGATACCAGAGAAACACCAACAACAATTAAAAAAAAAAGAAATTACTTATAACCACTAAATATTGTAAGTGCAGTTCATTTGTACAGCCTGTGTACTGCCCTTGGGCTCACCCTGCGTGCACTTCCTATTTGGAAACACTATCCAGGCCACTTCTGGGGGCTAACCTGAGCTAAGAAAAAGCAGGAGAAAAATAAATGGGCTTTCCCTGGGAAAGTCCCATTTTGACTTCATTTCTTTCTTCTTCAGTATGAAGCAGACCCAAAGGAAAGGACAGAATCCCAGAAGAAGACAGAAGCAGAACAGGGAGATGACTGTCTCGCTCACAGACTTTTTATTCACCTCCAATCACCCTGTAGAGACCAGCTGAATTGCTGAGTCTGTCAGTGAAAAACATAAAACTGAAAAAAAAGGCATGGGAGGAATGCAATTAAGTCCATCCCATCAATGCTGCTTCATCTATCATACCCCCCTTCACATAACTTACAGTGATGGGCTGTTTCTGCTGGACCTTTGCAAGTCCCATCATGTGCCACTCAGGGATTGTCCTTCACAGCCCAAAACTAAAGTCAGATAAACTCTTCGCAGAGATCAGAACTGCAAAATAGTTTTTAAAGTAACAAACATTTTTTTCTTCTGTTCTGAAACTTTTAGCATTGTATCTCTCTCCAGTTCAAAGAAAGATGCAGGAGACAAAACAGGTAAATTGCATATTTGAGGGGGGTGGGAGGTGATGGAGGAGGGTTTTGTTGTCAATTTAGATTATAACCTTCAAATGAACCTTATCAGCTTCCCATCTTTCTGATTGCATACACATTTCATAAAATAAGTATTTGCAGTGAAAACATATTGGCATAGTATTGTACCAGATGGCAGGAAAAGTAGCAGCAAGAGAAATAGGCAAAATGCAATTACTTATCAACAGCAGTGGAACAGCTCTCAAAGACCTACAGAGACTGCCATGGAGTATTAAAAAAGAGCCATGTTTATGCACAAACACTACATGGCAAATCTAAGACACTCTCCACTATCCTGTTCAAATTGCCTCTTCTCTGGGCCAATGAATAATCAATTTTTCCTCTAACAGCCCGAATAAACAATAATTCTACAATGTGCCTCTTACTATTTTCAACTCCAGCTTTCCTGTACCTGCTGTTCAGAGATCAGCTTCCCTCTTTTCTGGAGATGAGAGTGGGGTGCTGTGGTAAGAAAATTATGTTGTTGTGTAAGAGACTGTAAGGAGACTTGTAGGATCTAGTCTGGAACAGACCAAGGCCAAGACTACCACTCATGACTTCCTTCCTTCCTTCCTTCCTTCCTTCCTTCCTTCCTTCCTTCCTTCCTTCCTTCCTTCCTTCCTTCCTTCCTTCCTTCCTTCCTTCCTTCCTTCCTTCCTTCCTTCCTTCCTTCCTTCCTTCCTTCCTTCCTTCCTTCCTTCCTTCCTTCCTTCCTTCCTTCCTTCCTTCCTTCCTTCCTTCCTTCCTTCCTTCCTTCCTTCCTTCCTTCTCTTTCTCTCTTTTAAAAGTCTTTTTAAAATTATTCTTTTTCCCATTGTTTCAGAAACTACATTCAAGATGTCTTGAGAGCCCTGACTGTGGACTTTGACCAAATCAAGTTGAGAAAGAGATTTTTCTAATACAGGAGTGAAGAAAATAACTTCAACTACCTGCGCCTATTCACACAAGTCTACCAAACATTATGAAAGTTTGAAGTCTACAGTGTTAAAAACCATGTTTGCTGTCTGGCATTCCACTGACCACACCCTCATTATCAGCCACTGAAAATCATGCAGAAGGAAAGCCTGCACAAGGTCACTGTCAAGTAAGAATGAACTTCTTGGTTTACAGATAATGTAAGCATTACATTCTGAACCACCTTTGTAGTATGAACCTGATTGAAATTCAAGTGTTATTGCCTGCAATCCATGTTTTAAAGTAATGTCACTGCTTCTATTGTCATCCTATTCTTCATCCTCCTTCAATTAAGAGTGTGTTACTAACATGGCATAGCTTTTATTTTTCTCTTTCAGTGAACTTTAATAAACTTTTCCCCTTGCTGCTCAGCAAAATTTAGGATTTAATATCCAAAGCCAGATAAGCTTGTATTTTATGTTGAGGCGGTTACTTTTTATAGCTTAGTTTTAACCACGTCTGTAAATCATACATGACATGAATTCAGAATGTTCAGAATGATAGATAACAATGGAAACATTCTTAAGGCAAGACATATTTGTTTTAAAGAAAGCTTTTAACATTATGCATCTATAAAAGGAAATGTTTGTTAATAACTATAGGTGTCCAACCTAAAGGTTTGATTGAAAGAGGCCTGACTTACAAGGGGTGAATCCTTGAAAAATTGAGGTACCCAAAATTAGTTGTAAGATTGCACAACTCTGGCAGATGTCAACTGTTAGAAGCTGTCTGGGAATCATTTATCACTTTAGCCTTTAAGGACATATTAGTGAGCAAATGCTGTGGCACTGTTATGAAACACATACAAAAAGTCAGCATTACAAAAATACAGCAAGTAAAAAGATAAACAATAAAAGAGTCAGAACACAAGGTAAGTACACAGTGCTGAGACTCAGCTGATCACTACATAATCACTGCTCCTCCCTCTGACGTAGTAACCTTCTTTCAAGAGTACTTCTCGGAGGAAACAGAGAGCATAGAATTAGCAATCTCTCTTCTTCCATAAAAAGTCAAAGACTTGATTTAGAATGACCTTTAATGTGTGTAACATAAGAAAAGTGCATGTGTTCTATGGATTTGTGACTTTCTTACAGTGTTCCCAAAAAGATGTGTCTTCCCTGTACATCAGTAAGACCTCTCCTTTTATGGCTTGTCTGGTGTTTAACAGCTGAATGCAAACCAACTCCTTAAAAGAGAGAGGATAATGGAGACTCTCCACCTTCTTCCTTGTCTGCTGTTTTCACAAAACTAGGGAAGTATCCTTAATTCTGATATTTTCACTGCTCTATCAAACATTTGCATTAAAACTGAACTAATGTTACTTGGAAGAAAGAAAAGAGGTAGCTGTACACACAAGACAGAGCATGATCTCATAAATCTCTGCCTGAAGAGCATGTATCACCATGAGATATTTTGGGAGGACACTGCTTCCAAATACCTGGCACTACTTCAGCACTTCTGTACATTGTAATAGCATTGTTATCCATGGGAAAAATACAAATCTCTGCTAACACTATATAAATGTGAAGTGAGAGAGAAAAAGAACTTGGCTCCCTATTAGAGTGCCTAAAAAATGAGACTTTCAAAACTGAAAGTTCAATTGCAATTAGTTTAGGAAAGAGGCAGAACTGCCTTAAAGGAGTCTGGAAAAGGCAATATATTCAAATCGAGAAATAAGTGTCATTTGTCTTAATTTACTGCAGCAGAAGATTGCGTTATCTCCCTGATCCACAGTTCATGAAAACCAGTGAAGTCCATAAGAAACTAATGCAGAGATTAATGTCTCCTAATGTCTACAGGCTGAGGGAGCTGGGGTTGCTCAGTCTGAGAAGGCACTCCCTGTCCCAAAATATTGCAGTTGGAGGTTTGTCAGTGGCTCCTAAAGAGGGCAGGAGTGAGTCTTTAGCTGCAGGGTACAAATACCTTCGATAGCTCTGTACAAATCACGGCACTTTTCAGCCTGTGAACTGATGGGAATACCAGCTATCTCCTAGCTATCTTCTAAAATTCACCCCTTCGGGTCAGCTCCTCCAGCCTGACACCGAGGCAAGCAGGATCACACACACAGGCTCAAAACACATCACAAAGCCAGAGTGAGACCCGAGCCTGGCAATAGTTTAAGCACACAATTCTATTGTAATTTCAAGTGGCCTTGATTTTATTAACTTGTTCTTGGGCATATTTTCCACATAGAGTTGCTTTTGTTGGCTTGGACGTTTTTGGGTTTTTTTGTTGGTTTTTTTTGTTGTTGTTTTTTTTTGTTGTTTTTTTTAAACTACTAATATTGAGAGATTTACTTCTGTAGAGGTGCTTTGTAATGACAGAGTGTATTTTATTTACTATCCAGATATTCTGGTTAAGCATATTTGCTTATTTCATGCCTACACTGTACAGGACTATGCTAATTTTGAAAGATTTCTTTTTAATCTTCTCTCATATAATTAGACTTCAAAGGCCATTTATGCTGAAATGGAAGATACTTTGGCTCTGTAAAAGGGAGGAATTAGTAGCTGAAAGCCCTCTGTGCACACATTCTGTAGTGTTCTCCCTGCAACGTGTAATACTTTCCTCAAACTGACAATCTATCACTACAGCTCAGTCATATTCACCACAGTAGATTAAATACCAGTGTATTCATTCAGGGAAAGCAGGATTTGGTTTATGTATGAAAACTTGTGTTTCTGCTTCATTTGCCAGGTTGCATTTTTTCCACTATGAACAGCCATTTAGAAATGTTGTCCTTTGCGTTCTGCATGCCTTGGTTTCATCAGTGTTGGACAATGTTACAGCCTCAATTTGCACATCACAATTAAGCTGATGTAATATATATGAAACTGAGCAGAACATAAAATTACTTGTTCAAATTAAATACTTCAGGTACATCTATTGAACTTGCCAGTTGAAGAACTGAATTAAGCAGTCGGTATTTGCAAGAGCCATCCTATCCTCTCAAATGTAAATCACTGCCTAAGGAGAAATCCTGCAACTGAAGGCAGCTGGCACAGAAACAGCAAGATACCAGCAGGTAGCAACTGGTGCTCCAGGTCCTGTTCAGCAAGCAGAGGATCGTATGCTGAAGGCTGCAATTATTACTCCAGAAAAATGTGACGATTTGCTTAAGCAGAAATGTCCTTAAATACCCATATTCAGGCACCCTTAACTATTGCGTTTTCCTGCCTGCGTTCTCCTGCCCTGCTTCCTGGAACCAACTGCCTTTGCCAAAGTCAGAGGTAACTCTCTCGTCGACTTCAACTGAGGCAAGACATGGCACCACAGGGACCAGGCAGCATAAAGCACATTTTACTCTTAACACCAAACAGATAATTTTTGTCACTTTCAAGTGCACTGTACATTTTAAAGAACCACAATGCTTCATCTGAAGCATGAACAACTTGTTGCTTTGTTGTACTTTATTGAGTAAAACTCCTCACACAGCACTGCAAGAAATTAAGAGTTATGGTGATGGAGAAAGCAGCAGAGCACGGGGCTTCTTAGCATTCTGCAACAAGGAAATCTGTCAGGGAGACCCCACTAATTGCCAGAACACCCCTCCCCACTCACCCCATGCAATCCCTGTTCTGACCTCTCTGTGATATTGAACATTTGTTATCACCCCTCAGACATTCCTCAGCTATAAAACCTGCCCTCTCCCTTTGTGGCACAAACTCACCCCTGCTCCTTTTTCTCCCAACATTGACAAGTCCCTCCACATGCCCAGAAATGGCCCTATGGCTCATGGACACCTTTTCAACCACTGTGTCCCTCCCATCATTTACACTTGCCCCACCTTAGCGTAGCAGAAGGAGATGAGCAGCAGTGGGAGCAGATACCCGAAGATGAATGTGCAAATCACATAGACCTTCTTGTGGCGTGGGTTGGGCCAGAACTCCCAGCAAAAGGTCTGGTTGCTGGTCTCACGGTGGAAGATGCGCTGGTGGTGAGCCACAGGCGAGGCCATGGCGAAGGAGAGCGCCCAGATGAGCCCCACACCCAGCATCGCATTCCGGGGGACACGCAAGGCTGAGGAGCGTCGGGAGTGCACGATGGCCACGTACCGGTCCACAGACATGGCTGAGAGCGTGAAGATGCTCACCAGCATGGAGATGGTGAAGAAGTAGTGGATGAACTTGCAGATGAAGGCTCCCAGCACCCAGGTGGGGAGCACATAGACCGTGGATTGGAAGGGGATGCAGAAGAGCAGGTAGGCCAGGTCGGCGATGCTCAGGTTGAGGATGAAGATGTTGGTGGTGCTTCGGCGCTTGCCTGGCTTGCTCCTCGCCAGCACCGTGATCACCAGGGTGTTGCCCAGCACCCCCAGGGTGAAGATTAAACCGAAGACGATCAAGGTGATGAAGTTCTCGATGCCGATGCCGAAGAGGGGCTTCCCCTCCGCCTCCGGCAGCCCGGACAGGTTGAACTCCCCGCGGAGCGTCTCTGCCGCGGCTCGGGACAGGTTGAGGGGCGCCGCCGCGCGCTCTCCTGGCTCCATCCTTCCCTTGCGCGCCGTGCAAACTTCCCGGCACCTGGGACCGCGGCGAGCCCGGGGCAGCCGCCCCACCAGCGGCGGGCAGGGAAGGGCGGAGGCGCCGCCGCGCTGGGCGCAGCCTGCGCTGCCGGGAGCGGAGCCGGCGCGGCAGCCCCGCCGCCCTCCGCAGCCGCGGTCCGCCCGCCTCTGCCCCGGGCCTGGGCCCGCCGCCCCCGCCGCCGGGGAGGCGCTCCGGCCGCGCCCGCCCCGCCCGCGGAGCCTCCGCGCCTCTGCGCTGCTTCGGGAGACTGAGCTCCCCGGGAACGTGTCCTCGGAGAAAGGGGAGGTGGGGTTTTCTTGCCCTCTTTATTTCCCCCCGCCTTTTCTTCCCACCCGTCGGCTTGTAGGTGCTCCCCCACCCAGGGCGGCAGCCGGAATCCCGGTCTTCTCCCCGGAAAACTTCTCTCCGCTCGGTGCCGCCGCTCCCAGGGAGGCTCGGGAGCCGTGTCCCCCAGCAGGGCTAGGCGGCGCTCGGCTGGTCCGGTCGGGCATCAATGAACTCGCTTGGACAGACAGAAATGATGAAGCGCCCGCGTGAACCCACCTCAACAGGTAGCCGGCAGCAGGAGTTTCTCCAAACGAAGCGCCGCCTGTGCTCACTCTTCTCACCTCCTTCACAGGCTTCCTCCATCAATCACCGAGTATCTCAAATGACAAAAGGCAGCAGACATTGTCACGCCTTCCTGTTAAAAAAAACCACCAAAAACAACAAACCAAAAACCACACACACACATAAAGCAAAAGGATTGGAATAGGAAGTCTAGCCGCTTTTCACTGCCAAATCACGACGTTCAGGATCTCCGCCGCGGCAGGAGCGCATCCGTGCTGGGGGCCCGCGGGTCCCTCAGAGCCGGGCAGCCGCGGGCAGCGCTGCACGGGGCCGGAACGGGAGCTCCTGGAAAGGCAGTCCTTCAGAACGGGGTTAAACATGAAACTTCCTCCAGCACACGGATGCGAGTTCGTGAGAATATTCTCACCGGCGCATACACCTTGTGAATGAAAGGGATTTGCCTGCGGTTTTATATCCATTTGTTTCCAAATTACCAGTCAGTGAGCTACAGCTGGCAGCAGCAGTGACCAACAGAGCTGCCCAGATGTGCTGTTGCAGGCAGAGAGCTTTTGTTTGCATGTTTTTTTCTACCTTTCTTTTTGCTACTTATATTGAAGCATCTCAGCAGCTGCCCATCAGCTGACTGCAAGCCATCGACTTCTGCAGATCTAAATTTTAATTAAACTAATGTATGGTCTGCTCCATTAAGTCTGAAGGAACACATCATGGGAGAGCACAATTCAGTTTATATAGATCTAAGAAACTTCTATTTGGATTGAGCTGGTTTCTACATCTGTTGTAACTAATTTAAGTATTTATAAATATATCAAGCAAAAATAAGCTAGTAGGGATTCCTCAAAGACTTGGGTTTGGAATATTTTGTAATGTGCATTCTCTACAATTTTGTTGACATGTTTGATTACCATGCAAATCTACTAGTCTCTACTTCTGCAAGGGATGTGAGAAAGAACACTGTTAAAGATTTCTAGGATACATCAGTTATCACACACTTTTTGGAAAGTCTCTGAACATATTGTGAAAATGAACAGAAGTCTATAGATTTTCCTAGTGTTGCTGATGCCTGTGTTTGCCTATGAATTCCTTCATGTGGTGAAGGAGATACAAGAAACGCTTTGAATACGAGTGATGGTTTGCTTTTGAATCATGTCATGTTGCCAGACACCACTCATTTTCCAGGATGTCTGGAGTGCAGCCCTGGTTTTGATGAAGCTAATGCAATCCTGCATTTGATATGCTGCTGGTCCTCATCACTCACACTTCTGTTTTCTTGCAAAATAATGTTTTGTACAGAATAGCCTGAAAGGTTAGAACAAAGGATATAACACTTAGCAGAAAAGTAAGCAGGAAAAGTGGGTATAGAAACAAAATCAATTTTAGCGGGAATCAAACTGAAAATCACATTAGTGATTTGGATGGGAGAGTTGACTATTGGTTTCCTTTGGATATTTAATTGAGAGTTCTGTGGTTCAAGCTTTGATTTTCTGCTACAAATATAAAGTTCCTATACAGTTCCTATAAGGCTACCCTGAGTATTAGAGGGAAAAAAACCCCAAGAATACAACTGTATTGTAGCTTTTCTCTCAGACCTCCAGGCATCAGCTTTTACATGAATGAATGAAAGTTCCCACACTGAAAACATCCATGATTGCTGTTAAGATTGTCATAACCAAACAGGTATTGACATGTTAAACCACCGGTCTTCTTATCTACACTGAGCAAAATTTTCATGCAAAAGAAAGTTGAGATGGAAAAGCTGTTATGAATTCAGTACAAATAAATATATAGTTAAATACAGGAACTAGTTGAAAAACTATGAGGAAAAAAAGTAGTAAAAATATTGCATTGCACTTGAAGAAAATAAATTTCATGTCTTTGCAAAAGAGATCTCTTCAGCATGTGCCTCACACATTTCCTTGAATCTAGTGTTATTGAATTTATTTTATTGTTTTCCTGAACACTATTCAATGTGAAAAGATAAACTAAAATAGCCTAGGAACTTCAGAAAGAGCAAGAAACTGCATGCAGTGTTCTTCTGTCTGTGGCTAGAATCCACAATCATCTTTATCAGAGAACTCACCTCCAAAAATTTGTTTGGCTCCAAAATTTTCCATTGCAATCAATGGAGAAAATACTAGGAATATCTAAAAGGGATGGGAACCTATGTACCCTGCTAAGTCTAGGCTTTCATATTTACTCCTCAGTGGGTTAATCCAGAGGATATTACTGTAAAAACATACAAGGATGTCCTTCTTTTTGCTCACCCCAATGGCTGGTTATGTTACTTTTATGTTGTTCCAATAATAAAAATATTTGACTTACACTGGTAAAATTTTATCTCAGGAATGAGGATTCCAATGCATTGGTTTAAGAACTTAATTACTACTAAGCTCTTTGTTCCTATTTAATGCATATATATAGGTATAATAAACATATAGTGAATATAATGTCAGTAAAATGCATTTATATTTTAAAATGAACATTTTATTAGCACCTCAGAAACAATAAAAAAATACTGTCCCACTTTTGGTTACATTGAATAACTGAGGCACAAAAACCAGCATCTGATTATACAAATACATACATAGATGTCTGTGTGCATTTTATCATTCCACAAGAATAAAATAATAAGATACACAACTTCTTCAGAGAAGAGTTTTAGTAAAATCCTGTATAAATTCTATTGGGGCCTTTTGGGAGTGTTTTAAGGCTTTTTTCCATAGTGAAGTTGAAGCTGGAGTTGAGGTTCAAGGCTCTCAACTGGACAACAGTATCAGTAAAGAGAAACCATTTAAAGTGTATTTATACTAAAGCATATGAGTAACCCTGACTTTTAGAAATTTTCTGACAGCTTAGCCCTTAGCTCATTGGCCCCTTTTCTTTGCTGCAAAAAAAGACTTTCCAGATTTGGTCATGTTTTGTTTATAAAACACAAGACTGAAAACAGGTCTATTTTGAAGACTGACTCTTTTAATATATTTGTGAAACAAGATCAGATGCAACAGTCATGTCCATCATACCCCATTATTTTTCTTTGTTACAAGTTCCTGGAGTAGAAATTTGCATTTTAAAGGTGGATGTGAGCTTCAATTCAAAATTCAAAATAAAAAAGTCCATGATTCATAACCAACCTTTGATTTGCCTTCTATAAAGTTAGTATGTAGAAGTCAAGCATCTATATCATTTATTCCCCTTTTCTCTATATTCTTGGGAATAATGTAACCCTCAAGTCACAGTTGTCACTACATTGAGATTTCCATAGTGGAGAAGTGTCACCAATAAATTGAAGTTTATTGCTTCTCGCTGACATTTAAAAAGAAGTAAACATCTGCCCATATACATTTGAGAGCCATTGTCATTCCATCCCTGAGTCTGTGCTGACTTTTTTGTCCTTCTAGTTCTCTACTCCAGTTCTTAAAAATCAGTTCCAAAAAATGTTAAAATGCAGGCAATCAAAAATAAATTTGGAGCTAAATTTCCAAAATCCCATTCTATATTTAGTGGTTTCAAGTAATAGGTTTTAGGCTTAAAAATTGTACATAAAAACATGTATCCATTCTTTATTCAACACCCAGAAATTTTCTCTGTAAAAAATGCCAAAAGCTAAACACCGTGGTCTAACAACTTGAACTTGCTTTATAGTTATTGAAGAGAGTTGCTTGTTTCATTTTCCTTGATTTGTGACAATTACCCCATGGGATGCTTTTTAATGTTGGCAGCAGAAGCAACTCGCCTGTGCATGGAAACACAGCTGTGTTTTGTCTAAAACAGAACCAAGTGTATTTTGGTGAACACTTGTAATACAACATAACACAATAGATCAGGTCTTACTAAACTCAGGAGAATGCAGCAGGTATCCAGGTCATGGGCACAGCAGCTGCAGAAATCTTTTAAATGGAAAATTATTCCACCTTCAAACTGCTTTGTAAAATGTACAACTGACTGGAGTGAGGTCATAGGGCTTATGAAAGGCTTAAGTTCTGTAAAACGAGCATCATGTTTCTATATAGGAAAAGCAGAAATACGGGCTCAAGAAGCTACCTTAGCTATGATGTTGGCAAACATCAAAATTATCAGGGCTGAAAGAGGCAGCAGTAGAAAGAAGTAACTTGGACAGTGTGATTCCAGCTGAAGCAGGTGTGTGCTGCTGGCAAAGCAGCCAGGAGTTTGCCGGTTGCTTTGTCTGGGGTCAGCTCCAGGCACAGACAGAGGCAGAGAACATCTGATGTCAGGGAAAAGGCCAGGACCTCACTGTCCAGCCCTGGAGACCTCGGTCACCAGGGCATATCTGTGGGCAAAGGGAGAAAACAGGTGGGCAGTGCACAGTGGATAGAGACAATGGACATCTTTCCCAGCACTTACTTCTACCTCTACACTCTCCTCCATCCTGGAGGAGATGTAGAGGTAATGTGAGTGAATTGCCAATTTCCTAGAGGCACCATGTGGAGATGTACCATGGAAAATGGAATTGCCAATTTCCTAGAGGCACCATGGAGGAGATGTAGAGGAAATGTGAGTGAATTGCCAATTTCCTAGAGGCACCATGTCCAAAAAATATATAAATCATAATTTTGATTTTTCTTGGAATATTGACTTTTTTAATATGGATGCCTATGTAAGTAGAGATTTATAGTGTGTAGGAAAATGGTAAAATATACCTCTATAGCTGTGCAAAGGCCTTGCAAAGACGTAAAGAAAACCAGGATTTTTGTAGACAAAAACTGCTAGTTCACAATTTCTTTTAATTTTGTATGTCAGACTGTCATCATATCAATTGTGAGTCAGGACACAAAAACCCTAATGCAGATTTAATAGTCTTCATTAGAGCTACTATTAGAATTACTATCAGATCCTGTCTGCTTTAAAAGATCTATCTTCTAGGCAAATAGCCTGACAAAATTATTTTCAGTTACAAAGTTCTGGGGACGATTAAAAGACTATTTTCCTTCAAAGGTTTGTATGCTGCACATCACTTTACTGCTGTTAGGACTTTGGTTGCATCAGTATTCAAGGAGAGGTAATTAAGATATAGAGATCAAAACCAACAAATTCAGCATAGCAAATTCATTCCATAGTTGTCATAGGTCTCAGCTTCAGGTCTTGCAGAAGCCAATTTCAGCTGCCAGCTCTCTGGGCTTTAGTGAATCTTTTCCCCAGCTCTTGTAATTTTTTGTCCTGACAGAACAGAGACCAGTTTTACTTTCAGATAATTCAGAATTTATTGTAGTGGATGGAGGTAGCTTAAGCTTTGAGCCAGACTTTTCTTTTTTATTGGTTTTAGTAACTGCCTAAGTTGGGGCTTCTGGATTCAGACTCAGTTGTGCAGTGTTTTAATTGCTCTGGGAGAGGGTTTCATTCAGAGTCCAGATCATTAAAGTGATCCTATTTTTCATTTTTCTGACATTTCACAGGAGATGTAATGACTCAGGGTTTATTTGAAGTTCACCAAAATTATAGATGTTGTTGCCTTCCCTTCCCTCATCTCTCAAGACTCACTGGGCATGTACAGAGCTCCATGGAAGAGGGTTCTGCTGAAGAAGTTCCTAATCTATCTGCCCCGCATCTCCAAAGGCAAACTGAAATCAGAAAGAAGAACAATTAATTTTGTGTAACCAATCTTCACAAATACCTATTTATTATAAAACAACAGCACTGATGGAACTCCCCCACACCTAATGATTTTTCGAGGTCGTGATTGACGGTAGTTCATGTTTGGACTCAGGTGTTTATTATTTCTTATCAGTGAATCAGCCTCACAACCATGAGTTCTGCAGTCTTTCATTAGCAAGGCACAAAATGGCTAACTATCTCTTGTTACGAGGTCTTTTATGACTACACTATCCAATTAAGAAAGGACACCTATTATTTTCCCTTTTAACCCAATAACTGATCCTTCGAAGCCTGCAATGTGGACTTTTCTGTCCAATCACAAAACATTACCCAAACCCATGAAGAAGAAGGTGAAGAAGGAAGAAGAAGGTGAAGAAGGAAGAAGAAGGTAAAGAAGAGCAAACTGCTTCTGCCCTAAAACCCCCATCTTGCTTCATATTTATTTCTATATTCTAAAACTCCAAACTCTAAGTTTTCCACCCTGTGATAGTACACACTTCTAGCCAACTACACACCTGTAATCCCAGTGCTATCAATTAATTTTGGAAGTCTGTTTCACGGCCTCAGGTCAAATGCAGTGCTCTCTTGTGAGTCTGTTCCTTTAAGCACAGAAAGTTTAAAATTCTCAGCATCCAGGATTCCAACACCCACCTTTGTAGACCCTGCTAGTGCTCAGCTGTCATTTGGAATCAGAAATCTCTGTTATTGTTTACTTACAGTCCTTGTGCAGCAATTTAAGCATACTCCTCTCTTATCTATGAATATGGAAAATGGTGTATTCTCTCTGCTTTGCAGACACTTTTCAATATCTGAAGACAACCAGCCCTTGCTGGAGACAGTTCAGATTCACATATACCCACCTGGTGGAGGAACTTGAGGTAAAAATTTGATCCAACATACAAAGATTCCTTGGCTTTTCCTCCTGGAAGGAAAATAGCAATGTGTCTTGGTGTACAATGATCACTTTTAGTGAATCCAGAGGATTATATAAACTACCCTGAAGAAGCAGTGCAAGTAGGCTCGATGGCAGAGCATCCATACTTTGTGCCTTCACATATCCAACTTTTCCTGTCAGTCCTGCGTGCAGCCCAGTCCTTTGTGTCAACAGCTCAGCATGAGAAGCTGTGCTTGCTTTTGGTCATCAAATGCCCTCATGACATTATTTTTGAGGTCTTTCACCCCAAGGAAGCCTGGAGTAATATGTGTAAATCAACATGCAGATAGGGTGGTTTCATACTTAATATAGTGACAAACTGAGTGTCAGAAGATAAATTATTCCTGTATTCTCTTTGATATTTCTAAGAAATTGATTTTTAGCTTTAGTTTGGATTTGGTGTGGAAAAGAAGACACACTAACTCATTTTATCTTGATTAGATTCTTGCTATATCTTTTCTTTTTTCCCCTTTTAAAATAACTCTGGAAACCCCATTTTTAGACTTCTATTTTTTAATAAAAAGTTAATTTTTTGAGTTCTAATTATGTTCATCTTCCACTGATATCTTGCAAGTAATTGTCCAGAAATAAAACAATCACAGCATCAATTTAGGAGATTATAGAATTGGTGTAACTTTGTGAATCTTTTTCCATTTTTTAAAAAATTAGGGGTGAGAGTGAACTCTTAGGTACACTGAGTTTGAAATATATCACTTATGAAATTTGGCTCAGCTGGAACCTTGTCAGTTTGTACCAATTTTCTATTGGGTTTTGACAGTTTATAAAAAGTTATTTACTAAAGAAATCCCTAGCCTATATTCACATAGTCATTTAAGAATTTAATATGGTAACATATATTAAAATGCAAACTTTTTCATTTTGCAATGGTGGCCTGTGTTTGATTTAATTTTTTTAAGGAAAAACTGAAGGGAAAAGTATGGCCACAGAAACTAAGGAGTAAAACCACTTTTCAATTACTTTTGTCATATTTCTCAGATTATTTTTTTGTACACATTTCTATTAAAGACTTTTAAAAGAAAAATATTCAAAAGAGACATCTGGAGTGAATCAATAGCTCGTTTTATCTATCTGAGAATTTTCAATAATCTGTTTCAGTTGTGAAAGGATGACTTTATTCATGAATATGATCTTTTGCTATTCTTACCCAAAAATATCATGTCAAGAACACTATCCATCAGTTGTATCTATCAGTTGTTTCCTGGAGATCGAATTAGTACCTCAGATTTTTTCCATGTATGAAAAATAATCAATAGATAAACATTTCTTCTGAGTTGCAGAGAACCCAGAGCAGTGTTGTAAAATCCTCAGCAGAGCTTATCCAAATTGAATTGAATGAAATTGAAGTACTTCAGGGATTTTGTTTCATGAGCTTGCTGCCTTTCTTCCTATTATTTTATACTGTGATCTTCTCTAAGAGCACGATGTTTGCAATTACGATTTCTTTCCAACACCATAGGAAAAGCTATGTGTCAAAGAGGGGGACAATATTACATAGCAATGGTTGAAGAGAATGGGTTTGTGTTTAAATTGTCTTAGGACAATTCTGCACTGGGCTCTTGTAGTACACATTTCCTTACAGAAATTCTGAAGGAAAATTTCAATGCTTGAAATTTTTGCTGCATTAGGTTACAGAAAACAAACCAGCAAATATTCATTAAAATACTTCAGAAAACCTAATTTAGACAAACTTGAAACGACCAATACCAAACTAACTCATGGCCACTTGCACAGCCATATAAATTATTTATTTTTGTGTTTATTAGTCATCACTAAAATAGAAAGCTTTCATGCCAAAAATTGTGTAATAAATGACATATTTTCTTCAGCATTTTGGCTATATTTATGCAAAGTAATGCATATTGGCAAGGACTTAAAGCTGAAATTCTCTCAAAGCATTCTATATAGCCATTGCATCAGATGTCATTCGTAAGCTTCTCTCGGTGGAACACAGTTTTGTGTCCATATTCACAACCTTGACTGAGCATCATAAACTTCAGGAAGGGACACTTCCACCAGAAGATCTTATCCCTGGACAGGGGTGCACCATTAGAAGTGATGTGTTGAGCCACCTAAAACTGTTCCACAGGTTTGTTCTAACAGTCAAAATTTACCTGAGACCATTATTTTCTGAATACACCGAGGAGCAGGTAGCTTCTTAGTGTTGAAGGCATGATCATAGAAATATGTATTTATCACTCAGTATCTGTTTCTCGTTATCTCTGTACTTAGCTGTTTCTTGGAAGTGAAATACAGGTATTTAAACCATAAGAAGTTCTGAAAAGGCAATAATTGTTAGAAGCTTGACTGAAGTGAAAAATTACTTAGTCTTAATTCTGTTCATCTGCAAAGGCGGTCCAGGTAAAATTGACCTTTTGAGCATATGATCTGTGATCTGGGGCTGTCTCCTGCAAATCTTCCTGTGTTTCTTCCAATTTCAAATAATTCTGGTTTAATACAGAATTATTAATAGTTACTCTAATTAAAATAAAATAACAAAAATCAGCTTCTTTTCCTTGATCCTTTAGAGGATACTTTTCATTATATTGATTATGGAAATATTTTAGAAATTTATAGTAGTGTTGTAACCAGCTGAATATCTGCTCAAAAGAGGGACTTATCTACTGAGATTTGATCTAGAAATTCTCCCATGCTAGCTTGCAACATCCTGGGGATCAAGAGAAAATGCACATCCACACCTGAGTTAGGAGAAAAGAGAGCTAGCCAAGAGAAAGCATGACACATTCAGATTACTGGAGAATTTTGCCTGAGTAGATAGAGATATTAAAAGCCCCTTACCTGAAGTTTTGTATTTAGGTGTTTTATTTGGATTATTGAATTAGGTATTATGAGATATTAGTCTACTGGTTAGTTGCATCTTCTACTTCTCACTTTTCAAACCCCAAAAGAAATTGGGGGGGGTGGGGGGGGGTGGAAGGAATCATTGTAGCTTTTTCAAATACTTTTTAGCTCAGGAAGCATATTATGATCTAGATTACACACGTAGACTACACGAAGCTTTATACTTTAATAAATGGATGATTTCTTAATTATTACTGGAGCATGAAATGCTAATTAAATCAGTCTTGAGGATTTTATTGCGCGGCCGCAGGGGAGGCACCGCCTGTGCCCGGGACCCACCAGAGGGAGCCCGAGAAAGCTGCGCGGACAAACGATGTGGAAAAGCGACAAAGCAGAAAAGGGAGCTGGGGAAAAAAATTGACAAAGAAAAACTGATCTTGCCTTTCTGTTCCCATGCTCGAAGCATTTACACGAGCTGATGTTTCCATCTATTTCAGTAATGAAATCTGTATGGCTGAATGGTTTCCTGGCTGAAATCCTGCAGGAGGACAATGAAGACTAAATGATGCATCTATTTCTTTAAACTGCATCTAGAGATTATTTTTTAAAATTAAGTAGTTAGTGGGGATTTGTGTACACATTAGCTGAATTAGTTTTTTTAAAAAAAGAAAAAAAAAAGAGATAAATTGCCTTAACTTCTCCTAAGGGCTGTCTTTAATTCAACAAACTAAACAAAGTAAAGACATTAAATTTGAAGACTTAGAAATGTGGTTTTTTTCTTTCAGTATTGGTAATAACTCTTTGACATCACTGTGGTAACAGGAAAAGCCGAGATATCACAGCTGTATGAATGAAATTAGAACATTCATATTCTTTCTGAATATAGCTTTCAGGGTTAACAATGGTTCAATGTCAAAACCAACTCATGTAACAAATGGGATAACTGCAAAAAGTTTTAGTTCAGACATGTCCTTATCTGTAATTTCATTAGTTACTTGAATTGTGGAATAAAGACTACACTCAATAAATTTGCAGACACTGTTGTTGTCAACACATTCAAGCACAAGCTTAGAAATCAAAAAGATCTGAGAAAAGCTGAACACCAGTGCCCTTTGTGGCAGAATCACATCTACTCTCACTCAAGTGAGGAGCAACAGGTAAGGCAGAGGTGCTGTAGAAAAAGATCTCAGGATCATAGTGGATTTTCAGCTGGACTGTGGCTGAATAACATGATGTTATTACAAAAAAGGCAAATACACACTGGAAAATAAAAATAAAAAATACCCTGAAATTCTTGGCTCAAACAAACAAACAAAAAAAAAGATGTTATTTAATTTTACAGTGCACTTTGTGAACTACTGAAAATCTAGTTGCTAAAAGAAGTTAATTACTGGAAGCCTACTAGTTGATTGATTTAATGTGAGGCAGAGGCTGCTTTATACTGCTGGGGTCATATATATTTAGAATAAAGTTCGGGTAACCAGTTTTATGTGACTGCTAATAGTGAAATGTTTACCTGAACAGAGAGAAAAATAATGTGGCTTTTGAAAGCACCTAAATAAAACAGCTGTACTAAATTTGGAATCTGAAGCCTGAAGTTTTCATCAGTGTATGGGGATGTCTGTGTTTTGAACAGTTAGGATCTGAATGTGTTTAATGGGATTTACCTTTCTAAATGTAAATGGCAGTGAACCACGATATTATCTTAGCCTTCTTTCCTAGCAGTAGATGAAATATGGGATTATAATTGGAATGAATGTTCCTTACAAGAGGTGGTTTCTTATGATGATGGTCTAAAGGATTCAGCAATATCATGGGCAGGTCCAGATTCTTCTGTGGAAGGGCATGGGTTCACTTTCCAGCAAGGTGAGTTTTAACACCACTTTGTAAAATTAGTGCTGGCTCTTTGTGTATTTTTAAGCAGTATAAAGTGAATCAAGTTTTTAAACTTCAAATGTTTGTAAGGAAATATAAGAATTCTTTAACTTTCTGACTATACTATCACTAATTGTGGAAATTGTACTTTTTTGAACATTTTTTCTTTTTCTTGTTTCAATCATTTATGGTTTCACTTTGGATGTGGTATTAAATAATCTTTTAATTGCATGGTAGGTCATGCAATAAAATCAGTATTCAAGACAATTGAAGAATTTGAATATAATATGATTTAACATCAAATAAAGTACTGTTTAATTGTAGATGTAGTTAATTCAGTGAAAATACCCCACAAGAGGAGCCAATGATTAATGAATGGATGTGCTGGCCTTTTGATTGCTACTCATTAGCTGGACTTCATAATACTTGCATTATATGGGAAAATTATCAACAGCTCTCAGAGGTAAAAGTTGGCTTTTTTGTGATACCTTGTCCTCAATCCCAAATACCTGATTGAATGTTCACACCTTATCCTCTGAAATGTACATTTACCTTAAAAACAGTGTAACCTGTGTGGCAGTTTCTCTTTCTCAATTTCTCTGAGTGATACTGGGTATTGAATAATGAGTAACATGCTGAAACAAGCCTCAAAAATTGTGGGCAGGAACCCAGCTTCTGTTTGCTAAGCCTCCCACTCTCTGTGTTATGGTACAGACTCTCTGATTCACAAGTTTTTTCACAATGTGACAAGATCCAGTCATGAGGGATGGCAGATTGTCACAGGAGCAGAAGGGAATGAGTTTTTCTCTGTTGTTGGAGTTTCTGCACTGCCACTAAAAAACAGGAGGAAATGGTGGAAATTCTCTTTGTTTGAAGTTGCTGTTCCTGACTAGATTTTTAAATCTGGACAGAAAAAAAAAAGCAGCCTATGTTACATTTTAGCAATCTTAATTGATTCTTCAACTTCAATTATATTTGTAAACCCAAAAAAAAAAGAAACCAGCAATCTCTGGGAAAAGCTTGCAGCTGGGAGACTGGGTCTGAGAGCCTCACATGTACACTCAGTTATTTTACATGACCATTTTTAATGCTATACACTGAGCAAGTAATCAGATTTAAATTTTTTTCCTCCCTTATCATTAGTAAGTTCCCAGGGAGTTTTTCAATTGCTCAGGTACATTGCTGGCCAGAGATGTATGTTTCTCATTAGGATGAGAAACCAGACTCAGTATAGTTTTCCTCTCTGGTTCTGATGGCCACAGGTGAATTGAACTGTGTATCCCTTTGCTTATGTTTGTGTCTTATCATTTCTCTTAATAATTTCTCTAAAAAACCACCCAGCAAGAATAGTTTTCTTATCTGTTCCCACAAAGTGAAAGTGAGTCAATTACTGATAAGAATAGAAGCTCTGTGCTCCAATTCAGACATGCAGCTGTTTGATCTTCCTAAACAACAGAATCTAAAGAGCTATTCAGAAAATTCTTCTGGGTTTTATTTGTCCTAAAGCAGTAAAAACTTTTAATTAATGTTAATATTCCTAACATTTTGACAAGACATGACATTTTGATGTGATCAAACAGTATCTAATTGTTTCATGTTTATATTTAAAATGCAAAAACTCAATTGCTACAGAGCCAACCATATGGAAAATACCTGTAAGTAGCTATCTGGCTTCCACAGGTAGGAGTATCGTAGGAGACCTTACTGATTTTTTCAGGACTAGCAGAATGACTAATCATGCTTAAGTGGTAGTACCCCCAAAACCTTGAATGGCATTTTGTTAAAGCATTCCCAGGTCTAAAGCCAGATAACCAGTTCTTAAGATCAAAAGACTTTAATTCCCTTTTTCCTTCCCTTCCTAACAATTTCCTATAAATAGGATGTTACTGCTACCATAAAAGAGAAAAAAATTCCTTTCAATCAGTACACTTTTATCACTAATGACAGTTAAACTGGAACTGGATTTCTTGTCAGCTTGTGAAGATTTATAAAAGAGCATTTGCTACTTTCCATGATTGGAAAAGCAGGAGCATTACATCCCACTTCACAGATAGAGATTGGGCTGAGGTCAATTCTTACAACAGAGAGCATTCGTTCCCTGCATTGCATATAACATTATGACCTGTCAGAGAGGAAAAAAAAAAAAAGAAAAGAGAAAAAAAGAAAAAGAAATAGGAACAAGCAAGAGCATAGAAATGTGATTAGAAGGGGAGAGACCAGGACACAACTCCCTGATGATGGCTGTGCATCCACTGCCTGAAATCTTTCAGCCTAGGGAAATTTTAGGGTTGAATTACATATTTAGTACAATACAAATCCTTTTAATGAGGGATTTGCCATGGAATAGCAATACAATAAACTTGGTATAAGTTTTAACTCAAGGACTTTGCAAATAATAGAAAATTAGAGAAAAAATGTATTTTAAAAAATGGGCTTGTAAGGCCTATAGTAGAAAATTAGAAAAATAGAAAAATAGGCTTCTAAGGAAAGAACTAGCATCTCAAAAGTAATTTTCAAGGAAATTGGACAATACTTCATTAATTAAGTATTCTCCAGTTTATCAATTATCTTGAACCTTTTTGTAAGGTCCTTATCCTGCAAATAAGCCTAAATGGTACTAGACAGGGATGATGTTTGGTACGACTCATAAAGCTGATAGATTTTTTGCAAGTGATTTTTATACTTGGGCTACCAGCTTTATGCTCAAAATCATGATATGCTTATCAAGAAAAACATAGTGTAATAAGATGTAGTTTCCTGAGAAAATTCTAATTTTAGGGTAATTTTTCTGTAAATATCTGCTTCTTTAGGGATTTCTTTCACTGGTATAAATAAAATTGATATGCTGCTTTTCTGGGATAAGGTTTTTCCAATCACTTATTACTCAAAGGAGATAATGTTTATGGTGGAAAAGAAGCATCATTGGTTATGATTTCAAAGGCAATATTAAATCTTATGAAAAAGCATCAAGAATGCTAAAAAGATGAAGGAAATTGCTTAAAGTTATTTAGCCTATAATGATATTAAGCATATCACAAGTTTTTAATTACTTCATGTAATGCAGGGGTGTGTGGAAAGGCAGATCTGTGATGGCAACAGATGAAATGAGGAGGTGAACTGCAGCACCAGATGCATGAGAAGCCGAGTTTAGAGGCATTGAGCACCCTCAGTGACATCCCCCTCTTTGGATTCTTCACATTAATCAAACTCATGATCAGGATCAAATCCCTCTGCTTTCAGGACAAGATCCTTCCCATCTGAAGAGTCCACCTGCTTCCACATCAGTGAAGATGGCCGAGTTATGGTGTGGGCTCATAAAGATCTAAAACTGTGCTTTGCCTGTGAGCTGTGTGCGCAGCAGTTCACACCAGGGCCTCAGGACCTGCCCTGTCCCATGGGTTATTCCATCAGACACTGTTGTTTCAAAGGTAGCATCCCTAGGCCTTGATTACCCCTTTAATATTTTGTATCTCATCAAGGCTGGACACAAAATGCACAGAAATGCAAGGCACCATGGAAAGTGCCATCTGACTGTAGCTAATGCAAAAGTTGACAGTATCTCATGTAGCTTTTGGTAATGAGTCAGATTCTACTTTCAGAGTAGTGCCAGCCTCCTGAACTACATGCCAAACTGGTCATTAAAAATTGTGTTAGAAACATTCATTCTTATCACAAACTGTGCTAAGTATAATTTTATTAACTTTTTTATTCATAAAATTTATTAGATGTAACATTAAGAGTCTAAGAAATACCCCACAATTAATGTGTCTTGCTTCAGCTGTCTCCTATGTTTGTGCATTTTTGTTTAAGAACTAGATTCAGTTTTTGGATAAAGCTAAGCTAAGTGATACTGAACTCTGTCACGTTCAGGTCAGTGCAGAAATATTTGAAGGATAAAATGACCTTTCTAGATTAATCATCTTTAACTGACATGGGGGAAGGTCTGTTATTCTTCACCATGAATTAAAAGACAGATGACCACTGAAGGGCTTCTCCTTTTAAATGTTGTTTTAAGCACCAAATATTCCCTACTTTTCATGCTGGTCATACTATAGAACAATATTTTGCTCTAAGACATCTGGATTCAAATTTGCTGTCTAGATTCAGATTTCAATTTTTTCTCACACACGGCAAGAAAGAAATAATCATTGACTTGAACAGAATTAGATGTACAGATCCAGACAGAATTGTTAAATCCCTGCAGATAAACTGGGTTTGTTTTTATTTTAAAGGCTGATATCCCTTGAATGACAACAAGGAGCTCATCTGCTGGAAGGGCAAAACAGCAAGTTTAAATATAAGAAGAAACTGGTTAAAAGATTATGGACAAAGAACAATCCCTATATTAGTGGAATGTAGTGTATCCAAACAGCTTTGCATAAGGTCACTTCCCCTGAAGTTACTGCTGCTGTTCAGCCTCAGACTTAAGTCTGCATAAATTAGGCTCTGGAGATTTATTCCCAATAAATCTTCACTAAATTCTTGTCAAGGACAGAAGTGAAGGACATAGAAAACCCATTAATTAAGGCTGAATGCAAGGCAACTGAGGGGTTCACTTAGGCTCTATCTACATTAGCATATTAATTTTGTTCAGGAGTGTGTTTTTAAAACAAATCCCCAGCTGACACTGGTTCCTGTAATTCAGTTCTTCCCACTCAGGCTGAGCCTGGAGGCTGACTTACAGCTGAAGCTGAGCTGGGAATATGATACAGAGTACACATCGTGTGCTGCAGCAGCAGGTGGATGTCCAGTACCTCAAGCAGACTGAGTGGGGTTAGGGTAAAACTGCTGGAAATATGTTTATTATGGAATTGGGGTCCCCAGAATTAACTGTGTGGTTTGATCAACCAGCTTCCCTTGTGCAGTACTACTTGGTCCCATAATACAGCAAAAATGCAGCTCTTGCCTGAAGGCAGGATGAAAATCATCTTTTTAGAGCAGTAATCACAGGTTAAATAATTTGTTTAGTTCGGGCCAAAGTTAGGTCCCTTACAGTAAATGTGGGGACATTTTATACCAAGTAGAATAAATGGAAGAGGTTTTGTTGCTGTGCTGGGTGTGAACAAGTATTAAGCCAGTCACTCAAGCAGCAGCTGTTTACAGCTGATATTTCAGTGGCCTGAGTATCCCTTCTCAATGGTTTGCATGGGGTAATGAGTGTTACATTTGGCAGTGGATCTGCCCCTGTACCTCCTTTATTGACACTAATGACAAATAGTGAAAAAACATTTGAAAAATGAAGAAATGTTTTCACAAAGAATTTGTAACTTCCTTATTCTGTTGATGACACTATTATTTGACATGTGAATAATAACAGATAGCCACCTCAGCTCATTGTAGTCTTTCATAATAAATGGAGTTGCATAACAGTAATCTTAGAGATTTGAAGTGGTCTTTAGAAGGGAATTCATAAGAACAACAGATTTGAACAGGTCTTGACTGACTCCTTTGATTAATCATCCCTGAAATTTGCTTAAGAGTTTGTGCTAAAGAAATATACCTCAATGGGAAAAAATTATATTTAACTTCTTGCTTTGCTAGACTCCCTTTTACTCAAAAGCTGTTACAAGTCAGAGAATTTTACATTTAACTTTATTAATCACATAAAATATAATATATTAATAAGCCCAGACACTGGTGTTGCCTGGGATAGAGTTCATTTTCTTCTTAGTCAGTGGTACAGTGCTGTGTCCTGGGTCTGGTGTGATAATAATGTTGATAACACACTCATGTTTTGGTCGTTGCTATGTAGTGCTTACCCTGAGTCAGGGACTTTCCAGTGTCCCATGCTCTGCCAGTGAGCAGGTGCACAAGAAGCAAGGGGAGCAGAGCCAGGACAGCTGATCCAAACTGGGCAAAGAACGACAGAATGTTGTTTTCAGTCAATAAACTGGGGGAAGCTGGTCAGGTCTTGCTGATCGCTGCTCAGGAATGGGTTAGGCGTTGATCAGTGGGTGGTGAGAAATTAAATTATGCATCACTTGTTTCTCTTGGGTTTTATTACTTTTCTCTCTCCTTTTAAATAAAAATGATATGATTATTGTTATTATTCTAATTAGAATTATTAGTATATTTGGGGTTGTTTCAGTCATTAAACTGTTCTTATCTCATCCCACGAGGTTTGCTTTTTCCCCCCAATTCTTCTCCCCATCAGGGGTGGGGGAGTACTTAGTTGCTGGCTGGGGTTGAATCACAAAAATATTATTTACTTTAAACTCATAATAGCTCACAATAAGCTTTGTTCTCTGAAAATTAATAATCAGCTGAAGCTGTGGGTTTGCTTGTTAAAAAATTCCCAATATTTTCCCTCTTTCTTTCACAAGAAACACACAAATAAAGATATTTAGATATAACAAGAAGAATTGAAAATTCTTCAAATTAATTTCTTTTTCAGATACATAAAGAAATATAGGTCCAGAAAGGACCTTCTAGGTCAGTTTATTGCAGGCAATCACTGTAGTACGATAAGGTACAGTCCCCTCAGTGTCATGGAGCAGCAGGAATTTCATTATTATTATTATTATTATTGAAACATTGCTTCCTTGAAAATATCTAATTTTATTTGCCTTTTGATAAGTATGTTGTCCTAAGAGAATGGTGACTAAAAACCACCCAACATACTTTTAATCTTGGAGAACACCTAAAGAATCTAAAGAGAATGTGTCAAATCAGTTCTGTGATTGTCTACCTAGACTTCGACATTTGCGGTTTGATGCGGTCATTTTCCTTGTTGGTATTTAGTAGGTGGAGAGCTGTTTCTGTGTATTTTTGTGCGTGGGCACCCATCTATTCTTCAGTCCAGGAAAACAGAAAGGTTTTAGATCAAATTTGGAACTATGACAAAAATATGTTAATAAATTTCTAGACAGTATAAAACAAATTCTTGTTAAAAAAACCTTTAAAAAATAAATCTGAGCAACAACAGAGGTCTGACTGGATTTCCAAGATTCTTATCTAGAACTCAATCCCGAAGTGAAAAGTTCATTGAGTACTTAACCTTGCTTGGCATCTGCTCACCAGGCTAGACATCACCTGTGTAATTTCCCTATTAATTAATAAAGAAAATCTGTATTTTTATTACTTTAGTTTTAAAGTCATGAGACTAGAAAATCAAAATTTGATCAGCTCAGGCACCCAATCTGCTAATTGCAAAGTTCACTTTCATATGATTCTGTCAAATTCTCACATCATGTTGACTTTCCTTCTCAAGGAATTTAAATACTGACCCATGATGAGCATTCTTTGGATCCGCACAAAGGACACAAATCATCAGCAAAGGATGCTGTTCTTTATAAACCACCTCATTACTCATATGAGTCAATCTAAAAGGTAAAATGGGTGAAAAAAACCAAACACTTTCAATACACTTATTTAAAAGACCTTTCCAGTAATTTGCATGAAAGGGGGTATTCTCTTAAAATACAATCACTTGTACAAGGCTATGTTCTGCTGCTCATTCTAATTTTATAGGAAACAATCATTAAAAATATGGTCACAAGATAAAGTTGCTTTAAAGCTCTTGTTCACATGCTCACCTTGTCAGAAAAAGAATAAAAGCAAATTCTGATCAAGCTCTGCACTTACTTATGAGATCGATAAACACTATTGCAATTTTAATGGTGAGGCATTTTTAATGCTCAGAAATGACCTGATTTATGTGCCTTCTCTCAGGAATCTAAGCTCCATAAGTAAACAACAATGATGAATTCAAGTGCTCTAAAATGGCCTCCAGAGGTCAGCTCTCTCCGCTGACTACCAAGGAAAACTTGACTACTCACCCATGTCGGAGCTCTACAGCACCTGACGGTATGCCACTGTACTGAGAAGTAAAAACATAAATAGAAATAAGACCCTCTTAAGATCCCATAGGTTAAAACCTCTGATCAACCCAATTGCTCCCCCATATGTCAAAAGTCAGTGACAGTTTCTTGTAAACACACAGTCTATTGGAAAGATGACACACAAGTTATAATTAGAGCTTGTTACATGGATGGATTCCAGACTACTTACCTACTCCCTGTGCTTGCCTCCTGTCTGAAAATTAATGGAGCTATCTTCCAGATCAGTCTTTTCGGGTTATTTACCAGCAAAACATATTTCTGGGGAACAGCTCCAGAATGATTCACTGTGAGAACTCCATTTCCCTGTCAGTGTATTTATGAAAGGAATTGTCTTTTCATTTTTCAGTCTGTCCTAGCAGAGTTATGCCAAGATATGCATATTTTTTATTTCCCAAAATCTCCAGTGAAGTGTTTGGAGCCCTATAACAAAACCAGTAAAAATTTCCTCCTCAAGAAAATTTTTTATTAGCTCTTTTTTTTGTTTTGTTTTGTTCTTAATTATGCATTTTCTATTTTATTCAAGTAGAACATTTGTGTGTGTAAACATTGCTGCATGTGTGTCTAACTCCAGTGTTTGCTTGTGGTGCCAATTCACCCCAACTGAAGCCCTGTGAGCAGGTGTGTGATTACTACTGTGAGTTCAGTCGTTTCAGTAGCAGTTTGCAGAAGACACTGGACTTCTTTCTTCTTCATATTAGTGCTGCCTTCTGGCACCACTGGTTTAGCTGGCTTTCACCTACCCAACTGAAAGCAAAATTGGACCAAAGGTGGTATTTTGATGATCTTCCTCATCACATCATCTTCTCAAGTTGTAAAGGGTTACATTTTTTAAGGACTCATACCTAATTTTCCTCTGCAGCTTCCAGTTCCTGCTGCAACACACCACTTTCAGCTTGATTTCATGTTGATAATTATTTTGCTCACCCTGTCTTGTTTGTTGGGATATAATAAATGCATTACTTTTATGCTGATGCTGATCCTTTGTGCTGCTGAATCAAAGTCAAAGTATTCCCCTCAGAGTCAAAGGAAAATCTCTTATCTGAAATTCAAATACAATGATCATGCTAACACACCTAGTGGTTTAGGAGCACTTCAGAAAACTGAAGCCCCAGGAAGGTAATTCCTCATAGAAGCTGCAAAAGCAGGACTAGTTGTCCTAAAATAGAGCACTTGTTCTTCTCAAAGTTTTATCTCCATTTGCTAAACTTAAATAATAACTCAGCTGAGACAAAGGTCATTGTTGGTTTTTGGTTTGGGGTTTTTTTTTGAGTAAGATTCTTCTCCTTGCCTAAAAGGGCTCACAGGGTTTGCAGGCGTTGCTCAGCATAAAAAATGCCAGCAGTCCAGCATAGGACTGTAGATTATGGAACTTCATAATACATGTTAGCTCCAATGGTAAATTCAAAAGAAGTTGAAAATCCAATAGATCTATGATGTCTGAAGTTTTGTAAATCTGTTTTAATCAAAGCACTTGTGGCTACCTTTTTGCTAGAAGTGGTCTGTCAAGATCCGTCAGCTCTTGATATGTTTGCATGGTAGAGAGAGTGATTTGAGAATCAGACAATTGGAAAGGATATTTTTTGAAGATGTTCTTGATGTTCTTTGATAATCTTTGAAGAGGGCACTCAAGACAAATGCATAACCACTGAGGAAATACTAATTACACCTATGAATGTCTATGCACTTTAAAAATGGCTCCTTTTAAATTCTGCTGACCTCCAAGTAAGTGATTGAACTGACTATAGTGGGGTCCTGGATCAGTTATCTAAGCAAGCATCTTCCCTTTCCCTCTCTGTGTCATAATACAGCAATCAGCAGACCTTCTCCCAGAGAGCTGCTGACACAGAGCCACTTGTTTTAGCAAGCAGGGTGCTACTGGCAGTACATTCCAACTAGGAGTATTTGAATTTGCTGGAAGGCATTTGCCCTGAGAGTTTCTTGATCTCTTAATTTGACTTCTCTGGTGAACTGCATGGGGGAGCATGGGAGGTATCCTTAAAACAATTTCACTGAGCCCATTGTAAAAAAGGTACTTTATGGAGCAGGGGGAGAAGGGGGAATGGGAAAGAGGAAGAGGAAAGGAAAAGGAAGGCTGGAGAGAGAGCTTATAAGGATCAGTTTACTGCACTTAAAGTTGGTCACTGTGAGCCATGTCTTTAATCTCACTCCCCGTGGAGAGGATATGATTTGATTGACCTGTTAAGCTAATATTATTTAAGAAATGCTCATTATATGACTTACTTCTGCTGTGGGTCATAGATACCAGAAATGTCCCTTTCTGCCTCTGCTTTTCAAAGCGTGAGGCTTTTTACAATGATTCATTTAATTAAATTTCTTTGCATATCTAAAGAAGGAAGTTGAAAAGATGTAGTTTATATATCCTGCCACCAGATATTTTAGAGTTTAGCACATTTTAGTTATCTGCTAGAGACATGAAAAAGATACGATAACATTTTTTTTGTTATTTACTGAGTTGAAAATTCTTGCATACCATGATCAAAAATTGTGCAGCACTTTTGAAGAAGTTTTGTACAATTATTCATAGGAGATAAGGTGATTATCTTCACAGTCACCTGAAAAAAGTGATAATGCATTTCTTCTTTATTAATGATCAATTTCTCTAAAATCTACATGATGGTAAAAAGCACTTTTGTACGATTTAGTTTAAAAAGACCTACTGGGCAAATCTCACCCTCTAGTCTGACTGAAAAATGTATTTGATATTCCATATTGACTCAATTTATTTTGAAAAGTATCTGGTCTAATAATGCATCAACTCCCAGTGAAGTTCCATTGTTACACAGGGGAATAGAACAAAGGTTTTTTCTGGTATTTGACAGCCAGCATTTGGTCTCCCTGGGGCTTGGGTGAGGGAAGGGAGAGCCCAAGCTATAAAGCCAGAATAACTATTTTCCCCCACACCTGAATGTTGGGCTCCATGTTAACTGGTACCATAAATGTGCCCTCCTTGTCTAGATGTGCAAAAGAAGGGTACGTGGCAAGAGAAAAGAGGGGTGTGTAGACAGAGAGGTAGAAGCAGCCTAGCTTCTAGAGACAGAGGACCAGCTACTAGTGATTTTTCTTGTGAGGCTTTCTAACATCTACTTCAGGACCAGCAGAAGCATTCCTAGTGAGTAGGAGAGGGAGAGGGAAGTCCTTCAGCACAGGGAAAGTCCTTCACTACAGCAGAAACTGTAGTGATAACCACCTTTAAAGCATGAGAGTGAAATGGATTAAATGAATTAAGTGAATGTCAGAGTTTTTTGTCATGTTTCTTTCTAGAAATTCAGGAAAAGAATCTTTTTTGATACTGTTTAATTGGCAGAACAATTACAAAGGAGTTTATTTTTAAGAAAATACTGTTCCCTTGTTTAAACATCCACACAAATGCTGTGCTTTTGTCTACACTGAACCATTCTCTGACCCCTTGCTACAAATGATGAAGCATACAATTATATATGCCATAGGGTTTTTTAATCCTATGGCATATATAATTGTATAGGAGCAAGGTGTCAGAATCAAATAATCTGTACACTCAGCATTTCAGAAAAGTCCCCAAACCAATTTGATACCAGTGTGTTCTTCACCTGTTAATTTCAGATGTATCTTGTTTTTGCAACACGATAAAGGAATACTGATACAGTGTGGTTTTCTACAGCTTGATCACTTTGGAGTCAGTTCTGGTTTTCATCTCAGAATTCCCAGGGCCACAGGCTGCTTTATTTTCTCTTGAAGTCAGAGCTGGCTCAAGTGTTAGCTACAGATCAATGGGCTATGTGAATAGGTCTGAAAGATAGATAGATAGATAGATAGATAGATAGATAGATAGATAGATAGATAGATAGATAGATAGATAGATATAGATAGATAGAGGACTTGTATATCTAACATATGGTCTAATAAAGTATCCTGTGTCTTCAAAAGTCCTAGAGACAGAAGGCTGTACTTCCTCCTACTGTTTTGTCTATCTCAGTTTGAAACCTGACTCATATTTTTATCTATGTGAGATTCTTCAAACATCCTTTAAGTATACATATGCATTGTGTGAGTCAAGACAGCTACTGTCAATGCTTACAGACAAAGCATTTCTTTCTGGAAATGAATTCCTGCTATAGTTTAGCAGTGAACATTTTGCTATCACCTTCAAAGACAGATGGGATCTCGAATGCTTGCTTTCTACCAAACAGCAAATCTAAATGAAGACTAGATGCTAATGATACAGAAATGTGACAAGTGTATGGAGCAATTATGTTGCAGGAAAATCCATAGGATGCACTTATATACATATATATATAAGTAAGATATTGCTTAAAGGACCTTGCACTAATACTTATCCATGGGCATCAAGGGAGGATTTTACCAATTTTTGCTGCTTAGTACAAATTTACCTGATATTGGATCCTTTTTCCTTTCTCTGTCCATTTGTCATCACGAAAACACGGCTGAAAAGTAATTCCAAAATCATATCTCTGATGAAGTTTTCATTATTTCTCTTGGTGGGTTCTGCCTACTGCTGATTAAATCAGGAAGAAAAGTAGTCCTACCATGTGCCATTTAACAGAGTGCACATAGTGGCTGTTTCTCTGGTAGCGTTGGCTCAGTCTTGTCTTCAACAGTGGCAATTTTGGTATAAAAAGAGTACTTTGAAAAAAAAAATCTTTACAATATGTAACCAATTAATATGCAATTGGTTAATTGCAGCACTGTAAAAGCTGAAGGGCAGGGATAATGCTCTTTTCTACAGAAGTTCCTGGAGAGAAATTGGCTTTTGTAGAGGAACTGGTTTTACAAGGAGCAGCAGGATTCTAATTCAAAATTGGAGCAATCTCATATGGTTTACATCTTTTAGTTTAGTCTTGTTTATAACTCAAAATACCTGCAGCAACCTGCTTTGTGTCCCCACAGAGCTTTAAATCTTTGGGGTTTTAAACCTTTGTTCATTGAAGAGAACATTTTGGAAAACATCAGAAGGTTTGTCAAACTCCCAAGTACATTAGAAGACTACACACTCATTCAAAATACCTGTAACAAAAACATTTCCTCTGAAGTCTTGATGGGAATTGCAGTAAAAGAAATATTTTTTTCTTTAGTTTCAGAGCTATTACAAGGAAATCAATAATATATGATGGGGGACATTTAAAAGAAATGTTAAAAAACCTGGGATAATGGAAACCATTCATCATGCTGACACAATTTAAAAAAAATGTTCCAACAGAAATAATAATTTTCACACAAACTAGCAGTCCATGAATGCCTTTTGTGTACATATACAAATGTGCACTGTCTTTTCTTTAGGAAGAATATTTTTTCTCTAAGAATAATACTTTATGCTAGATTTAAACTCATAGTTAAAGCAAGCCTCAATTAGTGTTAATACTGTAAATTTGGGAGCCACCAACATATCATATCAGTGTATAATCTGGGATCTTCATTTTTCCTGAGCTATTAACATAACATTTCTTCTTTTTTTGGGTGAAATCAGAGGGATTGCTTATGCTCATTGGATAAAAACCAGTTTCCCATGTTTTAGTTTCCCTTGCTTTCAAATCAGGGTAATAGTTTTAACAAAATATTGTAAGTCTTAATTTGGATTTTCTAAACTGTTATTCATGAATTCCCTGTTTTTACAGATTATTTGTTATCAGTTAAAATATGGACTATTTATGTAATTAATT
Organism: Molothrus aeneus; assembly: GCF_037042795.1. NCBI lineage: Eukaryota > Metazoa > Chordata > Aves > Passeriformes > Icteridae > Molothrus > Molothrus aeneus. The sequence goes on from NC_089646.1 coordinate 93,532,516, forward strand.
TTTTCACATTGTCAATTTTTTTTGTAAATGGAAGCAAAGCCAGTTTTTAAAACATCTTTTTCACAGAAAGGATAACATACTTTCACCTAATAGTTAATTAAAAAAAATTAAAGAAGGAAGCATTTTCCTTTTGATGTATTTCTTTTATTACAATATTTCATACCATATTATGGTACAGGGGAAGTGCCTGGTGCAGCACAGCAGGTACAGAACGGGGCAGGGCCCTGCAAGCCTGCTGACAGCAGGGCTCTGTCCCCTCTTGTTTGTCAAGTACATAGCAAATGTTATCATTTATGGTGCCAAACTCTTTAATTTATTTTTCTTACCCGTCTTTTGCTACACTGTATTTCTATTTGTTTAGCATGTTGGCTCCATGCTGCAGTGTCAAGTAAAGGTTGCTATTGCAATTTATCCTGTTTCCAAGCAAAGATGCCAAGCTTCTTCCACATACTGAGCTTTGTTTGAAAGAAGTCAAGTGAATTCACACATTCTCCCAGCACCAAGTGCAACATCCATCTTCAGAGTGCATCATCACAGAGAACAGCACATTCTCTGTTCAATGTGAATCTGCTGCTTGTACTAGAACATAAAACACTATGTATTTTTTTGGAGGGGAAGCTCTTTTAAAAGCATCCTGAAGATAGCTCACATAATTTTATTCATGTACTTGATGCCTAACAAAAGCCATTTAAGCTCTGCTGTGATGAAGACTGTTTTTACATGGTTTGAAATAGCCTGTACCAGTTGCAAATGAGTCTTTTCCAGCTCCGTGGTTGTCACAGAAGGTGGATCAAGCCCTGTATCACTTGAGAGGGAAAACATCAAAGAGGTGGGATAAGCACTCAGCATCTAACATGACAAATGCATGCAGGTTTATTTCGCTGAGTAGTCATGAGCATACACCAGAGATAAAGACAAATGGTGATGATTAATTTCTCTTCCAATAGAAAATAATTTTCCAGTGATTTTCCTAGAATGTTCACAAGACAGTTCATTTGCAGCACCTGCTTCATAAATCCATTTTACTCCCAAATAGGATTTTATCTAATGTAAGCAAATCTCCTCTGGCTATGTTGAAGTGAGTATTCATCCGGTGAGTATTCCTGGGTACTCTGCAGCCATAGCTAACAACCCTGGCACGACCCACATCTGGGGTTTCTTATGCAGAACTCTTTTATCAGAGAACTTTTGGCCTATTCTTAATAAAAGGACAACTTCTTCCTGCCAGCTGCAAAGTAATGCTCATTCACAGGGTGATGTAAATAGTGTCTCTTGGTATGTCTCCTTTCATAAATGAAAAAAAAAGGGATTAGTACAACATGAACTTCTCATTATTGCTCCTACTGCTGTCACAGTCCCTGCACTGCTTCTTAAATAAACCCCATGTGCAGTACAATTGCACTAATTCTTCTGCCTGAGAAATCCAATATCCCATGAATATGTGAGGGATGATATTGGTATAAGTCAATAGAAAGGTTTTTAATATTCCAGGGTTTTCTGAGCAAAAATCCTCCCTCCCCTTCCATTTTTAAATAGAACATTTTGCAGGAGTGTTTTAGATAAAATCAAAAAGAACATACATCAAAGTGTGAATTTTATATCTAAACTGTTGGAATCACAATTACTTTTGATTCATATGCTAACCCTGTGCCAAATCATCATGAGTGTTTATGTGTGGATATGCACAAACATACATTAGCTCTAAATTTTGGTGTGTTTTGCTTTATGGTAATCATAAAGGCATGCTCAGGCCAGGAAGGAACTAGAGCATGTTCATGAATCATTGATCAGTCTCAGTGCAGATCCAGAATTTGTTTTTTGCTATTATGCCCAGATGGGCTATTACTGTTATAGGGAAGTGATTTAGAGAAGGAGAATAGTGCTGAGCAAGAGAAAGAGAACAGAAGTGGCTCTTGCCTTGGGACTAGTGGGGTCTATCCCATCAAAACCTCATACTTCTTACTAGATGTCTTTTTTTGTCATTCTATCTTAATGGTAACATGTGCATAGCACAGTACAAGTTGTAAGTAGGAGGCAACATGTCACAGTAAATGCAACATGTCCCATGTCAGGTGTTACAGGATGTCCAACATACACTTTCCATATATATATATATAAATTTATATGTATATGTGGGTTTTTCACTGGTGTTTTAATGCAACATAAATTTCTCATACATTTATCCACCTGCACAGTATCTCTATTCCAGAAATTTTCTGGCTATCCTCAAGCTTTCAGAGATGAGGCTGTGGAATTCAGTCAGTGCAAAGATGTTGCAGAAGAAAATTACAAGGCCTTTTACAAGGTTATGGCTCTTTTCTCTGGTTTCCGAAACAGGAAAGTTTAGCACTGAAGTTTTTTTGTCTTCTTTTTGTATTACTGTTAGGAATAGCACACACTGTTCTTGCTTTGTGCTCTGCTGCTCACTGAAATATCAGTTGTGTTACACTTGCACAGATTTGCAGTTGTGCACAAATCCACTCTTGTGTTTTCTGCTGAGAGCTTCACCATTCATTCTGACTAGCTCCTAGTGAAACATCATTCTTTTCTTCTGTTGAGGTGGCTGATAGGGGGTTTTATAGCCTTATTGAAAGACCATTTTAATTCTCTATGTCTCCTGGTCACATCTAATAAGGAAAGAAAATGAGACAACTTAAGGGCTGGTTACTACATCCAGTTCCCTCCTGTAGTGTACTTAGCAATTGCACACAGCCTTTCATTGCCATCATGTCTGGTATGTAGGAAGCAAGGGCAGGCAGCATTCTTTTGGCAGTGGTTTAATGAAGAACCCAAATATAATG